>NC_086284.1:135284015-135972792 GCF_963924245.1 Chroicocephalus ridibundus | reverse complement strand
TCTCAGTTACGTGAGTAGTTCTGAGGAGCATTTTCCTTCCCATCCACTTGTACTTACTCTGAAATAACACTGGTGTGACTGAAGTCAGACCGCGTGTCGTGGTTTAGGTTTTGAATGTGTAGTAATTCCATATCTTCTACCTGTACGCAAAATAAAATCAGGACCTTAAAATCACTGACAGCACGAGTGCTAAAGCTAGGCTGCTGAGTCAGCTTCAGAAGTCCTCTAAATAGAAAGTGTCCTAATTTTCAGAGGCACTGAAGTGGCTCCCTTAGGCTGCAGTAGGTTTACAATGCACCTATAAAAATTATTTTTTAGAAACTTAAGTGTGGATTTAGAAGCTTAACCTAGGTATCCATTTTTTAATATTTTTGCCTTGTGGCTTGCATCTGGTGTCTGTAGAGGTATAAAGTAACCATTCAAAGAAGAATCAAAGGTTTCAGGTAGAAAAATCCCTTTTCATATAGTGAATTTCTTTTATTTGTACATTGTCTTTTAGGTTATCATTATTCAGCCTCAAGTCCAAACCCACACAGAAAGTAAAGTGGAGACAAAGAAACCTCCTGAAGAGTCAGCTCAGGGACCCTCTGCTACCAAAAAGAAAAAGGAGGAAAATCCAGAGGTGATTTTTTTTTTTTAATAAATGAGCTACAGTATGCTTAAGTTACAGGGGCCATTCCTAAACATTTTTCTCTGCGTATATGTAGTTACTGTGTTTGTGCTCATGGTTCTGTCAGTTGTTCATCCCGGTACTCAGTCACTGCAATTGGGTTGATTTCTCTGCCAGTGAGGTGCCCTGACAAATTTGGTTGGTGTCATTCAAACCTTCCAGTGTCACAAAATATAAGAACTGTAGGTCTCATCATAATCTAAGCACCTTGTGTGGGTATAGTGGCATTTCTTGTGAAAGATGTATGCAAGCCTAAGATACTTTCTTTTATGTTATCAAATATATAACATCAGGCTTACAGGCTGCGTTATGAAGTTGAATTAACATTTTCTTTGTAAGCTGAGCCTTTACATCTTCTTTGTAATGAACCTTGCAATTTTTAGATTGTATGTAACAATACAGTTTCTTGCATTTGCTGTGTACATGTCTTCCCACATGTACACAGATTCTTTCTATTCTGAAATACATTAAAATCCTGTAAATTGAGTAAGAGATTAGAAAGCAGGTTATAAGATTTAATCTCTTTCATGAACTATATTTGCTGTGCAAATAAAAAATATAAATCAGAAGTCCTTGTAGAAATAGAGTCTCTCTTTAACAGGCATTTTGGTTTTTGACTAGCATACTCAACATTAAATTGTGCGTACTTTTGAGGCAATTTGAGAAGTTATACAAACTGAATCTACTTCTATTGTGGAAATGTTCAGCTCATGTGAAATCTTAACCTTACTAGTCTAATAAATGTGTAGCAAGAAAACATCCTTGGAGCTGTAGGTTTAAGAGGATTATTACAATATAAATGTATAATGTCACTTGGGGCATGTGGGTGGTCATTCATTTTACCATTTTAAGAGGTTCGTATAGTTAAAACGGTGTTAAGGATAAATAGTGGCTCTTAGCCTAGAATATCACAGCCTTATGCAGAAGCGCTGCAGAACTGCGGTTATGAAATCTCCCAAGTTTAAAATCTGACCCTCATATGAATCTTCATTGCAACTGAATGGCGGGACTATAGGGTCCTGTTTTGCTTGGAGAGGTGTTTTCAAAAGATTGTTTGTTGCGTAGCACCTTGTGGGCAGAAAGGCTAGGAGACCCTGCTTAGAAACAGAATGTTAGAGAAACCATCTGTTCTCCTTGCCTGTAACTTATCCTTCCAGAAAGACTATTGAGCAAAAATCTTCTTGAGAGATGCAGGAAGAGACCATGGGACTGGGGACACTTTTTGGTATAGCATTCATCAATTTAATAAGCTTTTCATTAAATTGCTGACTAGAATATCCTGACTACCTTTTTTTGTAACCGAGAACGTTGTTCCTACCGTGTATGCTGGTGTATGCTGAGGTCTCGGCAAGCACAATTTTCTGTGTAGGATGCTGAAGCTATGCCCTTAAGTATGACGATTCTTTGATTCTTTTCATAGATTTGTTTCACGGCCGTAAATATGTAAGTCTAGAGTTAATTTCTTTTGTTCTTTGAAAGTAAACTTTAGTTGATTATCATGTATTTATGCAATTAGTGTAATTAGAACTAACAGCATAATTAGTGTAAATACATGTAATGACATAAATAGAACATGTAATTACAAAATGAAATGGTTTTGTAAAAATCTTTGTTTTGCTTCATGAAAAGACATACTGCGCATTTCTAAAAGCACTCATGGCTTTTAAACAGATGATTAAATTTAAGGCAAAGAGTCACAAAGATACCATCACATTTTTTAAAAGAAAATAAGCACTCTAGGCACTTCTCTCCACACCTTTATTTGTCTTCAAAGTACAAAACCGAGGCAGGAACTCCAATATGGCTCTACGTAAGTGTTAGTCGTGACAGACTGGGATTTAACAAATTAAATTGAAAATTTAAACAAAATTAAACCGGAAATAACCAGACTTACTAGAAGCCAGGAATCCCATATGCAGTTACTGAGCGTACAGAAAAGGCTGAGGATAATTACTGTCTTTAGTTCCTGGCTTGCTCATTCTGCTGGAAAGCCGTGAAGCTGATCCTGGACATGGCCACCTGCAATACCTATGCATGTTGCATAAACTGAAGATTTCCCCTTTCCCAAGAACATCATCATTAGACTAAAGGAAACTTCCTCGCGTCCGCTATGTTGCGGCCAGGATGCCTGGATGCCTGGCTGTGGGGTGACTTTCCCAGAAGCAGGATGGATGGTCACGGCCACCCAGGGTGTCCCAGGTCCAGTGGTCAGAGCCCTCTCCTGGGATATGAGCTGTGAGGGTTCAGTCCCCCTGGGGCGGAAGAGGGTCTGGAAGAGTGGGCCACCCGCTCCCTGCCATCGGCGCAGCTCTGCTGGGGTTGGAGGCCAGTAACTGGCTGTCTAGCCATGGGCCTTCTCCCACCAGAATGACTTCTGCAAAGAAATTAAGGAATTATGCAAGGGAGCTCTTCCTCTTGGGAGCAAGTACCTGAGGGTTTCGGGTTTGTTTTGTTTTGTTTTTTTCTTAAAAGGACCTGAGTTCAGCATAGAAAGAAACAGAATTCTGCCCAAAAGTTTTTGCTTTTTAAAAAATTTATATTAGTTAATTTTTAAGTTTCTGGCAACATTTTCCAGGACATTCTAGCAGTTTTTTATTTATAAGAAAAATTACTGCTGTAAATGCTGGTTATTTAGCTAACAGTGTTTTTAATCCCACGTAAGAAGGACAAGAGAGACACATTGCAATTGTGAACTAAATGCTAGCGTTAGGCCTGGGTTGAAAATCTGGAGAAACTGAAGCCTCCATTTTGTGGATTCCTGCACAGAGGAGAAACAATAGACTCTGTGATATTTGAAAGAAAAGCATTTCGGCGGAAGTAGTATTTTGAGTTGAATCCAACAATCTGCATGAATGTGAAATGGCAAAACTCATAAAAAAATATGCTGTTAATATAATATGCTTATTAAAAAGAATACAACTTCTACTGTTGTTTTTTTAAAAGGAACTATCTTTCAAATATCTATAAAAGCTAACCCTTCCTGTCTTTACTAGTGAGATAATTATCGAGTCCATTTATGAAGGTTCTTCATATGTTAAGGAAGTATGCTGTCATTACATTTAATTGGATATATATTGAAATAATTTTAGTATGAAGAGAGGAAATTGTTTAGCGGGCATTCCAGTAGTCAAATAATTTTAGTTTAGATGTCAGAAAATGTATGCTCCCCCTGCAGTTTAGTCTTTGGGTAATATAGTCATTCTGTGCTCCACTGGGAAAATATAATTGCACATTAACCGTTCCAGCTTTCTGATTCTATACCTAAATGTTGTTATTACTTCTGCTCAGAGTGCTGAGACATATCCTACCACAAAGTTACTTTTTGGTGGGGGTGAGGTGAAGCTTGTAATTCTGCTCAATTGACTAATTTTCTTCTCAGATCTGCACAGTGGATCGCAGATCAAATATTCATCTTTGCCTTCAGGTGTAGAGCCCCCACTGTGTCTAGCTGGTGTTTTAGACATGTAAGGAGTGAATGTTACTGAAATCAAGGTCTGACATGCAAATGAACACATGCGCTTGCCATTACCACAGTTATAGAAGGCAGAAATATAGCATGAATATATCTAAATTGACAGTGATGATATCTGACGTCACCATTTTTTAATGTACAGGGAGAGTTCCATACTAGGAGATCATGTAAAGAAAATATTCCTGTCCTATGAGGTTGTTAGTTCACCTGTTCGACAGAGATATTTTCACATATGTTAGAGGCATATAGGTGTCCATCCTGACCCTTAGGTTTTGAAGAACCCACACCATAGCTAGATCTTTTTATCTACAAAATGAGGATGTGCTGGCTTTCACAATTTCACTATGTGAAAGTCAGAATTGCAAAGGAAATGGTAGTTCCAGTGACTTACTAGTTCATTTTTTCCTGAACTGAAATGAAAAGTTGAATCATCAGGCTTTTCATAATACAAGAAGGTCAAACTAATTTTGACTTGTAAGTGTTGAAATGTGTGCTCCTGACACTTCTCTGATTGAAACAGAATGTTTTGACCTTCTGCCACTTAAACACTGTATTTTAGTTTGACCTAAATCTACACATTTTATTTTGGGTGAGTATGATAATTGCATCGTCCTGTGGTCTTTGAATGCTTTATCAGAGTTGGATTGTAGGCTTTGCTTGGTTAGATTTCCTAATAGCTCAGGTTTTGTAGTCAGTTTGTCTCTCCTGCGGAATAGCACCTCATGAAAATGCCACTTGGATAACGTGATCCATCAAGATTGTTCATCATGGCAGAAAGAGGAAGAGATCCCTGAGGTCCTGGATGTGTGGCTTCAAACCAAGGAGTTCCATTCAGTTTGGATTTGGAACAACACTGTCAGTTTTTGATCAGAAAGATGGATTAAAAGCTTCAGCAAAATTTCTTCTGCAAGGAAAAATTTCCCAATAAAAATCACTGACAGAAAATTTAGAGTCTGCTACAGTACTTGCCTTATCAGAAAATTTGTTAGTATGCAGATGTTTTTTGTGCATATACAGTGTAAAATAATTCTGAATAATATTTTAGATCAGATTCCTCACTGCAAAATGAGTTCACCAGTGTCAGTGGAAGATGTTTTTTCACTCACCATTTAAAGGGAAAATATTGGATCAGTGTACCTCTTCATAATTCATGCATAATTCATTCTCTTTGTAACTCGGGAAGAGAAGTTTCCGGAAGCTTTTTTTGGGTGAGAGGGCTTTCAATATGCTTCAGATGTCTTGTTTAGTGTTGTAAAGTTTAGTGAAAGTGTATCATGTCTTGTTTTGCATCATACAGCTTGGTCATATCCAATAAAAGCAGTGCCGTGTCCAGATCGTAATAATAATAGATAATTACTTCTCTAAAGAGTGGAGTAACAAAGCAGCTAGAAATGTGAAATCGAATTGACTGAATTTTGATCATGTGCTGTATAAAATCGGTAGTCATACAGCATTGGCTTCATAAGTCTCTGAACTGCTAAAGTTCATATAGTCATACAAGTAGGATGTGACTGACTAGGCGTATCTGAAACAAATCTTCAGTTAAAGTTTGCCATATTACTATGCACTCCAATAAGATACATTTCTAAAAGACCTTTACTGGGTTTATTCTGTCAATTCTAGGTGTATTTATTTACTTAATTCTACCATTGTTGTAGTAGAAAATCTAACCCCTGTTTTATTTTTTCCTTAGAAAATTGCCTTCATGGTAGCATTAGGACTGGTTACAACAGAACATTTGGAAGGTAAGATGGCATATGTTGTTTTACAGTTCAGTTTTTGAGTGAAATCTTTTCTCTTGGCTGCAGAGCAGCCAAGAGGAATTGGTGATTCTCTCCTCTGAAGGGCAATAAAAAATCAGGTGCGAAGTTTTCTATGCACAATTGTGCTTTTCAGCCTCAAAATAATGGGTGACCTTACTTTGCTTTGCCTCCCATCCCATTGCACAGCTCAAGGTGCGTGAGAACTGGCTCTGCAGCCAGCACTAGCAGGCTTGGCATAAACCAGCGTTTGGGCTTACTCAGTCATCATGGTCCTTTAACGGATATTAACAACTGGAAGACAATAGTGAGGCAAAAAGCCTGCAAAGACTCTCACCGGCACTGATCTGGTTGAAGAATTAGTGAGGTTCAAAGATGTTTACCCAGATCTTCTGTAGTAAGCATGCCCCCTCCTCTTTTCCCGTATGAGATGGACTTTAACTTTTTGAGTTAATCATCCATCGTCTCTAGAGTTCCACAGAACATGTAAAAATAGTGGTGAAAATCTGGCATTTGTTTTATAAGAGTTTAAGCAAATTAGAAAACTACCTCTCACAAAACTTGCTTCCCTCCGTTTCTCCCCATTTAGACAAAAAAGTAAACAAACTTCCAATCTGATCCTGCTTTCGTGTGAGAGCTGCTAGCATGCTTCCTAGGCTTCTGAATATGAATTCAAACAAATATTGCGCATAAACTAAATGCAGTATCGCATAGTGTTCAGTTTAATTTTCCAACCTTCCAAAAATACCTTGCAAAAGGTGGCAGATTTGTACCTTTCTTTGCCTCAGCTTTGTCTTTCTGAAAACACAAATAAGAGGGGGAAAAAAAGAGTTTGTTTGGCAAATTTGCCAGTGGCGTGAGATGAATTGGAGTTTCTTGGCAGAATGGGTTAGTTTTCACGGGCAGAGAAGATACAGCTATTTTTAAGAAAACGTCTACAGCTTGATGTGTTTTACTTAACGTGCTCAGCTAATACAAGTTGGTGTGGTTCCACCAGTATAAGGAGAAAAATCTGGTATCCGTGTCAGCTGACAATGATTCTTGATCACAAAAAATGTTAGTGATAATGGACATTTACCACCCATCCCATGGACCATCGTCAGCAAAATACTTAGGAATTTCCAGTGCACTGAGTTTAAGTTTTATGTGCTGTAAAGTTAGGCACGTGGTTAGATACCTTGCTGACTCAAGTGGTATCTACTGTTTTACAGCTTGATTTCTTTTTAGTAAAACTCTCTTGTTTTTTTTTTCCTTAAAAGGTTGTGAATTAGGGAGAAAATAGCATCCTAATTGTAAGGTCTCCTCAATATATGCAGCAGGTTTTCTGTGGGTCTTGTTGTCTTTTTTCAGTGTCTTTCCTCTTTAAATCTGCATTTTAGAAAATCGTTTAATGTCCCAGTGACTGAGAATTTGAAAGCAGTTTAAAGAAACTTTAAGCCATCAGCCTTTGTAATCCTTTAATGGTAATGGATTGAAATGGAAATTAAAAAGCTACAGCAATTTTGGGAGAAGATTTATAATCCAAAAAGTGCAAATGATGACTGGTTCTTGTTTTCTTTGTCTAAGGAAAATAGGACAACATTTGAAATTATGCTGAAGTGCAAATTATGCTTACAACAGAGAGAACTCCATTTTGAATAATTCTTTACCCTTTGATTTTATTGGAACTAATAAATTGTTTGTGTGGATTTAATGCTTATGTTCAAAACACCAAATACCACTCTGCTCTGTTTGTTCTACAGTAGGTGTGGAGACGCACATTTTGAACCTAACTGCGACAATACTAATCCTGCAGAATCAATTCCTTCAGACAAATTCACTTTTAATATTCAACTAAATGGCTCCCACCAAGAGCTATTTACTATGGAAGGGTATTTCTTCATGAGTATTGGTGATTACAACTGTCAAAAATACCCTTAGAGCTTTCACAAGCTAAAGGTTATTATTTTAGTGCTATGTCATCTTTATGGTTATCAGCCATTGCTATGTATCAGGAAGCTATGGTCATTACACAGTTCAGTTTATTTGAGTACTTCTAATGTATTTCTCAGTTTCACATTTTTGGAATTAAACTGTATCAAGATTGGGTCATTAAAAGCTTATTCACTCAGTATCATTAATTCACAGTGTTACTGCTTTTCTTCATTTTATTCATTAATTTTGTGGTGAAGGGCTATGATCCACTTCTATATGGATTCCTTTATCAGCCTAGCAGCCTTTCCTCCTAACTTCCAGAGGAACACCTTTCCCCTCACTGGGAAAAGAGCTCTGTTCTGCAGAGCCCAAGTGCGAGGCATCTTTTGAGGCCTTTACCAGTGAGTGAACACAGGCACCTCCACTGACTGACATTCTGCAAGGTACGGCTTGCACTGAAGATAAATTGTCATTACGGGCCTCACAGAATAACCATCCAGAGTGTTTATTGATGAAGGCAGCAGCTCATTGAAGCTTTGCCTCCACCATAAAGCTATCTTCAAATTTATTCATCTCTGTCAAATGTATTACAGTTTAGAGGTTTCTTTTTCTCTTTGGGTTATATTTTTTAAATTAGTAAACTAAGGAATAAGATAGCCCAATTCTGTGATGCAGTGCATGGTTGTAACATAATAAATCTCTTTCTCTGGGCTATTAGAACACCTTTTAGCATTACCATTGTGTAAAAAAAAAAAAAAAAAAAATAGAAAACTAGAAAACTTTAAAAGAATTCTTCAGTTCAGGTCATTCTAAAAATGCACATCTTGTTTTACCGTAGCAAATTAAAACCCCTGAAATATTTCCATCTAGGTTACTGGAATGTTTTAATCATCTGAAACAAGTTATTTATTTCTAATTTATTAAGCTCTGTTTTGAAATATACACAATACATTTTAGCAGAAGTAACAAGTAACAAAAGACAGTATACCAGCATATGCTTCTGTTCTATCTTGGTGTGATTATTTACAGATACACTCTTAGATGTACATACTCTTTATATCAAAAGCACAGATATTTTTTGTTCAGTTTCCATAAATAAAGTGCTGAAATTGTGCTCTCCCTCCCTGATGGCTGCATAGGGTAGAGTACACCTAGAGCTGTTTCAGTTCATTACTCTCTCTCTCCGTCTTTATTTCCATCTATTCCCACTGCTATTACTTTTTCCCCCAGCCAGCTTTTATCTCTGTACCATAGCGATGCCTCTTCCAAAGCTGCATTCCAGGTAGCTACCACATGTGTGATTCAGACTCCATCAAATATTTCTGTTGCCTTGGTGAGAGCATGTACTGAAGAAATTCTCTCTTAAACCTGGGACCCAAAAGGGCAGAGAGCTACAGATCCATCACAGTCCTCTTGTGAAGACACTCGGCCCAGTCATGGACACAGAAATTCTCAAATTCTTTGTTTCTTTTTCTGGGGCAGTGAAAAGTCATGGTCTGTGATCGCTTCGGAAAGACTAAGCCTGGGCTGCCTTAACTCCAGCTTTTTCCCTGCAGTGCCACAAGGGTGCTGAGGTGCTGCAAGCCCTGGATTTACTAACCACGTAGGGTGGGTTACTGAGCCTGGCTGCGGGCACCACGGCTCCAGCTCACGCTGTTGAAATCAAAGTAGAGAGTTAGTGGAGGTCCACTTCCTCCATTTCTTGGCCAGCATCAAGGGAAGCAGTTCCTCAGTTGTGTCATTTCTTGCACATTTTGGCTCTGAGAGCATTCCGCTTACAAGAACCGACTCTGACATCAAGAACAACCATCGCTCCTCCGGTGGTTCTGTGGCAGGCTATGGGATCCATGTCTAGGATTTACTCTGCTGCTGAGGCCAGATTCCCTTCAGAGAATGCCAAAGGGTTTGGAAGCTTCGGTATGGTGGTTTCAGCATAGCCAGACAAGCATTTCGTAGGAAATACTTTCACAATGGGACAGAACTGTTACCCATACAAGATCCTCTGGTTTGAAGTCTGCGTAGCACTGAGGATGTTAACAAGACGCTGGCATTGGTTGCAGCCATGGTGTTTATCGCACGTCTCGGTGCAGGCTCGGATCACACGTTTCTTGGTAGTGAGATTCTGCATAGCTCCCTGAGTCACATGGCGGCATATGTCTAGCTCATGTCAGATGTGAACACAGAGCTGTCTGTACTCTTTGAATTGCCCTGGGAGAAGACACCTTCTGAGCATGAGAGGTGACATGTTCCTGTGCCAGTGGGAAAACCCAGCCAGAATATGCAAGTAGTCGCTCTTCTGTTTCTCTTGTCTATCCAGTTGCCTTCTGATACATATATCACTCCAAGAGTGGCGGCTTAGCCAATAGTCCTTCATGAATGAAAAGTTTCAAATCAATAGCTTGGAACTGAGGGCAGTACAAAATCCCTGCAGAGTGCTGTCCTCGTCTCTAGGGACGTCGTGTCTAAGACATGGCCAGCAATACTAATACCATTTACTTTAGCAACACTTAAAGTGGTATGTGGCCCCTTTTACTCTGTGGAGAAGCGATCAACATTTGGAATGGGTGCCTGGAACCCAGAACTATATGTTGGAAATCCTATTCCCATGTATCATAAACATCCTGAAGGCTGGACTGTATCTTACTGTTGGATCGCAAATGGGAGATAGTACTCAATACCCTGAAGGCCATTTTCTGGCACTGAGGATGTTCTGAGATAGATCTCTTTAGCTTAGACATTGATGAAAGATGCCAGACCTTCTGTAGAACCAGATGGTGTCCTGAGTTTCTGTTGGGTGTACTCCTGGTCCTCTGGGCTGAAGCTCCGGCCAGTTCAGAGTCCAAACTTTGCCTTACAATATGCACATAGGAAACATTTTACAATAGAGCACCAGCCCAGCTGCGCGCACTTCAGGTCATGGGATGCATACTGGGTGGCTCTCCTTGCTAAATTAGGTCTGCCCTTACTTCATTATCGAAATAAAAAGTAGGTTCTAAAATACATGGTGATAATAATCTCACCATTCTGAACTTACGTCAAGAGCTGGAAAAAGAAGTCCCATATGACAGAAATGAAATCCTAGCTCAGATGAAAGTAGCATTAAATCTGCAGGTTTCAGCGAGCCGGGAATCCGCACACTCTTTCTGTGTGTGTTTACAGAAGTATGCACGTGACTAATTGTTGCTAAATGCAGTCCTCGGCAAGTACCGTTTTGAATAGGTGGTACCACTTAGCGGAAGGGAGTTCTCTAGCGTTTCACCCTTTTCCAAACAGGACTGCAATTCAGTGAGCCTGTCTTTGCACTGTTCTTTCCAGTGACACAAATACATGTACGGCTCGTAACAACATTTTGCATGCTCAGGATCGTGAAGTTGTGTATTTTTGGATGGATAAATCATCACGCCCTAGTTAGAACTGAATCTAGCCATGCCATTCTGACCGTGCTTTTTCTAACCTCTGCAGAGGAAAAGTAATGTAAATTACATTTAAAAGGATCTCCATGCTTTCATCTGATACGAATTACAAGGCTTAACTGCTTTAAATGCTTCATGTTTGTTAATAGCAGACGTTGATAGTATTTTGAAAGCTCTCTGTTGATGCTTGCTGAATATGTGTCTGAAGGGATCATAATAAAAATCTTGTAGGGCAGCAGAAGTCTACCTTGGAGGAGGGGAAAAAATAAAAAATGCGTGTGTTCTGAATCTTGCAAGGAAGAGCTGATTAATGTCAAACCTTGAACTGCAGCAAATATCAATGCTGATGCAACCCAATTACACTTTAGAAACTGAAACTGAACACAAAGCCCAAGGGGTTGAGGGTAAGAGCATCTTGCTTAACAAGTTAGATCTACATTTTTCCCTGATGAATGAGAAACGCACAATTCATGTTTCTTTCCATGGTTACAGAAATCCAGAGCAAGCGTCAGGAAAGAAAGAGAAGAAGCACAGCAAATCCAGCCTACAGTGGACTCTTGGAAACAGAGGTACTTTATCATTCACTTTTTTTACCACGGTTCTATTCCACGTCAATAAAAGGTTTAAGTGCTTCTTATTACAAAAGTATATATGAATGCAGAAACACACATTTAGTTGTAAAGAGATATCGATGTGGAAAAGAAAGAAAAGATCTCATCTCAGTAGCTAAGCAACAGGTTTTCACCCCACAACATCACTTGCTTCAAACTAGAATTCATCTTAGTTTTAATAAAGGCCAAAAGGACTAAATTAATGTGGGGCCTAATTACTCTTTCACCCACGCAGATGGTCCCTTTAGGTCAGAACTGAAGAACCGAAGTGGTGCATTATGTTCAAACTTGCATTGCTATTTCTCTTTTCTGATGTGCCAAATAATAAATGGAGAAATTTGCTTTTTTCATTAGTGACATTCATAAAAGGGATGTGTTGGTTTAAGAATCAGTGCACCCTGCAGGGGGTATGGAAGCCTGCATAATAAATATAATAATGCATAATTAAAAATAAAATGCGCTGGATAATCTCTGTTGTCTGTTACACTTATGCTGTTACATTTATGGAAGTAGCAAAATTTCGTCCTACATAGTATTGGATTGCAAACCTGGTCAGCATATAAATAGACTTAACTTCTTCTGAAATTGTTTGTTTCTTTGTTTCTGAACTGACATATAGGTGTTTATTCAGCATGTTAAAATTCCACCTTTAAAATTTCACCATAGTTTGGGGTTACTATTTCAACTTCCTACAGGAATGAAACTGATTTGCAGCCAGCTCTCCATTTAAGCAAGATTCCTCTGTGTTCTGAGTTCTTTAAGCCTTAAGAAAGTGACTTTTCTTTATTTAGGTGGCAGCTATGCAGAATTTTTGGTATGCCAGCATTTCAGATTCCTACGTTTGTTGCCAGACAGCAGACAGATAAGGCTAAGAAGAAACCCACCACTGTAGTCAAGCTGCTTCTTGACTGTCCTTTTTTCAAAGTATTGGGGATTTTTATACTCCAGAGCAGCTCAGGGCACTTGAATTCTTCAGAACTCCTCAACGTTTCTTTAGCGACCTCTTCAGAGCAAGTATTGATGTCTGTACATCCAGTATTTAACGCAGTAAGAACCTTAGCCTTGCTAGCATTAATAGTCTCTCCTCTTAGACCTTTTTGTCCTGATAAGTTTATTTAAATACTTGCAGCAGAGTTTTGTGGCATAGTCTGATCAGCATCTGTGAGAAACTCAGTTATCTTGGAGCAGGGATGGAGGAGGCGATTGAGGAGGTCTGCTGCACCCCTAGTTCATACATCTCATTATATCTATTCTCAAAAGCATATCCTGAAGTGAAAGATGGCGTGGAGGAAGAAATATCTGTGAGAGAGTCCTGTGGCTGATCAGCTGTGTCCTCATTAGGAGTTGTCATTAAGAACTGACCATGGGGAATGCTGTTCAAGTAAAATGGAGGCAGATGGTTTTTCTCTGATCAATTAGCTGCTCAGATTGATTTGCTAATCAGTGAGTTGAGGTATTTTGTGGCATTTCAGGCATTTTGGTGCAGTTTAATTTACGGTTAGTCTGCCGAATGATCTTTAATTCATGATTGTTTAAATTGAAATTGCATATAAATTAGACTTTTTATTTGCCAACGCCCCTCGAAACGGCAGGAGCTCAGCATCTGTAGTGGTGATGCTAACTTCCTTGATTACACAAATGTGATCACGGTCTTATGTCTTCACTTGAATGTTGTGCTTTTTCTTTTCAAAGCTTTTTTCTTAAAAAAAAAAAAGAGGATACCATTCTATTCTCCCATTCTCCATAGCGTTTTGTGGTTTTGTTTTGGTTTGGTTTGGTTTTTTTTTTACATAGGAAAGGGTCAAGTTTCAGGCTGGGCATTTTTTGAAGGAAGAAACATCAATTCAAAATTCATTAACAGATTGGCAGGCACCTGTGTATAAGAGAACAGTTTACTCGCCACAGAGTAAATCATTTATTAGCAAAAACCCTCTAATTTTCCTCCAAGAAGAGTCTGACAATATCTAATGGAGGAAAATGGTACTGTTTCCAGTCCTGCTGTACAGGTATTGGATGGGTCAGAGAAACAATTAGGGGTTACACAGACTGTTAATGAAGCCTGGCTTGCTATTGACCAACGGCTTTTACCATCTGACAAGTTGGCGATGGGTTGCATTGAATTAAACATCTCAGTTAGGTTTCCAGTGGTCTGTGTTTGCAAGTTTGAAAGTCTTTGGTGACCTGTGACCTCAGCAGATTGAAATCACTGCCAGCTTCTAGAGGTCTACACATTAACTTCTGAAAGAGAAATATTTTGCTTAGGCCCACATACACTGCTTGCAAACAAAACATGTTCCTAGGAACTGTAGGCAAGTGTCACAGAAGGTAGTGATGCTTTTCTGCAGGTGGGAAGTTCAGCACCATTTCTATATACGCAAATAAAGATGTAATCTCACAGCAACAGTTTATTACACAGGGTTTTTTTTGGACATTGTTTATCTGCTAGGTTTGGAGTTACTGTTGCTGTTGCCTTGCTCTTACTGACCTTTACAACGTATCCTGGAACGCAATCAATACAATTTGCAATTTCCATTTCTCTCTCGTTAGTAAAATCGAGTGCGCATCAAAGTGTTCTAATGAAAGATTGTTAGAAAGGTAAATAATACATCTGTTTGTGTGACTGTCTCGGGGGTTAGCAACAAATATTCTGAGTCACAGAACTGGCTTCTGGATAGCTAGTTCTGTATGAGGGAAGCTCATGGAGATTGTTAATATGAAATGGTAGGAGACAACCAGAGCACTTTTCAGTGACACTGTGGTTGGTTTCTTTTCCCTTGTAGCGGAAACGTCTTGCATCAAATTATTTGAATAACCCCTTGTTCCTTTCAACAAGAGGTAAGCATGTTTTAAAATGAATATACTACTATTCTAATGACATGTTAAATATTTATTAGTAGGATTTCATATGAATTACTGCGGGGGTACCATAGGGCATTACTTCGTGTAAGGTCCCTGCACTTTTTAGCGTGCAGTGAAAATAGACGGTTTTGCTGCAAAAACAATTGAAGGATAAGGCTAAAGTTCAAAACTGTGCAGAAACGGATCCAAAGTCTCTGCAATCAGTGGAAAATCTGATCTCTGGTATTGCAAGCACCATGCAGTGAAAGGCCTGATTGAAGAAGGCAGTGTTGCCAACCCCAAATGCATAAAAATATATATTGAAAAATTGGGATTTAAAAAATAATTACTGTTCCGGGCTTTTCATTTGCTGCTTCTCATCAGCTTGAAGAAACCGCTGTACATCCTGAAGGGCTAGAAATTTACCATACCTTTTGCTTTAAAAACAATAGTTGAAAACCCACACAATTTTTCTGACTCCAAGAGCTGGAGCCATAAATCTAGATTTGACGTCTTTGAAGATGCCTTCCAATCTTGTATTTATAAGAACTTCAGATGCTGAAAATTTCATGGTAAAAGCCTTGAGAATGGACAACTCAGAGGAGCCATTTGGGGATGATGATGATTAGCTCGTGTGAAGAAGCTCATTCCAGGAAAAACGTGCAACCTACAGAAAAGACAAAGAGTTGGGAGGTGGGATATGAAAGAAGGAGAACACTGAGTACAGTTTAATTCTTCAGACAAGGCCCATGCAGGATTTTAAGAAGGAAAGTCAGAAGTTTGAGTTCCATTTCAGAAGAGGAGAGAAAGCCGATAAAGAAATGTGATTAAATCCTTACTCTCATGTTGCCTTTATCACTTAGGCTCCACTGTGGTGCCTTAGAGGTACGGGAAGACAGGCATTTTTCTAAGCCAAATATTATTTCAGTGTTAGGAGCGTTTACAGGGATAATTCCAATTAAGACATGAAGTTTTGACAGTTTTTCAGTGTTTGCTTGATATCCCTGTCAAGTGTCATGTTTAGTGCTTGAGATTCACCTTTCTGGCCCTGCCTTGAATTCCTGTGCCACAGGATCAGCAAATGAAATGCAGTGGTGCATCTCTCTACCTTCCAAACTTCCGTGTGCTAGGTGCAAACAATTGGCCTACTTACCATGTGCCTCTAATGCATAGGGTCTCAGAGGACAAGAGGGGTTATTACACAGTAAACGGCTATGATGACATGCCTCTTAGCAGGAGCCCATGCTCGTGTGAGCCCCAGTGGAAAAAAACATTATTCCTGCCTTATTTTTATCTTCAAAATTAAAATGATAATTTATTATTTGTCTTATCATAGCCCTTGTTTTTCCCATGTAAACACATGGGAAAACCAGGAGAGAATGGCAATGTTAGCAAGCCGTGATGTTAGCCCCTCAGGGGATTTCGTTTAAGTTGGGGTTTGATATCTCTGGCCTTCTTTCTGCCATGGGTTTGCCATTTTATTTGCAAGGAAGTAGGCAGGTGACAAGAGCTCCAGTGGCGCGTCTGTCTCAGAGCCGCTTGGAAATCAGCACTCTTCTTAATTGTTAATTCCTCTTCAAGTCCTTCATCCTTGCTTTTTCCAGCATCCAGAATGGGCACTAGGATTCTGCATATTCTGGCAGTTTTAAGATGGACTTCTTTATAGCAGAACTCGCTGCCTCTGTAGGGGTTTATTAGCCATGTGCATGGGGCACTGTTGTGCTCGATGCTCTGTAAGCTCTGAACCGAAGGCAGCTGCTGTCGCAGACAGCTTGGGGCTGCAGTGGTGTACTTGTCGGCCCTCACTGCGGAGATGACTTCCCCTTCTCTTATAAAATGCTCGTTTAAAAAAAATGTCTTCAGTTTAATTTTTCAGCAACTGGAAGGCAGAAGTGGACATATTTTAAAATGCTTAAAACTTGTTAGTAAAAGTGAGCTGAAAAGAGAAATAAACAAACTAAAACAACCCCTATGAAGTACCAGAAACAACTGTCATTTCCAGAAATGCAGAAGAAAACAATTCTTGTAAATTTTCAGCAAAATGTCAATTAATCAGGATTCATTTATCTGAAAATGTCTTACCTGAAATGAGGTCACATCACCTGACATGTATCATTTGTAGAAAAGACTCTTCAATTATCAAGCCCCTGTTTATCTGAATAACATTTATATCCCTTGAGTAATCGCGGTGTCGTATCACAGTGGATATCTGTGTGTGTATTTGTGTATATAAAGTGACATCTACAGATTTTATAAGTCTGCAATTAATTATGGAACTCATTGCCAAAGGACACTACAATTGTTGGAAAAAGTAGACAAATTTATGGAAGAAAAGAAATCTATGTACGGCTGTTAAATATAAAAATGAAGATGCAAACTCCTGGTTAGGGAGGTCCATAAACTGCTAGCATCTGGGAGGATACTTCTGGAGCAGAAAAATTTACTCTGTGCTTGCCCTGTTGTTGCACTCTGTGCAGGAGTGGCAGCACTGGATGCTGTTAGCAAAGGACCCCGGGCTTTGAAACCTTTGGTCTAATTGAGGTGAAGCTGTTCTTTCATTCTGATGTTCCTCTTCCTACATGTGTGAGAGATGTGAATGTGTCTGCATCTTCATGTGTGTAAAACGAAAGTGTAACAGCAGGTTGATCTGTATATAAGAGATCACCTTGTGGCAGCTGTACTCCAATTTGTGATCAGAGAGGGAGCTGAAGAAGGATTTGTCGACGGACAGAAATATCAGTTTGGTCGTCTCCACTTTTATTTCAAACAAAGGCTTCTCCATCAGCTGTTTGTCAGTGGGACAGCGTGCACCAGCCCCTTACAAATCAGCAGCAAAAATTACAACCCACTGTGCGGTTTCCATAAAGCTGTTAAAATGTTCTCGCTTTATATTTTTGGACCAAAGTGTGATGAATTTCACAAATATTTTTATGAAAGGCTTGGTATGCTTTCCAGCGAGCTCTGGTGGTTCTTGTTCTTATCAGGCTGTGAATGCAATCACTAGAGACTCGTTTCATCAGAAGGTCAGAAAATCTTGGCAGTTTGGGTGGCAGTAGTTTGATGATAAAGAGTTGATGATAACATAAAGCTCAGTCGCACAAGTAGCTGGCCATTTTGGCCATGAATCAGCTGAACATTTAAACATGTGTTTAACGGTAAGTCAGTGGCACCGTTTTCATACTCCCAAGTTAAGCGCCTGCTTAAGTGCCTTGCTGGTTCAAGGCCAGACTGTTCATCACCCATCAGGCTGAAGTCCTTAAGAAAGACTTTTGGACTAGTGACATGCAGAGAGGAGGTCTGCATGAAAATCTTTGAAAATTTGAAACTGAGTCTGTGCTTCTCATACAAGTACTTTTTAACATCAGGTCTTCAGACACAGGATGCCTGCAATGTAAATTTTTAAATCTCAAATGCTAATTCCACTGCTCGCTGTTGTATTCTTTCCTGCCCACATTAATTTTGGCAATGTCACAACTTGACCAAAATTACTCCCATAGCTGAGAACTAGCATTCACCGCAGTGATGTATTTCCCACTAATCTGTTCTCTGCCCTTCTTTCATATGCTAGCAAATGAGGATCCATTCTGGAAGGTATGTGTAGCAAAATTTGTGTATTATCAGTGTCCTTCTCATCCCCATGTAATTCAGTGCTTGCTTCTGGTTACTGTAGTCTATTGTGGTACAAAACTGGAGTATTCTCTTTGCCTTTCATACTTCTTGTATAAAACATTTCCCAGTTAAATAAATCTTTCAGCCTCTAAGTTAGAATTTCAAACAGATGAACTCTTGGGCTTTCCTATGCAAGGCTTGAGTTTAATCCCTTTGTAGAATCCACTGATTGAGAAATTGGTAGTCCAGATTTGTCTTTTTAATGAAAATTTTAAGAAAAATGAGTAACCATTCTAGTTTGTATAGATTAAATCTCTTTACATTGAGGCTAAAATCAAAACTTTTTGAGCAGGTAATTCCTAAAGAGTAATATTTTGGTGAGCAATTTTTTGACAGGACTGAGTTAGAATTCAGGATATAAGCCTGACTAAAACTACCATGAAAGATTATAATTAATATCCCTAAAAATGAAAATATGCTTTTGGAATTAACAAAGGTACAAAATTATTATTCTCCTTCCTGGAAAAGCACTACGAGAATTCAGGGTTTTTTTATAACGATTCACAAGCCATGAGAGCTTCAAAATCAGTATCTCCTTTATTAAAATGCACTTAATTATACAAAGAGTAATTAACGTTGCCACCAGATTAGCATAGCAATTTACTACATGACATTGTAACTTTGTTGATGAGTCTTAGTTCATTTTATATATTGCTTCAGACAAAGTACTAATCAGTCTTGTTGGAGAAAGGTTGTCAGAGAGATCTGAACAGAGAACAATTAGTGCCAGGGAGAACAGAGGGACAGAGGAGCCCTCTAGAGGAGTTGACGAAGAGGGTACATAGCAAAAGGTTGTACTCGAGCACCCAGTTTTCCTAGCTGCTCTTTGAGGCAACGGGCATAAAACATGGAACTGTGCTTTTTCCCCAGAAACTTTTCCTTGCTTGCTTCCTTCTGCTTTGGACTTGAAGGACAAGCGATCCACATACTGACTTTGATCCATGCTTCAAAATAGAGCTGCACATGGTGATGCATGTGTCGGAGTGACACTTTATCAAGAACAAGTGAAACAATTTCTACATTGCAAGCTGCCTATATTCGTCGACTCCCTCTGTGTTTGATTAGTTGGTTTTTATTTACTTTTCTAGCTGTTTCAATTTACGGAACTTGCTTCTGGCTCTTCATTTGGTTTTATTTGTTGCTATCATACACCATTATTTCTGTCGTCTTCTACAGTGGCCAGGGTGCTTCTGACAATTAGATTTGGTGTTTGAGTGGGCCTGTCTGCTGCAATAGTGGCTGTGAATGCTGTCCAGAGAGAAGTTCTCAATGGCTTGACTTGACCCAAGCCATCCTTCTTCTCTTGCAGAATGAGATCCACCACGATGAACACTGCACTGCTTGCAAGCGTGGCGTTAACTTGCAGCCCTGTGGCACATGTCCCAGAGCATATCACCTCAACTGCTTGGACCCACCCCTCAAAACTGCCCCCAAGGGGGTTTGGGTCTGTCCAAAGTGCCAACAGAAGGTAAGCTTCATGGAGCGTAGCACGCCAAGAAAAAAAATCTCAAATTTGTGTACCACTAAACTAATCTAACCTACGGTCACAGCTTAGGGGACCGTATTAGCTAAGTAATGCCGAGAAGTTTTTAGTACAGGTTGCGGCATTTGTTTCTGGTATTTTCATCATGTTGGAGCTAGAACATGCACCAAGTGCCTTAGCTTCCCTGTAATCGCATCTGCTAGGTTTGTCCTTTTAAAATGTCTCTTCATTTCCTTTGTTTCCCTTTTTTACAATAAAGCCACCATCACGTGGGGTTGCCAGACAAGTAATGTAAATCTTACAGATGAGGGAGACAGTGTCAGAAGCAAACACTGTTCACCAGTGGATCTGAAAGCTGTGAAGAGAACACTTCCTTTTCTTTAAATCATTTATTACACGTAGCTATTGATCATAGCCGTGTCAGAAATGCGAATTTGTCTAGTTGCTGTGAATAATGCTGATTGCATGAACAGGAAAACAATGACTAAAACAGTACAGTGTCACTGAATTGTAGAGTGACAATTGTAGAGGAGGCTTAGATTTTGTGCCTTAGAGTTCTTTGTATTTAGAATTGAGATCACTGTTATGTTCCCTTGAATATGTCAAGGGGAAATTCTAGCACGCAGTTGCAGAGAGCAGAGCAGCCCATGGTTAGATATGCGCAGTCATGTTTTCATATGGACCAACAACCTTTCGCATGTTCAGTAGACAAACGTTCCTGACTGTGGAGATCTTCTTGTCAGGGGCTGAAGAATGTCTTCTGGACATGGCAACAAGAAACAGAGGATTTGTAACCTTTTTTAGCACTCTTTGGTAGTAGAGTTTATAGTGACGTGTAAAGGAGTAAGCCCTAATGGAGACTGCTGCTCAAATTATTCTCTCGTTACTTTTCAGCATGCGAATTCTGAGACAAGGACCCTAGATCTGGTCCTGCAGAGCTGTGAGGCTGGAGGAAGAAAAACATTAATGTGTGCCTTTGTGGAGTTCTAACTTTTTATTGTTTCCTGGGCTTATAGGTGTTAAAGAAAGATGACAATGTGCCGTGGACTGGAACTTTGGCTATTGTTCACTCCTATGTTACTCATAAAACAGGTAGGGCTTAACGTAGCTATTGACAAGGAGTTCCCTGCTTGTGACAGGCAATGCCATTTGAGTCCTTCATGGCACTAATATTAAAGACGTGTTGTAATGCTACCAGATATCATGGCATTATTAAGAAAAGGGCCATAAGGGGCTGTACCTGGGAAAAGCAGGTTACTTTCACCTCTTTCTTGGAGGCTTCCAGGACCACACGTGGTCCAAGGATTAATTCTAATTCATCTCAAAGGTGCAGTGTAACTTTAGGTTTGTCCTGTGTGCTAGCCGTTGACATAGACACATGCATGTAAGCAGAAACTCAAGCCCACAGTTTTACCATATGTCCTTTTCTTAACTTCTGCATCCTTAATCTTATTGTTCCACAGTCAAAGAAGAAGAGAAGCGAAAGTTATTAAAGAGAAGCAGCGAGCTGAAGAGTGAGCATAGACAGTTAGAAGAAAAAGATCGACTTCTCAACAATGCAGTGAAGGTAGGACACCTGAGTGGGGACACAGAGTCTCCTGCAGAGATGTTTATAAAGAAATTATGCCTGAAAAACTCATATTTTGTGGCTAGAAAATGATTTATGCTCCCAAGCTACAGATGTTCAAGTGTGAATGTTTCTCTCTCTGAGGGAAAACATGGATTTCCTTTATGGACAAAAGCAAGCTGCTCTGGCAGGCGAGGAGGAAAAATCACCTGAATTCCTGTTACGCACAAAACCCAACCAAAATAGCTATGGCTGCCTTCCTTCTAGTGCCATGCACAGCTCTGATCTGCCCAGTGACTTTAAGGCAATTCCATTCTCCAGGTGAAAAGTTTAGTCACAAGCATGTCTTCCAGTGGTAGCTCAGAACTCTTGAGATTAGGTAGAAATAACCATCTTTATTTGTCTCAGGGGCTGAGTGTTGTAACAATCTCTTAATGACTGGGGATGGGTTGGCAATCATTTCTCTTGTTTCAAAGCTAAATGTTGACTGGAGATGTCTCCCGCGCATACCGTGCTATGAAGACAAGTCTTCGGCAGCAATGAATGGGCAGAGTTCAACACCATAATTCCTATTCTCTATGGGTGAAAGAACTTATTTGGGGCTACCTCACCTCCAACCCACTCATAAAGGGTAGCTGTTAGCTTGCACGGCAGTCTCAATAAATATTTGAAACTTCCTTACCCTGGAAAAATCAAAGTGGCAGCTGCAGGAGTGACTGGTCGCTACTTGTTTTACCATTGCAGTTATCCAGAGGAGGCATGTTAAAATATTTATCACATTTAAAATAGAGTGGAAGGAAAAGCAATAACTCATTAAAAGACATCACAGTGGGGAATATTCCCTGTAAGTGTGTATAGCCACCATCAGCACGAATGGAAACACACATATGTATGAAGAATGACTCTGGGGTACAGAATATCTTTAGTAGGTAGGAAGGTGCAGTGGGATGAGGTGTTCAGATAAAGAAGAGCATTTGGGGATGCAGTCAGCTACCAGGTATATGTCAGGGCTTCCAAAATCAGTAACATTTCTACCTAAGCAGAATCAGGTTCTTTCAGTGGGCAACACTGTCTTATTTAAATGGTAATATCAGCTGATGATTATATTTATTGGAGATACATCCACTTGAAAGAAGAAAAGCAATTAAAGGTGTTCCAGCACAGAGCATTTAATTTCTGACATTTGCCTGAACAGAGATTTACACTTTTATAGATGCCACAGGTGGAATGGAATTATTTGGTAAAAACAGAACATGATTTATCCTTCACCTGAGATTTCACCTATCTAAACCAATCTCTGAGCAGCTCCATGTGGTTACTTTTCAAACAACTTGACTTTCAAGAGAGCATTTCCCCCGTCCCCAGGACTGGAGATTCACTCCAACCCTGGACAGTCTGGACCGTAGCCAAGGAGGACCAACCTGCAGACAAATAACCAATTTTGCCAGGCCCAGGTGGTTTCACATATTAGAGAGGCCACCGTCCCTTTCTGTCTAGCAGACAGGCTCAGGTTTTTGATCTGTCACATAGTCCCTCGCAGGCCGGTTGATAGTGTAAAGGATGGGATGTTAGCTGCAGCAGCATAGAGTTGGGGAGAGAAAGGAGAATTACTGACTCTTCCTTCTCTCTTCTTGGAGAAAAGGAGGTATTTAAAAGACACGTAGATGTGGTGCTTAGGGATATGGCTGAGTGGTGGACTTGGCAGTGTTAGGTTGATGGTTGGACTTGATCTTAAAGGTCTTTTCCAACCTAAATGATTCTATAACGCTATGAGAGAGAGATTTGAGATGCCTTCATTTGGCTCCTTCTGTCACCCTTATTTTCATGTTGGTTTGTATGAAATGTTTCAAGTGATTGTGGGGTGCAGTTTGGCCACCCCGTAGGAAAAAGACTTTCTTGTGACTGCAGTGGTATAACAGTATTGTCTGAGATCGAGTTTTCTGCCAGAAAGATATTGACATCATGTTTAGAGAGATCAACTTGTCTTCAGAGTACTGACTCCCTGAAATGTGTGTCACATACAAAATGCGTCGTGATGAGGTTTATCCCTCCAATGTTTATTGATGCCTTTTGGTAAGATTTAGAGACCTCACTGGTGACTTCGGTACTTTCCAATAATACAGCTATTACAATCCTGTGCCAGTAATCTCTTTGGAGAAGGCATTTCTGCCAGGCTGTCTACAGGATGAGGTCGGAAACGTCCTCTGAATGCATTTGGACTGGGATGAATATTGTTACCTTAGACAGCTGCTGCAGTGTATGCAGCACTGATGATTACTCCATTCGTTAAGCTGTGGTTTTGCTATCCCCAAAGGAGAGTATACTTCCTTTGAGCAGGACGTGCACTCAAGACACAAAAGGATGTTTGGAGAGATGTTTGACACCAATTTGAATGTATTCTCAGTCTTCCCTTCTCTCTCCTCTTCTCTTTATTTGACAGAAATGCTTAGAGCTAAAAACCAGCCTGTTGGCCCAGCAGAAAGGGACTCAGTCATCACTGGAACGTCTCAAAACCCTCATTAGACTGATACAAAACGAGCAGATGATTCAGGTTACCATGACGACCACCACCACCTCCTCCCTGCTAACTGTCCCCTGGATCAAACCCTCCTCTGCCTCCGCTGCCATGCACAAAGCCTTGCAGCAATCACAGGGTAACAACTGACAGAGCCGGCTGTGAGAGAGCAAAAGAAGGGGGGAAAAGAACTTTATACACATGCGCAGATGAGAGATTAAACAGAAACAAAGGAGAGAAGGAACAATCTCAGTTTTGATACGCGTAGAAACTTGCAAACCAATCAGTCCAGTTTGTAGGTCACTGTGGCAGCAGGTTCCCACAGCGCGGGTTATGCTGCAGTTTTGTATTTGCCGAGACCTTCAGTGCTTATGAGATTTTTTTTGTTATGTTGGCCTTAATGTATTTATGACTAAGGATGAAGAGGAAAAGTATGGCCGATAGGAAGCGGGATATCCTTTTGTGGGGGGCAGACGGGTTTCCAGTTCTGCTTTAAGGGGAAAATTTTCAATGCAAAGAGTTAGTGAGCTAGTAGAGAAGTAGTTGGGCTGAAAGCTATGTGTGGGAGGGAAATCGGTGAGATAACCAGAAACTGAACTACTTAGGACTCGACATGGATTCTTATCAGAGGAACAAAGTTGGCCCCGTTGATTCAGGTGACCTGGAGAGGGGGCCGTTTTTGACCAGAACGGCGTCACGGACACTCACAGAGCCTTCGAAACAAAAGATCGTTTTTTTTCAGTATTATTAGAGTTGAGAATTGCAGATATTTAAATAAAGAAACTGTATGAAGTTAGCGTTTCTAGTAAAATATTGAAGTATTTTCATGCTGATGCTTCTGTATATGCGTTCCGAAGTATTTAAAAAAGTATGACTGTAAAACTCCTTACTTTTTTGCAGGTCCTTTTTACTTATTTTGCTATCAGTGTATTTTTCTCATGGAGTTTTTGTGCAAGATTTAGCATAAACCATAATAGTTGGATATCTTTGGCAGGTTGGGGTTTGTTTTTTAAAAAGATTATTTTGGGGGTTTTCTTTTTAGTTAATTTTCGATTTTTTTTAAAGATAAAAAGCAAATAAATATTCTGTTTTTTGTTTCTTGCCAGTACAGATAATATGCCAAAAAGATAACTTTACATTTTTGTACTGCATTTTTATTGTTAAAAATATATAACGTGATTTATTTTTTTTTCTTTTTGCTTGCAGAAATATCTGCTGAAATGGTACAGGAAAAAAAACAAACAACCCTGCCTTAAGGGGTTGTTTTTCCTACTGGATATTATCAAGAGTTCTGGGGGAGGGACAGGCCGTGGAAAACTTAAAGGGTTTGTTGGGGTTTTTTTGGAAACTTGATTCCTTTTTAATATTTTGTTGGATTTTAGCACATTTGGGGAGCGTTTAGCGT
Source organism: Chroicocephalus ridibundus (assembly GCF_963924245.1). NCBI lineage: Eukaryota > Metazoa > Chordata > Aves > Charadriiformes > Laridae > Chroicocephalus > Chroicocephalus ridibundus. The sequence continues at coordinate 135,947,475 of NC_086284.1, read as the reverse complement.
TAGCCTGAGAAAATCCCAGTGCGCCTGCTTGTTTCACTAGCTAGTCTTCCTGATACTGCAAGGGTCCGCCTGGCCGCCCCGTAGGCCACAGGCCCCCCCGTCACCCTGCGGCCTGCCCGGGAAGGTAGTGATGGGCACCCCGGTTTTTCTCAACGTCACACACACACCCACCCCAGATGCCATCGTCTCTGTTGTTTATGAGTTCTCCGTCAATTAGCACAACAGGTACTTAAGGAAAGCAAGAAGCCACCAGAGCACGACACAAGGCTAGTCTCTCACATCAGCATATCACATGGTGCCGAATATCTTTTTTTTTTTTTTTAATAAAAAAAAAAAACATGAGGGACTGGCTTTTTCCGTCGCCCATCACTAGGCAGCACATGGTCCCTTCAACCATTTTCACAACTCCGGGAGAAACTGTGCAGTACTATACAAATCTATTTTAATACACAACACTCGGTTGAACAAGATTTTTATATTCTTTTATTGATGAACAAAGTGAACTAAGTAAAACACAATTGTTATACATTGGTTATTGTATGCCAATTATGCATTCTAACGTGGCTTGCAATGTAAATGTTTTCAGGTTTAATGATTTTTTTTCCTTCTCAGACAAATAAAAAAAAAAGGAAAAGCGTGGAAGGTTTAATATGTGAAGAATTTCTGAAGAAGTGTCTTGGACTGTTAAAAGTAGTTATTTTGAAAAGGGGACTGTCCAGTGGATAGTGTGCATAGAAAAAAACAAGTGTTTGTCTTAAATATGCCAATGTAGTTTTACTTCTTTATGATGCATTAAACTTGATTGACAATTTAATGGCGTTGTCGTGGTGATATCCACTGCTGATGGGACTCAGCGTGGCGTGCTGTTGTCACCTCTTCCCCGGCCAGACTCTGGCCGAGGGGGTGAAGTGACCGGTGCCAATTTCTCCACCGCTGTCTTCAATTTTCAGATTTAAACAACTCTAGAATAACTACAGTACTTTCCACTTCTTTCCTTCTCCCAGGCAGAGGCACCTTGTTGACTCCCTTTCTTTTGACTTCCCCCTTCGTAGAGTAACTTCCCATCCCGCTTTTCCCGGGATCTGTAGGCAGAGTTGTTGGCGCAGATCTCTCCCTTTTCCTCTTACGTCTCTTGTGGATTGCGTTTTTGAAGTTTTCACCAGGATTTAAACGCTGCAGTGGCCTTGCCCCAAATTAAGGTGAGCCGAGTCAGCTTGGGAGCAAGCCTAGGGCTCCAAGACAGAAAAAGGTTACCACAGGGTAACGCGTTGCCGTACATCAGCCAGGCTGGCCACGTGTGCTCCTTACATCCCGTGTGCAGGTTGCGGGCAGCGTGGTCTTTGCCTACAGCGGGGTGCTGGAGAGGGACTTGCTGCAGACGGACACGCAGTTGGCTGCAGCAGATCTGCTGGCAGCCCCATGGGCTTTGGTTTCAGACCTGCACTTTCGGGTGCTCTTCAAATGTGTGGTGGGCCCATTTTGTAAAGTTGTTTACAAATCACTTTGTAAACATCGTAAAGCATGAGAGCTAGGTCCCTCGCAGGAGCTGTCTGATTTCTGCCTGGTGGAATTTCACAATAAAACAAACCAAATGAAAGCAAGACAACGTTACAGCTGCATAAAACCTACCACAGTGGCTAATGCTTATGCAGAGCAAACACAGTTTGTGGGGTTTTTTTGCCAGGTGTAGGGGGAAAAGCTGTTTTTTGTTTGGCCGGGTGTGTGTGTGTGTGTATGGTGCCTTGTCTTCACTTCCCGGCAGTGTAACCACTTATTTTCGGGCTGCAGTTCTCAGGGGGAGCTCAGCACTCCGTCCTTGCTTCCCCTGCTGCTTGGCTGCCCCCTCCTCCCTCCTGGCCTCTGCTACAGGAAAGGCACCCTGATTTTTCCTAACATTGCTTCCAATTTTAGAATTGTAAACCAATTCCCTCAAACCAGCAAACCCAGAAATCCTATGTAATCATCATCATCCTCCTCCTTCTGCCACCACGGTAACCTATAAACTCAGCGCTGTGCTAACAGACAGGAGCCAATTACAGAGCTCTGCGTGTTGCCTTAATAATTAATGCGGTTGCAAGGGAGCGTAAGCTTGCACTAGCCTTTAATCTTCAATAGTAATTTAAATTAAGGTTTTGGTGGAGATTTGTAGGAGCTACGGTAGCCTCCGTGTTCCTTGCTGCGGCACCAGGCATTGTCTTTGAAAAGAATCGGGAGCCGCAGGGTTCCCAGCCTCCCCTCCCGAGCAAAAGTTATTTTTACAGCTATGCCAGACTTCACAGCTTCAGAGCTCTTTATTTTAACATGACAGACTGTTTTCTGTGCATAGGACCTTTTCACATGCCATTAGTTATCTTGCAGAGGAGCTGCTCTGCAAATAGCCATTCGAATGAAATGTGTTGTCTCCAAGCCTGTCAGTTTTATATTTGCACCTCTTCAAATGTAATTTCGCCTGCTCTTCCCTCTCTCACTGTCTCCCCTTCCTCAGAAATGAAAGGAAAAGGAACTCTTCTGTCTGTTGGGAAGTTACACGGCGTGATGCCAGCCCTTCCCAGTGAGCAGAATAGGGAACGCTGGCATGGCTTAGTTATGGCAGGGTCTCAGGTGTTTTCAGGCTTCATACTCTTAGAGGGAGAAGCCACAATGGATCTACTATGGGCTAAAGGCTCCGAAATCAGGAAGCAAAGTCAAGAATCCTCACTTCTTAAAAAAAATATTTAGTTCATGATCACTGACAGCATTTTTTGGGCGGTGGATTTAGCGGTAGCATCAGCCCAGCTAGTGGCTTCTCCTGTGGTAGACCTCTGGCTAAGGATGATGGCACAAATCCTACAACAGCAATATTAGGATTTTATTTTACATGCCGACGTACCTATGGCATGCTGGTTTCCTGGCGGTTTGATGGCCTATTAGGAACACTTAAACTTCTAGAGGAGTGCATTATAAACTGATGCATACTTTTTGTTCTGTGTTCTGCAGGTTCTCTGTAGTTGAAAAGAGAGACATTACGCTGAAATGAGTGGCAACAGCCACATCAGATAAAAATCCACTCACTTTAATCAGGTTTTGCCAACTGCAGCTTATTTTGCTTAGAAAATGAAGCCTGGCTTCTGAGATCAATCACTAGCGACTGACTGGTGCAAACAGAAAATGCCAGAATCTGCTTCTGTAAGCCACTTTTAAGTTCACCATGGTGAATATCATTAAAGCAAAAGGTTTTTTTCCCTCCCTTAAAAAAGCAAACAAAAAATTAAATTGTCGTGATAGAAAAAATACTACAAAGCGTACACAGGCATACAGAGATTTTATCCAGGGAGAACGAGAAAAAAAAAAAAAGATGCCATTGCTCTTTGAAGTTGTTGTTTGCGTTTGTACTGGCGGATTGCAGATGACTTCTGTGCTGTGTAAATGCCGCAGAAATGCTACAGCCCAACCTTTGATTATCAGCCTCGCTCATTAAGCAGTTACCACAGAAATTTTAATTCACTTCTGCATTTCATCTGTGGGCTTGAGGTGCAGCAATAAACTGCCTTTCCCCTCAGCGTTCATGCTGGAAACACGGCTGGCTGGTTGCTGTTGACAAAGCAATCTTCCAGTTGCTGAGATGTAAACTTCGCCGTGACCGTCTCATTGCTGGCGCTTTGTCCCTTCCGCGTGGCAAGGGCACGATTTCGTTGATGATGTGCACTCCTGCCCCCCGCGAGGGTTGTGGCTAGCCTGCGGAGCAGAAGTGCTCCCGTGATTGCGGCTCTCCATCGCCTGCCGGCGAGGTGGGCCGGGCTGGTGAGTGGGGGGTCTGGCTCACTCATTGCACTCCTGAACTGCCGCCCGCTTGCCTCCCTCGCAGGGAGCCGGAGGGAAATGTAAGGAGAGCCCAGGGTGCCGGGCAAGAATCGTGGCTGAGGCGGTGCCTTGAAAATCAGAGTGATGCTAGCTTCGTTATTTTCCATTTGAGGAGGCTTGAAACAATAATTTCATAAGTGAGACCAATATGTCTTTAAAAATTACATCTTACCCCCCACTCCGCCATACACACTCCTCATTTTCTGAAGCGGGGAGGTTTCCTTCAGCAGCACAAGGGAGACCGAGGGATGCGTGCAGCCCCTGGAAGCAACTTTGTGTCCTGGCACATCAGTGAGCCAAGCCCCAAGACTGGGAGCCCTCCTCCCTTGGTAGCTACACACGGGCAACTTAGAGGTAGCAGAGGAGTTAAGAGGTCTTTAAAAACCCCCAAACTCCTCTCTCCCCATTATCCAGGGCATCTCTTTGTCCCCCTGGCCATGTGCTCTGTGTTATTGAAGCCCAGGGTTGTGATTTAAGCTGTACCTGCTGAAAAAGAAAGGGTTGTGCTGCTGTTGGATGCGGACATGAGCATCCTTCACCCTGATAGGCTTTAGTGTCCCTTCACAGAAGCACTTCCCACTGGTCTTCATCTGCTTCTTGTGGACACTTCTGCTTTGTTTCGCCATGGAAATATTATTGCTTTGTCTTAGTTAAAAACCCAAGGAAAATTAAGGGTGGCATGAGAAATAAGTGCACAAAGCAGCAAACTGAGAAAAATGAAATTCTAACGTGAATGTTATGTTATTGTTTAAAGTGCACTTGCGTATCTCAGAACTTTTCTAATGGTATGAAATTGCATCATAAAAAAAATATGCGATGAGCCACTGACTATATGTTACAATCTCAGCTTCCTCAATTACTTCACAACTGCAAAAAATAAACCAAGTCCCACCCACATAATTCACTTTATCTGGGGGCATCACCTGGATCATCACAGTGCCATTCCTGGGTCCCAGTCTTAGAGCGTGGAGGAGGTTGATGGTGCATCATTTCCAGCTGCAAACTTGCCGGGGGAAACTAAATACTTGGCTTCACTGTGGCTTGAGAGGTTCCTCGTCATGGGACTGAACACCCGATGGGCGACACCCACTGCAGCATGTCCCTGTTGCCAGCCGAAGGCTGGACTCCATGTCTGTGCTGGGCAGTAGCCACCAAAGGGAGAGCTGCATTAGGGAACGTCAGCACAAGTCTTACCAGCTCAGGAGCTAATCCCCGTGCCCTGCCACGTGATGCCGCTAAGCACTTTTAAGCCATCCCATGAGAGCTTTTGCTTACATAGGTATGTTTCTGCTTTACATATGATGGCTCCTCTGTTTCATCCAGCTTCTCTTAAGCTCATGTCTAGACAAGGAACCATTTAGTGGCTTCCCAGATGATACTTTGAATACACTTTGGAAGAGCTCCCAACAAGTTTATGTCTCCACTTGCTTTTTTTTTGTTTCTAAAGCCCTACCTCACTCATGGCTTTGAATGCTACCCAGGACCTGGTTCCCTGGTTTACTTTCACAGCCCGTCCTCTTCCTATGAACTGACACCCCTATCGTGCTTTGAAAGAATAAAATTTGTATGTCATAAAAGCAGAAGTGTCAAGCTGGGAAGGGAAAGGGGAGACTGACATGTCCCTTCTTCCTCATGGAAATTCACGTAAGTGTCAGTAGCTCCATCGCCATCACCTGTGGGAACAGTTTGCCTAGATATGGGTGTTACCAAGTGCCAATGAGTCGTACCCAGTGGCAAGGCTCATTCGTTGAACGCTGCTTGGCTCTAGGAGGCTCTAGCCTGATGGAAATGGCTGATTCCAAGGACTTTTAATGTATTACTACATGGGGTTTTTGTCCCCCCAGTGAAATTTGTCTCAGGGTCTGCAAGCGGCTGGGGAAGCGCTGAGACTGTGCTGGGTGCCACTGCCCCAGCTGCCCTTCCCCTCTCCCTCTGCTGAAGGGCTCCAGGGGCCTCATCCAGCCGGCATCGGGGGCAGGAGAGACACAACCAGCCAAGAGCAGGTTGTGGAAATTCCCCTGGCTTGGCGTTTGACTTGAGATCAGCCGTCCGGCGGCTTCGTGCTGAGCAGTGTGGAAATGGGCCTAGAAAGGGCTGGGGTGGCAACACTGAGTCAATGTGATTTTTCCAAAGCAAAAGCAGGCACTGTCATTGTCAAATCTAACACATTTAAAGGAAAGGGGATGCCACTTTGCTGGTGCGCAGCTTCTCCCCGCTGCTACTCCAGTTGTTTGGGTTGGACAAGGGTGAGCGAGAGCAGGATTTGGCCCTCAGGCCAAAAGAAATAGGCTTTCTCAATCCCTCACATGTATCTAACATAAACCTCCCCTGACGCAACTTCAGACCATTTCCTCTGTTCCCTTCATTCTTCACCTGGGAGAAGAGGCCAACCCCCACCTCTCTACAGCCTCCTTTCAGGTAGCTGTAGAGGGCAATGAGGTCTCCCCTCAGCCTCCTCTTCTCCAAACTAAACATGCCCAGCTCCCTCAGCCTCTCCTCATATGGCTTGGTCTCCAGACCCCTCACCAGCCTGGTAGCTCTCCTCTGGACCCGCTCCAGCACTTCAATGTCCCTCTTGTACAGAGGGACCCAGAACTGAACACAGCACTCGAGGTGAGGCCTCACCAGTGCCGAGTACAGAGGCACGATCGCTTCCCTACTCCTGCTGGCCATGCTATTCCTGATACAAGCCAGAATGCTGCTGGCCGCCTTGGCCACCTGGGCACACTGCTGGCTCACGTTAAGGTGGCCGTCCACCTGCACCCCCAGGTCCTTTTCTGCTGGGCAGCTTTCCGGCCTCTCTTCCCGAAGCCTGTAGCGTTGCTTGGGGTTGTTGTGACCGCAATGCAGGACCCAGCACTTGGCCATATTAATTGGCCTCATACAATTGGTCTTGGCCCATGGATCCAGCCTGTGCAGGTCCCTCTCTAGAGCCTTCCTACCCTCAAGCAGATCAACACTCCCACCTACTTTGGTGTCATCTGCAAACATACTGAGGGTGCACTCAATCCCCTCATCCAGATCAAGATATTAAACAAAAGTGGCCCCAGAACTGAGCCCTGAGGGACACCACTGGTGACCGGCCGCCAAGAGGATTTCACCCCATTAATCACAACTCTCTGGGCACGGCCATCCAGCCAGGTTTTTACCCAGCGAAGAGTACACCTGTCTATGCCATGATTCGCCAGCTTCTCCAGGAGAATGCTGTGGGGGACGGTGTCAAAGGCCTTACCGAAGTCCAGACAGACAACGTCCGCAGCCTTCCCCGCATCATCTACAAGGCCAGAGCACGAAGGCCTCTTTGAAGGCCATCAGCATTCAGAGTGGAGTGGTGGTGAGTAGGTGTACGAGCAGCGATGCATCAACCCCATCTCTCCGCAAAGCTGGCTGTCCCCAGCCAGGCTGGGCAGCGTCCAGTGCCTCAAGGTGACGCCTGTTTTGTGTCTCTTTTGGAGAGAGACATCTGCTGTCATCTGCTTTTGGACAGATGAAAGGGCAGAGAGAGACACACGGAGCAGCCCAGGACGCTCACCTGCGCCTTTGAGCTCTTGCCCGGGATGGGCTTAACACCTCATGGAAAGGGGGAAAAGTGTTTCAGTCTCTGAGCTCTCTCTTCCTCCCTGGCTCGTGTTCCCAAAGCAGCTTTTCTGCACGAGCAGCTCAAAGGCAGTGGGATTCCCACTGACTTGTCCTGGGTGAGGAATGAAAGGTCCCAGTAGAGACACTTGCAAAGGGATGTGAACAACCCTTGTCAAATGCTCTGGGGGAGTATGACGGCTGCCGGCAACTCTGCGAGCTGCTCCTGCAGCTTCACTAATGCAAGCTGTGCTTTCCTATTTTTGACCCTGGCCGAGACGCATGGCAGTGCCCCCCATCTGCCTAAGCGAAGGCAAAAGGGTCCCAGTTGGGAACCATGTCCCCGCCTGTCCAGCGTGGGTTGGGGTGTCAAAACAAAGCGAGAATTAACAAGCCGGGCAAATGGCGTTTCCTTCAATGGGAGATCTGCCTTCACCAGGGGATCTATGTGCCCCGGGGGATCTGCCTTTGCTCTACAGGGCTCGTCCCGTCCATGTAGGCGAGTGAGAGCCTCCTCCTCCTCTTGCATCTCTGCCTGAGCGGTGGCCAGCCATCCTTGACAATCTGCCCATGTGTCTCCAAGGCACACGGGGAACTGGGAACCACTGGCTGCAGCCTCTCTCCTCTCCCGCTCGTGCACCTCCCGCCAGTTGCGAGGAGGGACCAAAACTCTGGAAAAGTCCTCTCTGATCCAGCTCTGAACTCGGAGGCTTTCACACCACAAAGCCAGCAGAGAACACCACCACTGGGTCTTCTCTCGATGCCTGTCACCTCAGTCATGCAGATTCATTTCCCACCTTCCCCTGCCTCATGCGGGTTTCAAAGAATCATGGAATGTTTTGGGTTGGAAGGCACCTTAAAGATCACCGAGTTCTAAACCGCCTGCCATGGGCAGGGACACCTCCCACTAGAGCAGGCTTCTCAAAGCCTCATCCAACCTGGCCTTGAACACTTCCAGGGATGGGGCATCCACAACTTCCCTGGGCAACCTGTCCCAGTGTCTCATCACACTCTTATTGAAGAATTTCTTCCTAATATCTGATCTAAGTCTCCCCCTTTTCAGTTTAGAATTGTTACCCCTCATCCTATCGCTCCACCCCCTGATAAAGAGTCCCTCCCCATCTTTCCCGTAGGCCCCCTTCAGGTACCGGAAGGCCGCTATAAGGTCTCCCCGGAGCCTTCCCTTCTCCAGGCTGAACAACCCCAGCTCTCTCAACCTGTCTTCCTAGGGGAGGTACTCCAGCCCTCTGATCACCTTCATGGCCCTCTTCTGGACCCGCTCCAACAACTCCGCATCCTTCTTATGCTGGGGACTCCAGAGCTGGATGCAATACTCCAGGTAGGAACTCATGAGAGCAGAGTAGAGGGGGAGAATCACCTCCCTTGACCTGCTGGCCATGCTTCTTTTGATGCAGCCCAGGATACAGCTGGCTTTCTGGGCTGCAAGCGCACATTGATGGCTCACATTGAGCTTCTCACCAGCCAACACCCCCAGGTCCTCCTCAGGGCTGCTCTCAATCCACTCTCCACCCAGCCTGTATCTGTGCTTGGGCTTGAACTTCAACTCCTTGCTGACCACGTCTTGGCCAAGTGCAAGGTCCCGCATGTGTGTCAGGGCAATCCCAAGTCACACTCAAGCTCAGCTTTCTGTAGGGAAGCAAAAGCCATGTTAAGAAAACCAAGTCCAGTCCCTGGGCATGTGCTATCAGCCATGCACAAGTTCATTGCCCTTCAGAGCTCCTTACAAAATGACTCCATCGGCACTGGAACTGCAGACAGAGTTCTCCTTCCCCACACTAGCTAATCCTTGTCTCTCAAAGTCACCTCTTTTCTTTAATTTTCCTTGCAGGTGCCAGAAAAATGTCCTTAGTGAAACTCCACCAACTCCAAACACAAGCCACACTCCACGGAAGGTTCAAAGGAAGTCCTTCTCTGTCCTCGGGCAACACACAAAACCCTGCTACTGCTCTGGCAAGCAGAAGCAGTGGAAAAGGAGAGCAGAGGAAGATGCTCTTGAAAGCTCAACCTCTGGGCACAGGGAGAAAGGGCAGCGTCACATCCTACCAGATAACATGAGAAATGGAACCTACCGGACTCTCCTTGTTTCTAAGCCAGCTTAAAAACATCTCTGAGCTTTTTCCTTTGGATACCCTGGTTTCTTTCCAATTCAACACCAAGCAGCTACAGACTTGGAGGACTAATCTATTGGAAAGCGCATTGTCTCCTTCCAACTTCCAACACTGGAAAGCATGGGCTGCTTTCCTCAACGCAGAAGCAGTGTGGACAAACGGGCATTCTCTGAAGGTTGCCCTTCTACCCCCCCTTCTACCCACCCATTACCAACCAAAACTGAGTAAGACTGGCAAGCATCTGGTTTCATCACCAAAACACAAAGCAATAGCCAAGTGGTAGGTAGACTTGCCATTTACTTTCAAAAACACGACAGAGAGGACTTGCAAAATTCTTGTGTGGAAGACGACAGCAAGAGAACTAACAGGTTTTTTTAAAAGGGAAATTACAAACATGAGAGAACTAGGCAAACACAGGTCAAGATGAAGTTAGCATTAACAGGCGGCACAAAAGGCGTTTCCTTCGACGGGAGATCTGCCTGTGCCGTCGGATCCCTCTCTCCCAGGGATTCTGCGTGCGCCAGGGCATCCATCTGTGCCGGGGCATCTGTCTGTGCAGGGGCATCTGCCTTTGCTCTCCAGGGCTTGTCCCGTACGCAGAGACGAGCAGGAGGCCTCCTTCTCTTCCGTCTCCACCGGAGGGGTGGCTGGCCATCCCTGCCGGCCTTCTGCTCACGCTCCCCCAAGGCACACGGAGAACCAGTTGATGGACCCTCTGGGGCTGAGAGCTCAGCGGCTGCAGCCTCTCTCCTCTGCCACTTGCCAGTCCCTGGTGGGGAGCCGGACTCAAACTTGCTTGGGGCAGCTGTTCTTCCCCTTCCCCAGCTGTTCTTCTCTGCCCTTCCCTATGCAGCAAGGCTACCAAGGCCACGTGGAGATGCCGACGCCGCACTGGTGGTGCCCCAGGACACGCGGAAGGTGTGGAAGTGCAGCTGCAGCTCCTGGGTTGGGCAACTGGAGAGCCACCTCTCTCGCCTCCTCCCACCTCCGCGGTCGCTCCAGGAGCGCGGGCAACTGCCAGCCCAAGCCCACTGTGATGCACCAGGGAGCAGAGGCTGCTGGGCAACGCCACAGACAATGGGCTTCCACATGCTCATGAGCACGGTGACATGGGACAACGTCTACCCAGACGTGCCAGGGAAGCAGAGGCGTGAGGAAGAAACTCTCTGTTCAAGGCCTCTGGTGCAGGGCAAGGATGAAGCTTGAACTCCCCTCTACAAACCACAGAACCCACCTGGAAAAACACACACAAAGTACCCCCAAGCCCAAACTGCCCAAAAGCTGGTCCTTCCCCAGCGGGCGCAAGACAAGGGCAGCACCTGGCAGGTGGCATCCCTTCTCCTCTGTGTCACACACAAGTTACCTCAGACTCAGTGCCACTGGCCACGGGAGCCTAACACATGAGTGCATAAACCAAACAAAAAATTTGGTAAATTGGGTCAAATCTAAGAAAAGTTTTGGTAAAGCGGCAGCGCCGTCCCCTTCTGTTTGATGTCACACTGAGGTTCATCCCACCAATTTCCCGGCGCTGCCAACCTCCGTCCCATCCCTTGGGCTGTTTCAGAGATGTTCCCAGCTCTCGCTATAAGCCCTTGGAAAAGGCCTCGCAAGCGACCGGGGGATCACGACAACCAGCCCGGCTACCCAAGCACGACAAGGGACTCTTCTGCAGGCTCCGCGGGGGGACTGCCAAGGCATTGCTGCCCGACAGCTCAACCACCACACAACCTGCTCCTCCCCGTCCCCTTCCTGACACAGCGACAGGCACGCAGGCTGGAACAGCAAAACCCTCAGCCCCGGTTGCCTTCTCTTCCTCAGGCCTTACACAAGGGGTTTGTGCTTTCACCCAAAAAGCCACTCCTACGAGAGAAGGGGGAGGGGAGACCTTCTCCCTCTCTACAGCTGCCTGAAGGGAGGTTGTAGCCAGCTGGGGGTCGGCCTCTTCTCCCAAGTAACAGGCGATAGGACAAGAGGAAACAGCCTCCAGTTGCACCAGGGGAAGTTTAGATTGGATATTAGGAAAAATTTCTTCACAGAACGAGTTATCAAGCATTGGAATAGGCTGCCCAGGGAAAGGGGTGTCACCATCCCTGCAGGTATTTAAAAGATATGTACATGTAGTGCTGAGGGACATGGTTTAGTGGTGGACTCCGCAGCATTAATGGTTGGACTTGATGATCTGAAGGGTCTTTTCCAACCTCAGTGATTCTACGATATTCTTCTACCTCTCCCCTGCCCACTGGGCTTTTGGGGCTGCCCTGGGGCTGCCTCGGACATGGTACCCGTTGTGCTGGGGGAAAAGGGGCACACTTTTGAGGCAATGTTGCTCTGGGAGTGTCTCTGTGACCTGTTTCATTTTACTGGGCTCAGACTGGAGCCGGGAGGTGAGTCCCGGCAATGTCCATCACCTGCCGAGTGGCCACCAGCTCCTGCCCTGCCCACATAGTGCCGGAGCAGTAACTAAACATGGCAGCCTAATAGGAATTGAAAGGCACATGTTAAGGCCTCAGACATGAAATAATAATGAAACAAAAAAACAGATCAAAGCTTTTAATTTCACTCTAAGTACTTTACTCTCACTCTCAGAAATTCTTATCAAAGACAGGCAGATGTCACTGCCTCCAGGGGTCTCAACTTGGCGGTTCCTGCTTTGCATTTAGTCCAGAAATTTGCCTTCAAGACCGGAGACCTATGGTGTAAAAGCAGCGGCTGGTTTTGCTGTGGTGAAACCACACGCTGAAATTTAAAAGCACCGCGGAGCTGGGTAAGGCTTTCCAGCGCTGATTCAGTGCTGTACAATTGTAAATACAAATAAATCCCTATACAAATGCCATCAAGCCTCCGTGTACCGGTAAGATGAAGTGTTATCAAGTAACATAAACATTTATTTCCACGGTAAAATGCTAGCACAAGCCTTCCTTATTAGGCAGGATTGGGTTTGCAAGGTTTATAAATAAAATGTGCTGCCATGCCGGGGGCTGGACGCCCACTCCTGCGGCGCTCAGCCTCCCTTAGTCCCCTTTTTCTCCAGTGATGAAGATGGAGATTGCTGGGCTTTCACGTGAGGTGATTTGTCTGGTTTTCTCATTTCCTTTTCCGGTCATCAAATTGCTTTCCTCAGTCAAAAGCTCGCTTAATGAGCAACACAGGTAATTAGTTTATTGGAAAGGGCATTGCATTGCAAGGGCCAACTGGGATCAGGGCAGGGGCAAATCACCCAGGGGGGCACCCTGAATTTGGGACATTTCTCCCTGAAATCTGGACTTGTCCTGGCTCAGCCAGCCTGGCTGCTGGCCTCTGTGAAGGTGACGTCAACGCAACCACGTCACCGGGGAGCACAAAAGCAGCACGTGCCCAGAGGAGGGGGAGCTGCTATGGCTGCCCCAAGCGTATGAGGCTCTCAACCCGTGAGGGGGTGTTGATGTGTGGGTACCACTCGCTCGCAGCAGCAACTCGCTCAGTAGGTCGTTAGCATGAATATGTGGAGATTACGTTATAGAGATGCTATCGCTGGCCTGTCTGGAATGAGTTGGGGTCTCCCAGAAAGTGCTGAGGACAGGTGGATGGATGGCCCCACACGCTTCCCCGACCAGTGGGCAGAAGGGGGTCTTCCACTGTCCCTCGCTGGAACTGGGCCACTGGCTCACTCACCCCCAGCTGCCATGGCCCCTAGAAGATGCCCAAATGGCGGTGAGTCTCCCCACAGCGGCAAGGAGAGCCGAGAACACACCACAGGGCTTCGCTCACCTGAATTTTGGAAGATGAGGTTGCACAGGGCAAGTGCTGGGTCACTGGGATAACTCCTCTGCTGCCAGCAGTGGTCCAGCTGGGTTACTTCCCTGTAGTGATGCTGAAAGAGGGCCACATGGTGCCAGCCAGGGGCAGGTTGGACAGACCTTGTTTCTGAGCTCAGCTAACAGCCTAGAAACTCTACAAAATCCTCTTGGAAAGAGAAAGCAATATCCCACATGTTGTCAGGGCATAATAATGATGATGATGATGATGATGATGATGATGATAATAACAATAATAATAATAATAACGCAAAAATAATTGAGTGCTAACCTAAAAGCTCTGCTTTTAGGTTGTTGCTCCCCCCCGGCTTTAGTGGTGCTTCCCAGCAGTGTCGACTCCCCACAGCCCCGCTGTCCTAAGCTCATGGTGAACATCAGGATTTTTGATTCAGGCCTGTTTTAAAGCACCAAGACTGAAGTTGGGTCTTCTTGAACTACCAAGACCTGTTTGCCAGCTGTTAGCACAGCTGGAGGAACGCATCAACCTTATTACAACCTGACCGACAGAGCACCATGCTCCAGTGCCAGGAGCTGGGGATGCCCAGCCATGCATTGGAGAAGGTCACAAGAGCTTTATGCTTCTCCTTTAGCGGCTCTGGGTAAACACTTGGACCTCTGGGGAAAGCTACAGAGAAGGCGTCAATGTGCTTTTCTCTGCCCAGGCAGAAACAAATCACTGTCCCCAAATCATCATGATTACACCGCAGCTAAAAATAAATTTACCTATTTAAGCCCTGTTTTCCTTTGGTGCCTGCAGCGTGATGTGGTCAGCAGACACCAGGGGTCCAAGGACTTCCCAGGGTCACCCTGGGTCTGGTGCTGACAGAGACAGGATTGACGCTGAGGGATCGACCCTCTCGGTGTAGTACCAGAGCCACCCTCCAGTAACACCAGAGGTTTCAGCCTGAGAAACACCCATCCAAGCCAGCTGGCTAGGCACCACGGCCCTGCTCCACGAGGATTTTCGCCAGACAGCTGCCCGATGTGTCTGTAAAGCTTTCCTCTGACATTTGTCCCCTGCCCCCCCCCCCAGGCCCAGGGAGAAATGAAGCATTTAAGCAGTGTGTGTGGGTGCACGTCCTGTCTCAGGTGCCGGCCCAAGCTGCTAGGCTGTTGTTTTCTCAGTTGTTCCTGTGTAACAAATATTAAATTCTGGGTGCCAAGTTCAGATGGTCCCCGTTGGGGGCGAGATTTGAGTCGTGCTCTTTGGCCGCCGGCACCATCCTGCTGTCGGCAGCGGCTGTACAGAAGGCTGGGCTGGTGGAGGGACCTTGTGCGGGGAGGGCTTCAGGGCTCCTGATGAAGATGGAGGTAGTGGGGACCCTCCTGTCACAGCCTCCCCCTCTCCCCTAAATAACCACACGGAGAAAATTTCTCACCATTTTGCAGCAGCCCTTCCCCAAGGCACTGCCGCCCTGGCACTGAGCGCTGCTCCCGGCGTACACTGGAGCCCCGGCCCCCAAGGGCTGCAGGCAGGGGGGTACCTGTGGTGGGCAAGTGGGTGCTGGCAGCCGGCGAGTGAGGGCACAGACAGGCTGATCCGCCGCCACCGTGCCCATCAGCAGCCAGCGGAGATGAAGGCTGTCAGGCAGCCATCAGCCGCTGTGCCGGAGCCGCTCTCTGAAGTCATCCTGAATTAAAAACTAATGATAGTTTTCTTTAATAGCTCGTTTTTGATAGCGCAGCCGGAGAAAAACCAGCCACAAAGGGAATTCAATTTATTTTTTTAAATAATTAATTTGACTCTCTTTCCTAGATGATTTCTGCGTATTTTCAGTTGTCTTTTAAATTTTTCTCTATACAACATGGAGGAGGAAGCCTTTGGCAAATAAAATGATTGTCAAATTCCTGGGCGAGGGAATATGCGGGAATGAAAAATTTCCCAATGTGCTGTTATTAGCTTATCAGCCAGCCTTGCTCTCCGTGGACAAAGAATGGAGCAAACAGGATTAGGCCCAGACAAAGTGCCTGGTTTAAAGACCAAGGCTGGCTTCAGGAGGAAGAGGTTGGTTGGATACTTGCCATGAAGGCAAGAAGCAGGATGCGCTAGTGTGCAGGGGACCAAACATGGCACAGCACAGGTGGAGACACCTAACCAGCCATCATAAAATGGTTAAGCTTCCCACTCACATGATTTAGCCTGTATTCACCAGATATGTGTCTGTCCAGGTGCCTTCCCTTTCCCACATTGCCTTCTCCTCGCCTCTAGAAGCTGAAGAAGCTTGAGGCTGTGAGCAGCAAGCACGGCCTATGGCCAGTTTTGGGACCCTCGCTGGCAAGAGGCAGGGCAGGACACCACAAACCTCTTAGAGGGAGATGGAGAAGCTCTCTGGCATGAAGGACAACCAGAAGTGCCTTTGAAAAATCCTTTCCCTAGGAGCTCATGATAATCAACTCAACAGTTAATTTGCACTTGGCTTTACTCATGTGCACAAGGACAGAAGGAATGTACCCAAACCAAAAGTGTTTGGTATATAAAAGTGCATGGTACACATTCTGATGCACATCATTGGCTTAATGGTGTCTTTTCTTCTGCTGTTCAACTGTGGGACCCTCTAATGGAAAGACCAATAGAGGTGTGATGCAAGATACATGTATGAAGAGCTTGACATACCAAATGTAATGTCAACCCGCTCATACTCGACACATAGTCAAATCTTGGATTTGGCGACAGTCAATCCTAGCAGAGCAGCTTTGGCTGTCCGCTGTGGCAGACGGGCACTTACACCGATCCGGATACTCAGTCTACTGATCGCATGTAAACAGGTTAAGAATGACTGAATGCATTACTGTCGAAATGCTTTCTGTCCACACCACGTTTAGTCTGAAACCTCCTCAGCCCAAACCGCTATGGTCATGGAGCACAAGCAGTGTGGGATAGGCATCAGCCCCGGCTGACCTACCAGGCTACCCCGGAGCAGACACCCAGGGGAGACCCACCAAAGCCACTCCCGTGGTACCACATTTCACTGGTGTTGGTGCCACTTACCCTCCGTCTGTTGACTGCTGTGATGACTTCTCAGGTGACACTTCTCATGTACATTTTTTACAGCGTTTTGTTAAATTTAGTTGGACACACAAGGGCGTTCAAAACAATTATTAGGCCAAAATGCATTTTTCCAGCAGTTGCGATAAGGCTGAATTAAAGGGTCATTAAGAGACCGATACCTGGCCTGCTGTAATCTGCCACGGTCGGCATGTACCACTTTATTCTGTTTCACTGTACCTATCGACTAAAACATTGGTTGTTTAGAAGAACCAAAAAGGTGCACAGCGCAGGGAAGAGGTGCTGGGCTGAGTTTTAGGAGCTGGAGTGGTTCGCCACTGGTTTGGATTATCACCCTGGTTGTGATGTTAGCCAGGTGGCTTTGGTTTCCATATCTGCCCCATCTTTTCCTGCTCTTCGCTGATGTTGTCCATCACGATTCTTGCGAGGGGGAGGAACCACCTCTCCACCTCTGCACTATCCATCGTCTTCAGTGCCTCGGGGCAACAGGGTTTCCTATAGGGAAACAGCTTGATTTCTGAGGCAGCCTCAAACGACGTGTCCTCCAAGACAATGCTGCCACAGCCGGGTCCCCAGTGACAGCCGTGGACACAGGACATGCAGTGACTATAGAAAATACAGCCGTCATGCTGGGAGCAGAGTCCTATTAACTTTCAAGTGGTAATTATATGGAGAAGTTGTGATACTGTGACATGCAGAGAATGGGGTGTTTATTGCCTTCCCGGCAGGAGCATGGCGGGTGTCAGGGCTTGTGAGCGAGCTCTACAAAGCCTCTCATTATTTTCATCCTCTCATTTATATTATTTTGTAAAAGCTCTTTCGATGCAGAAGACAGTGATATTATCTTAGTGAATTTTAATGCTATTTTGTAATGGAATGGATTTGTTTTGTCCTTGTGCCGTGGCCACTTACCCATCAGGGCTGGCAGCGTGCACTCTGGATCCTGGAAGACTTTTACCGCAGTATTGCTTGAGAGGTCAGCCACAAGCCAAAGATAAGAAAAAAAAAATAATTATTCAAGCTTCAGAATAGAATGTAGGCATGGGAACATCATGTAGGTCTGCTAACCCATCTGCAAAGGTGGAAGTGGTTTGTGACAGCTCGACATCTTGCTTGTGTAGTCGTTTTGCAGCAGCATGAAGTACTCCGTGCAGATAGGACTCACATGAAACATTTGGGGGCTAGTGGCTGCTGCTGTGTGGTCGCCCAGTGAGCACGGGGGACCGCCTGTACAGAGAGGGAAAGGGAGGAGGGAAGCAAGTCCTCTCGACGGCCCCTAACATGGAAGAAGGCAGACACCGACTCCAGCCCGTGCCTTGCTCAGCTCTATGGATGTGTTCAGAGTGAGAGCTATGCAGCATGATGAGATGCTGTTTCTATTTTGGGCACGGTTATTAAATACAATATTAGCTTCACTGGACATCAGCTGTGGCTGCATTCCATGTACACACCAGTACGGTAGGTTTTTCAAAAGATAGAGGCTGATGACGAAGGCTGGGAATGGTGGGAAACGGGGAAAGGAAAAGACCTTCCTAACTTCTTTTCCCCTTCATCACAAGTGTTGGGTTATTACATATAAAAGCTCAATCTAGTTATCAAAAGCATAACCATCTTTCTGCTTTAGAGACGGGAGAAACACAATTTGGACAATTTCACTCACTCAAACACTATAATTTGGAAATTCCCCGCAGAACCAAACCTCGTGCGGTGCCAGTTCAGTTGACCCAGCCCCAGAATGGCCATGAGCGCCTTGGCCCATTCCTGTCCCCGCGAAACGCAGGGGCGGGGGGCATGGGCGAGAGCTTGAAAAACATCTCCCAGCTTATGCAGACCGCTGACAGACCGCAGGTGAGGGATATAAATGGCAATAGGCAGAGGATGGCAGCATTGAAGGGATGGGAAATACATAGGGGGGAAAAAAAAAAAAAGACAACACTAGCAGAGGAAACAGTGAGAAAATGTGTTTCTTTAGAAGCTTTTGAAACAGAAAAACTAGTTACCTTACTACAGTGCTTACTATTTTTACATCTTTGGGTCAAGAAATTGTTGGGCTGAAGCATCAAAAATCCACCCATGAGAAGACTCTTCCATGACTGCTGCAGAAATCCAGTTCAGACACTCAAGACGATGCAGTTTGGTGCGTTTTACAGTTGCTTTTTATTGTCCCATTAATTAAGGGGATAATTTTCATGGCAGAAGAGTAAGAGGCTGTAAACTGCGTTTCTGGGCAATTAAAGGTTGAAGTGCAGAAACAATTTGAGAGTACAACTCAGTATTGGGGGAACACAATCCATGTAATAGAGAAGAAAACGGAAAAGACAGAAATCCCGATTTCACATTAGGATTGAGGAGGTGGGCGTTAGTGTCTAGTAGTACTAGCTAGCAGCGGTTTAAATGAGGAAGTTTTTGAGGATTGAAGCAAAAGAAAATTAAGTAGGTAGCAGTTGGGGCTGTGTTTTGGAGAAGGACGTTTCCATGTTGCAGCCTGCAGTTTTGCCTCCCCCCCCCGCCCCCAAGCATCTGGGTCAGGCATCAGATCCAGCCGCTCCCCACTACAGGCGCAAGCCCTAAGCCTGCGAGTGACGAGCTCGTGCCCTGGGGACCACAGACAGGCTGCCAGTCAGGAAAGCAGTTGCTGCGCGATGATGGCACCGTGGAGAAATCAGGGCCGCAGGAAAAAAAAGAAAAAAAAAAAAAAGTCAGCTTTAATGATCAGTCAGCTATGTGTGTCGTCTCCCCCGGCTCCGGCAGAATTCCCTCCTTACCTCTGGCAATAATTGCAATGCTGCGCGCGGAAAGGTGACGCCAGCTCAGAAGAGACCAGGAATGTGAAGCAGCGATGCTCGTTTCCCCCATTCCAGAGCACTGCAGCGGCCGGCAGAGCCGGAGCTGGGCCCTGGGCGAGCCTGGGGGCCCATGGCTCAGAGGCACACAGCCAGCTTTCCGGAAGAACGTAATGATTTCTGAAACAACAGCACCAAACCCGAGCTTTTTAAGAAAATGCTTTTATTTTTTTTGTTGGGTTGGCATGTTCCAGCAGAAATATTTTTCCAATCAGTTGATTATTTTGAAGGCTGAATGTCTGCCAGCTATTCTAGAGAGGAACACCCAGGATAGTAGGGCTACGGTCCTTCCGTGTCCAATTACCATGGCTTTCCTAACACTTTCCTAACACAACGGACACCAGCTAGGGAGAAACAGGAGAACTCATGTACCATCACGTATTTGTGTATCTCCAGCTCAGAGAGGCAAACCAAGACACTTTTCCCTCCGAGTGACAACTCTGGGTAACGCTTTTTAGGTGCTGACAGGCCTGCTGTGGAAAAGGGCTTTTTTTCCTGGTTGTATCTGAAAGTTTCCTTCTTAGTCTCCAGGCCAAACTTAGTCTCACTGTCCAAACTACCAACCTAAACCTCAAAAAATCCCATTGGTTAAGGCAGACCTTTCTCAAGCTTTCTGGTCTGCCGGAAAGATGACAGCACTTGCAGCACCCCACTACAATCCTCCACTGCTCTCAGATGATGCTGGAGCACGCTGGAGTCCTCTGCTACGTTAGGTGCAATGCACCGAAACGGCCTTCCAAGATGTGCATGGATAAAGACAAAAATCAAACTCTTCAGATGGTGAAAATGAGGTATTACTCCACCGGGAAAGACAGAACAACTTTCACACGCCAGCCACACGTATCATTTAACACATGATTTACATACTTCTCACAGTCATACCTTTGGCTTCAATAGAGACGTGCCTTAAAAGCTGGGTATGTTCGCTTCTGACTTCTCTTTGTAGGTAGAAACACGTGAGAAATGAATAGAGTATGGGCAGGAACATGCGCTTCAACTGAACACGAGCTTCTCACTTCAGAGATTGCAGGTGCTGGCAGTTAAGTGACTTTCTTCCCCCATGCCCCAACACCCCCATGGCCACTTGAAAAAGCGGGAACGTTGTCAAACCTACGTTTTCCAGAGTTATGCAGACAAACTATTCAGGAAACGAAGCGGGGGGACACACGGGCGGATGGAGACCGTACCGTCAATCCCATTAAAAGTTCAACTTGCTACCTAAGTACACATCAAACGGGAATAAAATATCTGGGGCTTTTCTATTATTAGTCTCCTCACGAGCAGATGAATATATTAAAGTTTGTAAAGCTCCAAGAGACCCTGCGATGGATGCTGCTCGAGGAGCGCCGCACACACGGACAGATAATCTGCACACGCGTAAGTGACAGTCATTTATGGAAGTTTTTTGTAAGAACTGTAAAGACCCCCACCTCGGTTAATGACATTGTTCAATCTTCTTACTTTTCTTCATAGATTCAGGGTAGAAAAGTATTCCCTCCTCCCTTCGGTGCTTGTTGCTAGAGGCATCCTGATAATCAGACTAATCTTGGGACCAATTTTCAACTCCTAACAGCTCGGTAAACTAAAATGCTCAGGCAATTTATTCTCTGTATATTGTCAGCCAGGTAACACTTGATTTCTCATTCCAGGACTGCATTTTATTGTTTTAAACTGAAATCCAGCATGTGTGTTTCCAACAGATTATCTCCATAATCACTTTCTTTTTGCTATGGAAATGATCTGAAAATGGTTCTTTGATACGAGAGAAGAGTTCACAAGGCCACGCTGTACAAAAGCTCGAATCGTGCAATTATCATTTGTAAAGAGAAACTGTTATCAAAGTAACTGCAGGGGACACCTCCAGGACTCCTCTTAGAGTCAGGAAATTTGAAACATATATTTCTCTAACACGCATTTCACTCCAAACCCTTCTGAATAATTCATGAGAACGGAGTTAAGCCTGGCACTCGGGACGGAGATCGGGGGCTTCTGCCGCAGACCGGAGGATGTCGCCGCTTCCTTTGGGGTAGGGGGGGACAGAGCTGGGGGTTCTCGGCACCAGGAGGTGCCTTTGATTTGGGGCAGTCCCTTCCCCGTGAGGGGCAGCTTGCAGGGAAGGGCTGGGGTGGAGGCGAGCACCTTCCTTACTGCTGTCTCAGGCTGCCCACTGGGGAGGCAGGGAGGTAAAGGGGAGCGGGAGCCCCCCGGCCCCCTCTGCCCCCACCAGTGCTGATGGCAACCAGAACCAGAGCCTCTGCTTTTCTGAAGCTGCATCAAATTACCCACACCGGCAGATAACAGATGCTATCTGCTCTTTAAAGGAAGGAGGCACCTTGAGATGAGAAAACGCCATTTTGTTCTTCCTTCGCGAAATGAGAGGAGCTATAAATTGCTGGAAAATGGTAGTTTACAAAGCACTAAAAGGAAGGCCTGCAGTTTGGCACCTGACCAATACCGAAAGAGCGAGTCTGGTTTTAACTATCATCTTCTGTGTCCACAGGCAGGCAAATTAGCTGAAGGGATGCTCGTTGCTTGTACTTTTTATTTGTAAAAGTAAAGAGGTCAGAGGCAGCCGTGCCCCGAGGGCTCGCTTCACCAGCACCACTGCTGCTGCCAAAGTCCCGCTCTCTCCCAACCTAGGATGAGTCGGAGAACTAGATCTATGAGGGAGCTCCTTCCCCAGGCTCTGGGGACTTTCTGAGCAAAGCTGACGACCATGAACTCAGGATTTCACCCCACAGAGCTCTGGGATGTTACTGCGCTAAAGCTGTCTGGGACTCGCATTCCCATTACGCGGTGTAGCCTGAAGACTTAATGCCATTTGATGTTGCCGGATTTTTGGAAGAGGACACGGGGAAATGGAAAATAACCATTTTATAGGACTTTTCAGCATCTAATCCCAAAGCACTTCTCTAATGCCAGACACTCCTTCTTTTTACAGACAGCAAAATTAACACTTATGTATTTTACCCAAAGTCAGAAAGTGGCAAAATACCCAGGTTTTGTTAATTGCCAGAGGCCAAATTCCTCCCCTATAAGAACAGGGTGCTGATGCACAGACCCGTGCTGCCAAGTCGCCAAGCAGGGCTGAGCGTAACTGTGTCTGTTTTTCATAACACAATAAGGCTAGGACACTGCCGCTGATAACTCAGATGTAAAACTGATGAGTTCCAATACAAAACTATGACAGTTTTATCCTTCGCAATCTCATTTTGCTGAAACACAATAATCATGAATACTTGGTCAATTATTGTCTTTGTAGTATGCAAGATTTTATATTTACTTACAGATATTCAAAAGCCAAAAAGTTGTCTTTAAGACACTTGAGGAACTGGGGAAAACACACAACTGTGATTGAGAAGTTGGTCCTAACACATCTTCTTCTAAAGCCTCTCTGTTTTTCAAATTTTAATCATTGCCTAATGCTATAGATGACACCTACTGGGCAAATGAAGGCCTGGCACATCCAGCATTCCCCAGCTTTCAGAACACCTGGTTATTTCCCGGAATTGCTGATAAGAACGAATCCTCTTTATCCTCTGCAGCAGGATTTTGTTGCACCCTTTACACAGGTGGGCAATTTGTAACCGCTAAGAGGAAGGACAGAAGTACAAACCCTCAACTTGCTAGAACCTACAGGATAAAAAGTGTCTCTGTGTTTTCAGAGGAGGGGATGCCTAAATTGTCCTTCTGAGACTTTGACTTTTACTGAAGTCTAAATAGTCCCTCTTTTCTTAGCTTTGTGCCGAAGCAGGAAGACCAGAACGTTAGGGAAAATAACCACTTACCTTTTTTTACCACTGATTAATTTTCTTTTGCTTTGCAGGCAGCTATGATAACTTCATTACACCACCCCATTACCAATCAGTGTTAAACAATGAAATAGCAGCGTGTTAGGGTTCATCAAATACAAGTGATATTAATGGCATAGTGAGAAAGAAAACACTGAAAATTCTCCCTTTATATTGTCTAATTATTCACATTGGGACTAATAACAGACTTTCAATGTATAAAAATGATATTAGGTATATTATCCAAGTTGTTGCTCTTATTGCTTTCTAGAGAAACCGATCTGAAGAGCAAATTTGTATCAATTCAAACTGCAAAAGAATGCAACCCAAACATCAGGGGTACTCTTCTCAAAGTTAGTCTATATTCTGCATTATGCACTCACTGATATAACTCCACTGATGCAAATTCCAAGTATTTAGAGAAAAAACCCCATACGATTATTGCTCCCCATTTGAACTTACAATAAGAAAAAAAACCTTCCACACACTTTGCATGTGCAGTTACAGTGATTAACTGCACATATTAGATATTTGCAAGCATAATTAGTTAGCTGTCTGCACAACTCAAATTACCCGGGAAACACTTTATTCTCCATGGTAGCTGCAAACCTGATGTGCCACAACTGCCCACGCTTTTTTGTGTGCAACAAGACACTTAAATATATGGAAAAATAGTTTAGAAATTTTAGTATCTCAAAAATTGATTCCATCTTTATTAACTTAATAGGGAAATTTCTAACAAACTTGTATTCAAATAAAAAAAAAAATTAAAAAAAGAAGAAAGCTGTACATTCAGCAGTGGTCCAGAACTTAGCTCTGCATGGTCCCAGAAAATAACGCCACATATTAAGGTCTCCAGATCCCCAAAGAAATGACAGACTGTCAGACGGTATCATGTTTTTTTTTAACACGCCACTTTTTGTCAGCTGCTCAAGTTTAATAAGGGGATTCACTTTGACCTATTGGTCATTAACTGTTCATGTATACATGCTCGACATGTGTATGGGGCAGTGTGCTTCTCCCCACATCTTTGGTATTTGAAACTTTATAAAAGTTTCTATAGAAACTTTACTCTGGATTGAAAGTTTTCTTCGCAGGAGAGAGCCCTAAATATAAAGCTTCCAGCAGTTGAGGCACGGAGACCTTTCCCTCAGGCAGCCATACTCCATTTTCCTCTCTGGGAGCACTAAGGTAAGATCTCACCAGGCACTGTTCTGGAGTTGAATATATTCGTGTAGAAATCTATCAGCAGTTCAGTGAAGAGATTCAGAGGTACCAGAGCACTCAGGGAGGCTGTTCCTTTCGACGGCCAGATCAAATTCAAACCAAAGACGCAGGCCAGGCTGGATGCTGTCATTCTGTTATATATGCTTTCCTGTGAAACCTGGAAAAACATAAACACGAGTGGGTACATGCAGACATGTGCCCCAGAAAGTGAGACAAGACACCATCCTGTACTGAGGAGGAACCAACGATGGGAGTAGACCCTGGCCACAGGTACATCACTGGCTTCTTAACAGCCTCAGGGCTGGCTGTGCAGCCTGGAGCTACAGGGCCACTGGAGTCTTACTCCCTTGAATACAAGATAACACGTCAGTAGAGTTAAACAAAAAGGCTGAATTGTTTCCTTATGCTAGGAAAATTAATTGGTTTCTATCCTTCTATATGGAATCTATTGTTATCTCTGCTGGGGGGCAGGGAAGGACAGCAGAAATAAACAGCTATCCCATCTGCGTTGGTACCAAGTCCTCTATAGAATAAACCTCGAGGACTTCTGGAGTTGTTTGCAAGGGTTTAGACTGATATTTTTTTTTGTCTCTTCACTGGTGCATGACTTCACTTCCAAGTACCTCCACATCCACCCAATTCCTCTGAAGCAACGGATGTGAAAATGGGCTGTAGGTAAAATACACAGCACTGAAACCTGTTCTGCACCTGGATGATGTGTCCTACTTCTGTCTGTGGATGTGAGCCCAGAACTGGGTAGCGGGAGTAATTTTTTTCTCTGTGTGAGCTTGGCAAGGAATTTGTACGTGTTTTGCATGGCTGGTATCTAAAGCCCAGTATGGTCTGGGTGTCCTATCTGACAAGTTCTCTGTTACTTTAAAGAGCCAGCAGTCTGAAGGTGCTCTTGATTCCTCCTGACCTAGGTAATTCAGCCAGTTCTTCTCAGGCTGATGGTTGCAGTTGTTGATCAGTAATCTGTCATGGGAAGACCATGCAGTCACCAAATGTGATGTACAGGTTACTCTGAAGCTGTCATCTCAGAACAGAACAGGAAATTCTTTATGCTGCAATTTTAAGTACAACAGGAAAGCAAAAATTCTGCTTCTCAGTGTCCCCCCATTTCTGCCTTGCCATAAAGCCTTCTGAAAAGGCAGCTCTGTAGCACCACAAAAAGCCTGAGGGCACTAGAAGAAAATCTAAGATCATGGGAACGCTTCTTAGCATATGCATGAACTCCAGTTGCCCTCTGCCCAGTAACACAGGTTTCGTTCCCCTCTACCTCCTACAGCACAGTTCCACCCTCCTTGGGTTTTACTTAGCAAGGAGCCTGTTTCCTCAGCCATGGGAGGATATAATGCCCTTCAGACACGTGGGCAGGATGTAAGTCTTGTCCTTAGGGGACATGAAGAAACACTTACGTGCCCAAAAGCGTAACATTTTCTTCCTAACCATATTAATTTTTCCAATAACAGGCACTATTTTTCCCTCCAATCTTTGCCTCACCCTCCTGGGACATCAAAGCTACCGTGGTGCTAGTGCTGCTACAAATATTAAAGGCTTCAAATGTTTTTAAGGTCATGAAGCAGGGCTGGATAAAGGAAACAGGTATTAATAAGGAGATATTGGTGCCATAACCACCTTTTCAAGGGACTGACTTCACAAGTTGAGAATACAAAGTCGTCAGATTAAATGGCAATGTCTGCTTCGTGACCTTATGCAAAACCCACATCATTCTCTCTAGAGTACGAACCACTGAAGGCCTGCTGACCTTCACATACTGCTCTCAATGCACTATTTAACTATACAGAAAAACCAACAAGCCCATCTTGTTCATTTAATCTGCTTCAGACGAGATCAGCTCAAACAAGAGTTCATTATACTACAGCAATGTAGTAAAGGCTAAACTGCTACCAAAATAACTGGTGAGGGAAGACAATTAGGATAACGTTAACAGGAGCACCCTGTTAACAAGGAGACATAGACTTAGGTATTACCCTGAAGGTAGCTGGACAGTGAAGGTGGCATTTGGATACTGCTAAATATACCACAGTTAGGTACTGCGTCCTGGCCCTTGAGACAAGTGGCTCATACTGGCTGCATCCGTACTGTGTAATGTTTTAACTGTGAAGCCCCGGTGGACCAAAGACTATTTTTTTGTGTTTCGCCCAGTTGAAAATCTCTAAAATACCATGGGAGCTACAGCTCATTGTGTTTTCTATAGGAGAAAGCCAAACACATGTGCTGTATATCCTAAGGAAGGTACCTCAAGTGTATAAAGGGTAGGCATCCTGTGGTGGCACAGAGGCATGTGGTATAGTACTGGAGGACAGTAGACAGTGGAAGCAGCCTAACCTGTTGCAGTTGTCTTCCCCTGGTTTTTGGGAGTACTCCCTGACACGCTCCATCCAGCAAGTTGTGTAGAGGTGCTGTCTTCAAGTGTTAGTTGAAACGCACCCAGCTTAACCCAGCCACTGCCTTCGAGGGCCAATGTCTCAGCCCAAAGCAACACCACTGCGACTTGCTGGTAGAGCTAGATTTTTCTGTTTAGGGCAACGATTTCAAAGGATGTTTCTACCTCCTAGATGAAACTTCCTCTTCCCACCCACCCCCACTCTGTGAACATTTCAAGGAGACAGTCAATGTTGAAATGATCAACAAAATTACCCATGACACAGCCTCTCCCATGAGAGAGAAAATCCTTAAGATAAAATGAAACAGTGATTATATCATCTGAGGCAGAGCTACACTAAGCCTTATCTGCGAGTCATCAATGAGGCTGACACTTAGGAATTCAAGGGAGACACAGCACATTGCTTCACTCCAAAATGCACAGCAATCCCTTTCTCAGCAGATCCAAGAAAAAGCGCGCAACTGAATCCAACTCTCCACAATGACCTTTCCCAGCTCATCAAGAGCTGCAAGCAAGGAAGCCTTGTCACACTAGCGGTAACAGCTTTATCCCTCCCCAAGAGGATCAGGCTTCACACCATCTCAAGTCCCTCACTTCTCCAACGCCAGACTTCTTTCTTGAATGACACGAACACATCCACTTCATCTACAGCAGCATCATGAGCAGCTGATGTTTTCTTCTGACACTAGACCATGTAAGGGCAGCATGCAGTCAGCCAACCTCTTTATGGGCTATCCCTCTAAATATCTGCACCCCAAAGCTACGTTCTAGCTAAGAAATACAAATGACACCTTTATCATTTGGACTAACCCCCTTGACTCTTTCTCTGATTCCCTCAGAAAGTTAGTAACTGTCATCTCTGTTTCAAGTGAAAATACACTTGATCTGTCAAATTGACAAGCTAATAAAAAACAGTTCTCCAAGGACCTAGATTGTATCTTTGAAGGAATCGTCTGAACATCACTGAAAAGTATTGCAACAAAGAACTACGCAGCTCCAGTTTGTTGTTTTTTTCCCCTCCTTTCATTGGAACATATACAGAAAAATCATTAGGTAATGACAGCCTATATTGAAAGAAAGTCCTCTAGAAAGATAAAACTTGTACATTGCAAAACTCATTACCGGGAATAAACACTGAAGATTTAGTGCTACATCAACAATTGCAAAATATACATCTTCAGTATCCCAGAATAAACACCCATCTCCCCCCCAGCAAAATCTGACGATTTTTGGATTCCACGTACTTGCATCCCAGCACCCTCATGGGTACCGCAGGAGTGAAACCAGACAGCCACTACACCACCTAATGAACTTAAACAGTGAAATCCAGAGGGCAGAAACACCAATTACCATCACGTTTTAAAAATATAAGGACATCATAATCTTTTTGGCTTCTCAGTCGCAATGCTGAAAGGAACTCCACAAAATATTTTCAAAAGAAAATTACTAGATATTAAAACACCCCCACAAACTGACTGGAAATATAAGTGTCTATCCCCGACTCTCTGCTACCTTGCAGAGGTGCCAACTGCTTGTACCTGCTCTATGAGGCTTAGTCATCTAATCCTTCCCAACGTCCTCCCCAGCCAACCCCAAGCTTTGCTGTTGCTAATTACACTTTTAAATTGGACAAGTGATTGAGGCAAAATAATTCAGAGCATTTTTTTCCAGCTTGTACTTGGCTTTAACTTTGCTGCTTCAGTTACAGACCTGAAGCATATCTCATGGGCCCCAAAACCTTGTCCATTTTTTCTAGTTGTTCAAGTTTGGCATTTTGAATTTGGCAGTTTTTTGCAATGGTTCTTTCAGCCGAGTCAGCCACCCCTCCCCACCATCAGGCATGACTGCAGGGACAGAAATAAGCAGCAGAGAGGTAAAGTGTGTAAGAGTAGAGAGGGGGGTGTATCAGCTGGTACCAAACCCAATGACATGGTTATTAAAAACACAATCTAGATGATACTACTGCCTTTACAAACTTTGCTGATTGTTTAGCCTTAGACTGTCATGGAAAATTACACAGTTTTCTACTAAATGGTTTCTGGCTTCAGAACTGGGTAACCGTAGCCCTCAGCGTGCTTTGATAAGTAATTTGCAAGAAGACTTCTTTGAGCTCTTTAAGTTTGGATGTGCATTCATAAATCCACTTCACTGCCTGTACAACGCAGGGCACAAACACTTCTTTGTGCTCACTTATCTCTTGTGAGATCTGCTGAGCAAGCATGGATATTTTTTACAGACATAATTCAGGGACTGACTTGTGACAACTGGCCTTTGTTTCCTCCCTTGCTCCTGGTTGCTCAATTCTGCCTAGGGACCTCAGTCCTCTGCAACTCCAAGAGGACCCTGCACATCCCTCTCTAGCGGCCAGATGCACGGCAAAGTGGAGATGGACAGCTTACACCTTTCACAGCATGCTGGGCTCATTACTGGCAAAATCACTGCTAATCTAAGGCTAAAGGATTTGGACATATGTTTGAATTTCAAGTCTTTTACTTTTGTAGGAGTTGCACTGCCTTGCTGTAGCACCCTTGGACTGGAAGGACCTGTTTCATTAAGTAAGGGGGCTGAGACTGCAGAGAAAATAGGGTTTTTTTTTTCTTCTTCCACAAGCCTGTATCAAACCTGGAGTGTTCAAAACCTGTATCTAGTGATTACAATTCATCCCACTTCATGAAATTACCACAAGTACCTCTTGCACTACTCAAGGCTGAGCTCATGGAAGAATTAAATTGCCTCTTATATGTAAGAAGGTTGATGCTTGCAGGTAAAAACTAGGATTATTGGTAGAGTGGTCTGTTAAAGTTTGAATTCTGGCAGCTTGTGCAGCACACCGATCTGCAATGAATAGAAATCTCTAGCTCCTAGATTGCTTCACATTCCCTTGACCTTTCCAAATGCAAATATTCCCTGAGACATTTAGGATGAAAAGCCATGGATCAGCAAAAATTGCAGATCTGAGCACTAGTATCAACTTGATGCTGTGCTTTACATAACAAGGCATACTTAAAAATAATGCTATGTTCTGTTGCTCAATTACAGAAAACACTATGTAGTACTTTTGCACACCTCATTAACACCTCAAGTGCTCAGCTCTTAAGAAGAGCGTTGAGATTGTGCATCTATTATTGGAACAAAGTCACTTACACGATTCATAACACTGAGGAGAGATATCAGTTGCTAAAATAATAGCAAATGACATGAGGTTTTCCTTAATAGCATTAGAGTTCAGCTAAGCAACAGTAAACGAACATATGGGTATTACAGGAACCTTGCAAGTGCTGTCTGGGTGAGGGTCATATCAATGTGTTTCTTTTAATCTTGCTTTTCTTTAGTGTTTTGATAGAAAAGGGGATTAAATATACTCGTTTCTGAAATATGCTACTGGCTAGAATATGGAAAACACGACTGTAGCCCAAGAACAGTTACTGAGGGCTAATTCCTGCACTGGTGAAAATCAGCATCATTACACATACACGATTACTTTGGTGGGCTCTGAGGTCTTCTGAAGCCTAGATCACTTTATTTAGGTGTCAACTACACCATGATCCTCAATTATAGGCACCTGGGTTTGAAATATGCAATACAGAAAAGGCAATGCATTAAACAGGGCAGAAGCAAGGGAAACTTACACTCCTATTGCTGTCTTTTCCTGCACGTAAACTGGCAACCAAAGGATGTCGCTAGGCTAACTGTAGAACTATTTGTAAAGGATGTTTCCCAAACCCTCACACTTGTGAGTTTTCAAAAAATGGGTAAAAAAAAAAATAAGCAAATCAAAAAGTAGGACAAAAGACACATGATTTCATTTATCCTGAAGCATACCAAAAATCCTTGCAAAACGACACAGTCAAGTTTTTCATTTAACACTGTAGTAAATTACAGAATGAGAGGGTATTTTAAACAGGAAAATGTTATTTGTAAGATTTAAATAAATTATTTTTCTGACTGTTGTTCTAAAGCTCATTAATATTTCTATCATTTTCTGAAATGACACTAATTTATTTGGTGTTTTAGTTGACCAAGATTTATACTTTGGAGGAAAAAATGTGATTTCACCTATTTTTTTTCCAGCACCAAAAATGAAACAGACACTATTTTCAGGCTTTTTCACTCCAAATAGGAAAAAACAAGAAGTAAATCAATAAACCATACCGTTGTGAATGTGAAGTGAAGGGGACAGGGACAGGACTTTTAAATATTCCAGTGCAGGCACAGTTCCATTTAAATTTACACAGTAATTTTCATTACATGTAAAGAATTTCATGGTGAAGGGATGGCCAGACCATCGTTTAGCACTGACTTCTATTACAGCTAGAGGGTTCTGCAACCTGAATTCACTTCATCGGCAAGCACTGCACCACCACCTCACCGTATTTTTAAATTCTTCAGTTTTGTTTTCTGTGGAGATTTTCAGTGCTGAATTAACAGGGACAGATTAAGCAAGAAAAGACTGGCACCACTTTGTAAATTTTGCCTATACTCACCATATGGAGAAAGCATATCAGGTATTTCAGAACAATGTAATTGTGTTCTGGAAGTCCTTGAATGATTTGTTTACATCTGGTGACACGTAAACTGCTCTCCACACCTGCAATGTCAAAGTCAGTCTTAATTTAACTCAAAAACATCAAAATATTAACAAGAAATAACCCCTTATTTATATCTGCTGGAATTTAGATATTCATCTGTAAAACTGACAACAAAATTCAGCCCTACTAACCTCCATGACCACAGCAACAGTTAGGGTTATCCCTTTGAATGTCCCTGTTATATTTTGTATTATTATATATCTGGCTAAGACTAACTTCCAGAGTATTTTCTCAATTCAGTGAAATAGCCAAAATAATTCCTTTGCTAGAGAGGACTTTCAAAGGTCTTGATTTGAATCTCAGTATCTCTCCACGCACTGAATCCAGACGTCTACTTTTTATGCCCTGACTTTATTCTTGCTGAGACACAGTCCTGCCCAAAATGTTCTTTTGGCATTCTGCTAACTTTAAAAACACCTTTCTGATTCTGCAGCAAACTCTTCTGACTTTGGGAAAAAATTATGAGATGGCCACTTGGGTAGGTAAGAATTTTCTAGAGATGAACCTAAGCAGGTTCATTAACTCATTTCTATAGATGGGCAAAACTAGAACTGGACCCCAAACGCATCACTTAGTCTGGGTGAGAATTACACTAACACTGCACTATATTTCAAATGCTGTACCAAATGACTTTTTTTTTTTTTTTTTTGCTGGAATATTGAAATGATTTTAATACTGGAAGTTTAACACCGATTTGGAGAAAAGTCTGATGATTACAATCATGCCTGATCTAACCAGCCCATCGTGCAGATTTTTTTCTGCATTTGTTGCAATTCCCTCTCCCTCTCCTTGACACAGCTAAAGTCACGCATAACTATGTGTGCATGCACAAAATTCCAGCATGTTAAATGCTCCCTTAAGCTCTGAATTAAACACATGAAGCTATACTGCGGTGACCTGTGTTGACGTTTTTCCTATGGCAAAGCTACCAGTTCCTGTAAGATACAATAATCCGAGTCCCAAGAATTCTTCTGTCAGCCTTCTGCAGAGTAAATAATGCAGGAAGTGTAGCAATACTGAGTAAAGGAACACTTGTTAGCAGTTTTCATGACCAAAGAAGTAGTTCTTTGACAATTATAAGTGTCAAGGTTTTATTAATTTTTTCAGTCAGTCACTCAGCTACTTTATTTCACAGCTCCCATCAATAACTCTTTAAAAAAATGTTTCAGATGAGACACTAAAGAGAAAAGTTTCACCAGCATTTCAAAGTACTGTAAAGCAGAGATACTGTATTTCTGGGTTTGCAGGTTAAGAGATGCAACAGATACAACACACGCTGCTCTGGTGTCTTCCAGAAGACAGCATGAGAATTTTCAAATCATCCCAAGACAGCTGTCTGCGATCACACCTCTTCAAGGCTCCCTTCTGCACTGTATTCACAGAGAACATGCCTTTGCCGCAGTCCAGCTTGGCTCTCAAGCTTAAGATCTTTTAAAATCAGGGTACCACCACAGCATCAAGAAAAGGTAGTGGACATCACACTACATAACACGAAAGCCCAAGGAGAAACGATCTTACACTCCACTTTTCAACATATTTTGTCAACATCTAAAATGTCAGTAAACAAAAATAACATGGAATGAATGTTTCACAGGTCTTTTCCAAGCAAAACCTCCCAGTTTTCCTTGGACAATGCGCCTTTCTCAGGTCCTTTTTCCAACTTGTTCTCATTTTTCACGTAGCTGAAGTATCTGAAGTACTAGCTGAAGTAGTATCATGTCCAGAAAGTCAGCACAAGATTAATACAGTAAAAATTAGCATTTGTACATCCTTTTTCCAGATTTCCCCCATTCTTTCCAGTTCTGAGTGACTATCCTTAGTCCCTCAATTTCTACCACCTTCCTGTGAATACACTGTTTTTCTCAATGCCCTGAGATATTTAGTATGTGGACAAATGAATCCTTGATTTGGAAGGTGGCGATCTACAGATTTGCAAATAGCAAAACTGTACAAAACTTCAGAGGATTCTGAACATGACCTGATTAAGTTTTATAATGGAAATACAGGCATAAAGTTAACGATATGGAGTAGTATGTGCAAATGCTAGTGATGGGCACAGTATAAGAATTTTACCTAGAATACAGTATATCTAGGCAAAGTAAACTTGCTGCACTTCTACACTTTACAAACATGTTGCCATTGAGACTTATCCTCAACCTGAATTACTTTATTGACCTACCCCAATAGCACCAGTCATGATAGTGAGGATAACCTACACTTTGCAACAGCATCAGCCCATGGTTACCAGAGGTATGCCAACAGATTGTTGGAAGCCATACTCCATTATAATATATATAATTTCCTCAAAAAGCAGGTTTTGGAAAAATGTGTGCTTGTGACTTGGTATTGGAAGTGCCACTGGTTCCCTGCTAGATTGACTATAGCCTGGATGGCAAAATACCAGTCTCCACAAGTACTGGGTACTAAACCTCAGGTATTCTGGGATCTCAGATATTCAACCCCCACCTATTAGGAAGTTGCCTTGCCAGCATTGTAAACTTCTAACCCCTGACAAAGGCCACAAAGTTTTATAATTCTTAGTTTCATATTGCGCCAGATCTTTAGATAATCAATGTCTTATCTTCTCATGGCTTTAGATCCTTTCTTCCCCAAGATGTTATCCCATGGGAACAGGTCAAATAAAAACAATTCCTTTCCCAGAAAAAAAAAAAGGATACAAACGACCGGCTAGATTTTGTTCCCACAGTTCTGCCAATGCTGCTGCTAAAACTAAAGCTGCTTTGACATAACTTGTATCACTGAGACTGACTCAATGCTGTGCCATGACATAAAAATGGAGCCCTGAGAGTAAGAAGTCCGATCCAATTCTTAGTAATACAGTATGGTATATAGATAAATCAGTAAACCTTATAAAAAGCAGAGAGGGTCTTGGTAACCCTGACCACCTTGCTCTAGGAGGTTGTCCATTTGTGGCTGCAGTGAAGCGCCAGTAATATTATATACCCACAACTGTGTCATGATTAGCAAACAGCAGTGATTAGGAATTAGCCAGGTCCAGTTCAACTTGCTGTATAAATTTTTCTAGAACTTATTTATACTTACTGGTGATTCCGAGGATATGATCGTAACAATCAAACGTTAGTAATGGCTGAGGGAGTTCCCTAAGGAAAGTCTTTAGGATAACAGCAGGAATATGGATATCATGGTAATCATCGAAATTCACAGACTTGCCTAAAAGGAGAAAAAGAAGAAAAAAAGGTGTTCAATCATATGTTTTACTGTTTCTTTAAACTACTGCTTCAAAACTGTGACACACTACATTTTGAACAGAAAATGTCTTAACTTCCTGCTGCTGGTAACTCCTGGCATTTTCTTTTTGTGTTTTTTTCATAGTGTTTTATTAATCTTGCTATAAGAGATTCTCCCCATAAAAGCATTTCATAAAATGACTTCACGGGGAAGTCAGTGACTTTCAAAATTACTTCACTACATTTCATAAATTATTAGGTAAGAATATATAACTTTGCCATAACCATGGAAAAACACCAGAGGCAAAATGACACAAAGACATTGTACTTCGTAACTACAGGAACTCAAAGTGCACAGAGGCAATACAAATGTTTATGAAAAAACCAGACCATTTTTGGCTCAAACCTTATCATTCATTAGCTGCTACAGATTTTGTAAGCTCTGGTCTGACAGCAATCGAAGACTGGCTATTCAGTAAGCATTAACTGCCTGTTGCCATCTTCCAGGTTTCTGTAATAGTGCTCTTAGTATGATATTTTATCTTACAGATGGTTTTATGATTAACTAATTATAAGAACACTAGCATTTCTACTTCACCAACAAAACCAAGATCAACAAAGCCCTCACATTGTTACCGGCAATGGTATGATGACAGCTTACCCTGATTGTAGAGTTTCTGAACATCTTTGATAGTCTGGATGCTGGCTGACCTTCTGAAGAGTCCCTCTACGTGTAGTCCTAAAAAAACAATTAATGGAGGTCTCATCTCTAAAAGCTCTCACTCTCTTGTTTTTCTCTACAGGTTCAGTAGAACACAGAAAAGAGGCAGAAGGTTTGGGAAGAAATCCACTCAATATGCTCTTTTTTAAAAAAAATAAAATCCTTGAGAATAGAACATACAATCAAATAATGTTGCAACATCGCCTACAGGACTTTCTTTAACGTGCCTCACAGAAATACTACCATCTTTCCTTAAGCGTTTTAGAGTGTCTTGCCAACTATGATTTTTCTTTAAAAGTAGCTTTCAATTGTGCCTAATGACATAGAAGCAGGAGACTTAGATTCACCAGGCTGCTTATGTACCCACTCTCAATGGGCGTATCTGCAAACTGAGCCCCAAACCACGCCTGCGAATCTGCTATTCTCTTTTTAAATGCCTTAAACCTTTAGCAAGCTAAAAATGATATTTGCCAAGATGCCCCAAGCTCCCTCTTCTGTCAGTGGGTGAGACAGATCCTCTAGGCTGGGGAACGTTTGATAGGATCTTTGGATGGAGGAGCCTATTTGTTACCATTGGAGGGATAGTGGCCTCCCCAGCTTAAAGGCAGTTTTGGGCAGACCACTGCTCCTTTCACCTCTCCCTGGAAGTCAGTGGGACTTAAGACTCTGCCTGCCCGTGGTATTTTGAAATACCCAATTCCAGGCTGGAGGCACTTCTGAAATATTTATTATAAATCTCCTGAAGTGTATTGACCTAATTTGCTTTCACATCTTGGACTAACTGAAATCTGAGTTCAGCTACAGAGGAAAAACTTCAATAAAATGCATCCCATCAAGGATCTAATTTGTGCCACAGCTTTCAAGGTAAGTTATTTATCTGAATTATTATGCAAAACAGGATGGGGACAAGAAGCGTTACTTTTCTTGAGACCTGTGGTACTTCTTGCTTTTGAGTTTGGTAAAATCATCGTGTCCCTCTCTCTTTCCTTCTCTCTGGTTTGTGCTGTTCCTTCTGCCCAGCAGGTAATGCAATTTGGCTCACATGTAGTCTCAACTGGAGATTCCTACTGGAAGCACAGCAATCTAAAATATTAACCTATGCTGGTCTGACAAAACATAAAATTGCTGACATTTTGACAGACCACCCACTGACTTGGCAGGACTGCTGCATGTTTTCTTTATGCAAGTGTGAAAGAGCAGATTGACTTTTTTATTTTTTCCTGCTCATCTTTCAGCAGGTAAATAGCCAGACTGAAATCAAAGTTTGCATATTTCAACTAAAGTACACGTGCATCTATTTGCATGATCAAGAATCTTTATGGTGTTCTAAAAAAATTTTTAGTCATACATTAATGAAAGATACTCTGTCACTCTTGTAAATTCACCCAGGTTGCATGCATATTTTACACATGAAAAACTAGTAAACTAATACAAAATTCCTTAATGAACCCATTCCTCACAGAATAGCATTTAGTATTGTTCACACAAATTTAGATCAGTATACTAAAAGAACTGATAATGTACTACTGAAGTAAATTTTCACAGACGTGTTTTAGAGACTTTTGCAAAGAACTCCAAGTTCTACTCAATTCTAGATTTAGAGGCTCCTTCCAAGTTACTTCCTAAGCATTTATGCCCTTGCTTTTTAAATTACAGGTTGAATATTAAAACTTTAGCCCATGCACTCAGTTCTGGAAGGAGCGTATCTCAAACTACAATATATAAGAAGGACATGTGTGTTTACTAAAGGAACCAAACGGACAATAATTATGATCTATTTGACCACTTGCTTTATTCCCGATCAGATCGTGTTTCAGTGGAATAAAGTTACGGCAAATGACATCACTGCAGTAAAACGGTTCCATTAGATTTACAGCACAGCCTGTCTAAAGACATGGTTTTGGAAGTGGCAGCTGTGAACAGCTAGCTCATCAAGGCATTGCCCTCAGCAAATAAGAAATACAATAATTTCCTGAGAGTTTGTAGAATTTTATGCTGGCTGTCAGTGGACTGGAGGATTTCTGTAGAAAAAAATCTTTCAGAAAACGGACATCATAAACGCTTGCAATTCGGTTTGCAGGAATTGGTTTAATAGTTAATACTTTAATCTGATGTGAATCTCACTGTATAAACTACAATGTAATAAATATCAATTTTTAACATGTTTATGCCTTTATTGGCTAAGCTTTCAAGTGTCTAATTAAAGACATTAATCTGTAGCATAGACAGCAGCTGTACTTGTCTGGCCCTGCATCCCGTCAACGTTGCTGTAATGGCACATAACACTAAGCTCTTGCTGGATATGGTGTTTTTTTGAGGGGGAAAACCAACTTTTATCCTCATCTGCAGAAATCTGGGATATGAGTGACATCCATTCTTCACCCAGAATTCATTTTCCAGGTCAGCTGAAACAGTATCAATATACAGCAATTTGTTTGATCACAGGTGGCAACCAGCCAACTACCTTCTTACATTTGTGGGCAACCTATCCAAATGACATGACACTAATTAAATGTAGGTTAGTGCAATTCTTAGGAAGAAAGAAAAAGCTATATTCTCCTTCTAAAGTAAGAGAACCCCAACAGCAAAAGAACCACATCTTTTTTGCATAAATATAATATATATAATAGCAATTTTTAAATAAAGCACGGGTCATAACTTTGGCCTATTGGTAAACAGAAAGATGAATCAATGGGAATTATGCTATTGAAGGGGGAAAACAATGAGCCTGGGTACAAAGACAGCCCTTTTGCAATATATTTTTCTGACTTCTGTGATGTATATGAACTGAGCAGGACACTTTTTTAGAAGTCTGTAAGTCTATTAATTGCTCTCAGTGCCTTCTGTGTTTAGGCAGGGCAGGGGAAAGCCGCCTGAACACATGATTTGAACAATGGTGTTTCCCATGTCACGTAACCTGAACAGCATAGGCATATGCCCCCATCTAGGGTCTCATAAGGGATGGGAAGGAGGAAAAGGACCTGAAGCCTCTCCTTCGTTATTCCACTGTGATGGAAAATACATGGCCTTATACACAATCAGGAAATACTTTCTCCAAACCTATCTCTTCCATTTCAGACACTAGGGGGAAAAACCCACCAGTTCTTGGAACTACCATAATTAAGCTAACACATGGTGCCCACACTAAAATAAAATTAATCGCTGTATCTTCTTTTTGCAGACAAAATACATGACAGAGTAACCAGAGTTATGGGATGAGGAAACAAAATGGCCTGAAGACAATCCTGGTCATTGCAGCTCAAAGAATTCATTTTTTGTCCTTTTAAGAAAATAATTTTGAAGTAGCCTAATTAATTCCTGTTAACAGTGTTCTTCAATCAAATCCCATTTACAGCATGACTCATGTCAGCTGCCTCTTTAAAGAGAAATGTATTTTTTTTGTGTCCATGTTGAGCTATTTTGACATTAATAGTGTGGGTAACCCAGTCCATAGAAAATACCAACGCTGGAGCAGCAGTGCTTACTGGAACACTGCTAGGGGATGACTGACATGAGCAGCTAGCCTGGGCTTTCCAGTTCTGATAAACACGCAGCTGCACGTCACTCACATATTTTAGCAACGCTGCAGAGCCTCTGTTGAGATAACTCATCAGAAGCTGCTCCCTGCCCCACACCAAAAAAATAGAGATAGATACAGACAGATACAGAGATCAGTGGAATTTTGCTACCCTGCACTAAGCTCTCCAGACCAAAAAGAGCAAAATTTTGTTTTAAATATTAAGTGATATACAGAAAAAACGTAGTGAAGTGACTAGTGAAGGAGCCATCTGTATTCAATGAAAAGTGATTCTGCAATGAAAAGTGATTGAGAACTTAACCGAGTAATTATTTAAATGTCAGTAATCATAAATGAAAACAGGCAGGCACTTCATTCCACATTGAAATAAGATAGCTTTTACCACAGTAGACAAAATTTCACAGTGCAATGACACAACTGTGTCACACTCCGAATTAATAAACTGTTTGCTAAAAATACTTAACCTCCTTTTACCCCCCCGATCAGTTGTCCCACTGGAAAGACACAGAAAATCAAAACTGATAAAGATAAATTAAAGCAACACATGCTGTCACATTGCTGCAAACTTGTCAAAGAGAGAGAGATGAGAAAATTACATTCTTTTTCTTTCAATCATCCTTGATTTGAGGGTTGCTGGCATCAAAAACCTTTGTTAATTTGTCTGCTTTCAGAAGAGAAATAGCAAAGAGTGAGCATCTGAATTCCTTCTGTCCCAAATTGAGTTTGGAAATGTTTCTTTTGGCTGGGGTCCTGCCAAGTCTCAGGAAGTGTCCAGCCTGATTTGGAAGCGGTTTTCATTCTCATTAATACAACTGATTTAGACATCTTCTTGCAGATTACCTAATTCTAGTAAGATTCTTTTTTTAAAAAAATTAGAACTAATTTAATTCTAATATGTGGGCTGATGAGTTTATAGCATATTTCAATTGTCCATCTTCAGTGTAACACCTTAAATGCCCAAAGTAGTAGCAACTGTGCATTTTTATGCTTAAGACGAATGCGAAATTTATTTTTTTTAAAGCTAGAATACAGTACAAGTTTGAGGAGGAGACTGCACAGCCTTCCTTTCCCTTGTACTCTGTGCAATGAATATTGAACGAGTGAGCATGATGTCTGCAGTTTGTAAAGATCATTTGCACTGCAAAACGGTGCACAGCAGCTCAAGGGCAGAGGGGAAGAGAAGGGACAGTTCCAGCCCTACCGAAAGGCTGAGCAGTAGCAGCAGCAAGGGCGTAGAACTGTGCATCCTCCACAGAACGCACAGCGTATTTGTGTCCTTGCGGTTTTGAATGGCACAGTCTCTAGCCTTTGGATTTATGAATGAATATTCTCAGTTTACACTTGGCACCTCTGAACATAATTTATTTGCAATGCCTGAGCACCAAAAACACAAACTGTGCTTATTACAAGGTTCATTTTTATTTGATGGCACAAGAACCAGTCTTGGGATTTATCTCGTCTCCATGAACCCTAGGTAAAAACACTCACACGAAGACAAAAGAGCCAAGAACTCAGAAATGTTTATATGGCCAATGTCAAGCTTTCTCAGTGTTGCATTTTTAAAAGATATTTGATTGATCACAAGAAGTGGAGGCCAGGAGGCAAACTCACTAAGCTGCAGCAATCCAAACATATTCGGAATGCATAACCATCCATCTCCACCCATTCTGACTATCACCACCAGGATGTATTCATTCACATTAAAAAATGGAACCAAAACTTTCTCCATCAGCAAGATTTGTTGTGCTTCATGGAAAGGATGAGAAGGAAAGATTAATCACTGTTTACCACTGCTTCTGCTATTGAACAGATAAAGGACAGCTTTAGTTGTCACTATAATCATACCATAGGACATTTATTACTTTATCATTAAACTTCTATAGCACGGTTATTACCATTTCATTTAGAAGTCTTGGTCATCACCCAGGACTCCCCTGTGGTACCACAAGACAACATCGAACAAAAACTTTGTTCTGCAAAGCTCTTCCAGTCAACAAAAGAGATGAGGTAGGACAGAAAGACTCAGCAATGGGGCTAGTGCGAGATAATGTTCCTATAGGGGACAGTTATCTTTTCTGCTTTATAATTCTGTAGTGTGATTCCTTCACTGTGAGTTTATTGTTCCATCATTTCTGAGCTGCTGCTGATCTTACATGGTCTCTTTAGTAATCAGTGCTCTATGCAATTTTTTTTGTTGCTGTTCCCTTATTTGGCCATTCCTGGCAACGCAAATATTATCAAATTTGGGGAATTTTAGTAATAATGCCAGCAGGCTAGCTTTGGTTTTAAATTATTTAAAATATGGACAAATGTGTAACTTATCCCTCTGAGGATACTCTCTAAAACATAAAATACATTAAAAATAATTACCCTACCTATGTATTTGAAATTGGTATTTTGCATAAGACCAGTACAAACGACAGCGTATTAATATTTGAGATAGGCTTGAGGAACACTCCTGCTCTTTGTAACCCGACATCTGTGTGCAGGTCTGAACAGTACAGTTTATATCCACCTTTATAATGAATCAAATACAAGTTCCCTTCAAAGCTGTTTTCTGACCTCCCGTTGTTGGGGGGGTTGCAAACAAAATATGGATTTTGCCATGCAGTTTTATTTTTAATGTATATCTGTTAGTACACTCGAAGTGTGGGTCAGAGTTTAAAAACTAAGAGACCACGGTGAATTCCACCAACATTGACCTAAACAAACACCAAAACCACCAGGCACATACCACATAGCTTTTAATTTATCACGATACCTTATATCTAATTTATCACGATATCTTATATCCAGTCTGTAACCTGCTTTTCTAGAAAAAAAGACATGTAAGTAAAAGACATGAAAAGGAACTTCTGCTGTGACATCTTAGTAGGGTTTAAAAGCAGAAATGTATTTCTGAATCCTCAAGCCTACAACAGATAAAACTGCCTCAGAGGCCGGGCAGCTCTGAAGGCCCAGCTGAGCATTATGGAAGCCATAGACACAAAGATGCATCCTCCATAGCACGGCATTACTTATATCCCTGGTTACCAAAACAGTTGGTTAGAAGTGACAGTCCCCATTTACATTCTCACTTCAGCACAAAATAGGTTGCTGAGGACACGCGGGGACATATTAACCAGAGAATGAAAATTACTACCCTGTGGCATAAGTTGGGCTTCTTGGAGAAAAGGGCCTGTGAGCAAAGCATCAAGATCATTACCGCCGAAGGAATGACAGCAGGTTAGAAACACTTATGAATTGTTCTGACAAGAGAGTGAATATTTAATTGTGCTCAGTAATTTCTCGCAGCATAGCAGAGATAAGGTAGTACACAAAAAAAAGGTCTTCTTTAGTGCAAGTGCAAGTCAAGCCTTGCATTTATAGACTAGGCAGATGAGCATGTTGTGGTTTTGAGGCTGAGCATAGAAAAAAATGTCCTCTGGTTTGCTGGTCACTATGAAGATGTGAAGTTTGCAAGGGCACGTAGCGATAGGACGAGGGGCAATGGCTTTAAACTAGAGCAGGGTGGGTTTAGATTAGGCATTAGGAAGAAGTCCTTTACAGTGAGGGTGGTGAGACACTGGAACAGGTTGCCCAGAGAGGTGGTGGAGGCTCCATCCCTGGAGACATTCAAGGCCAGGCTTGATGAAGGTCTGAGCAACCTGATCTAGTTGAAGATGTCCCTGCTTACTGCAGGGGGCTTGGACTAGATGACCTTTAAAGGTCCCTTCCAACCCAACAGATTCGATGATTCTATGTATTCACAAGTGTGCTACGTTAAACCTATCCTTCCTCTTTGGTCTAAATCATCAGTTGTGTTCAGGATCATACTGATACCTTGCTTCTGAAATTAAGAGCACT
The DNA here is from genome assembly GCF_963924245.1 of Chroicocephalus ridibundus. NCBI lineage: Eukaryota > Metazoa > Chordata > Aves > Charadriiformes > Laridae > Chroicocephalus > Chroicocephalus ridibundus. The sequence continues at coordinate 135,904,955 of NC_086284.1, read as the reverse complement.
TCTCTAGTTCGGTCCAGAAGATGAACTCTGAGGCTTAGTCTTAACGAGCTGATGATTTTCTTAGATACTCAGAACTTATTTTAGGAAACAATTCTTCCCTGTGAAGGTCAGCAGAACTGAAATTAAGCATTTGTAAAATCCATTATTAAAAACTTTTAAGAACATTTTTCACTCTAAAGTGGAGCTAGAATGAAGGTGGTGAGATGCTTACTTTCTCACTCTTTGTTGAAAAAATAACCTGAAAACTATTACAGAAATTAAGAAACTTAGTTTATTGTGTTAATTGTAACATTGTCTGAGGCATCAGCCATAACAGTTCTCATTTATATAATGCAAACAGATGTAGAGGAATCTCTGCTTACGGTAGATTCCTTAGTCTGTGTTAAGGTGACTTACTAACCGGATCCAGTGAGAGTCATCTTGCTTAGAAACAGCTATCTAAATATGCAGTCAGATAAATATACAAGGAAGAAACCCGCACTCACTGTCATAATGTTAATTTGGCTGTTGGGAATGAGGACATGCTTGCTGCTGTCAGAGACCACTCACGTACAAGAAGGGGAGTTTTGGCTCATTTGTACAGATGAGGATGCTTCCACACTGGGGAGAACACTTCTGCAAACAGTGTTATCTGAAACCAAGGCAGAAAATTTAAACATCAAGGAGGAAAATGTGACATGAAGCAATCTGTCAAAGGGACTGGAGACATTAAGATGAAAAAGGATGGGTGAACTTTAGAGGCTGAAAGTTTACTTAATTTGGTGGCATATTATTGCAGGCTGGTGCCTAGTTTGAATACCACCACAGCTCCCGCATCACATCTGTTCAGGAAATAAGAGCCTGACCAGCACAGAATGGACTTAACAGACGTCAGAGGGTCTCTGATGTTTCAAGAAATCTTAAACCTGTTGATGAAGTGTGACTTTGCAGAAGCTTTTGTGATCTAAGCCAGAGTTTCAGAAACTGATTTCAGGTACATAGATGTGAAAATGTAGCAATGGGAAGAAAGAGTGGAAATACTGCACCTAAGGTGAAAAACAAAACCCACTCCCTGCTAATTCTGCAGGGCTGGGAACTATGCCAAAATCAATAGGGTAATGACAGTGAATTTTTGTCACTTCCGGAAGATGAACTGAAGCTCTCACTGTGCTCACGGCTGCGTCTGGAGTGCAAAGAACGCTGCCAGTCAGCCTCCCGGGGCTGTCAGCACAGGAACTGACACTCGCTGAAGCTGATGGCAGAATTGAGATATTCCCAATTTAGAGAAAGAGTTAAAATCATAGCAGACAGCAGGTACAACAGATACCTGCACACTTATAATCAAGTGCAAAAAAATGCATGTCTATCACCTACTGCTTAACAGCCTTGGCATGGCAGGTACTTGGCTTTCAGGCATCAGCTGGCTGAGAATGTCAGAAAACACTCTACCTGACAAGTCATCTCTCCTTCAAAATCCGGTTTACGGAGATCGCCTCATGATAGGGATTACGACAGCTCTGAGCAAACCCGGGCTTGGTTGGAAAATATCAACGTTGACAGAGCCCATGCCCTTCCTTCCTGGGGACACAGAAGGACAGAGAGCTGGGGAAAAAATGAGATAGTCCAGCTAGCAAGTGCATGGGCTGGACTACGTATTGGTGGCCAGCATTACCATGCCACAGACTTGCGTAGATGCACAAAGTAGGACAAGGGCTTTGTTCGGAAGTATCATCACATTTCCTCAGAGACTATCCTTTACAAACTGTGCTGATACAGCACTGAACAGACGAATATTTAGCCAAAAAAAGACTAAGTTTGGAGAAAACCCAAGGATAATTACTGCTTTCAGAATAACAAACATTTCAACTAGGAGAAATTCTGCAATGACAAAGTTGAGCCAACCCTTTCTTTTGTCACAATCATGAGAGCTAAAACTTGCTATTTTTTCCCCGTACTGCGCAGTTAGTGTTGCTGCTTCAGAAAACTGCGGGTATCTGAGCTGGACTCAGCAATTGTTGAGAGAGAAGAATATGGGACTGGTGCAATAGTGATGAGAGAAAACACCCAGAAAGAACAAAAGCAAGACAGGGAGGTGGTTTTGTGTCAGATCAGTGCAAGAATTACTAGTTACTGGGCACTAGCACAATATAAGCTTGGCCATAAACCTCCTATTTCTTTAAAAATCATTAAATAGGCCCAAGGAAGTGCCAGATATGCAAAGCCTTCCTCCCAAGCACAGCCAAAAGTTTAAATCAATTAACATTTTAGAGACTAAATTTTCACTCAATTTCTAAATAATAACAGCTGTACGAAGTAATGATGTTAGTGCACATTCATCCTCATTTTAGCTCTCAACTCTTGTGATTAGTGAGGAAGAGGTATTTGCCTGTTAAGGTAATCTAAATATATGTAAGGATGATTGTTTCATAACAATTTAAAAGACGAAAAAGTCTGGCTTTCATCTGCAGATGGGGCATGCACTGATACACTACACAAGCTCTAATTATCCACTTACAATTATAATTACAGGGATTGTTTCAAGCTGCCAGTCACTTGCCTTCAACATTCTTAGTAGTGAACTATTCACATTCCCTGGATCCAACCATAATATTTTATACAAGCTACACCTGCGAAGTTTTCATCATTAGCACCAGTCTGGAAATAGCACATATGAACAGCTTTATGGGCTTGTGTGGAAATCCTGAATTTGGACCAAGAGGCCTTCAATAAAGTCTATTAGGAACTCTTCATCTACTGCAGATCAGTAGATACCTTTAATGGCAGAACTGGCCCCGCTCCAGTACTTGGCCTTGGCTGCTGCAGGTATTTTGAAGATAAATCAGCAATTTCAAGAGGCGAGAAGCTAGCTGTTCTGTACACAAGCATCCCTACAGATGCTATGCTCCACTGCTTGCAAACTGTAAGCAGGTATCCACTGCAGTGGCTATCTCTCTCATTCTACTATGCATATCATTAATCAGCTTCATTCAAGGTATGAAGCCCAAAGAAAAATAAAATGGGCAGTTTTTAATGTTGTTATTTACCATGGGGGTAGCTAAAATATGAAGGAGCATAGCCTGGCATGAAGTGTCTAGTCTGTCTTAATTTAAATCAGCGTGATCTTGCACTGATTTAAATGAAGCCATGATTTCTCTTGAGAATCGGCAATAAAGCTGAGAAGCAACATTTTTCTTGCCCCGCCCCCCTTGTCTTTGCAAATGTGAAGCCTATTCTGTACAAGTTTTTTAAAAGTTTGAAATTTCTCACTGAGGGTTCAAGTAAACTCAAAATCGGACCAAACCCTAGTGGCAACAGTTAAAAAGAACAGAGATCAATGATGCATACTATTTGAATACTGAAAGCAAAATTTACCTTGTTCAGAATGACAGCTCAAGGCTGCAAATTAAGAACTGTGAATATTGTGGGATGTAGGTTGTGGGTGACTCTGTCTACAGAAGAATATAATTTAGTCAAAATTTATATTTTATATTATTTGTGTGCTGTCAACACGAATAGTTCTTTAAATGAGGAAACTGTCATGTAAAACTCATTTAGCAGCAACATAGAGATCTGAGTCTGGTTTCTGTTTAACAAAATTCATTTAACAAAATCCATGCTGATCCTCAAAATTTGTTCAAATATTAACCAAACTTAACAGTATGTTAAATGCCAATGCTGTTTCCTTTTTAAAAAAAATAAATAACTGAACCAAACACATTCTGATTTTCTTCACTTGCCTGTTATTGACACACCTATTAAAAATTCACACCCTTCTTTCAGAGATCTTAGGAATCATTCCCAGTTCTACCACTGTGTAATGTCGTGCCAGTCACATAACTGTGTTATGCTCTGTTTCTGTTCTGTCACCTGTAAAATAAATGCACCTAGGCTATAGATTTAGTACTTTAAGACTTAGCAAACATTTGTGAAACTCTGAGGTCTTGGAGCACAAAGGGCTATGGAAATGTTGCTGCGATTGCCTTAAAAACCAGGGATCAAAACATAAAATCACATTACACTGTGAAAAGGAATTTCAAGACTGCAGCCTTATCTCTGACTTTGTCCCTGCACACGCCTCTGTCCCTGTGTAGGGAATACAGTGCACTTACCCTGCAGATAGCACCTGATATTTGGTCCTTTATGTTGGTCAGCCATGCACTGGGGAGCTCAGTGGTAGAGCCAGCAGTTCAGAGTTTACCCTCTCTTTGCCCCGTACATGAAGGCAATATAGGGAACTCAGAGTTGGACGCTCCCACTTTAAATATGGGTCTCTAATGTGTATCTCTATATAACGTAACTACAGATATGAACTGCAGACAAAGAGTCTGTAAATGCCAGCAAAAATATTTTGTGAAGGGAGGACTTCAGGCTTACTCCTGCAAAACACATTTTTTCCAATGAGTTTTTATAGTCACTGGTTCTATAAAAACAGAACTTCTCATTGATTCTTAGCGGGAGTTCTACTTAAAACCAACAATATGATACGGGCTGAAGATGTGTATTTCAAGACATCATCTCTCATTTGGTATTCCCTAATCAAATCCCAAGGGAAAAAAGTTTTTGGTTTCTTTCATGTTGGGACAATAATCTGATAATAAGTATTCCCTAACCAGCAAAGCTCTCAAGGCAGTGCCCAACTGCCACTGAAGTTTTCAGGATTTAAACACATCCTGTGTAGCTGTTAACTTTGCTGAATCAGGCACTGAGCATTATATAGTTTCACACTATCATCCTTGTTCTGAAAGACACATCCTCTTTTGACACAAAACTCACCTTTTCTTTTTAGGTAGGATACAGTTTCCTTCATTACTGGGGGGATTAGTTCGCCTTTATTTTTGTCCTTGATACTGTTAAGGGAAAAAAAAAAAGGAAAAAGTAACAGCCTTTAAATGGCATTTATAGACAAAGAGTTAAAAAAAGACAGAACAGTCTCAGCAAAAGCCTGAGAGATAGCTCAGAGCATACGATAAAGTCCACAAATTAAAAGAGCCTGCACCAAACACAAGAGTCCTCCAGAACTCTAACAGGCCCTGAATGAGCCATTGAAATAGGTGACTTGGATTTCTGTTCAAAGAGCCATTCCTAAATGCTTTCTTCTCACTAGAAAAGCTATATAACTGCAAGAGCACCGAGTAATAAAAAAGTGCTATTTACTATATTGATGGGGAGTCAAGGACAGAGGAGCAGAATGGTGACCCAGGCTAACTTTACTCCCACTTGAGATTTTTTTTTTGCTCCAGTTTTGTTTGCCTCGCTTGGCATGCCCCAGCAGGGCTGAGTTTAACCATGACACAGTGATGGCAATGGTGGTGGCTCTGACAGGATTCAGTTGGACACCGTCAGTGGAATGGGGTTTCAAGGCAGCTTAGAGGCAGGAGAGGAAGGAGTTTGCAGCAAATGCTTCATAATAAGTCTTGATCAAGGGATGCTGCAAGTTTAGGAGCCTTTTATCATGTAGATTTTTCTTTGTCATTTGCCTCTTTTTAAGCTACAGTGTATGTATAATTAAAAGGATATTGTACTATTTATTTTGAAGGCAAAGTGATGCAGTGAGATTATTAACACTCTGAATGATTCCCATGAAATGAGATTTCTTTCTCTTTCATGAGTGAACAGTTGAGGCAAAAAATCGAACATAGCATTTTCTTGATCTAGACAGCGCAGAAAATTCTGCAATTATCTTCCTTATTAAAAAAAAAAAGTCTTTGGCAGTTTAAGAAGTATAACAAAAGAGATGGTCAGCATCTTCTGAGTATTCTGCTACGTTTTTATAGCAATCAACAACAAAGTAAAGGACAGATCTCAGATTTTAAAGTAGACTTAATATATACATATGTGTACAATTTCACATTTGATATTTAAAAGGTGATCAGCTTTACTGACAAACTCTAAAGTCCCAGCACAAAACAGCACAGAGATCTGTGACTGTATCCTGAGAGGCTGCAAATGCTACAACTTACCCACAGAAAATGGGATATTTTTATGCATGTGACATACCCCTAACCTACTGCTAGTAGCTGAGGTTGCACCTGCAAAGAAGAATGATTCTTAGAGTCTTTTTCTTTTCTAAGTACTGTGATTTCTTCTCTTTCTCTCTAGGCTTAATATAAAACAAGGGCTAATAACTGGAGTGTATTTGATACAACTTCTGTAACACTGTTGCATGGAAGAAGCAATTCATATTATATTTTGTGTTTACACTACATATAAAAACTACTTTAAAATAAATGTTACAGAAACATAAATCACATAAATCAGCACGGAGGGGTAGGGAAATTGATATCCCCCCTCCCTCCCCCCCCTCCCCATTTGTTCTCCCTATGCCTATGAATGGAATTAGAAGATAAATAGACTGGTTAATTTTGGATCTCCAAGCTTAGGAGGCTGGTCACCCTCAGCTTCACCTATGGGGGTGGTGGGGGTGTTGCTCCAATGGGAAGACTCAGAGCAGGATCATGAGTTAGGTACTGAATCACCCTGTGGTTTTCCCTCTCTCACTCATAAACTGACAGGGGAATATACTTTGCGCTATTCGGTTATTCAACCATCAAATATTTTGGCCTCATTCCCCACTCCAGGGACACAATGCTGAGCCACCAGTGCCATTCCTTACAGTTAGTTTCATTGCCCACTCAGTCCTACTCTTTCCTGTTATCACCATCCACTCTCTTCCCCCCAGGCACTAATGTCTGTGTGTCTGTATATTATCCAGATACTCCTAGCCCATATATATTTTCCTCTACTGTGCATGTTTTGTGTGTCACTGCCCCTAGTGCTATATAACCCAAACCATTCCATGATTCTCTAAAACAAAGTAACTTGATACTTGATTGTAATAAACTTGTTAATCCAGCTCCCAGAGCATGTTCTACTACTTCAAATACCGAGAACAACTTGCTGTTTAAAAGGTACTAAGTTGTTCCCTCAGCTGCAGAACTAACGAAGTCGATCTGCTATGGATTTGTATCCTACGTCCTACCTCTTTCCTCATCATAGTAACCCGAGATCATTTCCCTATGTCATCTATAACATCACTTCCCTTACAGAGTATTTTCATTTCCTTCCCTCACCTCTTTATCTCATATTTCCTCATAAGGTAAGGAGTAGCTCATAATTAATCACCGTCTAAACACTAACTGGTCACCAGCAGACCAAATACAACAGAGAACTGAATTCCTGCCATCTGAATTCTCTGCTTCCAGCCAACGATTTTTAAAAGCTTGTAGTATTTGTGAGAGCTCTGCTCCTCTGTCAAATGTGGTTGACATAAGCCCATAGCTCTTCTGTGCACCTAACTAAAAATCAATCCATTGAACAAATTTTTCCTGCTCTTCTTCAACAAAGTATCCATACCAAAATCTAAAGTGTATAAAATTCAATACCGCTTTATGTGTGGGTTAATACTACTTTGTGGACACTGCTGTATCTATACCTAACAGGAACTGTTTAGGAAAGGGGAATTGTCCTTGATGTAAACAGACACTGGTATTTTGATAAAAAAATATAGCCAAGTTTCACAAACCCATGTTCCTAACGTGATAATTTTAGACATATGATCAAATAAATTCTACAATATATGCAATGCACTTGCAGGAGGAAAAAGACTAACAGCAATTCAGATAATCCTGAAGTATGATTTTTTATATGTTAGTAGTTCTCAGCATTTGCTGCTGCTTGCAAGTATGATCTTTAGATGAAACGATACAACTTCTCATCCTTACACACTGGCAAGGCTCCATTAATTTAACTATGAAACAGTACTGGTCTTGCTGGAGTAATCATTCTCTGCGCTATCATAACATGATAATGGCCAGAAGAGATATTTATGACCTGACTCGTAAGACCAAGTCCAACCTCAGTCTTTTCCATTATCACAGACATCTTACAAAAGCTAAACCAGAGGCCGTTAAGTGCTTCATGAAAAAAACCTCACTGACTAGAGAAGGCCATGGCCTGAAATACTACCAGGACCAAGTTTATGACCTAGTCCTCAGAGCAGCATCCTCTTCTTACCCACAGTGACAATCAGGTACTTCCGTAAAATATCTCTCCTAGCAGCAAAATCCTCTCAGCCCCTTTCAGGATACGTATCCCACCACTCCTAGTCTCTCCTGCTCCTTCCAGCTTCAGCAATCCTACAGCAGTTTCACGCATGCTGGTGACGCTGTAGGGCAGAAGGTCGGTGGTAGTGTTACAGCCATGCAGGAGACCAGCTTTGAGACCCAGGTTGTTCTCTTCTTCCCCCTGCCTTCCACCTAGATCCTGGTGAGGAAAAATTATTAAGTAACTTTGCTTCAGTACCATGAGCTCTCATATCAGCCCCTGCAAAAGTTGGCCACGGCAAAAGGGAACAGAGCCGTGCAAACACCCTGCTCTGAAAGGCAGCTTCTGTAGCTGAATTTTTTTCTCTCGCAGCAGATCAGTGCTGTATAACAACCCTGCCTCAACAACATAGAACAAAACAAGCAGTGACTGTGTGGCCCCATTAACAAATTAGCCTTGCTAATAAAGCACACAAGGAAGGAAGTTCTAGGGGTTCTTTGCACAGCACGCGAAGTTGAAATCCCCAGTGAAATAATATCCCTCGGTAAGGGACTAAACAAGAAAAGGGGCTGGGAGATGAGGTCAGTAGCAAGGTCAATGTTCAGGATACCAGCGAGGAAGAGCCTGCAGCAAATCAAGGTATGGGAAAAAAAACCCTACCATTAATTTTAGCCTTTCTAATAGGGGAATTATAACACACTTCTTGTGTGTGAAATAATTTTGTTTCGTGTATTCAGATCAGTACCCTAAACATTCAGGGCAACTTTTATTAAAATTAGTCAAAAGCCTAATTCACTTAAATGGGAACATCATCAAGACTTTAATTTGCTTGGAAGCTGTTACATCTTTATTATTGACAATTTAAGCTCATGGAACCCATTCTCGGTCTCTCTGAAGTTGCACTGATTGTTTTTGCTTTCTTACAGCTGCTCACTCCAGAGGCACCAAATAGCAACCCAGCGGCTTTTTATAAATGTTTTCTAATTATTATTGTTACCCATAAATGTGTTTCCCATTTCAGTGTATAAATAGCAAACTGATTATTTACAGCACTTGCTCCTGCTGAGCACTAGTTTATCTGTCAGAGAGGTGAGACAAATAACTGGGCTATAATTTGTAATAATAAAACCTACACATCATTTTTCTTTTTCTAGGAAAAAAAGATACAGTTTCTGTACATCTACCATTTTCTACAGGATTCCCATTTCCCTTGAAGGAAAGGTTTCATGCCCAGCATGATGAAAGAGGTCCTCAAGGTAACTGTTATTTTAAAATAGAGTAGGATATTCACTGAAAGTCACATGCAAAGGTTTGTTCTGTTTTTCCAACACTGCGGAAAGCTGGGATGGATATTTTCGTAGCATTTCACAATGTGGGACATAGTATTCAGTTTCCTGGACCTAAGGTGACAAAAAATAATAGGGACATTACCTCAGCTAATGTAAATCAGACCAGCTCAGAGGTCAATGAAATTACACCCCTATCCTCTCTTTGGATCCTGTCAAGTAATCTGCATTTTTCTTGCCTTGTTTGGGATGGTGTGATGAGCAGCTGTGCTTTATAATGGACAATGCAAACTGACGTTGGAGATCAGGAACTACTACAGGCAATTTGAAATGAGAGATCTCTTACGCTTTCTGCTTAAGAGATGAGCTTAACAGAGCATTTCAGTGCATGGTATAGTTTTCTGTAACTCATTCTCGGATCTGAATTGTATTGCAGCAACATGTCAGATTCAAGAGGGATCTATTCCAGTAAACACAGCAGCCAGGGACAATGAGTCCTCCTCACTATAGGATATATGATTAGTTACTGCAACACATTAAATACCCAATGACTCGTTTCTAGACAACGGACAGTTATCACGAAAGGCCTTTACACATTGTTCTGAAGTGTCATTAAGTATTCTTGGCTGATAATTTTTCTCTCTCTCTGCTTTTCCTCTCCTTTTCATTTTTTCCCTGCTGAGACATGCTGAGATTTGTTTTAGAATGCATTCTTCCTCCCTGGTCACGCATGCACAGCATGCACAAGCGGAAAGATTATGACCAAAAGGAAAGCACCTTGAAATGTTTATGATAACAATTCAACAAGCAAAAGCTGTATAGTTGTGGCAATTTTGTGCATTTTCTCTGCCCTCTCTCCCCATCCATGGCAATAGATAGAAAAACAAAACATTTCCTGTCTTCCCACAAAAGATATTTAATTTTAGATTTTAAAACCAATCGGAGAAAACAGAACAATGTCAATAGCTAGCCAAGGTCAACTCTGTGCTTTGTGCCGGAGCTCAGCTGTAGCCTTCCTTGATTACAGAGGCAATCGGGTGCAGCAACAGGGGTTTATAGGAGCTTGCTGAACATACAGCAGAAGACAATGATGCCGCTCGGCCCATATAGTCAATTATTAATTCCTTTAAAGTATTGCAAATTTAGGAAGCTTCATTCATGCATTTTAACTGTATTTATCTGATCAACAGAAGCAGAAGGTACCCCAAACTTTTCCTTTCCATTTTAAACACAAAATCTTTATTAATGTCTTTTAGAATAAAAATCCTATTTTTCACCCTGACGTGCAGTGCAAACTAGCAAGGATATATTCTGAATAGCTAATTCCTGCTGCTCTACATTTTATGTGTGAAGGCAGCATTGCTGAATGAATAGCAAAATAGTCTTGCTATATCAACACAATACATGAACATTCTTTGAAATGTTTGGATTTACAAAAGCGATAGCTACTGGTGAGTAACAGAAGGTCGTTTTCATAGTACTGTAGTACTCTCCTCTGTCAGTCTCTAATCACTACAAGCTGGGACATTATACCCAAGGAAGTATCGCTGTACGCTTGCCCTGTTGTAACACTGCTCCCTGCTAACATCTGCTGTTGCCCTCTATCGGAGACATCACTTGAGGCTTGATAAACCTTTAAACTAGCTCATTACGGTTGTTATTCTCCTCACTCTATCTGCACATAAGCAGCTTCAATTAGCAAGTTAGAGAAGGACGTAATAAACACTAAACTATCCCACCCACTCTGGGCTACATATTCTTAAGTACCTTAAGTACCTGACAAACCCAAGTGTGAATTCCCATTAAATTATAACTGAAAAATTAAGTGTGGACAAAACCTCCTCAGGAGGACTCTTCCATCTGATATGACCATGAAGACGAACATTAGTTTCAGTTGTGTCATTTTATATTTTCAAGAAAATCACATCATTTTTAACAGGAGTTCAAACCTTTAAAGGTGCAATTTGGCAACCAGGCAATGCTGGCTGGGGATCACAGGGCTATGGAAAGACTGTCATTCAGCAAACTGGGCAAGCCTGCTCTGTACATGTAGGCATAAAAAATTAAATAGGGAGAAAGCAAATATATTTTGGTCCTCCACACTTTATTCTAAAGACATCCTACAAGCCACCTTTGGACGATTAAGCTGCTTTTATTAAGCTCATTTATTACTGTTTGAATTGGCATAGTTTCAGTAGAAACTTCAGGACAACTTGGTATTAGATTAAAGTTCTAGTTGCAAAGACCAAATTATTGAGTCCTCACAGCAGCTAACAATGAGGAAGGTTTTCAACTTCATGTCTGTGCCTAACACAAAGTACATGCTTAAATCCCAGACAAGTTAATTTAAATAAAGACAGATGCACACTGAAGAGGAAGTCAGCTTGGTGTGTATTTGTTTTTTCCTCCCCACAAAGAGCTTAGAGGGGAGGGGTTGAAAAGATCAAATGCCATTTTAACTTCTGATTTTGGATCCTGAGTGAATGGGGGTAACATAAGAAAGAAACGTTTTGAACTAACCTGATAATAAGCCCTTCAGCTCACTCATAAATTAAAGCCAATTCAGTATAGATCACATTTCAAAGAATTACACTCCCAGCTCTCGCAGACCTTCCACGATTTTCAGCTGCCCAGTTGTCTTATGTCATTTTGAAAATCTGACTCTACAAGGTTAAAAATGTCTTTGTGAGTTAACAGATTCCTCCAAGACAAGGCACTGGTCCCAGACAGTCATTTATCAGTGTCTACATGGAAACCTCCTTCAGCTTATTTTTGCTGTCCTAACAAAACAGTTTTTCCCCCCCTGCCCGTTGGACAAAAGTGAGATATTTTGAACCAATGCCTAGTCACTTTTTGCTCTTTTAGTTTTTAATTATAGCTCTGGAAAGCAAATGTATTAACCGACACAAATCGAGAAAAAAGTTAAATGAGGAAGTGCTACCAGAGACAGCATTGCCCGCTGCTTTTAGGAAGGTACATTCAAAAGGGTATGGCTTTATCACCTTCCATAGCCAAAAGTCATCGGGATACCATTATCAAACATCTTATCAAAATTAGGCCACCTACGATGGCTTTGGATAAATCCCATTCATCAACTTTTTACTGACTGAATAAAAATCATCATCCTGGAAGTATTGAATCTGATGAAACCTCAGGCCTATGGGCCCTATCGCTTCTTTTCTTAAACTAAAGAAAAAGACTCCACAGAGAAACAGTCCTTTAATGACAGTAGCTTTCTCTCAGTGGCATCTCTGACAGTACAATTTTTAACTAACTGTAATGAAACACACAGCGCACGTATTCCCATAAATCTATACGAAATAAAACCAGGGTCTCCCTATAGCTCTCTTCAGAAAAATAGAAGAGCCTCACCCAGGAGAAGACTTCAAACCTGCCTCTTTGCTAGACAGATGGGAGGTCACTGCCACTTTGCCATTACATTCTATAGAGATCATAAAAGGAGAAGGAATTAGCGAAAGCAATTCATTCATCAAGTTGAAAGTTGATACTTTTTCTTGGTTCAGATTTTAGAAGCTCTCCACACATATCATTCCCTCCCCTCTATTAACTTTAGCTTTCTTCACAAACACAGTCTAAATGAAGTCCTTTATTTCTCATTCAGTCATGGGGGACTTGCTTATTTGTCATTTTTATGTGGTAATGCAGCACTATCTCTTATGCAAGAGGGAATTTGGACAAGCGTGGGCAAACAGAAGGAACGAATATCCCTGTGCATGTCCATTTTGGACACCCGAGTGCTGTGAGTTGCACCCACACGCAGGGGGTGGGCGTCTGTCCGTCGGCACCTCCATTGCCAGCATTGGAACTCTCTGGGTTAAAAATGATTGTAATGCCTCACTTGCTGTTTCTCCACCCACAGATCTTCCACAGAAAAGCTCTTTATAAGTAGCCATCCTTTTTATACTTGGGAAAGCTAAGGCACGCAGCAAGGACGTGGTTTGCTGATGGTAACACAGCTGGAAAGTGGCAGAGCCAGGAAGGGTGGCCACCACACCCTCACCACATGCAGACCAGTGAAAGACACTGTTTACTGTGCAGGCACTGACAGAGAAATAAAATACGACTAGCAGATGGTAAGAGTGGCCCACAACATGCTGTCTGATCGCATAAGCCTGCGAGAAGTTTGATAGAGCTGCTTGAGCAGCCAGGCTGGGCTGGAGGCAAGTGACAGAGTGTGCCCCGATGCCTGCAAACAGTCCAGGTTTTACTATTGAAGTGGTGGCATAAAACATTGTCCTTCTTAATGACCCAGCAGAGCCCACCTAAAAGGTATTCTCTGAATTAGGGAAGTGAGTTAGCCGTGTTTCAAGTGTTAGGATGAACTCTAAAGAGGTATCATAAAAGTTAATGTCATAGTAGCTCTTACACAATAGATATTGATTGTTCTAATTTCAGGCCTTCCAGAGAGGACTAATGCTTAACATTTAACCAGGGGAAAATTGTATTTTATATCTCATTTACAGCTGAATCATTAGAACCAGAAAGTAGACTGGGGGTGGGAGGAGATTCGACAAATGTCCACGTATCAGACAGCCTAAATTGCCTTTGCTGAATGTGAACAATATTCTTCAGCTGTTTTTGAGAAGGATGCCCCAGAAAGATAACAGAAATGACTGTGGGTAGGAAGCTAGAAGGTTTTGTGGGGTTTTTTTGTTGCTTTTTACCAAAATTGAATCTTGCAAGTACTATTGACGTCCCATTCCTTCTGTAAAGTAAATCATTTTTTATACCACATACAGTGCTGTAATCTATGTAAACAGCTGTCAGGGCATTTCTGGAAGACAGTGATTTTATTCATTTCATAAAACTCTGATCAGAACAATATGTGAGAAACAAAACAGCAATATATGAAGGCTCAAGCATCCATTTTAGCTTTATGCAGCCATTTTGGAACCTGAAGCTTTGTTTTGGCTTTGCTCCCCACCACCTAAATATCTCCAAAACACTTTCATACTGCCAGCATCCACCAACAGCAGACTAGCTCAGGGCTCTGTCATATATGGGCAAATTTCTGTCCACTGGGAGAAAAGTTGTGCAGCCATGCTGGCACTAACTACCACAAAGATAAACATGTAAACGTGAAGACCAGGCAGTTCACAGGGACTGAGACACTTGTCCTGAATTCATAAAACCTATTGTCTAGCCTTGTAGTTTTGCAGCTTTCAAAGAGAATGAGAAATGAAACATATAATAAACAAAATATTTGCAGACATTCTGTCCAGTGAATCTGCGCATTACAGAAGGGTGCAGGGTATAGAAATCTCATATTTTAGAAATCTCATGGCTTACTATTGCAGGCTGACCCCAAATTGCTGGGTAGGTAGAGGTGGCCGTGGTGGAGGAACCTTAACCACAGGTGGCAGTTTTCCCTTCTGCTTCCCCCGAAGATTTTCATCATGTCTGCAAAATTCAAGAAATCATTGATTTTCTGTGCCCCACAGTTGACAAACTATACATATGAATAGCTACCAGAATTGCTCATGATGCCAGTTTCCTGACAATAGTGTATACGCTGCAGGTCTTACAGAACTTGGTTTTAATTTAAGCATTAGGGAAATTTTAAAGTAGTATTTGTGGTAGAATACTTAAGCAAGACATAGAAGAACTCTTTTGCTTCAGCCAATTGGGTATAGTAATAAACATGTCCAAAAAACAGGAACACACTATAATTTAACAGCAAAATTTAAACCTACTTGCTACTCAAAATACAACTCCCCTTTCTTTGGCAACCATGCAATCCAATTCATAACCTTAAAGCTGTAAGGTATTTTCCGTTCTTCCATATTTACACAAAAGGTGTGTAAAAACCCACCAGGCATCAGTCACAGTCATAATCAAAGCTTCCAGTTACTTTCATTCAGCAGTGACAAAAAATCACTTCCTGTCAGCACATCAAAGCATTTCCATGTAAGTGCTGTGTCGAAAAGACTGTTATCGATACTAATGCTGGCACTTGACAATTTCAGCCCTATGCATTTCTTTTTCTTTTCCTCCCACCCCCTCTCCAATACTCCTCCCTAATACACATCACGCACGATATAAAAGTAATGGATCTGCTAACAACAGATATATCCATAAAGTTTAAAATCAATCAACACTCTGCTGACTCGGAATGCTCTTAGCAAAAGGAAGTCACTTAATCTGTTACAATATGCAAGGAAAGAGGTCAGGATTACATTTTTGACCACAAATATTATGTGATACTCTTGAGCAGTAATGACATATAGATTGTTTGTGTTAAAACTCACACAGAAGCTGCAATTACACCAAGAAAATGCTCCACAACTGAGATAGCTATGTTCCAAATCTGTAGAAAACTATATAGCATTCTCTTCTCTAAACACTCGACGCACTTCAGCATGTCTTTGATGGCAATGCAGCTTTCAGAATTAAATCCAACCAAGCACAAGTAGGTAAATTAGACTTTTAATCACTGAAGAATAGGATTAGATTCTGCTTGGAATACAGTGAACAGGATGCAACTCTACCTGAGAAAAGGTGAGACAATGTATTTTAAACTTTCCACATACCGGATGACTTCTTGAGGGATATTTAGCTGGTCATATTTGAGATGCTCTCTCAGGTCACTTAAATAGTTCAAGTAAGTGATTTTTTTCCCAAACTTATGGCTAAAAAAAAATAAAGAATTAAAAAAAAAAATCACAAAGAAGTATAAAAATCAGCATGGGAAGAACATTTATGAAGGGTTTAGTTTCTATTACAAAAATGTAAGTGCTGATGCAACTCAAAATTAGACTGTAATTGAAGCAGCAGGAGACATAAGATGTATTTCATTTCATATGATCAAACATATACAGTGCATGCCTGAGAGTCTGATTTGAATAAAAATAACTGACTTCCATCTGAATGTTTTGTGATTTGCATAGATATGAAAAACACTGCTTTAAAAGCCACTGAAAAACAGCTTTCACACAGCATTAGAAAGCTCACTAAAGGAACTGTTAACTTAGGAGAAAATGTTACATGGCCAACAGAACAACATGTTTGTGTTATTTAGGCATTCCTCCCTGTCAAAAGACAAAATAATGGGGCTGTAGACACAAACTATAAAGTAGTAAGCAACAGGCGAGATTGCCAAAGCGTGGATAGTGTATACCCTTGAAGTGTTGGGCCATCAGCTTTACTCATTTTGAAAAGAGCTGGATAGCTTCTAGAAAACATCCTGAATAAGAAGTTTTTTTCTGAGTTGCAAAAAACAGATTTCCAAATTTGAAGCACCACCTATCACTAGTTAGGTCTTGAGTTTCAGCCAGAACACACGACTTACAGGCTGAGGTGTTCAAACAAAGTTCAGCGACACATTTATACACATGGTCTGAAATAATTTCATATTTTTCCACAGCACAAAGTATCTGTCTGGTAATGAAGGGTCAAGCGAAACAATAGGTGTTTATGATAAAAAGTATATACTTTGCTGCAACTTACTTTGATAGTAAAATACAAGAAAAATTCTCTCCCATTAGTGAATTTATCCCCGGACTGTCAAATACACATACACACACTCCCTCTAGTGGGAGATGGTACAAACACAAGTCACTTCAGCATTTTTGAAGCTTTTACTTGAAATGAGCAAAATTTTGCTAGCAGGCAAGGCAAGCTAGCAAGGGGACACTGATGGGTATCAGTCTGTGTGTGTACAAAGTCAGAGCTCTTCAGTGTGTTTTTTATCCAGAACAGCCTGCCATTGCAACGTCTTACCTAAGCCACGGGCGGCACAGAATTCTCTGTAACTCATCACCCCTAGTAATACAGGACACGTTACAGAACACATGATTTGTAACTAAGTCCTGGGCAATTAGGAATTATTGCTGTACCTTAAAAATGCCACATCACCACCACCACCTAAATGTATATTAATTTGATAACACGTGGGTGGCTTCTGTTAGCTCATACACAGAAATATGCTGCTCTTACAGTTTTCTTGCAGTTTGGAAAAAATAGATTTGACAACACTAGCTTCTTGATCACCTGTTTTGGGACCAGAAGGGAGATCAATTGACTTCTGGAGCTTGAACAATTTTAAGTATTTACATTTTCTTAAATACTTTTGTTCTCCACTGTAATAATTCTGCCATTCATCCAGTTCTTAGGAAACACATTGTTCATGTAAAAGTACTTAGGCCATGTAGTAACAGATACCAAATGTACTAACAGACCTCTGAAGAATAAATACATGTTTCTTGCTAATGAAATTTATTTTACATCTGTGATTTTTATTGGAAACACTGTCTACAATTGAGTCTGGGCTATAATTCAGCAAAGCTAGAATCAGAAAGTCCAGAGGATTTTTCTGCTTTCTTTTTGTGAAGTTGGGTTTAATATTGACACTTAAATAAAAGTATGATCTGCTAAGATAAGATTATTCTAAACTGAAAGGAAAAGGTACTGTGAACAAATTTTAAATTTTACTGTTGTAGTAAATTAACAATGTTAATAAGTTTTAGTATGAAATTGTACATAAGCACTTTCACACTTGAGTTTTAAAAATATATTCTTATGTTTTCCTTTACTTGAGAAACCCAAACTTGAGTTAACCCAAACCACAAATGCATATGAGCATTTTGTAATTAAACCATTTTAAGCAGTAAAGAGGGATTTTTCCTAGCTTCAGCTAATTCCTACCTTCTGGCTTACTGCCCTTTTCAGAGTTTACTCATTATTTTGTCAGTGCCAGTGTACAAATACCTTTGTTTCTGTTGGGGACATATTTTAACAACAGAGAGTAGAGTGTTGCAAAATTAGACCCAAATCAAGTATCCAGGTACACACTGGTAAAAGTCAAGCACAAACAAGAACAGCCAATGCTGATGAAAGCAGGGTGTTCAGAAGGTCAAGATGATGATGCATCTAAGATGACAAGCCCTGCTTTGAATTTTCTATGCTAGATATGAATGCTTGAGCTTATCAGGATCACCCATTTTCACATTCAAAATTAAGGATTTAATAATTGTCAGTGTATCATACTGTCCCAAGAAATAAAAGCATTCATCTTATTTACGCAGACATAGTAAGATCCAGGGAAAATGATTATTTGGAACAGGTACCTGTAAACTTCTCTTTTGTAAGAATTAGCAGCCAATTATTGCTCTAAGTCAAATAGCACAGCTGTTGTCCAGCTATGGCTCCACTGAGTGCATTAACACTCACAGACTGAAAACCACCAGCGTCCCAAAACCACTTGCCTGGAGCTGTTCTCAAGGAGCTCTCAGCTGCCTCTGAGAAAGGAGTTGATTTCACCTAAGTGTTGTAATGTACATCAAGAGTTTTTCTGGTTTTATTGGTTTTTTCCCTACAAAGCTCTCCATACCCATCCTACAGCAAATCAGGAACAAAAAAAAAAATCCATCCCCATTCCTAAGATACTATCAGCTACTGGAACTCCTGTTTCTGTCACATTTTTCTCACCTTTGATCTACATCCTGGATCTCTGGCTTTTATTTTACTGACAGTTAAAATAAAGATCTATAGTCAGTCTTCTTGTTTCAAGAACAGCATATTCTGGAAGGATTTTTAGCTGCAATTGCTTTTGTATTTTCACGTGCCTCTTAAATGTTCTGATCCGTCTAGAAGTTAAGCTTCCCCTTTCTAATTAATTAACTTTCTACCAGTCAAAATTGAATCAATTGCAAGTTACTGTAATGGACATTTTTAGTTGGTTCATTACAACTTCTCAAGATAAGCTGGTTTTGTCCTTTAGCCCTGAGGACATTCATAATGTATATAATAATATATATATAATATTATAATATATAATATTATATATAATATATATAATAATATTATATACTAATGTAATATAATATAGTATACAATATACAATATATAGAATTACTTTGAAAGTGACAGAAGTTCAGGAACAGAAACTAAGCAAGCCCAACCATCCTGGCACTTAGCATTATCTGCACATTGTTGCCAGTTCCTTGTAGATAGCATCAATTTTTATCAGGCAAAGAAAAAGAATGCACCAGTAAAACACATCCACCTTCACCATTATACCCTCCACCTCAAATTCTTATGGGCACCTTCAGGGTTTATCCATGAACTTTGAATACACAAGTAGTATCATTCCTATTCATCTCAGCACTTGAGATCAGACCGAAGGTTAACCATCTATTATGTGCTTTACCGTACCACCTAGTAACTCCAGTCACGGACCCAGCTCTATTGTGCTAAGTGCTGTCGAAGAGGACAAAAAAGTCATTCATGGCCCACAGAATAACTATGTTTTAAAGTGATATTTACTTTAACGTATGAGTAAAGCTACTATGAATTGAGACTCCCTGTTCTTAGAAAGAAAAGAACTCTACCCCGTTATTCATACCCAAGCTTAAGCTAAGCTCACCTTACTCATTAGTTCAACACAGTTTAAATGGCTATTGTGCTCTTACCTGACATATTTTACCTCAAGCCTTTTTAAAAGCAACTTACTAGAGAACAAACCATCCTTAAACTAAAGGGAAAAATGTGTTGAAGGAAGTGCCAAGTACCTTATAAGAGGTTTAAAAATATTCCACAGAATTTTTATGAAGTTGGTTGGATGTACAACATAGAGTGCTTTAAGGTTTTTCTTATACCTAGGAAAAGAAAATGAAATTGTTAGAAGACTTTTGAATATTATAGACGGTAGAACTGAATTGCTACAACTGAATGAGAGGTATTATTACAGGAACATTATACAGCAGTCTTTTCAAATATATTAGAGAGACCTAATTCAGAAGAAACTGAATGTAAAACGAAAAAAAAAACCCAATTTTAAAAAATGGTCAGTTTTGATGATACAATAGTAGAGCAAGATAACACTATTACATTCCTAACCAATGTCTGCTGTCTCATAGGTTTAATAACAGGGGGACAGAAGGGAAATTAGGGAACTTGAAAAAAACATGAGAAGAGAACAAAGAGTCTGTAAAAAATTCTGTGATATAAAAAATTACTTTCCTTCATCTCCCTTTATTTTCTGCTTACAGGAGTTTCATATTGGAGAAAATACCTGAATTTTCAGATGTAAAATTTACACCTAATCTTCTGGTTTTACTACTACTTTTGTCTTGTTTTGCTAGTAACTACTAAAGGTGAAGCCAACTGCACACTGCTTCATATCGGGTGGTCCCCTTTGTACGAAACAAAAACCTTTCTCCATTATAGAATTACTTGATTCTACCCTGTCATATCGTGATACCTAAACAATAGATTCTAGTAGGCTGAAACCGAAATGGAAACCAGGCTGCACAAAAAGACTCTGCTGTCATTCAACGTTATTGCAAAATGAAATTGAGAAACACATAATGAAATATTCTGCTTTTATATACACATTGTTGCTTCTTACTTTGCCAAGTTTGCTCCCCAGTAGGGAGCGCCCCTCCCAACTATTCGCAGTGAGAAAAACAATGATCATGGGAAAAAACGATTGTGAACTCCTAAGAAAAACCTTCTTGTAACTGGTTATGGTAAGAGGTAAAAAGGGAACAATTCAGCAATTACAGAAGTTTTTCCGCCTGGGTTTTAATTGGGTCTATACGTCTTTGAATGAAAAAGGCATTGTTTTCACAAAGCCACTATCATACACAAGCAAACAACTATCACTGCAAGCAAAACACCTGAGTTGCTTTACTGAAGTTTCCATTTTAAGTTTGTTTTGTACCTTGAAGCAATGGGCATAAGCTGTTGTTTTGTGGAATTTTACGTACTTCATAGTTTCCAAGATTACAATTAAATGGCCACAAGATTTTACTGAGCCTCTGCTGTAAACCTTCAAAGCAAGATGTGTTCTTTTAAAACTATTCCTGTTGAACATTTGCTTTCATGATGCTGCCTAATTACTATTGTCCCTCATGCTCTCCTTTGTTCTCTTTCCTTTGACCCCCAAAACACACACATGGAAGTCTGAAAGGTGCTTCCCCCCCCCCCCCCGGCTAGTACAGTGGATCATACGTGTTGGGCTGTGAATATTGCTTTGAGCTTCCCAATGACAGCACGCTAAGAGGTCCCAACTGTGAATAAAACGATGAGTGTACGGTTGTCTAGTTCTGTGCAGCTTCTCTGTTCGTCTTTGGTTCTCCTGCTTTCTGGGTCAGGGTGGGGGAATTTCTGGCATAAATGAGACTGACTCTGTGCACTTGAGACGTAAACATGTCAGAAGGCAACAAAACTGAGGAAGATATTGCCCTCATACTGTCTCTCCCCATACAACAATTGTAAATTTGGCTTGGGATCCTCCTAGAAGGAAAACAGTACGGTAGGGTAGACTTCCAACTCCATACAGTGCTTTATTTTCAAGAATTGTCAGTGCAGAGCAAAACCCAGTATTGTAGCCCAAATCTCTCACTAAAGACAAAATATAAGACATCCTTTACCCTTTCTTCTCCCTTACCCAATCCCAGAAAAAACAGATACATTGTACTGCATACTGTCATTGGGAAGCTCAAATGTACATACTCAGAAACCCACTAGCAAAACCAAAAAGCTTTGTCAGTCTGTTGCTGACAGGAGAGCAATATCTCATGGAAGCAGTTAGAGGCTTCTGATGACAGCTTCCCACTGCAGCTCTGAGGGCTGCTATGCACAACCTTGTCTTCTTGCTTAGTGGGTTTCAGAGTGTCAGCAGGTTAATGGCTGAGATTCAAGAGAGTCTGAGCTCTGGCACTAGACCACCAACAGGTGCTGTGCACATCTCAACTCCAATTTTCAAAGCAGGGCGTGCAGTCCTGTGCAACGCTCAGGCATTTATATCCCAGTCTAGTCTAGAAACACCCAATAATCTTTTTCATGGCATCGTTTATTAGATTTGCTTCTTGTTCCAGCTCTAAAATTGAAAAAGTCAAACATGTATGATCCATGCCCCCAAAATGCACATGCACATACACTCTCACTATCGGGAAAGAGCTACTCGTGTGTATTTTTGCTTTTAGTCATGTTGCCCTCTTGAGGCCAACTTACAAACAAGTAGATCAAGTAACAATTTGCAAACAAGACTAACTGTCTTCAGTGGGAACTTCCCACTTCACTGGTAAGCGTCCATTTTCAGAGAATAAACATCAGAACTTTAGTTTACACTGTTAAAATGCTATTTATCTTGGAGCTTTGGCCTTGACTGCACCTCAACCAACTAAAACACGAAGCCATCAGCCGCAGTCATTGTTACTCCGAAGGTGAAGCATATACTAGCACCGTGGTCCCTTTGGGACTTTACATATAAAAACCAACGAGTGCCGCAAGAGTTGAGAGATTCAGACTATTAAAAACTAATCTTTCCTTTTTGGTATACAACCGAGCCCTGAGATAATCAAAGGTTCAAACACAACTGAGAGATAATCGAGAACGATGACTAATAAGGTGTCACAGGTATCTTGTTAAATAGTGCACAGAAAGGGCAATGGCTCTTGGTTTTGTTCCCAAGGCTTTTAGAACTTTGGATAACCACTGCAGCACTCACGCCATTCCTTAGGTACTGCACAGAAGACACTTACAAGAGAACTAACAGCAACAATATCATTACAAGAATTTGCAATGGCAAAATGAACCCAGTTACTTGCAGACAGATCAGGAAAGATACGCTTCCTTCATGGAAATCAGTTACAGATGTTACACAACCAAAGAGTAAACCAAATATTTTGGAGACATACTTCCTGTCAAATTCTTTGTAGGCTGTTTGTAACCACTTCAGAGACGGTTTATTCAAACTCTTCAGGCCATAGTGAAAGTAGACAACCGTATAATCATTCTCTACATACTGGTCCAGAGTATACTTCAAGTACCTAAGGAGAAAGAGAACACTTTAGTTTTAAGACAGTTTACTGGATGAGCTTTTTAAAGCAGTAACCGAGAAACAAAATGTGCGACTTCTGCACAGAATGCTAGTGACTGCAAATTCACGTTTGCTTCCACATATTTATCTAACAAGTTCATCTTCCTCTAGCAGCAGTGCTGCAAATAATTCCACATCACTGCAAAGCCTGAAATTTGAAAGAACATATTTAGTTACAAAAACTACAGTGCTTATGAACCACTAAAAGATGAAGACAATATGGGACTGTGTTTTCCAAGAAATTTAAAAAAAAAAGCATTTTAACTGACATTTTGCTTTCTTCTGGTCTTTGTAAATTCCTTCATTTTAGCCAAGCAAAACACTGTCATTTTGACTTTTTGAAATAATAAAGAATCAATCTTGGGTTTTCCTCTCAATGTAAAACTTTTTAAATTCTTGAAAAATCCATTAGCTCTCATTACTGCCAATTACAACTCGTTACTGTAAACTGTCTTCTCGAATATTTTTGCCTCCCTTGTTTGTATTGTGGGGACTGCATTCATAGATCATTTCCCTTAAAACTAATTTAAAGAACTACACTACTTATCCCATCTGCACGTTTTATAAGCAGATTTCTGTGTGTTCATTCTTTTATGGTACAGTTTAAGATGCGTCTGTCTTCCCTTTCTCCTACAATTGAGAACACTATATGCCCTATTACACAGCTCAATGATTCAAATAAAGCAATGATGTAGGAGTACAATCTGGCCGCATCTCTTGCTGTGTCAGATTTCAACTTTCTCATGTCATTCTCAATGCTATATTATTATTCTGCAACAGAGCCCCAGCTATTGCTCTTAATTGTACGTAAGCAATTTTCATTCAATAAAATAGATAGTTCCATGTGCCATTTATTAGGCTGTACCTATCTGCAAGTATCAAGGCCGCTCTGACTATCCACCTTTGCATGGAAAAGCCCATAACTTCACTCTTAGACTGTACTCCCACAGTCTCATTTATCTGCCTATTCCCTCAGCATACTGTAAATCTTAGACTGCAAATAGGCTGGGACAAGGACTGCCACTGCAATTAGTATAATGCTGTTTTGATCCCTGACTTAAGTATTAATGGTATTTTAATGAAGAAAGTAGTAGTAACAGTCATTGAAGGTTTTTTTAAAAGGAGTTTGAAGTTAAAATATATCTAAATAGATATTCTTACAGACAAAGTGCCTCACATTTTATTTTACAGCACATAAATTCCTTGGTAGATTGCATACAGGAAAGCCTGTACTTCTAAAAATAATTGAGACTTTTGTGGGCATAAAATAACCAGTATTTTTGTACAGCCAATTACCTGTTCCAAGGCTGTAACAGAATTGCAGGGACATTACAAAAGCTTTACCAAATCAATTCTTTAAGTGATTTCATCACGAAACACCTACCAACACCTACCACCTACTCCACAGCTTTTCCTCAAAACTCAACATCTGGGTCGAACTACTCAAAAGCAAATCACTTGACAGTTACATTGCTAGCTTCACATTCAGACAGCTGCCTTCAGTTCTCTCTTAGCACAGACAGTCCACGTGAATTTGAGGTGGGCTCAGACACAGGAAGAGGTGTAAGTGTTCAAGTCCAGAAGAGTCTAAAGGCTGTAAATCCTAGTTTCATGAAGGTGCCGCCTTGCAGAACTGAGGAAAGGTTCTTAGACCTGGTAGCAATATGGTCTGTCACTCTCCTTTCTTTGGCATTTCCTATGAATGACTGGTGTGGTGCTTCCTCCAAGGCGGTAACACTCCCTCTGTGCTACACAGGAAGCCCTGGCTTAAGGCTATGGAAATACCCAAGGTGTGAAGAGCATACAAATGAAGCAACATGGTCTCAAACACATCTCTTAAATAACCTGCTTTCTAATCCCTCTCTGTTTCTGAAAAGTCGAGATAACAGCTCTTCGGTGCTTTCCAAAGGTGGTAGTTACTGATGGTTGAAAGGTGCTTAAACATTTTGGCAATGGAGGTTGTACAAGAAATCCAAATAGGTTTAAAATGCTTAATAAGAACAGGACTGTCACAGCAGAACAGATCTCCTTGTAGGGACAAATACAAGGCAGAAACATGTCCTGGTACCTTGCTGCAGCAAGCTTATAAGGAAGAATGTTGTGATTATACATATTCACAAACTCTTTTAACACAAAACTCCAAACATTACAAAGTGAGATACATATAAAAATGTTAAGCATAATATACTGTATGTAAAACGATCTTTGTTATAAAACAGGAAAACCACTAAGATGTAAATAGCTAAACAATGCTCTTTTTGAGTGATTTAGGAGATAATGTATAGCAAATTAAGGCAAACACTGCAATTCATGAGGACATATGTACAGAGCACTAAAATACTAGAATTTCTCTTTCATTGGTCTTCATCATAAATTCATTTTTTTAAATACTATCAGAATGCGTTAATAAAATCAAGACAACAAGTTAATTTCAGTATACAGTAAATTGCTGCTTCTAGTCAAGATTCTGGGTGAAGTAACTCTGTTAGTTTCATCCACATCTCATTTACTTAATATTAATGCTAGTAGGTCTTGCGTCCTTTTTTCATTTGACTCCCTGCCTCCTCCTTCTCCCCCCTGAAAGCTCGTTCACCTGGAAACAAGCTAATAGAAGTTCACATGTAAAATGTAAAGTAGTCCATGCAGGAGACTGAGAGAAACTTACTCCAGCAATCTGGTGTGATTGAGCTGATGGGAGGGGGGCATACGGCAGCAACTGAAGGTAATCACCTTCCTTCCAGAGTTGTCATCACCTAGTGAACAGAACAGTTTAGTAAAGACAACGCTCATTTACTTATGCAATGGGACCTTAGTGATCTGAAAGAATGGCTTGTATCTTCTGATATTTGAGGCCTCCTCTATCTCCCATCATTACTCAAAATACACTGTGAAACTTCACTGTCAAATCACACGTTGCCTACAGAAAGCGATTTGGCCACTGCTGCAGTGAAATGAAGCAGCTGCTGGGCAACTGAGGAAGCTAAGCTGAGAAAGTCATATTCAAAGGTGGTGCTCAGCTCCTGACATTCAAGTCCTCCTGCAGCATTCAGTCATGGAAGAAAACAGGCCTGACTTCGCTAGTAGTCTTCGAAGTGACCTGTTTTCAAACTCTTCATGCTTTGTTTCTAGAATGTATCAGAATACCGCCCTGCCTACAAGCACTTTGGACATTTGCTTTGTCATGCATCTAAGTCAGATTTTTTTAACCAACGCAAGCTTTCTTAGATACTCTTTTCCAGAAGCACTGCTACGTTCCAATCACATTTATAACGCAACAAACAAGGCATACAAGTATGCTTTTCATAACCTGAAGAGCCCTACGCGTCCATCCCTCAGTTCCTCTGACAAAGCATATATTGCTGCTCTCAAGTTCATTTACTCTTTGACTCATGACAGCGTGCCCCACACTGTCTGTGTAGACAAGGTCGGTGTTGATGCCATGCCCATCTCACACCCAGGTTCCACTGTCTGGAAAGCCAGGCGCAGAGGTTAAGTCATGCTTGTACTGAAGATAACTCAGCACTGAAGATAGTGAGGTGTTAAGGTTTTAACTTATATCTACATGAAAGATATCATTGCTTTTAAAGCAATACAGAAAATATCCCAGAAAATGCTTAGACTGAATTCATATTTCAGACATTCTTGGTCTAATTTTAACGTTCAAACTAAATGATATTTAATACTTGTTTCTATTGCAATTAAGCCATCAAAGTTTGGCTTTGATATCAGTAGGAGTACAATACACTGTTTTGTTTTTTTTTTTTTACTTTTTTTTTTTTTTAGATATTCTCTATAATTCTGTTGTTCCCCTTCCACCTCTAATTAAGTAGCTGTAATGAATAAGCAAATAAAAAAGAAGTAGTAAAATGGGGAACGTTAAATCTGTAATGGAATCACTTAATGAATAAATAAAATCATATGAGCATTTCTATGAAAACTGGGTAGAACAACTTCAGACCACTTCTTAAGCTGTTCTAATTTGTATTACTGATGTTGGTTCAAATTACTTTATGTGAACAAATAGAACACTTCCCAGCTTTGCAAACATGCATTTTTCATGAAAACTCACCACTGATAGTAATATGCTTTCCTTCACTCTAGTCAGGAAGAGGTGGCTGTCCTCACCTGACAGATTCCACAGTTAGAAAAAAAATCCTTTGTCTCCTTTGTGCAGTTTCTACCTAGATTTGCTCAACAGAGGCCATGATGGGACAGCATCTGTTTAAACCCATTTCATTTCAGGTGCAGAAGGAGAAAAGGGAGGGAAGAAGCGAAATTCATGCTTTATGACTTTTCCCATATGAACATGGACTGGGAAACATCTTCTGCATTATCAGTTCTAAGCCTGTGTTATCACCAGGAACTGCACCACATAATTCTTCCATTGAATTGTTGAGCTCTATCTTAAAAAGGTTAGGTTTTTCTATTTCTGGCTCCTCCTGATCACTGCTTTGACAACTAGCAACCTGCTTTCTCAATTCCAGTCTACAAGTCATAGAAAGTTTGTCCCAAATTTATTTGTGTGACAATGACATCACTCAGCTGAAGCAGCACTTCTCCTCCAGTACTATTTGCCATCCTGAATGACTCTCTAGACAATAAACACATCCCCTCCCAGCTTGTATTTTATTGCTTGTAAACAAGTTAGACCTTCTATCTTTTCCCCACCCTAGCTATTCTCTACCCTGCTCCAATGTGAATGCATCTTTCCTAAACACGGGTGACGAGTTAGATCATAAGTTGCAGATGAACATCATATACAGGATTTAAAAAGACTTCCTAATAATATCAACATCATTGTCTTTACTGAAAGCCGACAGGAAGTATTAATTTAGTTTGACAGCTATAGCTGGAATATCTCTGATGGCCACCCCACTCTTATTTCACAGAAGACAACTTCTCTCTTTTTTTTTATTTAAAAAAACAAAGAAACTTTTGCTATTTGCTTTAACATCCTTTAAAGATATAACTCAGCTTGAATTTTGGCAATTATCACTTCAGTCCTGTAGTTTTGACTTCCAAAACATAGCTTTCTCTGCTGGCTGGTTCTTTCTCCCACTCCTTTTTTGGCGGACTGCTTATTTTTATTATCTTTCTCAAAGGTGTTTTTTCATCCCACAAGGCCTCATGTCCCTTCCCACATTAAAAATAAATTCTGACCCCTGGGTTAAGTAAGATGCTTAAGCACCACTAAAGGAAGAATATGCACAACACCACAATTATATGTACTCAGGTATGTCTGCATGTTGTTCTTAAAGAGACGATAATTTAATTCCTGAAGTTATTTTTAAGTGTCTTATTTTATATTCTCAGAGTACTTATAAAGGCATTATAATGTGACGTGCTTTAATATGAATGATGTACTAAAATTAAATTAAAACATTAATAAAAGATTGTTCTCTAAATCATTACTTGTTTGTGAAAAAATGTCAGTGTTACAATGCACTGTAGAATATTTTATTTGCTAGAGACAATCATTTTTACGAGTAAAATAAATCTATGAAAGGTTTCCAGTTAAATTACTAAATGAGTCACTAATTGTTACTCTTGGTCACATTCAACAGCTTGAATTAAAAGGCAGAAAAAAAATAACCAGCTTTAGAAAGACTGCAAACAGATACACTTAGAACCTAACACAAAAATAATTGCCCAGTTTCAATGGGAAAACTGAGGCAGAGAAACTTTCTCGAAAGAAAAAACTGAGGCAGAGCAGAGCACCTCCTTCTCCCACCCCACAGTGCCACGCAGGCAACAAGAGCAAACCAGAAAAGGTGACCGAGAACCTCAACTCTATTAAAAACTAAATAAAGCAGTGCCAGCTTCCCATTAGTGATGAGAGTTAATGAAAGGAAAGAGGCTGTCCTTTCTTCACAGGCATCAATAATGTTTTGAAGAACATCAAATTTTAACATGACACACGAAGTGCTGATCAAAACAGAAGCAGGCTTCCCTCACCCTCCACCTGAAGGGCTACCTGCACGCATTCCCGGGCAGCCTCAGGATTCTCTATCAGCAGAGCACAGCACGGCGATGCCAACCCGCCTCCTCTGCGCTCGGTGAGTAAAGAGGGGTGTGTAAAGCGCACTGTCCAGAATGAGATTTATGCACATTAAAATACAAGCTATCTGCAGTATTTTTTGTGTGTCTGGATTTCACTGTCACAGACATCAATCATACATCACTTTTGGTATCAAACTTTGCAGTAGGGAAGAAAAAAAAAACGTTAGAGTAAGACACAGGGAAGGGCAAGTGGTAAAGGGGATTGTTCTGCTTTTTAATTAAGAAACTGGATGGCACAGCACTTCCTGAATGCTTCTTGCAAATGAAAAGTTTTTTTCTAATGATACAGCTCATTCCAGTTTGCAAATGAGATCTTTTGAATGCTGTAATTTTAGCATGACTTTTTAAGAGCTTTTGTTCTGATGATACTAAACATTACTATTTTATAAGTGAAAAGTGAAATACCATTTTACTTCACTGAAGCTTGTCATTATCACATTACAGCAAAGCAAGATCCTAAAGACAACAGAAGTTTTGCCATTGGTTTCAATGGGAGTTGAAGTAGGGTCAAAATCCAGGGGACTTGCCACAACAGTGAAAACGCTTGCTCATGTAGAATTTAAACCAGAGAAAATGAGCCTAAACCTCAATTACGCTATATTAAATGGCCAGATAAACTGTGCTGCCAAGCCTCCTTTTACTCTCTCTTACTCAGAGAAATATGGGGTTGCAAAAAAAGCCATCATGAAACTACTGTGTTTTGGCTTGACTGAGTAATGGACAGTAAAGACACCCACAACTAGTCTGCTATCAGTCTCTGCCCATCCATAAAGGCAAACTTCTAGTCAGTTAAGAAATATACAGACAAGATAACACAGCTGAGTCTCAACATTAGCAGGAAAAGCTTATACCTTTGGCTGTAGAAATTTGAGTTGTCTCTCTCTTGGCATCGATCACCTCGGCTGATCATATGAAAATACATTACAACAGATATTAGCCAGCTCGAAGATGAAGTATTAAGATATTCATTGTAATGTTTATCCCTTGGGACAGAGACAAGACCCACCAAGGAAACAAGGAGAACGACACCAACTCTAAATTCCAAGAGTCAACTTGTTTTGATTTCACAAAGTTCCCTTTTTGCATTCATTCCTCCGGATTCCACTCATGTCCACCTGTTTATTTAGAAACCAACTTTCTGCGGAGGATTGTACCTGTACTACACCTGGTTAATTCTGGAAGGCGCTAAAATTGCAATTAAAATCAAGTACAGGCTCAGGTGTCTTTTTAAATAGGAATGGCTATAAGTGAATGTTCAGATTTCCTACATCAGAGACCTTGTTCGCTCCCCTCCAAAACCTAAGATTCCCCATCAAAGATTCCTCCATGAGCAATTTTTCTTTTTTTATTTTGTCTAAGAAAAATACTTTGCAATAGCACGTTTTTTTCAGATCAGCTGAAAGACAAGGGACAGGTTGCTTTTTTATGTAATTACTTATTTACATTTCATCTGTGCTCCTCAAAGTATGGAAAAAAAGTTGAAATAAGGGTGAGTTCCTGAAGACAACCTCTCTAATGTCAGTACAGTTCTTTCTGGCTGACTCTTTGGACTAGAGCAATGCTCTAGTCTTAAAAGGGGCACTGAAAATCAAAACTGCTTTCAGTGATGGAAAACTAAATATTTTGATAATTCACAGAAAGCATAAAAGAAAATTTAAAACGAAGAAACAGCAGAATAGTCAAAGAGAAAGGGAATATAATTTACATTTACTTGGTAAAGGGGAAATAGTGCTAGGTTTTTCTTTTTAATAAGTTATATTTGGATGTAGAATGACTCGTCATGTATTGCCAGGTTACCAAAACCTAAAATTGAGTTCACATTCACATTTGAATTCGGCACTTTCAGCCATCATTTATTTTAGCAAGCCTGTTGCTTTACTAAATGATGTCTAAAGCAGACCCATCATATTTTTTCAGATTCAACAAACAAGCACATCCATATATTTTGATATAATTAACTCAGTTTTGAACTTACAGTTGATGTTCAAAGCAAGGAATGTGGTAAATAAGGATTTATTTCCTTTCACATTCTGAGAAGAAAATAGTTGGAGAAAGAAGCAAGAAGAAAACCGGTGCAGAATGTGGAAAATCCAAGTTCAATTCCTGCCTAAAGGATCTGAACCCATGTTTCTATCACCCAGGCAAGTTCCCTCTTCACTAGAGCAGGAAATAGTTTTCATTGATATCAACCTTTATTTTGGAGCTCCTCTCATAGTAATTGAGAGAAAAACATGACAACACCCAAATTGGTGTTAGGACATGCTTTGTAAAATGCAAAGCCCATGTTAAAATCTGCTCTTCTGCTGCAAAGCGGTTACGAACCAGAGCCCTCAGCTTTCTTCTTGAAAAGTGACCAAGTTCTTAGGTCTCTCCAGTTGATTTGCTTTTTTCTCCTCATGAAATAATGTCAGAGATACCAATTTCAGGAATACCCTTTGTAAATAAAAAAAATAACAAAGTAAATATTTTAAGAAAAAAAATAATCTTTAAACCCAATTCTTTCCTGTGGCACTGCAATTTACAGACCAGAGATCTGCTCCAGAAGGTACTGCAAGAAGTAGCAAAGCTGTCACTGAGGTGGACTGAAAATTATTAGGACTTGTGCCTTAGGCTTATTAGGTAATTCATTACATTTCCTCCTTACATGTTACAAGAACTAAATTACAACTTTGCCTTTCACAGTCTGATCTACATAGTACTACTCCAATCAGTGTCTAATGCACTGGTTCAAAATCAGAAACAGGTATGAAATCAACTGGATCATGAAGAAAAATATGTTCAGTCTCTACAAAGACCCAGGCTGGGTACCTGAAACCTTTAAACATAACTAGAAAAGCAACAAAAGGCTAAGAATGGAAATACAGATTAAAAACAATGATGGACTTCTATCTCATTAAAAAGTTTTGCCTAACACATAGAAGAATGTCACAGGCAGTTAATGAAAACACAAGCATCAGAGACACAGTCCTACTAAGGAAGCACGTATTCAAAAAAATGTACCACCAGAAGTTGTCAGCAATCATATTATAGAAGCAAACTATAGAAAATAAGGAAGCTCTGATGCATCATATATGCTTATATGTCCCTTCCTTTTTGCCACAAAGGAAAATAATCTTGAGTTTCTTTTTAGGCAACAGATTGAAATTTCTCCTTCAAGATAGAAATAAAAAGAACGAGCACTGCAGCACTGCTCTATTTACATATGCTTAGAGTAGTCAGCTGCATATTGGTATTAGCGACTGAAATCAGTCTGTAATTAATAAACAATTATTAAAGCTTACATCTTTTTAAAATGTCCCCTATTCTTATTTAATTAATTGTATTTTCACACTGTATGAATACAACTCAGACAATTTCCTTTGCATATAGTCAAAGCTATTGTTATGGAAAGCAGGTACAAGTCATTTTAATTTGTGAGAAGCAAGAAGGAGTTTTAGAGGTTTTTTAAATTAACTGTTGGATTACTGCAAATATTTTCACCTAAATTCTTTCTTTTTCTTCAGTCATTTCAAACAATACATCTCATTGTCTTTCAATCACAGAATTAAAACTGAAGGAACAACTTCCAGAATTGCTTTAGAACAGCCACTCCAAACACTGAAATTATACTTTGTCATATTCAAAGAGATTATTAAAATCATTATAAGCTAGGTACAGATCATTTTAAAGTGATTTGTTCAAAAGGGAGTGGCCTTTTCCAAATGGGAAGGAGATCAGAAGAGCTCATCCTTTCCTCACTTGCATCTGAATCCAGAAAATATTCAGACCTGACTCCACGCCAGTTAACAGTGGGGATAGGGAGGTCTCGTTTTGTGGAGGTGAAGCATGTCTTTGGATCACATTTCACCTTCCCGGTGTCCTGCATTCACACGCACACCTCTGCATTCTCCTCTTACATCCCACCATCAGAGCTGCTTTAGAGGGTGCAGACTGCATTCTGAAGCACGGCTCCTGGCTTCACGTTTAAATTGTCCAGTAGACTTGCAAAACCCCATCATATATTTCTGACTGAAATGGCAGCTAAAAATCACTCTTTTCTGAGCTTAAACAATGGCTAGGGGACTTTTTTTCCTACAAAATACTGCAGTATTAAAGACAAAACCATCAGAGATAATACAACATTTCAGCCAAGATTCATCTTGCAAGTACCTCCATTTGCACCAGTGAATTTAAAGCAGTATACCTAATGTTTTGACTTTAATTCAAGCAAACACTGATACGGAGCAAGTTCTCTTTTAAAGCGTTATCATGTAGCACTGCCTAATACGGCAGATGGAAGAGGTTCTTAGGCGGACAGTTATAGTGGCTCTGGTGCATCCAGTGTGTCTGTTAACACATCTATTTCACACTTTGTCAGTTTGATTTCAATGGTTTCATTAATAATTTCGGTATCTTGATACTTCCCCAATTCCAAAACTGGTGCTTGAGTGAGAAACATCCTAGCGCATTAGCAGGTAGTAGCTTTTGAATCACAAGAATGTGAATCTGCTATTCCCTTGTCTATGGATTTGAGTCTTATGTTGGGGGGTTATTTTCGAAGAAGGTAAAAGGTAATTATTATTCTGTGTATAACTAGGGTCAAGAAGAGAAGTTACAATGGGTAAAATTCTCCTCCCACTCTGAGTCAAAAGTCAAATTACCACAGATTTCACTGCCCTAGGCAATCATACCTCACTAGGGGATTGGTTTTGCTAAAGTTGATATTCACCTGGATGACATCCTGTTTATGGCTTGAATTGTATAACCTGAATTCATAGTTTTCCTGAAAAATCACAATCTATGCTCACTAAAGTATGAGGTAAAAAAGTGTGCACAATACAACACAATCTTAGACTTCCTTAGGAGGAGCAGTGTTAAATGCTGCTATTTGTTTCTTAGTGTATACATTCCTTTAGTTCAGGATTGTGATTATTAATGCTATTTTAACAAGCACATTGATGCCAAAAATAAGCCAAAAGGAACATGCAACGCATACTTTAAAGAGGTGCTTTTATAGCATAAATATGCCTGCATGTCTTACACGTTGCCAGAATGGTTTAAAAATAAATAACTGTAAACATTAAATGGTCCAATATTCAAATATGCTATGTACCCGTAACTTCTCTCCATGTCACAACAGAAAGTCAGGTGACAAACATTCACAACAACAGTTTCCTTTCTGAATGTTGTTAGTTTTTACACAGTAATCCATATCTGTTCATTTGCACGCCCTTTCCAGGCCAGACTAGAAAAATGATTACGTGTGGCTACACAAGACTTCAGGTTATTCAGAAAGCAAAACAGCTTACTGCAAATAAAATACAGATCTGTTACAGACACAGTTAGGCCTTACATTATAATATATTGCTACAGTTATATTTTAAAGCAAGATTAAACTCAAATATTTGGCTCATAATTCATCTGTAGAAAAGCACTGAGTTCACATATTACCCTTCAGCTGCTTTTTAGGATGAAGGCTGAAAGCATCAATGTGATTCCTATGCATCATCACCTTGAGCAGTACAGTAAGAAAAATGTGGTAAGGGTTGTCGTAAGGTAAAGCCATAGCTTTTTCCAAACATACCTGCTAACTGGATGATGCCATGTCTCGCAACATCATAATAGGGGTGATTGATATTTAGCTCAGGATCCTCGAGTGGTGGAGGCACAAATGCTTCTTCCTGTTCTGACTGCATATCTTCTGCTTCATCTTTCTGCAATTCTAAAGGAGCAAGCAAGAACACTTATGTGCTAATGAACAGAGAAAAACTGTTACATCCGATACATTATTGAAGGGTTCAATTTTAGCTCAGTTTGACAAACACACAGGCCTTTATCACCACTTATTGTAGTTTCAAATCACTTTCTCGTTCTTTACCCTTTTTCCCATGTGGGAAAAGCAACCCCTCAATACGTCAAAGCTACCTTCATGTCCTCCTTAAGATTAATATCTATTGTGATTCTCACAAAAGTCTTGACAACGACCAGACAGCTGGCATGCTGTGACCTTGCTATTCACGGCTGCTGGTGTTGTCTCATTTCCTACACTCCCACAATCTGTTTGTTGTATCCATCTACAGCTTCTTGCCTTTTATTTCAAGGTTGACCAAATGGAGAAGTCAGTTTCAGTACACTAACATGTGCGTTGACAGCTACTCCACATTAACACCCAGTGTGCACGCTCTCTGAGAGCAGACTCAATACTTTGCATAAAGGTAACAAAGGGCAAAAAACCTCCACCTCACCTCCCTTAGAATCCCCCGTTTCCTTGAAATTCTTTAACCTTCTGAAGTTGCAATAGGCAAGGCGGCTGAATGTCCATCCAGCATATACTCCAGCTAGAGGTCAAGCAAAGGTGTAGAGGTCTGCTCAAAAGCCCAGTAAAATCAATTGGCATCCTTTCCCCAACTTCAGTAGATTCTGGACTAGATCCTTGAGTTAAAATCTACTCTGCACTGAAATAAGAAACACGAGGTCAACAGATCTTGTTCTAGGGTTTTTTGGTTTCGTTTTGGGGTTTTTTTACCAAGTTTTTTTCCAAACTGTTCCAAGGTTCAAAAAGAGCTGATTCTAAGCCATACCCAAATGAACAGATTCTGGGATAATTACTGTCACTAGTGTTTCTACACTATTCAAATGAACGTCTTCTAGAAACTGACTGTAATACCATTCTATTGACACATGAACACACAGGTGTCTTGGTGGCTTAAGAGAAGAAAAGGCACATGTAAAGAGAAAAATTAACATTCTGATAAGGTGCACCACCCCTGTTATGTGATCCATCTCTTATACAAGTTTTAATAAGGTAGAATTAACAGTTTTGTCTATAACATGATTACTGCCACTTTAAAAAGTACTTCAAGAATATTTTGCCTTCTGACCATCTGTGTATTTCATATGCCTTGACCATCACGCAAGACACACTACAGCAGAGAGAATATATTGATTTCAGCCAGATTTATGTGCCAGTAGCTAATAAGTGCTAGAGAGAAACTCTTACTAAATATTTCTGAATGCTTTCCACTCACAGTTTCCCAGTATCTTTCTATCCTATAAACAACCACATGAAAGCTTTATCGTCTCATTTTTATTTTTAACGTGACTTGTACTAAAAATGCATTTCACAAGGATGAAAAATGCCACTAGTGACTGGGCTTCTCAATGACAAAGAGGAGGCAGGAACACGTCTACCACTTTTACATTTCTTTATGTCCAAATTGACATTAAAGCCTCCTCAAAAGATAAATCAGCAGTCCTACAGGAAAAAATAATAATATATCTGCTTTTAGATAGACACCATTTGAGTCCTCCTCATACAAGCAAAAAAGTTTAAGTTCTTATTATCCTCTCCAAAATTTGCATTTTTCTACCCTTTAAAAGTGTAACATATATAAAAAGCTACACTAACTACAACTGGAAAAGTATTCTTTCACTTTAAATAATGTTTTTATTCAAAGAGCTGGGAAGAATAATGCAAACATAATGCAGTATATAGATTTCACAATTTTTTCCTTTTTTATATATTTAAGTCACGTTAAAATCCAGAACAAGGAAAATGCTATTTTGTTTAGTAGGGGGGTTTTTCAGGTCTGAGCACCGTAACCACCTAAAGTAACAGAAAGTTGCAAAGGGGAGCGAGAAAAAGAAACAGAAAATGCTAGTCTGTGAGGACGCAAATCAGGAGCTGTGACCCATTTACCAGAATCCACTGAAACTTAACAGGCTTTATTAAAAATGAAACGTATGTTGAAGACAACAGAAACAACCAATGTGCTAACTGCAGGCTTTGGTACAGAGAGGCAGACACCAACTCCTTCTGTAAAAAATTACTTTGTACTGCGCATAAGAAGAGACACTTTTCCAAAAAGCAAGGGTAAGAATTTGTAAACAAAGTAAAGATACCAAGCTATCTTGCTTTGAGAGATAGCAAAGGACTAGAGAAACAAAGTAAATACACACACCTATTTGTATTCCAGCTATTCACAGGGACTAAAGAAGTCCCAACATCTACTGAAAAGCTAGTTAACTCTAACCTAGTAAGATAATTCTTTGTATATTCTTTTTCTTTTCCTTTTTTTTCTTTCTTTTTTTAAACCTGTGAACAAGAGGACTGGAGCTCAAGAGATGTTTTGTAATAAACGCAAACAAAAAAGACGACTCATTGTTCCAAACTGAGCCTCAGCTCCATTTCTCTCCTGGAAATGATAGAGGGGTTTATTGCCCTGCTCCATGAGCCATAGCAGAGGATCATCTGTTACTACTCACAGTGTTATCACTGTTCAGCACAGGCTGGGCGACATGAGGGGCCTGATCCAGAGCTCGCCAAGGCTGAAGGGAAAATTGCTTGTAGATCCAAATCAGCAGATTTGGAAACAGGTCCTGACTTAAAAAGAGAGAGAGAGAGAGAGCGCCAACCTGCTGCTGAAGCTCTAAAGTCTTGCTCTGGGATTTAGCCTGGCATGCTCAAAAATTCAAGGAAAAAAAAATGTAACACTGATCTTTCAAAATGATGAGGCCGTAGTCATATTGCTCAGCGCGACTAACATCTTTGGAGACAACATGCAATACAGCAATCTCTATGCTCATTCAATACTTGTCTCTTTGGAGTAATGACTCCCATTTGTGCCACAATATGTGATGATGGTGATATTCCAATAGCCTAGAATTGCACTAGGAACATCTACCAATAATTCATAAAAGCTGCATGTATTAAACTAACCTTCAACCCTAATGGCTTTTATAGGGTACACATCAGGACAGTGGCTGTAACTTATATTGGATTGCTCCAAAAAGTATTACAAAACGTTGGTGAAGCCTCTCACTTACTGAAGATGCTCTATTAAATCACCTGTAACTCTACACAGATGCCATTTGAAGTATAATAAAAAATATTTACCTATTTCAGCTAACTTCTCATAGTCAATCTCAGACATGTTTCCCCTCAGGAATAAGCCTATGCAGATCTTGCTAACTGATTCCTGCAGGATGAAATGGTCCTTGGGTCAATCCTACAAAAATAAACAATAGTAGCTGTCATCACAATGTGGCATATTTTACATACTATACAGATATAAAAAGAAAACAACCCCCACCCCCTAAATCCTACTGACCAACTATTGCTGAGGAACCAGCTTATCTTCATTTGGGCACCATGTTCTTACAACACAGACTACTACAGAACTATTTTAAAGCAGCAGCCCCAGCCCAAAAAAGAAAAGTTATGTACAATAACAACACTTTCAACAAACTGATCTGGCTTTACTGAGGAGGCAGCAGTTCTTTTTAAAAATACCTACATATTACACATTTGTAATGATAAACATCAGAATTGCAGATTAATTCACTTACAGAAACAGCCTGCACCTTAATTTTATCTTAATTTTATTTCCCTGATGAAGAAGATATACACTCTATACCCTCCCAAAAAAATCACTTATTCTATAGCAGTTTTAAGTCTTATTACAGGAAACGTTTTACCCTGCACATTTCACATGAAAGAGCTTCATGAAAATTTCAAGTGAGCATTAACATATAAAAAAATGAAAAAACAGCACTTCCTGTGCGTGATCACTTCTCTTTGTCAAACACTCTGTGGAGTGCTTTGTAAACAGAATACTAACACACCCAAAGCGAGCATCAGGAGTGAAGAATACTATTTAGAAGATCTGTTTCTCCAAGCAGCTGCTCCAAGCAGCAATAGCAGTACTTCCCTTAAACTAAAAGTCCAGTCTCGGGTGTGGAGGTGAGAAATAAATTGAGTTTTTCATACTCTCCTTTTAATTTAATTTAAAACTACTGTTTCATACCAGTTTGGTTTCATCGAAGCACGTTAAATAAAAAGAAAACAGGGACATTTTTGGCTTCGTTCTTGAGAAAAGGCATATACAAGCATATTCTTCCCTGCCAAGAGGTTAGATACTGTATTGCTACTTCAAAGCACTGATACTGGGAAATTATTTTGGACCAAAATCAAACAAGACCAGACACTCTGCCTGCTTCCTGCTGCCCACCCTGCACATCCCAAAGCTTAAGTAGGTTAAGTAGGTTTATTCCAGACCCACAAGACTGAAAGCTAGATACTATCCTTTTTTTTCTTTTTTTTAACCAGAGAAGAGATATATAAAAGTTTTCTAGAAGTAAAATGCACATCAAAGCAGCATGTAAACATCCGTCTAATTATAAGCAGATGTCTACCTATTTTTCTGAGGAGGAATTAGTCATTACAGTGACCACAGGTACTACATGTGTGAACTAGAGCCAGGCTCTAACCGGCTAACGCAGTCTTATACTTTGAGTTTCAATTTATACAGGCAAAACAAATCTGCATCCTAGCATATGACTACAGCTCCCAGGTACTACAGTAAAACAAGTACCTGCTAACCATCTTAATATTAAAAGAGCTTCTGATGACTAATGAAGGTTTTCTACAAATTTTCAAAACATTTCACATTACTTACATTTTACATTAATTATCACCAATGGCAACCATGCATTTCCGTAACTTGCTGCATCACAGCTAAAATATAAACACAGTTCTACCATTTCGAAGGTTTTCAAATGCTTTACCAACTATTTTATAACAATCTGATTTGTTTCTTGTTGAAAATTATTATCTCCACTTACAAGAAACTCTGAAGTTAAAAAGTACATACAGAGAAAAGTCCCATTAAGTTCAAAAGAGAAAATTATGCAATTTCTCACTAAGCAACAATTTTCTAAAACAAATGAAAGCAATTCTGGGCCAGATATATTTCAGTTCATGTTAACTTTACCACATGGTATTCAAAATGATAATTCCATTGTTGTTTTTAAATTATGATGCAAAACCCCCCAACACTTAGTGATTGATATTCCAAACAGTAATTAATTTGTTTATTATTGTTCTGAGTGGTATTCAGACATCTCTAAAATTAACAATTAGCAACTAGTGTGATAATGCATGTTTTTTTAACAACTAATTTGTTGCAGGTAGTATAGATTATTTAGTAATTGACATAGTTTGCTCATAAGTACTTGGTATATTATCTGATCATGTATACCTGCGATGGTCAGGAGTAAATGGTACATAAGTATCTACTTTGAATAAACAAAATTTAAAAATGTTTTTGAAGCAAAGTGTAGTTGAAAAAAAAAGGGAAAGCTGACTTTTTCTATCTTACCTGAACAATTTCCTCCCAACTTTTTTTCCTAAACAAAACGTTTACGTCTTGTACGAATGTAATGATATGGAGAGGTCTTCAACAGGCTCCGAATTCAACCTACAGCTCACATTTGTATTCACACCTCTTAATCTTCAACTCAACTATTTCAAGCATGTCTTTCCGCTCTTTGATGAAGCTGGAACTTGACCACAATAAGATCTCTGTGACTTATTTTTCTGTTACGTTTTCCAATTCTGTTTTCATAGACTATCACCTGCATTCAGCCAAACTGTCAGAACAAAGAAAGCCAATATTAAATATATCTGATCTTCATAGACTTCATCCCAATCAAATATTTCCCAAAGCTCTTATAAGGAAATGGGGCTCCAGCTTCCTTCTAAAGTACCTATTTGTACAAGGCCTTTCCATCCTATTGAATTTTTACCGTAAATCATAAATAAAATCATAAGTCATAAAAACGAGGCTATATCTTTGACACTAGAATGCTTTTCAGATGACGTGAGTAATGGAAGTCTCAATGAATTGACGGAACAGCGAAAAAAGCCATCTCCTTGAGCTCACACTTGAAGTAAAAAAAAATACAATCCTCCTGCTGCATAGCATGGAATAAAAAACAATTTCTCCTTCATACTAATTGCTAACTCTATAGTGAGAAGTAGCATCTCAATCTAAAGAGGACAAATTTAAATCTCTCCCAAAACCTGCTGAAAAACATCTGGCTTTTGAACAGCAAAGTTACTGTACAAGTGAGAGCAACTATGATAGCGTTAAAACATTTGCAGACGTTTAACACACAAAGTTACTAGAAAGCTAGAAATAATTTAGACGGAATCAAAGAATAAGGGAAATGGGGAAGAAACCATCTGCCTGGTTTTCAGCTTACTGTTCCCTTGGGGCAGCAATTAGAAAGTTTCCAGTTACAAGACAAATTTACTGTAGCACCCTCGGAAATTGATTTCCCGTTGACCGCAGCATTCTCTGTTCCTAGGAGATAACATAATCTCCTTAATAGCGTTCCATGCCACGTATCATCGTTTCTAGTAAACTGTCAGATTTAGTGCCTTCCCCCCTCACCCCACCAAAAAAAAGCAGTAAAAAAAGCCCTCAAAAGAGCCAGACAAGCTTTTTATTAATAAAAGAAATCTGGAAGTATTTTACAAAAATACCACATCCTATATCCCTCCACAGGCAAGGTTATTACTTACTGACAGCCCTAAAAGAACATTACTATATCGAAAATAAAGGCAACCACGCACACAGAACTGCTTGATAATGAACTCGCATCTACAGATAGTCCAAACAAAAGCGAGGGATTCCTCCCAACATTTGTCAAGGCGCAGACGTCTTTGATGCCTATTCTTTTTGTTCACTCAGCTGTCAGATATGTTCTTCTTCAAATTTAAATAGCGTGGTTTCTCTTCTTTTTTTCCTCCCCCCCGAATGTTCTTGCCTTCCACTGATATTCTTTGTTACATTTAAAAGGTGTGACACAGCTCACAGTGTAACATCAGTCTGCAATTTACATTTTGATAGGATGAGAATTCTAAGTACACCCCGTATTTGCTAAGCGGTATCGTCTACAAAACCAGGTAAAGTGGTTTCAGAAGTTTATTTTATTATTCATAATACTGCAGGAACTTTGCTATGGAATTTATAAACGCAACAACGCATGAACTGAGTGCATAATATACTCCTGAAAAGTGTATTCAAAGCATCCTGCTTTTCTTCCCATAGGCCTTCTGCACTGAATAATTTTCCTCCATGTATTTCCCACACTACCAAACCCAGAGACTGTGTTCTTCATTATCAGTTTGTTTCAGGTTATTTGACATAATTTATTTTTATATGCTTTATCAACCTACTATTCTTTGCTGGCAATATGTTGGTGAAAATCACCAAAATCGGGCCTCCTTTATTTTAAGGACTGATTTGGGTCTAGTTCAGCTAATGTCAAAAGTCTGCCTTCCTATTCAGAGGGTTGGTCTGTCACAACCTAGACCGATTTGGGGGACAAAATAAATAAAATCAAGAGGATTCATGTATTTTCACATACACAATGCATGGATTAGTTTTTAAAAAAAGAAACTGGTTCAGCA
Source organism: Chroicocephalus ridibundus (assembly GCF_963924245.1). Classification (NCBI taxonomy): domain Eukaryota; kingdom Metazoa; phylum Chordata; class Aves; order Charadriiformes; family Laridae; genus Chroicocephalus; species Chroicocephalus ridibundus. Next base: position 135,862,504 of record NC_086284.1, on the reverse strand, counting down.
GCAGAGCAGCTGTACACCCAAGCAAGTAGTACAGTTGATGGCAGCATTCCCTCACTGCCTCTTCACACATCAGCCTTTCCCTCCAGCCAGCTCCCTGTCCCAGATGCCCCAGCTGCCGCACCAATTTTTTTTTTTTTAAATCAATAGCTGCCATACTAACACTTCTCGGCTACCGTCTTTCCTCTCTCTCTCCCTCTACTCTCTTTTGCTTCTCTTCTTTCTTTGTGTCAGGCAGTTGTTTATATGGAACCAAACAAGTAGCAAAGGTTTACACATAGGACCCAGAGTCCCCAAAACTATTGGGGGCATTTGGTATAGTGTTTCCCAAGGAGGGGGACAACACACACGCACACCAAACAAAACCCCACCACTTTTCCTGCAAAAGATGGTGCCTCATTTGCCTTCCTAGCATCGTGACTGTGATAGGACGAGGGGTAACGGTTTTAAACTGAAAGAGGGGAGATTTATATTAGATATTAGGAAGAAATTCTTTACTGTGAGGGTGGTGAGACACTGGAACAGGTTGCCCAGGGAAGCTGTGGATGCCCCATCCCTGGAAGTGTTCAAGGCCAGGCTGGATGGGGCTTTGAGCAGCCTGGTCTAGTGGGAGGTGTCCCTGCCCATGGCAGGGGGGTTGGAAGTAGGTGATCTTTAAGGTCCCTTCCAACCCAAACCATTCTACGATTCTATGACAGCAGTCAATGCACTGCTACTGCTGCACACTTAGAGGCTCAGGTAGGGAGGAGATGTGGTACAGCCCTGTTTGCTGCTGTAACCTTCAGCCAGCACCAAGGGATGAAGGAAGAGGGAGCCTATAACCTACAGGCGCGCTTCTCTGTTATATCTGACAGCAGATTGCATCTTTCAGAGAACATATAGGGCCCTAAAGTCAGGCCTATACTCTGTGATAGAGATGTTTAGATGTGTGATGTAAACACCCAACTGTATCATATTGACCAGAACAGAAAAGGGACGCGCATAAGCAAAAAAAACACAACCCAAAATACAACCCACCAAACAAAAAACAAGAAGTAGGTGGATGAAACCAAAGGCGCAGTCTCCTCATTGCTGCAATGACTTCTCCTTCCACCCTGAGAGCCAGCACAGATTGACCCTACAGCCTGGACTCCCGTACCCTGCAAGGAGGCCAGCTGCACAGCCAGGCTTTGCAGGCAGCAGGCAAAGCTGCACGGCTGCATCTCCGGTTTTGCACAGAGCTGAAATACCCTTTTCAAAACAAAAACACTGTGAAGTAAATATTCTAGTGTTACTTCCACACATCAATGTTGATGAGAGGTGTTACTGAACCCTGAAATTCAGGAAAATTTAAACAGCTCTAATTTTACTAAATTTTCCATTTGGGCTCTAATCCCAAATTAATTTTACTGATGTAGTAAATTCCATTGATTTTGGTGCAGTAAAGATAAATGTACACAAATTCCTAGAACTGGCCACATCTCCCTGCAAAGTCAATACATTTTTAACGAAACTTTTCATGAAAAATTCATTTTCAAAGGAAAAAATAATTCAACAAATAGAAAAAAAAATAATTTGAAGGATGATGATACACAGTTTGGTAAATTAGTATTTACAATTAGAAAATAATTATTTTGAAAAGTTCAATGCAAGTTTACAAAAGATTATCCAAGTACTTATGGATATTTCAATCAACTTTAAAAGCATAATTGCTATTCCTAATTGCATCTATATAAATTGATTTCCATCAAAAATGTCGTGCTGAGATTTAAATCAAAATATGAGAAATATTCCTGCAACTGTTCAGCATTTACCTTGTGCATACATTTTAACACTGTTTGTGTTCCTACATGTTAGGTTGACACCTCTGTTCTTTCAGAAGGAACAAAGACAGTAAAGAATTTATAATACCCATCTCCATATGAAATAACACTGTGCTGTAGCATTACTACCTTGTCCCAGAAATAACGTAAGAACTTATCTGGTTTTAAGGCTAAGATGAAAAATATTCTGTTAAAATGGAAGAGTAAAAATTAAATGCATATGGCCCTAGAAAGAATCCAAACAAAGACTTTACCCTTTCTATATTGCATCAGTTTGGGGGATTTTGATCTTCTTTTCATATAACGATCAGAGAAGGAGCACATGCAAAGGTTAATTCCTGTGATGGATTGAGACACAGCCTTGAAAATCAGAAAGAAAGGAAGACGGTCTCCCTGTCATGAGTCTCTGTGTTCTATCATACCAAGTTACACACTGATCAAACAGCACTTATTTCTCAGAAAGCAATTTTCTACTAGGCTCATCCATTCAGTGCCTGGAAAACAGGAGACCAGCGTTTACGTGGTGGTGGTATATATTGTCCTAAACTCGGGAAGAAGCCCAAATTCATGTGGCCATGAATGTGTTTTCAGTCATACTGCTCTGTGCCCACTCAAGTGGCTCTTTATTCCTCCCTTGATTTAACCCCTCTCAGTTTGTTTCCCTATTTTCCCATCCACCAAGCTCTTCCTTTCTCCTTCTTTCTGTCTGGCCTTCCCCTTTGTTCATCTCTTTGTTTTCTTTTCCACCATGATCTTTTTTTCCCCAGCTTCTCCCTAATTCCTTCATCTTGACTTAGTTCCTCTGTACCTAATTTTACCTGCAACCACCACCAAATCCGCTGGTTAACACAAGTTCTCCTGCCTGAAGTTCTCTCTGTTCTCATCTCTCCCACTCCTGGCACGATCAGTTTTTGAGCTCTCAGGCTGCACATGGATAAATGAACCTCCAAGGTTGCAGACCACCCAGGAACAAAGGGGATTTCTTACTGCTACTCTGATATTTGTTAGAACAGAATTCTGTCTGAAATCTGCAGACAGTTCTTCTTATTAGTACAACTTCCTAAATTATTAAGGCTTAAGAATTCACCCCAGTATACTTTTTCTTCTTAAACTGTTAATGATGAAACCTGACTGAATGACTAAATGTATTTGTTCGTATTCCCTTAGTACTTACAATCATATTGGCAACCAGAACTGTAATTTTCTAAGCAACAGTTTTCATTTGTGATATAGAGTTTGCTGAAGCTTTATGGCTCAATAACGTGGTACACAAACAATGTTCATCACTGAGTTACTAGCATGAATTCAGTGTGAATACAAAGCAAACTCTATGTTCACCACATGGACTTATAGCAGCAAAGATAGGAGAGACCAGTAACTTAAGAGAAAGAGTAAGCATTTTTATCAGAGATGATTAAGTATAATTTTGAAGCCTCCTCTTAACCCCCGTTGGTTCAAACCTTGTTTAGAACAAAAAATTATTAACGTTAAAGGGAGGGGAGGAGGTGCCTACATGCTACTTGTTCTGATGATAAAATCAGACTTCAGTTTCTGATGCCATCAACTGGGTAATTTTTAACCAACACTGCATTCATTTAAAGCAAACATCCACTCTATATAAAACAGATAAAGCAATTTTTGCTACGCTGTGCAAGGAAGTGAATTCTCAGCAGGGAGGATGGTAAACACTGTGTAGCACGCTTCTGAAATGAGAAGTTTAGTTTTTGCTGGACAGAATTATTTTTCCTCTCAGAGAGAGCCTTGGGGGAGAATAGCGTATTCATTAGGTTTTTTACACATACACACATTTCTATATAAAAAAATTTAGAACGTTACTACCTAAAATAGTAAAGATGCTAGAGTGGGAAAGAGATGCAAAAGTACAGGTTACTGCCTACTGCAGCACAAGCACACCCTTCCTGCGGCATGGGCAGTGTTGCAATTTGGGACATCCTTTACAGGCTGTCCTGGGCCATGAACAAGCCCCGTGGGATACATAAATCCAACTCTGTCCCCTCCTGTCTTTCCTGTGAGAGCTGACTGCGGACTGCAGGCTGCCATGCAAACCTCACTCACCTAATAAAACATTTTCCCACAGTTATGTAGTATGTCCAGTCTCAAAGTATATTGCAACTTGCCTGCCTCTCTAATGCTTATGATTGCCTCTGTTGCAGGACTGGAGCAGGTAGGTAAACAGAGCAGGTTATACTTTGAACCTACAGACTGCCCATCACTCATTTTCCTCTTCTACTGGGAAGCCAGTGACGCGTTGTCATTTCACTGACCATGAAATATGTATGCACGGTCTCTTTCCCCCCCTGCCCTACCATACCTTCTCTGCTGGAAGGAGTCAAAAATTGGAAGAATTACGCATGTCAGAGTGAAATAGAAATTGTTTCCACACTGCGTATAAATATCTGCATGTATCAGCCATTCCCACTTCTGAAAGCACTAAATTGAAGGGATTATTTCTACCCATTACTAGCAAAGAGGTTTTGGAAATACTCCTTTGTTGTCTGAAACAGTGCAGCTATTTTCTTATCACATCCACTCGTTCATCTGGCAGAGTGCAAGCACATGGGGAAAAAAAAGTGCCTAATGTATAACCAATTAACAGAAAGCCATGTATGCTTGCTGTATCATTAGGACAAAATTATCTGAACATGGATAAGTGGCTGCAATACGAGACACTACACCACCATTTTTTGATTCAGCGTAAATGTTTATTGACTAAACAAAGATTATTATAATGTAATCATAATAAACATTAATGATCAGTCATCTATGGAACTTGTTCTCTAAATTAATATACTGTAATACACGCTAATGTGGCAGAATTACATTGGGCTGAACTCATGTTTAACTAGCGCTTCCATCTCAAGGGATTACACACTTTCAATTGCAGACAAGTATATTTTTAAGACTGTGTTTTTTAATTAAATTAATCTGACAAGTTACTGGACAAAGGGTTGGTGTATTATGATAAAAAGGGATTTTTTAATTGCATAATTATTCACTGGGGATTCCGCTGGATGGAATAAATTAGGGCTTTTTAAATAAATTAATTTTTTCTTACATTTATGCAACACAGGCCAATGTTTCCAGTTCTTGCTGTGAGGCAGCAATACCCACGCTTACCATCACCCCTCCTACCTCCGAGCTGCACCAAAACAAAATGCTACTGTAAAGCACAGGAGCTGAGTTCCAAAAGCCATTTTATATGGTGAACATACAGCCCCACGTTTAGTTATTAATCTGAATTCAAAATCAAGTAAAATGATGATAACAGCACTTATCATTCCACTGATTCTTCATTTGCACTGGATTGTTTCTCAATCAGTGCACTTAAACCTACCTAGTTGTTGGTTTGCCTGAAACAGTTATTTTTCCGTTAATTCACAAGTGTTAAGATGAAACGCTTTCCACCCGTCCAATTCATCCTACCTTACTGTGCAAGGCAGGAAATTTAGTATTGTGAAACCCTGTCGTGTTTTACTACAAGGGTTCAATCCACTATGTCCGTGAAGCTGCTAAAGCAGTCTAGTAAGTGTTTCAGGTGAGAACTCAGACATTGATCTGCTTGTACCAAGGGGCTTAGGAGGGCCCAAAAGAGTTCACGTGTTTGATACTGTCAATATTATTGAGCAGCAACAACAGTCACTTAAAATCTAACCTTGAGCCCAACTTCCTTCCATATTCAGTCCACCTCAAATTTCCCCTCACATCAGCACATCCTAGCCTCAGAATCTTAATTTTTAAAATCTCATCCCACGCTAGATTTCTATAGATGCTTTGGAGTTACAACTTAACAAAAACTGAAAAACAATTTTACATTTAAAGAGTTTCAACTGTTTTCCTGGTGTTAGAATTGTAAAGACAATGCTAAAATGTTTCTAGCTCATCTTGCCACCAAAACTAAAACTCACTAGCAACTTGCACTTTATTTTGCTGGCTTTTGTGAGCAAAATTCTGTGATAGGTAATCCTTTGTGGAAGAGCACAAAGAATTCTTGTATGTGCAAAACTGCACAATAAAATAGTAAATTTGTCTGCCAAGACTATGGAGTAATAGGAATTAGAGGAAGAAAAAGACATAGAAAAGGAGGGAGGAAAAGGCAGGTCTCTCCATACTAAATTGTAAAAGCTGGGTGGAAAAAAAAAAAACCAAACACAACGAAAACCAACAAACACACAAAAAAAAACCCACGCAAAAAAACCCCACATAAAGACCCCCCAAAACTCAATCCTAAAGTAGACTTAAAGATTGAAATATGGCTAAAAAGGCTTCCTGTCTATTTTCCTTCGTGTTTGTTATGCCTGTGTCTTTTAGAGGCATAATTCTCTTACCTGGTATGGCATACAGAAGACTAGCTCAAATCTGCATGAGAAGCATCTCGTGTCACGGTTCAGTGATATATTAAGTGTGACTTTCAAGTTCCCTGTACTGGATCAGAAAAACTGAGGTTGCATGAAAGAAAGAAATGACATTGCGTAAACAAACTCTACGAATTCAAATTTGCTTAGGTTAACGAATCCAAGTTTTGTCAGGTTAACTTTTTTATCAGAAAGATTTATACGGCATCAAGTATCTCCCGCCCTCCTGAAGCTGACAAAAACAAGGATTTATGTTTTTTGCTGCCTCGATGCACTTTGACTGAATTGACAGAAATGGGATTCTGCATCACTGCATGATCTGGATCAGATGTTTTACTGCTGGCTGATCCGTTTGCATGTATATTTGGTAATAATGATTGTGGAACCATTGCCCCATCATAAAGGCTTCATTCCTGAAGCCTTCATCACATTATCGAAAGGGACTTATCTGTCTATATTCATGCACGTTACAGAGCAGTTCTTGGGAAAGAGACTGTAGAAAAAGAAATTAAGTGGTAGCAGTAGCATGGTGGCTGAAATAATGACTTCCCATTATTAACTGGATTCTGCTAAGAGATCTTTTCCATACTTTAACAAAAGTCAACTTCAAAAGAAATCTCACCAATTCTCTACTGTCATGTAAAACTACTCGCTGTCATTGCACCTGGTTTATTACCTTTCCCTCTTTAACTGCACTCCCAAACAGGCACAAATTACCATCCTAGGAAGGAATCAAAATTTCTAACATCTGGAAAATAATAAATCCTATTTCCCATGTAAGAAATCTAACACTGGTAACATATTGCAGAAATGACACATATTAGCCCATTAATCTCCATGAAACACAACTAGAAGGCTCTTCAGAGGTACTTAACAACACTGGTATTCAGATCTTTTTGAACTTTCAAAAACATACATATGCTAATCACTACACAAATCTAAAGATACGAGTGCAGCAGTTGTATACACACTTACTTAATCCTATGCTAGCATCTAACAAGGCCATATTGTTTATTCATTATTCTTCTCTGTCAGCACATCACAAAAATGGAAAACATACAAAAATTTTACATTACATGTTGAAGTAAGCTTTAGTGTTGCTACAGTCTACAGTGTTGTTACAGGCTAAAGTACTACTACAACAAGAGAGGAGACTCAAAGGTCTGAATTTAAGCAAGACACAGAGGGAAACAATATTTTTTATTAAATCAAAGGATGTAGCAGGGTTAAAAAACAACTGGTAGGTTTTCAGGCACTCAAGCCCTGCAGGTGACCTGAAAGAGAAGCTTGTGTACCCCGCAACTTACCATGTTATGCACCTTCCAACAATATTCCCTTTGATATGTTTAATAAATATTTAATAAGCAGTATATAAAAATAAGGGGGACAAGGATACCTTAAGTCAGCTGTGGAAAACAGCAAGGCCACATAGCAGAGGAGAAAAACATAGAAATTACTCATTAATGCAATGATCAGAAGTAAATAAGGTTGTCAGGTGAGGCTCTTCTCCTCTAACTGCCATAATTTGCAATTTAACCTTTTAAATAAATCCCTAGTTTTTCCTCAAACAACATTCATACTCTTTTCCAAGAATGTGGACACACAGCTTACCTCAGCAGAAATGCTACATAACACACTTGCTTTACCAACACGGTTGGCAAAAAACCCATTGTTTCTTTAGACTGATTAATATATGTGCTGTCTTTTTCTTAGCTGTTGGCTATAATCAACGAATGCCATTATGAAACAGCCAGAATGAATATTACTAAAACAGATTTTTTTATCTTTGAGAAGAAGCTTAGATGCCAAACCCTGGAAAGAATTCAGGGCCAGGATGAAGAAGCCTTCCATTCTCTCAGAGGGTCAATTAAGATTATACAGCACCCACACACACAAAAAACGACACAAACCCTACCAAAACAAAAACCCAACCTTGCACACTGCTTACTAGATTAGTTTTCAGGAACAGTCACACACTCAAGCATAAACTTTGAGAATCCCATCAATGCAACAAAGCACTTGACAGCATATTCTGCCTCCTTCCAAACATGGATTTTTATCCTTTTCTTCACTTTTATTTATATATTAAGAACACACACCTGTAAGTCACTTGCCATGCCTCAGCGTAAAATGAATATACAGCCCTATTAGACCCAGGTTGAGGAAAGCATTCAGGACAGCCATGAAGCACTAACTCGCATATACGCTCAACAGAAATCCAGCTAAAATGAATTGTGTGTTCAACGTTTTCATGAATCAATGCCTCGAAGCAGCGTTAGCTCCTTGATTAATCAGGAAGCAGTTCTGCCACTCTTCACCTAATTGGATCTTGCCACTCCTAGCTCATGCTGAGACATATTTGCCTTCAAAGTACTTTCACAGGTACCAGGACTACAATGAAATTTGGTTCTGCTTCCCCCAACTACAGCTGCTAGAACCAAAACCACCTACTTGCACCCCATCCTGCACCCACCTGGTAGATACTTGGTAAAAATAAACGGGACTCCCTGAGGAGATGCGTGCTATTCAGTGTCAGTAATGGTATCACAGCAGAGCTCTTTATGAGCTTCTGTTGAGAAGTGTCATTCTAGAGTGAAGTATTTGTTCTTTTCCATCCAGTTTTTGGTACAGAATTTTTACCTATTCCCCTCTTTCTTTTTTCACAGGTTCAGCCAGGCTTCTGTAGGCTTTCATGAGGCTTCTTAAACTTTAGTGTAAATTTTTCTCATCATCTGACTTTAAAATCCTGAGAAGAAAATGCTTTAAGTAAGTTATCCCAAGGGCAGATAAGGATCATTTGGCTCTAGAGCCAAGTGACATTCACACTTCCTGTCTGCTGGGAAAGAAAGACGAGAGAAGAAATGAAAAAGAAACTGAAAGGTGAACTTAGAACAATCCCATTTATAAAAATTAGACACTACTAGGTTTATGGCTGGAAGAAGAAGCTATTTTAACCATTCAAAGGCATCTTATAATTAAAATGACATTTCTATCCAAAAACTTTTACCTACTGTTGTTACAAAAAGATAACTACAAAAAATTAAGGATAAGATTTTTCCCTGGTTTACAATTCATTTCTTTTAGTTGGCACTTTTAATGGTTCCTAGTTTGTAACATTCTACACTTGGATATTCTCAGAGGCTTTTCAGTAAACAACCAGTTTCTTTGCATGGATCTTTTGCAAAAAGGGGAGAGAAGCCTTTTTTAAGTGATAAAAAAATAAGGTAAGAGAAAAGTTACCAGGTTGTCAGAGGAATTAAGAAATGCAATATGTGACGTTAACCACAATTAATTACTTAAAAATTACTAGCTTTCAGGTTCATATCACTGTCTTTCTTCTTATTATTTTAACTACAGCAAAACATTAGATATTTATACATGAGATGTCACTGGGTAACAGTAAACAATCAATGAGGCCATCACACCCAGAACAAAACTTCAGACTCATAAAAAGACCTGTAATATCACTTGCATTTTTGTAACATCAATATGCAGTACTACAACCTCTACTTGTAAAAACAGCTGTTGAATCAAGCACAAAAATTTCTTTTTTTTTTTCCTTTTCATTTTTCCTGAAGCATTTTCCTTTGCAAGTCTGAGTAACGTATCTTTTATCCTGACTTGTAGGCTTCTGACTGCAAAGATAAGGTTACAACTGTGAGTTTGTCAAGTCTGCTTAATCTTTCTGTCAAGCAAAACAGTACATCTAGTAAGTCCAGATGCAGAGACAAACAAAGCTGCAAACATAACCACAATTTACTCTGCTACCTGAACACTGTTGCAAAAGAATTTTCCTACCATTAGGCAAAATCAAAAAACCATTGCCAAATAATCAAGACCCAGTGGATACACTGGAGCAGGGAAGATGATACCAAGCCTACAGGTACTGGTTATTTCTGGATTCTGAGTTTAACATGAAAACTTGCCTACAGGTTTAGTGTCATTCTTGCATACACAGGGTGAGATTCTGTGCCCAAGGAAATCACCACTGTAACTCACGCTGACCTCGACTGAGTTGGGATAGGCTCTCACTCCTATGTTAGAATCATAGAATGTGTTGGGTTGGAAGGGACCTTCAAAGGTCATCCAGTCCAACCCCCCTGCAGTAAGCAGGGACATCTTCAACTAGATCAGGTTGCTCAGAGCCTCATCAAGCCTGGCCTTGAATGTCTCCAGGGATGGGGCCTCCACCACCTCTCTGGGCAACCTGTTCCAGTGTCTCACCACCCTCACTGTAAAGAACTTCTTCCTAATGCCTAATCTAAACCCACCCTGCTCTAGTTTAAAGCCATTGCCCCTTGTCCTATCGCTACAGGCCCTTGCAAACAGCCCCTCCCCATCTTTACTGTAGGCCCCCTTCAGGTACTGGAAGGCCACTACAAGGTCTCCCTGGAGCCTTCTCTTCTCCAGGCTGAACAACCCCAACTCTCTCAGCCTGTTTTCATAGGAGAGGTGCTTCAGCCCTCTGGTCATCTTCGTGGCCCTCCTCTGGACCTGCTCCAGCAAGTCCATGTCCTTCTTGTGCTGAGGGCTCCAGAGCTGGACACAGTACTCCAGGTGGGGTCTCAAGAGAGCAAAGTAAAGGGGGAGAATCATCTCTCTGGATCTACTGGCCACAGTTCTTTTGATGCAATCCAGGATGCAAGTGGCCTTCTGGGCTGCAAGCACACATTGTTGTTTCATGTCCAGCTTTTCACCCACAAGTACCCCCAAGTCCTTTTCCGCAGGGCTGCTCTCTATCACATCATCCCCCAGCCTGTATTGATAACGAGGGTTGTCTTGACCCGAGTGTAGGACCTTGCACTTGGCCTTGTTGAACTTCATAAGGTTTGCTCAGGCCCACCTCTCTAGCTCATCCAGGTCAAGTATTTCCTCCCAAGCATTGGATCACTGCTTATACTAAAAACTCTCTTCTGAAGAATTCAGGAATTATCCACCTTCTGTGGTAAAGTCACCCCAAAAGCACCCAGCTTCAGCAAGGGACTCCTTAGAATCCCATGGTTTTCATGCTACCACTTATTGAAGCTAAATATAAATGAGCTGCTAGGAGTGTCGGTATTCTCTGAAGCTACAGAGATCAGTCCTTGGTACATAGGCTTTTTTCAACGCCAGCTTTGTAGGGAACGTTACAAACTTTTGAATTTCAGCCTCAAATTCAAGTGTCAAGCAAGTAGCTTCTCAAGCTTGGGACAGCTTCCAAAAGTGGAAGCTCCCATGATACTGCAGGCTTTTGTTAGTAACATTCACCAGAAGAGAAGGGAGATTGTGATTTAGAGAAAAAAAGCCCATAAAACTGTTGACTTTTTTAATTGTTTCCATGTATTTAATATTTGTAAACACATGAAAGATTATGTATATTTTGCCTCACATACTAGGTTAAAATACCAAATGATAATAATAAAGATGGATGTGGAAGGACTGTGAACAGAAACACCTTGCTTTTTCCAATTTCTTGTATGGCAGGTTATGCATTCTTCACTAATAATTCAACACCTTCTTAAAAATAGAAATGGACTCGCTAGCTTTATGTTCTGAATCTTCTCTAGTTCTTCTTACCTATGTGACAAAAGATGCTACGAAGCATTTCAGGATGTAGCGTCCAATACACTGGTCTCTCAGTGTGCACGTTATCCTGCATTTATAGACCTTATATTCAGCAGTATAACAAATGACATGGAACAGGTTTTCTTTAATGTTCACACAGAGAGGGCTCTACAACTTTTTAGCTGATAGGCATCTCAGTGGAAAAGTTTTAGTAGACATACATGTGCGTGTGCATAAAGCAACAGAGGTTTGGGAGAGCAACATCAGGCAAACAAAAGAAATAGTGTTGGTCATATGATATCAGGAGAATATTAAGATGTGGATATTTACAGAGACTCTTCATTGGAGACTAGCGGGGGAAAATAGATCTATTTCCTTGTAAACAAACTTGTAACTTTTTCCTGTGCATCCCTTTTCGCACCTAGCCCAAGTTCCCCATGCTCATCAGCATGAGCCTGCAATGGCCTGCAAAACCCCCATGGCGGGGCTATCATGAGGGCATGCAAATGCCCAAGAACTCTGTAAGGAGTTTAAGGTTTAGTTTAATTTTTTTTGTTTGTTTTGTTTTAAAGTGTCTATCTGCAGAAACTTGGTACATGCACTATGCTGTTACTGTATGTCACTGTATGTCAGAGAACATCACTGTATGTCAGAGAACAACTAACTCCTCATGAATGTTCTTCTTGAAGGTCTGATGTTCAGCTTTATCACCATGACCCTGCAGCATCATGCCAAAGACAGTGTATTCCTTGATGGCTGTGGGAGCCATATAGAATAGGAATCCCAAAGTCTTCAGCAGGCTTAATTTCAAAGTTAGAAAAACCTAGTAAAATACAAGCACTACACAGCACACAATGTCAACTACAGTCTTTGCTAAGAATTTACAGTTAAAAGAAATATTCCCAGAATATATTAATGTAAAAAAGTATAAAAGATATCTTCAGAATGAACAAACCAAAGAAAAAGCCCTTCAGGCAGACATCACTGAAAGGCAATGAAGTTACACTGCTGGGGATTTTCTTTACTATGGACAGGATTGGTATCATAGCCTAGTTCATATCACCTGAAAGTTCCAAGTCTGAGACCCTATTTTCAGTTCTTCACAACTTTATTTGTGGGATGAAATTTTCCAACCTCTAAAGAAGCATGTGAGTAAGATAGGAGTTCAGGAAAGGTTACTGAGAAGGTTAAGTGAAAGAAATGGGATTTAAACAAGATAAGAGAGTAAGAGATGAGATAAGAAAGAAGTTGAATGAGTCCCAACTGGGGATAATAAGCAGAAAATCTGTGCCCGCTAATGTAGCTTGAAATGAAACCCAAGATTGTTGTGTCTCACCATTTTTTTTCCCTATCAGCACATCAGCTGTTACATCCTCTTACATTGCTTGGCCTCAGAAATAGCAGCTTAGAATTGCTATCAGTTGATTCATCACATCAAGATGCAGAAGTCTGCACAGCTAATCTTGAGATTCAGCCTTGGTGATGACCTACCCTGGTGACGACATGATATCCTACAATAGAATTACTATGGTTTTTTAAAATTAAAAGTTTCTATACGAATACAAAGCCACAAAGTTTGTTAAAAGAATATCAATGCACTTCCTAAGCCTAGCACACAAACCTTCAGGAATGCCAGAGATGCCTCAACAGTGTGATTTTTAGTCCCTGTGCACGTGTGCAAAGATATATTTTTAATTACAGTCTCAGAACGGTATTTTTTTCTTTACATGTAATTCCTTGTTCAGCTTCTGCACAGAAGGTGGTGGTTCTTCTGAAGAAGAACCATTCATTTCTACTGAGATGACTGTCTTTCCCTCTTGTTAAGTAACGCAGCGGATGTAGTCACAGAGGCAAAGGCTTGTACACAGGGAAGAGGAGAAGGAATGGTCTCCAAAAATAGAATCCATTTTTGCTTCTGCCAACAATTTCCAATGAGATCCTTTGGAAGTCATTAAACAAAACTCTTCTCTTAGATGATTTGAAGACTACCTTTGAGTTTGCCAAGAGACAACACGTAAGTAATATGAACAGAGCAGCTCCCTCGGGAGAGCCGATACTAGCTTGCTTCCCTTGGCCGACAGACCTGCCACGCACCCTGAATGGTGAAACCAGAAATATAATCCTTACTTTTGGAGTAGTTTAAAAGCATGAAAAAATAGCTTAAAGGAATACCTATATATTTGGGGTTTCCCCAAACGATTTTTGAGACAGAGAAATAGAGAGATATGCTTTGCTTTTCAAAGAACTAAGAATATGGAGACTAGCCTGACATAAAGAATTGGCTTGAGAATAAAAGAAAACTGAGAATAGCCACCAGTCTGCAGAAAAACCCAAATAACAGCTGGAATTCAGTGCTGAGTGCCTGGCATTGGACACAGTCCTTGATTCTCAGAGGCACCTGCAGCCCCAGGTGTAATAAACGGCAGCACTCCCAGGATTCAAAATTTCTCACAAATGTGTGGTTTGACTCAACCCCCCATGGCAGGGGGGATGGAACTAGATGATCTTTAAGGTCCCTTCCAATCCAAACCACTCTGTGATTCTATATTTGCATGATTAGAAGATTGTTACTTATTGTATGTTCATCAGCTCATACTACTTACTTTTCATCTGCAGTCACTGTCTACATGTGCTGTGAAAATTATTGTCATCACAGATCAAAGATTACGCCTCCAAAAGACAGAGTGAGCCGGAGGAGGAGAAAAACTCCCAAAGAACATGAATTGCATCAATATCATATAAAGTGAACTCAGCAATAAAGAATGAAAGATTTGGTAAGTATAAACAAAGTATGACTTCCACTAGAAGCAGAGAAGGAATAATCATTTCTTCTTTATTTTTTTTTCCTTCCCTCAAATGTTCTTGTTTCTGAAACCAGATATTATAAGTCAATGATTATATTTAGTTCTCTTTTAAAAATGCCTTGCATTTTGTAACAAAAGAGCTTATTTTAGTTTAGTTAGGGTCAGGGAAAATTTGATGGTTCAACTAAGCCACTCTTTAGTATACCGGTAATACTAACTGCCAGTCTCTCATTTGATGCAAAGAAAGCTTTTTTGATAATTGGCTCCTTGAAAAGCCAAGAACTGAGTTGTCAGTTTTCAAGTTGTCAGGCTTGAACAGTGTATATGTGCAACAGAATCTGTCTCTTATCATAGTAATATCCAGCAGTGTTGCTAAAATAAAGGTCTTTTGGCAACATTTTTACAATTACTCCGTACTTTCATCCCTTTGCAGTCTTAGACATTGCTGATTCAAACTTTCCTGTCATCAGTACTTTCCCCCACAAATTCTAAAGATCTGTTTTGTTGATTGGGGTTTTTTTTGGGGGGGGCATGAGAGGGAGGCATCAATTGAAACCAATAAGACTTTACATTTTCCAAATTACTTTTTTTCTGTACTTATTTTGACACTAAAATTTTTATACTGTTCATATAGCCTGTTTTTTTCAAGAAAAATAATGTGTGTGATTTGGTTTTGGTTTTTTTTGTTTTTTATAAACAATTTAAATCCTAACCATACCTCTTCATTCCTGGATAGGAAATAGCTGCTTCTTTTCTGCAGCTCATCTAGGCCACTGAAGCAGGGGATGTGCAAGAAAGCTGCCAAATACAAATGTCATGCCTTTTTTCTTCAAGAGCAAAGGGGTCAACCTGTGTGAATCCAGCCTCATGTAACTCACAAGCAGGTTGTACGTGGTTCCCACAGTCAGTCTGTATCATTTACCTGGCAGTGGGTTGGTGCAGAAGCCAGCAAGAAATCTGAAACCCTAGCTGTGGACGTGGTGAGCAGCAAGACCTAATCACACTAATGCTGGGTGGGGAGTCACCCCCATGTGGTTTTGGCTGCTCAACCCATTCCTGAGCAGCAGCCTGCCTAGGTCCCCTAATTTCCATCTCTCAGAACTGCACCCTACACGCCTAGCTACAGCAACATCTTGGACTGTGGTTTATATGGCCTGGTGGGGTAAATCCTTATCCTAGACTTACAATGTTCTGTTACATCTCATTAAAAAAAAAAGAGACATTGTAATTTTTAAAATGGGAATTACAGTTTCAATAACACAATGCCTACAAGCGACGACTGTTCTGTTCTATCTGAATTTCAAAATTAAACCAATCCAGTCAGCACAGCATAAACACTTACTTCTATAACTATGCACAAACCCTTTCCGCCAAGGACTGTTTCATCTCTGAAATATTTATCTGAAAAAAACCAAACTGTTACATTTAAAACTGATACAAACCAATACCCACATAAGCACGTAGAATACTAACTCATCTCAGTCACACAATGACTTCATGGCTCTATCCATATTTTTAAAAAAAGCTTAAGAGTTTATAGGGGAGTACAAAGAATACTGTTAACACATCTCCCCAGTGGTACTATTATTAAACATTTACTCAACCCAGCAGAACTTTAAAAATACAGTTTACTTCTCCCCATGTTTATTTACTTTTTGAATTCCTGCTCCAACAATGAAGAAAATGACACAGGGAACTCGGTTTCATTTCACTTATTAAAGTTAGTTGAACCTAGCATTACTGCATATTTTTGTCTGAAGACACTGGAATAAGCAACTTGTGCAAAAGCAGCTTTAAAAAGGAATTTCTTTGGTTAGAGAAACATGACTGCCTGACTTAGATCTATTCAGAGACCTCTCAGCAAACTGCTAGATTTGAAGCTAAAATGGCATGCTCTTTTAGCTGCGTATCAAAGGTCTGTAACAAGTCAGTGGCAAAATCACACTTAAACGCCAAACACCTCCCAAAAGCAGGGGTCTCTCCTCCTTGGAAGAGACTTTGGTGTCATAAGCAAGGCTCCTATCTTCAGCGGCCCTGACTACTGCTCCATGAGGAGCTTTGCTCCTGCATCCAGCCACCTAGGTTGGACTTTCAGAAGTAAAAGACCAGATGAGAAGTTCAGCGATCATTCAGCTCAGAGACCAAGTAACGGGCCAACAGCTCGACTGTGTTGAAAAGAAAAGAAAAAAAAAAAAAGCGAAAAAAGAAGCCAAACGCCCAGGAAGGTCATCAATACAACACACAGCATCAAGGACAGGAAACTCCTGGCTGTGCACTCACTTACCCCTGCGGGAAGGGGAAAGGCATCTAACTGGGAACGAGCCTTTCCCTCAGATTTCAGGCTTGCTGCTTTATCTGCCAGCGCAAGTGTGGGATGAGACGCTTAGCCTCTTTTGTCTGCCCTAAAGCGTTTCAGCCTTTTGTTGGACAAATTCTACCAGGGTATGAAGAGGGGTGAACGGAAGGAATTGCAGGAATGCTAACAGCAGCAAACGAGAGGAACCGGTTCTGGTCTGCACTCCCAGCCTACCACAGCCTCCCCTGCCCCCAAGGAGCTAAACCGGCCTTAACTAAACCCTGTGTCACCTTCTGTCTGGAAAACTGACTACAGAAGAACAAGGTCATCGCTCAGACATCTGGAAAGGTTGGAAAGAAAGTTCCATGTACAACATGCAGTCAGCCCCTTGAGCATGTGCACACTGATACAGATTTTAACTACATGCCAAATACGCGATGCAACACATATAGAAAGAATGCTGGAAAGTGAAATAATTTTATAAATCTATTATAACAGGGGGTGAAGAGGAATTAATTTTCAAAGGACTGGTAACAAAGAGGGGGAAAGAAAGCCGTAAAAGCACAATGTATCACTATATAGCTAGAGATACTCTTTAAGAAATATTTTACGGCTTACAATGTTGAATCTCAGTCACATAACATTCGCTGTCATCTTTACCCCATTTTCTGTTCCTTGTGAGGCTTCGTGTGGATGCCAGCTCCAATTCCACCATAGGACCGGCACACAGAAACTTTTCGTCCCACAAAGTCAGTGGAGATGGCCAAGAAGGGCGCAAATTCACCTCCCTACTATCAAACCACTAAACCACTCCATTTTCACGCATTTTTAATGTCCAGAACCCTATTCGGTCGGGTCATACCCCTGTGCAGGCAACCGCCGGACTCCCTCCTCAGGCTGAGGTGTAAGCACCGCTGTAAAGTAACAGCCTCATATCGCACCGCTTACAGTATAAACCTGACCTTTGAATCCTATTATCGTGGGAAACGCTAAAAATGAAAGCGTCCCGCGGAGAGGACACACCGAGAGCCGGCCCGATCCCGGTCCCGGTCCCCTCCCTCCGGGGGGGCAGCCCGGTACAGCCGCCCCCCGACGGCGCAAAATGGCGGGGAGGGGGAATCCCAGACCGAGCAACTGGTTGCTTTGCTTTTGGACAGGGCCCCTTTCACGCAAAGGGCACCCAACAGGTTGTTGTAACGAGAAGCACAAGGAGTGCTTGGTTTGACACACACCTATATGTATATTTATATACAGATATAGAAGTCTCTGGAAGAGCCCCCGGTGGTCCCGCCTGGCGCCGCCGCCCCCGACACCCCTCCCGGCAGCCAGTTTCTCACTCACCTCTCCCCCCCGGGAAGCCCCAGCTGCTTTTACCTTCCCTCACCGGGAGGAAACACCGCCCCAAGGACAAGAAGCCGGGGCGGAGGGAGCCTCCGGGGACAGACGAAGCCTGGGCCCCTCGGCGCTCCCCGGGGCGGGCAGGGCCGCCCTCACGTACCTGTCGGCGACGGCGGTGGCTCGCAGACACCACAGGTGTTTCTCCCGGCCGAGACGAGGCGGGCGGGCCGCGGCAGCACCGCCCCGGGGCCGGCCTCACCTGCGGGCGGCCGGAGGAGGGGCGAAGCCGCGGGGCTGGGAGGCAGCGGGCCGCGCTGCGGCCGCCCTCGCCTCGGGTCCGGGGCGGGCCGGTCCTAGGCCCCGCTAACCGAAATGGAGGCGGCGTGAGGGGTCGAGGAGGGAAGGAGCTGCGTGGGGGGACGAAGCGGGGCTCTCGCCGGCGGCACCGGGCTGGCGGTTTCGTTTCCCGTTCTCCGTTCGCGGCCGAAGGAGGAGGGAACCGGGCGGGGGGTGTGGGGCCGGGGCGGCGCGGCCCGGAGCCCACGCCGGGGGCCCTGCTGGGCGGCTGGAGTCGGGAAACAAAACCAGATGCAAAAGCAAGATGTGGAAATTAATCGCTTTTTACTGCCTCCTTATAGTTTGCGGGCGGGGGGTGGAATTAGTTATCAAGTTTTCAAGCATCACCATCTGACTACAAGCAAGACACACCACTAACTCCTCTAGGTCTAGCCAGGTATCCCCCAGCAGTTAGGAGAGGTCCAAAGTACCATCAGCGTACTGACTTAAAAGACTCCAGGTTGATCTTTAGTCCCACAGTTTCACTGGCATCACGCCATTTTCTTTATACGCCCTCAAACTCACACTAGGAAATCGTCATTGCCAGTAGAAAAGCGGGAAGTAAAGTGCAGTAAACACAATTGGAGGCACCAGGTCACCACCTCACTGAGTCACGAATTACCGGATACTTCCACCGCTCCGGGAAGATCCTGCCAGAGTGGCCTTCCCCGGCGTCTGCTGGTGGCTGCTGCCAGAAAGGAGGGCCATGGGGTCTGACCCAGTGCCACAGCCCTTACGGCTCTGGCTGTGTGGTACACCCCTTGCGCTGCCTTTTCCAGACAGAAACCAGCTCACTGTGAACTCACTCCTGCTTCTGAGCAATTAATTCATGCAATATCTTTTCTTTCTTCTGTCCATCTGGAGAAGCCTCCTCTTCACCTCACTTTACTGGAATTAATAGGAATTTCTGCTAAGCGCACAACTTTGTATTCCTGCTATTAAATTGCATGTCATTTCTCTTTCTCCTGTCCGCAGACTCATCCAATTCTTTCCATAGGGTATTCCAATCATTTTCTGTTGTAGCAGCAGGTCTTGGGTTTATGTCATCAGCAAATTTCATTAGCACACTCATGTTTTTTGTGCCAAGGTCACTAATAAAATTTTAGCTAAGATTAGTTCTGAGATCATTCCCTACGGAACTGCATTAGTAACCTCCTTCCATCTAGAGTTTCCCTTTCAGCACATGCTATTGTCCTTACTCTTCATTTCTTACATTCATTCACATCTCTCCATCTTAATTAATATTTTCTCATATGGCATCCTCTCAAATGTTTTATTGAAGTCCAGATAGATTTGATCTACTGTATTTGCACTTTGTTTGAGAAAATGATTTATCAGACAAAGATACTGGCTTAGTCTGGTATGTTCTATCTTTGGTGAAGTCCTGCTGCATTTTAACTCGTTTTTCATATACCTCCACATCTTTAATTAGTTTTTCCTTCAGCGTTTGTTCTAAAGCTTTGTGTACTAATGAGGTCAGATAAAAGAGCCTGTAGTTGCTTGGATCAGTCCATTTTGTCACCAAGTACAAGTCCCACACAGAAGTCTCTAGACTTTTCAGTGTCTTTTGGCCTGAAATTAAGGCACAGCATGCCTGTGATTGATTTTAGACTAACCCCTCAGGCTGAAAAAGCCAAATGTTACTTTTTTTTTTTTTACTTCAAAGCCTGCCTTACAGGTTTCTTCCACAAAACCACAGGTTCAGATTGCCTAGTTCCCAGATTTCCTTACAATTTGAGATTTTATGTACGCTCCCTGAATGCTCTGGCATTGCTTTGCATATGCTATACCTCTTTTTCATTTCAAATGCATTTCTTTACATTTGTATTTTTATTGTATTAACATTTTGCCTGCAACCCAACAAAAGAACACTGCTTCTACTTTCCTCTTTATGAAAGTTTCCAGTCAATGGATTTAGAAGAAATCTTATTATTTTAAAACAAAATAATTTTGCTTATCTCCAGTTGCAGCCAATTGCCACCTCAAAATGAGATGTAGAAGGGCTCATGGGTAAATGAAGCGTTAAGTTTGTCCTACAGAACCCAGAGAGAGCTTTTTATCTAGTTTTAGTTTGGTCTTAAAAAAAAAAAAGATATCTCTTTCCATGGACTTTGCCACTTTCTCAATTGATACGAGACTCCAGGCTGCTTTCTTCCAGATGGTGAAGAACATGGTGAGGTCCTTGCTGAGAGTGACATATAATTCCTCAGAGCAGTAGCACAAATGGGAGGGGAAGCAGGCAAATCCAGATTTTTGGCTGGACCACCATGCTTCCATATCCTTCAATTTGCATGAAGCTCTCCCCTTTTGTACTCTCTATGTCCTTTTACATGTCTGAATAAACAGGTTCGGTAGAGAATAGCTTTACATGGACCCCAGCCTACAGCACTGAGCTCAGTTTGTAGGAGGAGGCTACCTAGAAATTTTGGAGAGAGGAGCTTCCAGTCACAGAGGTCTTCTGAGCAGCAAAAATTTAAATCAGAGCAGCAATGACTGTAAGGACTGTAGGATTGTTGCTGGAAGACTTCAGTGCTAACTCAGCTGTTCATCACCTCCTGTTGGCAAGAACACCTGTGCAAGGTGTGTATGATGTGTTATTTTAACTGCGCTGGTAGATAATCAGTATTCTGTAGGTAGGATCTAAAGCTAAGCATAGACTAGACTTCGGTCACAGAAAGCAAGTTTTACTGATAAAATAGTGGAGTAACATCGGACCGCAGATTTTTACTTGGTAAAAGATCACCTCTGTTTTCTCTCAAGGTGCAACAGGTTTGCATGCTGCATCTCCGAGATAAGACTCAGCACTGAGGCCAGCTGACCTTATGCAAACTGGAGGAAAGATCAACATAAATAGCAAGGTTATGTTTTTGAGTAAGGCTGTGACAGCTCACCGGGTTAAGCTTAGTAAGTCGTGCAACTTTTTTTTTTTTTTCTCAAAATAAGAGCATACTATATAAAAGAGCGTACCAAATTTGACTCCACTGTGTGTATGTATCCTAGCCTTTCATTTCATATGAACAAGAACCAAATGTCTGCTATTTGTCATCTCTAAATCTGTAATTTATATACAGGTTCACTTAAGGAACATAATTCACTATTGTTAAAGTTTGCTTTAGAGAAAGTTGCAAATGAGAGCCCTCTAACGCAAAGTGACTTAATATGGGGCACCGTCTCCTGCAATATTAGAGTTATTTATGATGTATAATGTATCAGTTACCACGAGGAATGCAACATAAATACATAGATTCAGTAGAACCTCCAGTATTCTTTCAATGTGTCTGTAATTTCTAAAATGGTAGTGCAATACTACTGTACGGATAATAAAGCAAAAACATAATTTAAAAGGCGAGAAGAAATTCCTGTTATACCACTTAGAGTATAAAATAATACATGTCAGTAAAAAAGAACTGCTTGTTTTCTGGTTTTGTTTCTTTAATACTTCCCCCATTCATACAACTTGTCAGAGCCTTTCAATGCTACAAAATAGAATTGAACGCTGAAGGAAAGCTGTGAAGTGAAAGCAGGATTTAAGGGATTGTAGAGTTGTTTGAATTTTGTTTTTCCTCTCCGTTTGCTTTCACACATGTTTATGAACTCACAGTTGGATTTCCTCAAACAGGAAATTCCACAGTAATTATCATTAGTGAGCTATGGTAATAGCAGTCCTGTGAATCCACAGGCTCTTTTCAAAGTCATTCCCTTTTAAAGGAAATAAATGCTAATATGGGCCAACTCCTCATTTGCTGGGTTAATGTCACTGAATTTAGCAACAAAACAATTTACTCTGGCAAATCATCCATACACTCGTTTCAAACAAGCTTATTATGAGGCATAGAGTAACTGCAAGAGTATGTTGTATGACCCAGAAGTACTACTGAAGCACTGCTGCACAAATACATTTGTTGCTTTAGTAGATAATGTAAACAAAAAGCAAAGCGAGCCTGGCTGGGAATTCCTGGAGGGCAGAGATAAGTAAGGATCAATGGAGAAAGACTACAGATATGGATTTTTCTGAGAAATACCACAGACTTCAGAAAGCAGTATACTGACCTCAAGCAGTGGTCCACCCAGCCCAGGCCCTGCCTCTCAATGTGTACCAGACATATCAGAAAAGTCGTACACTTTCTAGTAGGGAGACATGACAAAGTCTGTCCCTCATGAAGATTTTAATGGAATCCATAAGAGATCTGGTCTTCAATCTAAGTATGATATTTAAATCCCTTTCCAATTTTTTTTAAGGCATGATGACTAATTTCAGAAGTGAGTTCTTTTTATCAGTTTCATCAGCCCTCGTCTGGAAACCTGTTCATGAGTTTCTTTCTACCTCATCTTTAGCACCTACCGCTTCCCAGGGGATTTGGGCTGTTGGCATCTCTGGGAACAAGTTTCAAGCTTTCACCTCCTTCAAAACAGTTCAGCTTCTGAATGGGAGGCCAAGGACTATTTGGGTCTCTCTGGGTTATGAAAAGGGACACATGGCTTTCTTTGATGCTGATAATGAGACCTTGGGTTTTGCTTTGCCTCCAACTTCTTTCAGTGGAGAGAAAAATCCTGCTTTTCTTCTGGGTTTGGAAGTCCAGGATCCGGCTGGCTCCCTAAGACAGCATGGACAGTAAGATGGACATTACATACTCTGGACAAGCCTTTGGTTTGATCCAGGAAATCACACTATATTTTGGGACTCTATGCATGGTAAAGAATAAAGTGGAGCAAATGAGTCTTGGTATCCACTTTGAATCTCATTCTATGGGGTTTTCAAGAGCAGCAGATTCAGAAAGGATCATCTTGGGCAGATATCTGTATATTTTTTTTTTTACATTTGGGTAGTCAAATGAAACTCAAGTGAAAGCACTTAAAGCCTTTCTTGCTTCATCACAGCTGTTGTGGGAGGAAATAGAAAAGGACAACAACAATTTTTGAAAGTAAAGGCATTTAAAGAACAGGAAGGAAAAGCATCAGCCCAGACTCTCAGCTATGTCACTGCAGATCAGAGAAACCTGCTGGGACCTTTCAGGGTCTTGGAGGCACTAGCAGTCTCCAGGGACACGTGAGCATCTTTGATCCATAGCAGTCTCTGCAGGGTGTTAGTCTCATGTCCCACTTTACCCCATAGGCAAAGTTGATGTCCCAGGGGTTAGGAGTGGCAGAAATTTCTTCTGATAGCCAGGAAGGCCCTGCCCTGCAGTAAATTGTACGTTTGAACCCTTAGGGTCACCCAAGGGATATTAAAGTCCTCCCAAACAGCTCCACAGAGGGTGCTGGCGTCCTTCCCAAGCCCTGGCCAGGTCCTGTCACTCCTGATATCAGAAGCATTTTCAACCAGTAGTTATCTCCCACCCCAGCTGCACTACAACTTCCCTTGGTGCTAATAGCGAATGAAACTCCTGTTTTAGTGGCTGCTGATTCACCAAATCCACCAGTCTCCACAGATTGAAAGGACAGGCTTTGGAGGATGAAAAATCCCAGTACCTCCACTGGGCAAAAATGGGATGGGCATCTCCAATTCTCCTCCTCCTCAGCTGTCGAACTGCTACTTCCCAAAGCAATATAAGTAAATATATTGCCTAAGTCCTGCTAGAAAGGGGCTGGATCTCAGTTTAACCAATGGCTTAGAATCAGGAAGAGAAGTCTCTCTTCTTCCTGATCATTTGAGAGCGAAACAAACTTCATCCCTGTCCATGGCAGCCAGGACATCTGTGCAATGCCTCCAGGATGAAGCCTTGTGCTCCATCTGCCTGGAAATTTTCCAGGATCCTGTGTCTATCCACTGCGGGCACAGCTTTTGCCGGGCATGCATCACTCAGAACTGGGAAGGACTGACCACCAACTTCTCCTGCCCCCAGTGCAGGGAAGCAGTGCCCCAGCAGAGCTTCCGACCCAACCGGGAGTTGGCCAACATCATTGAAGTAGCCAAGAGCTTGAACCTGCGACCGGTCAGAGAGGTAGATGGAGGGGAGAACTTGTGCAAGGAGCACCAGGAAGCCCTGAAGCTCTTCTGCAAAGACGAAGAAAGGCTTATCTGCCTAGTGTGCGACAGGTCCAAGGTGCACTGTAACCATTCTGTGGTTCCTGTGGATGAGGCTGCCCAGGAGTACGAGGTGAGGGGTTTATGGGCATGGTGAAGCACACAGGGCCAGAAGTTCCTGGTGGGTACAGATACCTGTATAGCCTTTGGCCTGTGGGATAAACCAGCTGTGGACTCACCCATCCTTATTCTCTTGATACCAACTGTTGAGGTGGTGTTTTCCTGCCCTGAGGAAGAGGTGGACATAGGAGCACCATGCTCTCGGTGGACCAAGGGGTCTTCTCCCCCAGGATTCATCCATGAGCAGAGGCTTAGGCAAGAGAAAGAAACAGATGCATATGATTTCTCACCACCGCAATCCCTATTTAACCTTTTAACCTCACAATTTGCAATGCCAGGGGTTTACTGAGCCTCATGAGGGTTTGTTTATCCAGCAGCCATAAATGGCTCTCTCCTCTGGGATGCAGGTTCCTTATCATGATCAGCTATGCTGAAGATCAGTAGGAAAAAAAAAAGGCAACAGAAAGGGATCCTCTGCTCTTCTCCTACCCCACGACTCCCTGAAATCTCCTTGACCTTTTTTTTTTAAAAAAAAAAAAAGAAAGGGGTGGGTGGCTGTAAATAACTCTGATGCCATTAAACAAGGGACTTATGACTTTACTCTCAGAAGCGAATTCAGACCCAACTGCAACTTCTGAAATCAGAGCATGGGGCGCTTCAATCTTCTGTGGAGGACAGACAAGACAGAGTGCAGGACTACACCGTAGGTGCCCATCTTCCTTGGCAGAGGATGGGGGAGGAAAGGAGGAACATCTCCTCTTCCTCTCTCGCATGGGTGGGTGATGCTCAAGGGGTGTGGGGAAGGGAGAGTGGGTTTGTATCTTCGCCAAATGGATTCTTTTTTATGGATCCCACTAATGCATGGCTCACCATTAGCCCCTGATGCTTTTGTTCTGCTCTCTGCTTTCCTTTACCTGCTTTGGCTTGCCCTTGGCAGAGAAGGGCAGAAGATACAAAGCAGAAGATTGTGACAGCATATAAGGAGTTTCACAAGTTCCTAGAGAAGCAGGAGTCCCTTTTCCTGGCCCAGCTGGAGCAGATGGACACAGAAATAATGAACACACATGAAGAAATCCTCAACAGGCTTTTGGAGGAGACCACAAGCCTGGGCACGCTGATTGAGGAGATGGAGAGAATATGCCAGCAGCCAGACTGTGAGCTCCTGAAGGTGAGACCTTAGGCTTTCCAAATGTGCCGTGAAGGCACTGGTTGAGCACCAGCTTGGTCTCCAGCTCTCATTTTTGTACCCCAACATGCTAAAAGAGGGACTTCATTAGAGTGGGACCTGGTACTCCAAGGGGAGCTATTGTAGGTTACTAAGTCTCTTTTTCTCTCTCATCTAGGGCATCAAAGCCACCTTAAGCAGGTATGTGGTCCTTCTCTTATCAAAATTTCACCACAGTAGAGTAGCTTTGTGGCAGGGTACTGGGAGAAGTCATATAGGGACAGGTTGGCACTTCTGCAATATAGCCTTTGGACTTGACTGAGGACACTGGGGTTTGGAAGGAGGTCTCTCCCTCTCTTTTTAATTAATGATGAATTCAGACACGTACTGGCACCAACAGCTCAGTCACCTGCACAAGCTGAAGTAGGAGAACAGGGCTCCATTTCTAACGGGTACAGGTTCCTACACTCTCAAAGTGAGTACCTGGTGGGAGCATGTTGGGGAAGAGTCTTAATTCATTGCCGAAGAAATAGCTCAGCATAACAAAAATTAACATTGTCTTGGTACAAGTTGTCAGGGTGCAGCAAGGGCTGGTGGCTCCCTATGGACCTACGTACAACTGCGCAGGGAGTGGAGACATCACCAGCCATAACCCCATTCCACATACCTGAGCAAGAAGAGCCAAGCAGGGCTAGGAAGAGCAGCTGGGGGCAGCCCAGATCATCAGGCAGGTCCAGTGGCAGGGCTAGGGGCAAGCCAAGAAGGCAGCCTGTGGGGTGGATCTGCAGGGTCCATAGCCACATACAGAGGCTCCACTAAAGTAGCTTGCAAAAGAATTAGATGCTTCAAGGCTGAGCTTAAATAGAGCTCCTGGACCATGGGTGGGGATGTGGGGTCTCAGGTGGGTCTGCTCAGGGATGTTAATTCCCATTAGGACCCTGACACAATCACCTCATCCTTTCACAGCTGAAGCAAATCAATAAATGTCTACAAGGGTGATGTGTGATCATGTTGTGTAATTTGCTGTCTAAGATGTGTGACAAGGTGCAGACCCATCATCTTCCCTCCACTACTTCTGCTGATAAAACATTGAGTAGCAAACCGCAACCAGGCGTAAATGCATCCCTTCTTCCCTTCCAGGTGCAAGAGGAAAATATTCTCACAATCACTTGATGTTTCCCCTGGGCTGGAAAAGAAATTCTGTGATTTCACAGAAAAAATCACAGCTGTCAAGAAGGCTATGGAGAAATTTCAAGGTACTGTGCACTGGTCCAGAAAGGAAAATGCCATCATGCTTCTTGGTGGGGAGGGATGGAGCAAAGCCTTGCAAAAGAAATACATCCTGGTTGTTGAATGAGGGATTTTTTTCAAGATCCAATAATGAGATTGCAAACAAGCAGTGATTGTTAGTCTGATATTGCCTGCCTGCTGCTGTTGTTGCCTGTTGCATCGAGTCCCATGTATTTTACATTAACTATGTGGAGTTAGTGTCTTGCTGCTGTCCCGTGCTCCTCATCGCAGACACGCTCCAATGCATTGCTGTATTAGTTTTCTTTGCAGCAGTCCCTCTGTGTGTGGGTGAATTTCATATGTGTAGTCCTGTTTTCCTCCTCTCCCTTCTCAAGTTTCTCTACGTTCCCCCAGACTTGTTCCCGACTCTCTGGATTTTTGCAGCAATCCAGAATCAGACCAATTGATCTTTCTGCCTTTCACATTTTTCTTTCTCTTTCCTCTAGACATACTGGATTTTGAACTTCCATTCACAAGTAAGTGAACCGAACACGTGCCCAACCGATCCAGCATATTAAATCAAAAAATAGGCTTAAACAACCTCTGCTGCCCCGAAAGATTAACCTAAACTTCTCTGCTGCCTCCTTTCCTCCTTGTCCCATCCCGGTACCACCACGAGGCAATTCCTGGAGGGCTCCCATCTGGATTGAATGGATGGGAAGGGATAGAAAAAGCCCTGTGCCCCCCCAGATATGCTACAATGAGCCTGACTCTTTCTCCACCTCCAGCACAGATGACACCGGACCTGAAGACAGCCAACGCCAGGCTTTACCTCTTGGAAGACGGCAAGTTCGTGCAGTGGATACCCCATGGGCAGGACCTGCCCTCCAACCCAAAGAAATTCAAAGTCGCGCGCTGCGTGCTGGGCTCAAGGGGCTTCATATTGGGTTGGCACTGCTGGGAGGTGGAGATCTGTAGAGAAGGCATGTGGGTCATTGGGGTGGCCAAGGAGTCAGTGCAAAGGCAGAGTTGGTTCCCCCTGAAGCCTGAAGCAGGCGTGTGGGCACTGTGTCATAACAGACATGGGTATGAGGCTCTGACCTCTCCCAGTATCACCCCCTTGACTCTACACAATGTCCCCCAGCGGATACGAATCTGCTTGGACTGTCAGGAAGGCAGAGTGGTGTTTTTTGATGCTGTGAGCAAGGCACGGATTTTTGCTTTTCTGCAGGCTTCTTTCAAAGGGGAAACAGTTTACCCATGGTTTCTGGTGATGGAGGACGCTCACCTCAAACTTTTTTCCCAAGGTACAGGAAAAAAACCCAACAAACCCATTCCACTCACCCTTGGGAAAAAAACCAGGACCTGAGTTTTGTCACAATTCCACTATAAGCCTCTGCAGCTCCAGGTCCTACAATAAACGTGGGCTATGCAAAATGTTGCGTGGAGCAGGATCTCTGCAAAGCTTTTGCATGGCTCCAAGCTCTGATGACCCTCCAGAAATTCCCATCCTGGGCTGCAGAGACTGGACAGCCTTAGATCCATCTCTCCATCCCAGGTGCTACCATAGCTGGAGGTGGAGCCACCAGGAAAAAGGGGAATTGGTGGGATCAGAGAGACCATATGCCAGGGACAACCTAAAAAAGGAATCAAGGGAAGGGAGGCTCCCCAGGCGTATCCCAACCTCAATGATTGTTTATGTGTTTAATGCAAAATACAGACATAGCTGCTGGAGCTGGCACATGCCCTGCCATCAAGGACAACCTTTTCCCTCCAGCCCAAGCCTCAAATGAAAGGGAAATGAAAAGGTAGCAGCGTTCAGGTTTCTTTCTTTTAGTAAGGAATGGGACCATTTCCGTGCCTTAAACTGTATTTTAATCTTTTAATCACTAATTCCTGGCTGCCTGTAAGTTTGCACTAATGGAGAATTAAAACTAAATGTGCAATTCTAAGTAATTTTTGTCTTGTGTGTTTTTTGGTTTTTTTCTGTGAGTTTTCTTTGGAAGTTTAAAATAACCAGAGGAAGGGAAAATCATCCTTTTTCTTCTCTAAAACCCACTGCACAGGGAGATGATAAATGTGAGTTTTCTGCACTGTCAAACACAGCAAGTCTGTGGAAATAGAGGTGGTGAAAAGTCAGCAGCAATGCAGGAGAAGGAGTCATCTGCAGCTCGGATGGATCCTGACTCAATGTGTAAAGGGGGAGTCAGAACTGGGAATAAATACCTAGAAATGGGACTGCTCCTTTTGGTGCTGGCTCCGTGTGATCCTTGATGCACTGGGCTTTAGTCAAGCAAGAGACTGGACTTTTTCCTTGAGAATATACAACAAACCCAGAAGTTCAGATGAGGGTCCATCAAGTCCGTGTCCTATCCCCAAAAGCAGATGCTTAGGAAAGCAGATAAAAGAGGGCAAGGATTACTATGGGCCCAGTAGCTCTGTTTATGCAGCCTAAATGGGTAATTAAACAATTAAAAGGGTATAATGAGAGGCATGGAGAGATCTGATGTTTGGTTCTGTCCTCTCTCTAACCCTGTTGGGCAGTTGCAGACAGTGATTTGATCCTTCTCCATTCCAGGATGGATAATCCCAGTCTCTCCCCGTCCATGCTGGGCTTCAGTTTGGTGGTGTGACTCTGTCTGCTTTGTACTGGGAAGCCCCAATCTGGTCCCCATATCCAAGTACGGCCTCACATGTGCTGATGCGGGGGAGCAATCCCTCCCCTCTCCACTCTTGCTAATGCAGACCCATATGGGGTTGATGATGCCTTTGGTGCACGGTTCCACCGCTGACTCATGGACAACTTGTCACCCCCAAAGTCGTGTTCCATGGTTGGTCCTGGTGCAGGATGGCATCCCACCCTCAGTTCCATGAGATGTCTCCCAAGCACTTCTCCAGCCTCTCCTGGTCCCGCTGAAGAGCAGCCCTGCCTTCCTGCCTCCTATCTGCTAATTCACATCTGGTTCAGAAAGTCAACTGAACTGAAACTGATGGGAGGCTGGCAGGAGATGAGGAGGAAGCACAGCGAGCTCTCACCCTCTTCTCACTCCTCTCTGTGCTGTCGTTTTGTGGCGTTAGGGCTGGCAGTTATTTCCCCCATTTGCAACCAAGCCAGAAGGAGGAAGATCCTCCTCTTCTTCCTGCAAAGTGAAGCTCATTTGACCCTATTGTGGAGGTAGGTTGGGAGGAGCCATGGCTACACAGAGCCCAATGGAAAGCCTGCATAGCGAAGCCTCCTGCTCCATCTGCCTGGGTTATTTCCAAGACCCTGTCTCCATCCACTGCGGTCACAACTTCTGCCGGCCATGCATTGCCCGCTGCTGGGAAGGGCTGGAGGCACATTTCTCCTGCCTGCAGTGCAGGAAGAAGGCTTTGCAGAAGAGTTTCCATCCCAGCAGAGAGCTGGAAAACATTGCTGAAATCACCAGGCAGCGGGCAGGACGAGGAGGAGGAGGACAGGAGGATGTGTGCAAGCAGCACCAGGAGGCTCTGAAACTCTTCTGCAAGGAGGACCAGCAGCCCCTCTGCGTGGTGTACGACAGGTCTCAGGCTCACCGCTTCCATGCCATGGTTCCCGTCAAAGAAGCTGCTTTATAAGGTAAAGCCTGGGAATGTGCTTATATCTCCCTGCCTCATGGAAAATCCCTTTCCAAGGGCAAAGTGCAGTCGTTCAGCTGCATCTACTGTCTGTGGCGCAGCTGCAAACAGGGATCTTTGGGTGTAATTTACCCATGTGCTTCCTGTTGGCATTTTATTGCATGGATGTTTGGTTTTTTGCAATGATCCTATTGGGATTTCCCCCCCACCCCCTCCCTTAATTTATTCATCTTTGCCAATAGCCTGGGAGAAATGAAAAAAAACCTTGTTAGCTTTTTTCCTCTTTGAACTCTGCTATTGGCTTGACTGTACTGAAATACTGAAAATGATAAATATTCAAAATCTGTAAAAATGCCCAAGAATTTTTTTTTACATGTTTACATCAGTTGTTGAGGGTAATTTTGCATATTTGTTCTCCTATTCACTGTTTCTTTAGTTGAAAATACAGAAAAATAACTTTTTTCTGTATCTTCCCTTTCTCTGCTCCTTTTCGGCTTTCCTGCTGATCCAAACCTGTTTTCATCATCTTTCTTAACAGAAAATTCAGCATGTGGCAGAGCTGTGCAAACACAGAGCAACACTGTGCAGCATTAATGGGAGGAACTCCTTGCTGCAAGACAGTGATGCTGAAGGTTTCTGAGGGTTCAATAAAGCACTTATATAAATGAACAGTAAATAAATCCACTGAGGGTTATGAAATACAGAGATATTTATCCCAGAGCTACCAATTTCTGGAGGCAGCGAGTGTTTTTGAGGGACATAGTGCTATGCACTTATCTTGCTCTTGCATGCTTCCCTAGGCTATTGATTACTGTTGGTGTTTTGCTCTTCTGCAGAATTTTTCCCATGCTTACAGGTTGCATTTTCTTTGCCCAGCTCTTCAGAGCATCGTAGGTTGCTTGTGGACATTCATAGAATCATAGAATAGTTTGGGTTGGAAGGGACCTTAAAGATCATCTAGTTCCAACCCCCCTGCCATGGGCAGGGACACCTCCCACTAGACCAGGCTGCTCAAAGCCCCATCCAGCCTGGCCTTGAACACTTCCAGGGATGGGGCATCCACAACTTCTCTGGGCAACCTGTCCCAGTGTTGCCCAACCCACCCTCACAGTAAAGAATTTCTTCCTGATATCTAACCAAAATCTCCCCTCTTTCAGTTTAAAACCGTTACTCGTCATCCTATTGCAACATGCCCTGATAAAGAGTCCCTCCCCATCTCTCCTGTAGGCCCCCTTCAGGTACTGGAAGGCCACTATAAGGTCTCCCTGGAGCCTTCTCTTCTCCAGGCTGAACAACCCCAACTCTCTCAGCCTGTCCTCATAGCAGAGGCGCTCCAGCCCTCTGATCATCTTCATGGCTCTTCACTGGACTCGTTACAGCAGGTCCACATCCTTCTTATGCTGACCCCAGAGGTGGACACAGTAGTCCAGGTGGGGTCTCACCAGAGTGGAGTAGAGGGGGATAATCACCCCCCTTGACCTGCTGGCCACGCTTCTTTTGATGCAGCCTAGGATGCACTTGGCTTTCGTTCCTCCTCCTCCAGCTCTGCTGCTTGCAAAGGAGCCAGTGTTTAGGCGAAACCTCTCCTATATAAGACAAGGGCAGAAGTAATTGTAAAGGAAAAAGGGATTTTACTCAGTTCCTTTAAGAACATCTCTTCTTTTTCCTCAGGAAGAAATCCAGGCTCACCTACAGGCTTTAAGGAAGAGAGAGAAAAAATCCTGGAAAGCAGAAAAACAAGAGTAAGGAAGAGCTTGTACCTGGTAGGTGCCCTCCAGTAGGAGCCTGGGGAAAGGCGGGTCCCTCCACGCACCTCAGCACTAATGGTGTATTCTGAGGCTGGATCTTGCCTATTTGATTTGCAGAGTGTAGTACCATTTGTTCTGGGCACCTGGCTGTCCCTGTGTTTTTCTGGTGGGATTTCATATCAGCTGGAGCTGGGGAGATAACATTGTAGTCTGTACCAGACTGGGTAGAAAGTCCTCCGCCTAGTACAGAGAGATGGGCTGGATGGGTTTTTTCCCCTAAACTCTATAAATCTTCCTCTTACAGAGCCCAGTTGAGGTTGCATCTTTTGGTTTTTCTTCCAGATTAAGCCTCCTGAATAGTCCCTGCTACCACCTAAATCACCAGCAAAATGGTTTAGTGTTAAATTCACCCTTGTATTGACTGCATATCACTGAGGACATGGTATCCTGAGACCAACCTGGTGGCCTGGAAGCACTAATCTGTTTTTCCTGGGTGTGGTAAGATTTTTCTGTAGCCCGCATCATCTCCTGCCCATCTTGTGGAGCTTCACCTGAGGCTACTCTGATTCTTCTGCAAAGGTCATTGCAGCCCCACAGACTCTGTCAGCCCCAGAGA
The DNA here is from genome assembly GCF_963924245.1 of Chroicocephalus ridibundus. Lineage (NCBI taxonomy): Eukaryota > Metazoa > Chordata > Aves > Charadriiformes > Laridae > Chroicocephalus > Chroicocephalus ridibundus. The sequence continues at coordinate 135,829,573 of NC_086284.1, read as the reverse complement.
TGTGCAACTAATAGAAACTAGAATGACGTAAAAATAATCCATGAGGGAAGTTTTTGCCAGTGTTTCAGGTGCTAAAGTTGTAGAGAGGTTGTGGCATGCCTTCTGCTGCGTAGGGAGGTCTCCTGCCCCTCTTTCATCCCCTTTGCCCTCATCTCTGATCCTGGCAGGAGAAAACCAAAAATGAAGGGGAAGAAGATAGTGTGTGAATTCGAGCAAAGCAGCCCAGCTCACATGGAGGTGCCTCATTAGATGAAAACATTTACTTGGTTGCACCCACCTCCTGCATCTGGCATGACCGATTGCCTCCCAACCTGCTCACTCAATGCCATGTTTCCGTGGGAAGTGGTTGCAGGGCGTTTGCTTCCAGTCCTGCCATTCCTGGAGCCTGCAGGGCTTTTCCTGATGGGAATAGTTTTGTTGGAAATGAGACTTGCATCTCCAAACCTGGCCAAGTGACTGCAACTGGGAAAGTTATCTCACTTGGTAGCCTTTCAGCTGGGTCACAGTGACCCTGTCTCTAAAACTCCCAGTTGCTGCCATGCAAATAGAAACATATATTTAGCCATGGAGCTTAACAAAAGAGCAGTGGGTTATAAATTGCTTGGAAACATTTCCCTGAGACCTCAGAGTCAGGACAGTGCTTCTTGGAGGGCATGTAGTGATGGGCGGCATGGCAGCCCATTAGTGGCAGGGGTCCCAAGGACCCTAACTTGTCCCCCTTTGTGCGCATTGAGTTGCAGCCCCTCTTCCATCACCTACAAGTTTCTGGTTGCACATTCTCCCCCTGTTTTCTTATGCTTTCCCCATCCATGGTCCCACCAAGCCTCAAGTGCTCCTCACCCTCCCGGCAGCCTAAATGTCTATTGCCTCCAGCACTTTTGTGGGAGGGTTGATGGCTTTGCCTAGTGCCCAGCCCTAAGAAGAGAAGGACAAAAGCGGTGAGGTGACAGGCTTCAACAGTTCCCCACAATAAAAATCTGGAAGATTAAAAAGGGAGAAACATGATGCTCCCAGCACATCAGGCCAAGTGTGTCACCACCTCCTGCCCAGGAGACACAGCACAAAGAGCTGACTCGCAGGATTAATGCATCTATGCTGCAGTTTTGCCCAGGACTGGGAAGGAACAGGAAGAGAAAGATCCAGCCCCATCAAAGCGATAAAAACAACAGGTTTTTTTAGTTCACTTCAGAAGAAATTCAGGCAGATATTAAGTTTTATGAAGGAAGAGAGAGAAGGTCTCTGAGGAAGGACAGCTACCCTGGAGTGCAGAAAACTGGAGGATCTGGTAGGTGTCAAGTCCTTAGGCAGTAACACACCAACTTTAGGGTCATTTCCTTGGATCCTTTTTGGTTGCTTTGTACCACTACTGTGCTGGTAAGTACACAAATATCATGGCTTTCTGCTCAAGTTCATGCAAGTGTGTTAGTAGCTTTTAACAGCATCTTTCCTCCCAAATCTGTATTGCCTTTGCCTATCAAGATTGATTTATTTTTTTTCCCCAACAAGGTTTCTCCAGGAATTCAAGAAAAATTAATAGGGATTTGGGTTCATAGGTGATGTCCTGTGGGAAATGCCTTTCCTTGAATTCTTCACTGCTCCTTCATTTGCATCTGAAAAGGGGAGGAGAGAAGCTGAGCTCTGGAAGACTGTGCTGAGATTTCAGTCACACTGCAGGTCCCAGGAGGACATGAGTTCTTCTTGCTTTCACAGCTGAAAGACATGAAAAATGATACTGAGAAGAGGCAGGTGAAAAATGCCACCAAATTCTTGGAGGAGATTTCCTAGCTGGACACCCTGACATAAGGGCAAGAAAAGAAGAATCAGCAATCAGCGAATGAATTCATCCAGTTTACAGCTTTTCAAGGGAAAATTGTAGGGAGGGTCCTCCCCACCAGGTAGCTACTGGCTTAATATTGGTTGACAGACGAATGAATATAAGCCGGCATTGTGCCCAGGTGGCCAAGAAGGCCAATGGCATCCTGGCTTGTATCAGAAGTAGTGTGTCCAGCAGGACTAGGGAAGTGATCGTCCCCCTGTACTCACCACTGATGAGGTCGCACCGCGAATACTGTGTTCAGTTTTGGACCCCTCACTACAAGAGGGTGCTGGAGCGTGTCTAGAGAAGGGAAAAAAAGCTGGTGAGGGGTTTTATGAGGAGCCGCTGAGGGAGCTGGCATTGTTCAGCCTGGAAAAAAGGAGGCTGAGGGGAGATCCTATCTCTCTCTGCAACTATCTGAAAGGGGCTGCAGCGAGGTGGGGGTCAGTCTCTTCTGCCATGTAGCAAGTCACAGGACAAGAGGAAATGGCCTCAAGTTGCACCAGGGAGGTTTAGATTGATTGGAACAGGCTGCCCAGGGAAGTATTTGAGTCACCATCCCTGGAATTATTTAAAAGGCGTGTAGATGTGGCACTTAGGAACATGGTTTAGTGGTGGACTTGGCAGTTGGTGGTTGGACTTGGTCGTAAAGGTCCATTCCAACCTAAATGATTCTATGATTGTATGGCTTAAACTTTACTTTCTGACATGCATTCATTCATCAGAATTTGCTCCCAAGTTATGGACCAAGAAGAACTGTCTTGTTTCAGGTCTAGAGCTGCTTGGATCTAAATTTCTACCAAAGCTTTTCATCAGTTTGCGTCAAGAACTCCCTCCTGATAAGCACAAGGTAGAAGTGTGATTGTGAGTGCAGTCTCTGTATAAAACGACATTATTATCATCAGAACAGAACTGAGAACAGAGTTCTTCCCAAATCAGTTTCCACTGCAAATAAACCAGCAAATCAGCTGTTGTAGAATCAGCACATATGGCAGCAGATTTTTATTAATTGGTTAACAACTCCAATAACATAGATGCCTACACATCAAAGTCATGTAAACAGAGCTCAATCACCATATGGAACTAGACCAAGACGATAACGGGCAACAAAGCACAGCAATCCTATTCATGTTCCATATGGCTTCTGTTGACTTCTATCTATTATGCTGAAACTTCTCTGTACGCTATTATGAAGCATCACATACTGCTTTTCAAAATGGATGTATGAAATAAGGAATCCAAGTGTCCTATCAATGGCCCAAAAATATAGAAGGTAGGTAAAGAGAAAAACTGGATTTTTAAAATATTATTTTTTTCTGTATCAGTGTCATGCTTGCTTGAACCCTACTTTATTTTTTTCTGTTTGATGAAGATGGTTAAGCTAAATCTTATTCCACTACCAGGAGAGCCCTTTCTACACTAATGAAACGGGTCCTTTTGTTATAGCACAAGTATTGCAATATTGAACCTTAGAAGAGAAACACAAAGGCTGCTGGCAACAAGTACAAGCAAAGGTATCTATTTACACATTCCTTTATCTGCACAATTCCAAGTGTATAGTACAATGTAGATTATTTTCCTCTCTAGCAAGACAGATGGACATAGATTCTTATTCCACATTGAAAGGGATAGAAAGACGTAGATACTTTGAGGAATTCACTTGGTAGAAACAAATCACTATTGTGAAAAGCCTGATACTTTTCCTGCTTTCAGCCTGAACATATATATCATTTGGAGCTAATAATTAACAGTTTGGATTTTTCAGACAGATGTGCTAAGTACACCTTTGAAAATCAGACATAGAAGATGGGCCTTGCGGAGTGAATTGCCAATGCAAGTGCTTTTCCAAGTACATGGGGGTACAATCAAAGCACAGTAGCTTTCAAGTCTGGTCTGAGTCTCAGTCAATAAGGGGAAGAGATGAGGCGAAAGCAGAAAGAAGAGCCTTCCATCTAGTGGAAGCTTTTTTTTTAACAGCTGATTCAGAACTATCTGCAATTTTAACAGCAAGCTCAGTCTAGTAACCACCACTCACAGAGCCCTGTGCTTCTGTATATCAGCAGATAACATATAACTGTATAACAGCAGATTGGGATGCTCTACTAATACATGGTCCAGCTTCAAACCACCTTCTCACCTTCCCTGGCATGCTCAACACATGTTAAGCAGGCAGTGTTCAAGTCTAAATTATTTCAGAAAGGAGGTGTGGGGAGCATGGTGTTGCCTTTATTTTTCTTCCTAAAATAGGAAAGTGATCCGAACTGTAATACCTGCTTGAACTTGGAGCTTTTCTTCAGAAATAGAGAAGGGCCTAGAGGCTGGCTGTTGAACCGTATCTTTATACACTACCGGACACACGTCTCATGGTTGGTTTAAGTGCTATTGCCTACTGGTGTTGTCACTTCTACTGGAGTGTTACTGATTTTTTAGCTGGATCAAAGCAAGTTTGATGTCTAGCGTCCAAAGTACGGGAAAGCGTAAGTGAAAATGGGGCAACTGCTATTTGGGATCCACTGGCTATCAGGCAAATGGGTTTTCCATCCTTCTACTGCTGAAAAATGAAGCGAGACAACAAAACTTCCGGCAGCGGGAATGGCCTGCAGTGTAGAATGAAAGAGGCATCACATGCAACTACCGCAGCTAGTATTGTTTCCCCATAAATAATTACCTGCTTGAACAATTAACATTAATGCCCTGCACGTAATTCATTTTGACTCAGATCTGGTGCCTCTCCTACGATCCAGTCAAAAGAAGGTAGCGGTGCTTCTTTCCTTGGTGATCTTATAAACCTGAAGTGTGTACCTGCAAAGGATCACCTCCACCTGGAGAGGCACAAAAAAGAAAACTGGTCTACGCCATAAACCGCACACCACTGGGCTTTTTCCGCTCTCCCATCAAAGATAGCCTTCCAAAGAAATAGCAGCAGAGGACTTGCATGCTTCATTTCCCTAAACAGATTTATAAACCGCAGCAGCACCCTAGCAGGTGCTGAGGTTTGAAGTTTCCCATTTGCCTTTTTTTTTATCTTGAGCAAAGGCAGCTGGTGAACTACAGGGAAACTGCAAACTTTTAAAGAAAGGGCTTAATCCACCATCTGAAATTCACAGAAGCATTAAGTCATTATTCAAATGAAAAGCTGCTTTTACCCATTAACATATTTTTGTCAACAACAAAAAAAGCAAGACGCTGATATGAGAGGAGATATGCACATTCTTATTTATATGGTAATTGAATGGTCAGGGAGTTTGTCTGTTATTTTCCTAAGACATGGTACACGTCAATTAAAACTATGTTGCGCTACTGTTCTAATGGAACCTGGCACCATTAAGAAATCTTTTCTTCTTCCTAAGATGTGATGGGGAAAGAGGCATTGAAAGTCAACCAATTTATGCAACCTACTTTGTAATGTGATTGCTGGCTTTTGCCTTTCTACAGACAAAGCAAAATTAATAATTCTTCTCTGTAACAAGTGACAAGAGAATTATTTCTGTCTATCAAACCCATCGTAAATAGGAGTAAGAATATTGCTTCCCCTCCCATAAATTTGCATATTTAGGGTGTTCTTAGTAAAATCTGGTGTGTTGTAATTCAATGGCTCATATTCTTTGTCAATCAGGCTTCTTTCAAGAGTGAAAATATTTTTAAAAGCCAGCGTACAACTGCAATTCTTTTTCGTCCAAGCAATGCATGCTGTAAATCACAGCGCAAAAAAACTCTGGCTTCATTTAGATGGGCAGAGTTCCAGTGACACTGGTGGTGCCGCGGTTGGGCTGAGCTGCGTCCAAGAAGTCCAGCAAGCTCCTCTGCAAATGCATCATTAACAGAGATAATTGTCAGTGCTGAAGAAGCACCCTGAGAAGACATATCTTACTGTTGTTTAAGTATCCTTTTAATACCCTGGCTTCATCACTCAAGCTGGAGCTGCTGCTTAGCGTTCAAGCCAAGGGAGCCATTTGTCACCGTTTTATGCCTACCTGTCTCTCGATTTATGCAAATTCCCCAGGGCCTCACCAAAAAGAAACCAAAAAGACAAATCACTGTCCAATGGTGTGGGATGATTAGCATTTTTTGCTGAATGTGCTTATACATATGGCACTAGTTTTCCCTGCCTATGCAGCCTCAGCCTGAAAAGGGACAAGTTGAGGTGCAGAAAAGTAAATACCTAAGCGCTATCAGGAATTACAGAGGTCAAACCCATCATTTACAAAAGGGTTTGAGGGGCTGTTGTCAAGAAAATGTGTACAACTTGTAATAATTTTCTGAAAGGTGAATTGCCTAAACCTCAAAGTATCATGTCTAGATAACAAAGATAATGCAAAAGGACAAAGCTCAGGCTCACAGGCTGTTGAACACCCCTCTGCTCTGGACAAGTTTCCAGCATCCTATAAGGAGGACACATCAGAGCATGAGCGTGGAAGACACATTGTATAAACACTTGTCATGGTAAGCACAAGACCAGTCCCTAAACACAGACTCCGTAATCCTGAAGGGGAGAATAAAATACCTTCCCAAATAAATGTGCACTGAATCTGTATGCTGCCTTTATCCCATCACACATTTTGGCCATGGAACATCTTTCTCCAAATGTGACTTGCAGAAGGTTTTGGATTTGGGAATAATTGGGGTAGAGTGGCAGTTCTGGTTTTCTGGTATGCATGAAAGATAATGCAGTATTTACAAAGCCCAGTGATGCTGTCATACAAGTTCTCAAATTTGCACCCCTCCTGCAGTGCCCTAAAACATATTCGTTTTTTATTTTTAAAAAAGAGGGGATTCAGAAGACAAAAAGTATTCATAAACCAATGGAATATTTGTACTTAAAGATAAATAACATGAGTTGGCCAAAGCAATGCTACACAGTCGAATGATCTTGTAACTGTGCAACTGAAATACTGGGGAACTCGAGAGTGTGACTGATAAGCAAGTAGACTAACATGGACGATATCTATAATCCATCAGTGAAGAAAAAAAGGACCAAGGAAAAGCTATGCTAGTCCCTGAAGTTTTGTAGGATGAGGAGGCACAGTGGAGGAAGTCGAGATATTTGCAAGTTGATTTGAAGTGTCCGCAGTGGTTAAAGGACTCTGGTCTTAGCTGAACACGTGATTAATGGAGTTAGGACTTCCCATATGGATGAGGTAAGCAGCCAATTAACAAGTGCATACAGAATCATAGAATCATAGAATTGTTACGGTTGGAAGGGATCATCTAGTTCCAACCCCGCTTCCAGGGATGGGGCATCCACCACCTCTCTCTGGGCAACCTGTTCCAGCGTCTCACCACCCTGCTGGTGAAGAACTTCTTCCTAACGTCCAGTCTGAATCGACCCATCTCTAATTTTAATCCGTTCCCTCTAGTCCTACCATTACCCGACATCCTAAAAAGTCCCTCACCAGCTTTCTTGTAGGCCCCCTTAAGATACTGGTAGGCCACTATAAGGTCTCCTCGGAGCCTTCTTTTCTCCAGACTGAACAACCCCAACTCTCTCAGTCTGTCCTCATAGGAGAGGTGCTCCAGCCCTCTGATCGTCCTCGTGGCCCTTCTCTGGACACGTTCCAGCACGTCCATATCTCTCTTGCAGTAGGGGCTCCAGAATTGGACGCAGAAGATGGTGGCACTATGATTGCTCTTTGTATTAATAAAAGCAAGTACACAGTACGTGCCCCAGCTTCAAGGGCTTATGCTGTTTGACACTTTTTATACACATAATTGGCAAAAATGCATCCCAGAAAAATGACATGTAACTTCTTACTAATACTAAAAAATTGTACTGCTTTAACTGTATTGATATACTTATTGCAGGACAACTACCTATAGAAACGGATGCTGATGCAAACAGGAATAAGATGTTCTGCCCATGTACTGCCATTTTCATTAATGACCAGGTTTTCAACAAAAGTATTTGGGGTTACCAAAAAAAAAAAAAAGAAAAAAGTGAAACAAAAGCTTAAACCAGATTCATGTATTGTCCTTCAAGAACCCTACTGGTAGTCAGGCGTACCAAAATGAGAATGTGTAGATTTAAGCTGGGGTTAGAGGAAGGGAAAGGGGAAGGGAAAGGGGAAAGGAAAGGGGAAGGGAAAAGGGAAAGGGAAGGGAAGGGAAGGGAAGGGAAGGGAAGGGAAGGGAAGGGAAGGGAAGGGAAGGGAAGGGAAGGGAAGGGAAGGGAAGGGAAGGGGAAAGGGATGTTGCACAGATTTACACTGTGATTGGAATTCTCCCAAGTTACAGAACTGTAAAATTTTATAACATTTACATTTTTAAATCATAATTCATTGAAAAGCAAATGAGCATTGTGCATTGTTCTTGAAAACATTAATTCTGAGTTGCATACTATTACAGAAATATCCCACTTTCCAATACAAGAATTTTTAATAAAAAATTAATTTGACAAGCATTTCATTTCATTTCATCCATTTAATCACGATCTGAAGATACCACTCTGGAAAATCGAATAAGGGCAACACAAATGCAAGAAAGAAAAATATGAGTACATTTTTCTTACTCAAATAATAATATTTTTTTGATCTGGAAAAATAGGAAATGCTAGCTGAGGAGATGCAATTCTGCCTTCCTTTCAGTTGATGAGGGAAATATGTTTGTTCTATACCCCCTCAAACAGGTAGAGACCGTGTCCAAAGACAATGTTGGACATTAGAGCCAGTGTACTGGAAAGAAGCCTGCTGACGGCTAATGCTCATCCATGTCTGCAGGTGGGGTGGGGAGGCAGCAGGAACACAGGGATAGAGATTGTGGGCACCCGCTGAAGTTTTCTATGGCTGAAAATCATTTTTTATAACCAAAGAGCTCGTGGGGAGGAAGGGGCTTCTGGACCAGAAAAATGATTGCAGCTACAAAGCCTGGCAGCGCTGGGGGTGGGTTATACTTTATTCATAGGAAGGTTTGAGAAATCAGTGGAACAAGACAGGGACTCAGAGAAGACAAAATAATGCCATAAAAGAACTGAATGTTGAAAGCAAGGAGTTTATGTTTTTTCATGGACTTTTGCATTTTTCATGCATATTTTCACTCTAAGCCCTTGCATGCACTCCTAGAAATCTGCCAAGACAGAAGAGAATGAAACCAATACCATTTTCCCACCTCAACCCTGTGCGAGAGGGTTGTTGGTTTTTTTTTTTTTGTCCCTTCTGTTTTGATTCCACTCTTTCCTAATGACTTATTCTTCTCATTCATCATGTATGCCATCCTGCCTGCCTCTTGTTCATTTATACATCTCATTGCGCTGCACACCTTCCAGGATACAGAGGTTGCCAGAGTGACGGTGCATATTTCGAGGGTGACAAAAGAAGACATTCATTTAAATAACACACCAAAACTTGTGCTGAATATTCCCAAACACATCAGTACGTGGCAGATAATCATTCTCCTTGACAGCCTCTGAGTACGGAGGTACCAAGTGAAGATTATTCAGAATAGGCTGTAAATGCAAACTGAGTTGTGTTTGAAAACCAGAAAAGTCGAGGCAGCTTGATAACGTATAGTTTGGAGCTCCTGTAGTTATAAGACCCCACGGATCAATTTTTGGAATCCCTGGTCCCATTATAAATTCCACAAACAATATTCTGCTCCTGGATGTTAACATGCTGAGTGTAGCAAGGAATCTGTTTACAGAAGTCCCTGTAGAGACAGCAATGATATTACAAGCATCTGTTGTATTTTCAGAAGTATTACGCTGCCTTTTCTCTCAGGGGTTATTACAATGAACAACCACGGCACATGAAAAAGCCAAAAGCCACTGGAAATAAAGCAGGAAAAATTAAAAGGAAGGTGTACAGTGCTTAGAAATTCTTTGAAAATCTACGTACTTAGGCAGAAACTTTCTTCAGAAAGTCCCAAAAGGGAAATGCTAGATATTCTATAGATTATTCAACCCCTGGGCTATAGCCTTTCATTTCTTTATACGCATTGGAGGAACTCAAGCCTCAGGCTTCACTGTGTTAGGATCTTCGCAAATTCAGAACAGAAGGGAACCAGGCCCACAAGAACTTACAATCTAAGAAACGCGCAAAAATCAAGCAGCAAAGCAGAGGCAGCAATGAATTAGGCTATCTTACTAGAAGGTCTTGCGAACAGCGCAGGCCAAGTACTATCTTCTAGCTCATCCTACCAAAAATCTCCAAACCAGTACAATTACAATCAAGTAACTTAAAAAAACCTTTTAGCCTAAAGGAAGGCTCATCTGTGTGTCACACTAATACTCCTTATCCTGTATGTGTGCCTGCATTTTAGCGTATGATAGCAGTTCATCGTTATTTTTTTAAGGTTGATTCTAGCAATAAAGATAGCTGGAGTCTCCAGTGATAGCAGATAAAAACAAATAGCCTTTCCAGTAGTTGAACAGCATGTCTGATGAAGATCTTTGCACAGAAGAGAAAGGATTTTCCAAATCTGCTTATCGTGATTAGTGATAGTTTTAGAACCTCTTATACAGGGTCTTTAGAAGCTGTAAGCTAGATAAATTCCTTGGTACCCAAGCAAAAAGGCCAAAACAAAAAGCAAGGCTGCAAACTTGTGCAAATGAGCCTTTCACTTTGCACTAAAATCTCTAAGCCTACACCGATAATCAAGCATTGTATCGTGAGTTTCAATTAGATTTTCATTCAAGATTTGCCTAGTATGCTTTGATATATTTTCTTTGTGATACTTTACATTTGATCCATCTTTGCCAAAGAGAAGAGGGAATTTTTGGGCACAGTGTGTACTTAGCACGCTTCTCTGTAAGCCCATCAATCAGTACCTATTGTGTCTGTTGCCAATTGGGTATTACTGCTAAATAATATATGCACGTTAAATCCTCTGCTTGGGGAAGTCATTAAAACTGAGATGATCAAAAATCTCCAGACCTACAAGCAGCGCTGCAGCAGTTACTGCCCAGGAGCTTTATCAATAGAAGAGGATCGATACATTGGCTATCTTGCCATCTCAAATTGCCAAAGAGCCAGCACCGTGTGTGCTTCCACACAGAGCAGCTGAAACCTTTATAGAAGTAATTGGTGGCTCGCCAGTTGAAGCTTAGGTCAAAATCAATGGCGCTGCCAGCTGTCTAGGAATTGCTGCTATCCATGGCTGTAAATTATGATCGGTCACCTTGAGAAAAGCACTGAAAGTTCAAGAACGGACCAAAAGCCTATTTAAGTAGCTCATCATTAATTGTATTTAGACAAAACCCCCTGTACTGAGTTCACCCATCTTTCAAGTAATGTAAGTAACTACAAACAGAAAGGGGTCTGTAATTATTTAAAGCTGAAGTGCATCAATCCTTCATACGTTACATAGATTCTACTGAAATATTGGGCTTGTCCCGTTCATCTGTGTTACCACTTGGTCTCTCATTAATGCTTTAAAAGGACAAGACTCCGTGTCTCTGAATATCTTTTTCCATCTTTAAGAAGAAATGTGATTTTGCTGAGGACGTGGCTTGTAAGAGAGGGCACACAGTGCTAGAAATGAGCATCCAGCAAGAGAAGAGGAGTGCTATCATTTTCATACAATCAATTTCATTTAGCTTTGTTATTTTTTGGCAAGACACAGGCACAGTTGAAACACCTTGTCCCAGGATGTAAAACGTTAATATCTGTTCACATATTGCTGTTCCAGGGGTATTTGTTTTGCAAAGTAATCTTTAAAAATAGGAAAGTGAGTACCATGAAAGGCAGCATTATTCTGAAGCCTATTTAAGAAAAGCAAATTTCTTTGCTGGAACTCATCCTGCATCATTACCATGATCAAAAGTTAGAGGAGGCTTTTTGATGACATTGCAAATGCCTCTGGCAGATGTGAGATGTTGTAGAAAGATGAAGTGTTGTTACAAATAGAGTGATTCCTAAACATTGGAGACTGTCAATTGCCCTCATGTCAAGTGAAGTAAGCCGAGTTACACCAATTAGTGCTAATAATAACATCCTCATCTGGCACAAGGTTTTTAATGAATGTTAGGATAGCAGTGCCTAACAAGCACTCAGGGACAGATCCTTGCCTTGCAAAGTACTCTGCAGAACACATTTATAACCCTGTGGACTAAACAGACAAGGTGATGGCAAGCACCAACTCTACGATTATTACTTTTTCCTCTCATGGGTTTACTATGGAGGTGAAGCAGTATATGGAAATCAAAGCAAAAAAGAAAGGGAACGCTGGAGAAATAAGTGCAAAGAGAATAGGAGATAGGGGTTGAGCAACAGCCAGGTAGCATGAAGGGAGAGAAAACTGAGAGCGAGCTGTTAGTTGTTTGTGGGTTCCTGCTTTCCCCATTTCTGTTGACGGCTGGCGCCGCCTGGCTCTTCCCTCTGATGTTTCACCACCACCACATGGTTGATGAAGAGACTCTTGGATGCTGCAAGGGAAGCCCCTTTCCCTATTGATGGATGGAGAGACGTGGCACCCCTCGTGCCGTGCTTACCCTGCTTCTTTTAGAGCGGCTGCAGAAGACAGTAACAGAGGGATTGCTGCAATGCCGCTGGGGTCTCACTCACCCTAACGCTGGAGTAACAGCCTCTGAAAACAACTACCCTCACATCATCCAGACTGTGCTTCATTTTAGCACGTGGTGGGTGGCCTGGGTACTGCAAGCTAGAAAGCATCGCTCAAAATTAAATAGCCTTCACTGGCGGGGGATGGCTCAGCATCTCCCTGGACTGAGCTCAATTTTGCTTTGTAGCAAACAAAGCCAGATGAAAGTAGAAGTCAAGCAGATCTTGCCCTCCAGGGTAATCAAATAAAATAGACTACGTGCAGCTCGTGCTACAATAGGGCCAGTAAAACCAAAAATGTCAATCAGCTGTTAAGGTAATATATGAAGAAGCAATCTTCAAAACTGAATTAGGAAGCTAATGCATGCATTTCCAGGGAGGGGAAGAAAGGGTTTACTGAGTAGTCCTGAACTTCCAGGTAAGCCCTGGAATTCAACCAGATCTCAATTTTCTAATTGCATTCCCCATAAAACCATATAGTGTTAATGAAAAACAAAGAAGTAATAACATTTGTACTGCATTTTACATCTCAAGATCTAAAATTCACCATCTAGGATTCTAAAATTTTAGTATTTTTTTTTATGCCTCAAAAATTTAGTTTGTTTCATGTTATTGTTATCTATTTCAGAATCAAAACTTATACCTTGATTGAAGATTCTTTGTGTCAATTCATTTGATGTTTTCAAATTGTATCTGGTCTGAGATTGTTTCAATACACAAAAATTTGCTTTAGCATTTCGAGACAGATTTTTATCTTCAGTAAATCTGCCTTTGAATGTGCAAGGTCCACTAGGTGAATGCAGAGTTGGTATCTGGAGCTGCTCGCCAACAGCATGCAGAACGCCGCTGTGGCTGTGAATGTTGCTCAAAGGCCAACATACAAATTTTAGAATACCACACAGTTCTGTCCGCATCAGGTATCAAAGCAGCAAACTGGAAATCCAGAGTCTGCCACGCGTTAAGAGCCTGTATTTTCTTTTGGGGGTGTGTGTATGAACTGTAATCACAGCTATTTGCTTTGCGAAGAGCAAAAAATAATCTGCTGCTCTCAGCACTGCAGCTCATTGAATTTCCTCTCACGCACGTGCATTCACATACCCCAACCTGACAAGGCAGAGTTACCACTCTGTATTTATTAAACAAAAAGATAAGGACAGTTGAGCTGATCTCAGTGTTTAAATACGCCGTAACATTTCAATGTCTATAAATCTTGTAAAACAAAGCTGAAAAAATTTAACAGCACTGAATTCAGCTGTTTACACTGGGGCTAAAAAAGGCTCAGCTGGTATTTCCTGACTGCAAGGTCACAGGCACTGTGGTTTCAGAGGAGGAAAAAAAAACTTGCAGGAGCGGGAAAGAAGCATTGTTTAGTTGCAAGACAAGAATATACAGAATACACACTCTAGTAGGGAAAAAACCCAACATTTAAATTAAACTATTCATAACTACCTAGTTTATAAATATGTAACCCGGACCCTTCTGCCTTAATTTTCTTCCCGTTTTTTGCTGTTGCATTTTTAGCTTTCCTGTCTGTAGTCAGGCCCTGATAGTGCAATGAAATCCAGAGCCTACCTTAGGCTCAGGCCTTTCACTCTTAAGTATCTCATTTAAAGAAGGACACCAAGATGTGCGATTTTAAACAGATTCGGTCAAACCTGTGCAAAAGGCTGGCTGGGTGCTTATTTTGGTTGAAACCAAGTTTATTTTTGGTTCAGCTGATATGAGTCAGAGGCAGGTTTGCAGTTTGCGGTGATCTGGCATAAACTAAAATAATAAACTACAGCGAAAATTAGAATTTTAAATGTTAGAAAAAAGTATGCACTTCGAACTGGTAAAATTTTTCTTCTGGTCTACAAGACTTTGATTAAAAGATACTGAAAAAAGAGCTGGGTCTTCGTTATTTGTATAGCTAACCCTTATGTACAGGACATAGGATACACAAGAGCAAAGAGGAAAAAAAAACAAACTCCAACCTGTAGAAAAACTGTTTAGAGGTAGATATACAGTCACAAACATGGTGTCTCTCTTGAAGGTAAAGAAACCTGCATGAGTAACGACAACAGGCTATTCTTTTTGCTATTCTTTTCAGTGCTGTAACATCTTTGAGATGCCCTTAGTGCTTCGCAGTGATTAGGGAAACTGGGGCCCGTTCTTCACTTACGACCTGCAAAGTCTTAAGTACCCTGCAGGAGAAGCTCCACAATAATACAAATACATAAGAAAAGCATTTATGGTCTTACTGAAATACATCATTTGGGACAAAGAAGCTGAACATCTGCATACGCCTTAACATTTTTTAAATTACTCTTTCAATGTGGAAAAATGAAATCTGCAACATTCCCTTTGTTACAATGGGAATTAGCATGGCTGCTCTCGGTCCTGTGAAGGTGCCTTCAGATTCCCCAGCAATTTTGTGTGGTGGGTTTCTTTCTTTGTTTCTCTCTCAGGGGTAAAACAAAACAATTATCAAGGCTGTAAAGAGAATCTTTGCTACTTTCCTATCTTGAGAGATTCCTTGCTTTGCGGTTTACAACCCCCATTCTGAAGTTGTTAGGTGGTGTAGGTCAATATTGCAGAGTATGTATTTATCTTTGTGCTTCCCACAAGCTGAGCAGAGATTTTTTATCACATCCATTTCAAATTGGAGGGTTTACCCATTTTCTTTCAGGAGACAGAGAGATTACCAAGGACAAAGAATTGTCCAACAAAGTTCTGAACAGGATTGCTACTAAAAGGGGATTTTTTTGGGTTTTTTTTAAAGATGAAGTGAGAGAAGTATAACTAGAGATGGAAGATGAAAGCATCTTTCCTGCTTTGGTGATGAAAGGGAGATACAGCTTAAGAAGTTTTCTGGAGAGGAAGAAGCATATAAGAAGAGATAAATACTTTTTTACAAAAAAAAAAAAACACAACCCAAAACATTGCTGTGATTCTATGTAGAGATCAAAACCAGGCCTGCTATTTAGAAAAAACCAGGCAGGCAGGGAGCTCCGTGCAGGCAGGGAGCACTGGAGCCTCGTCCTTTGAGCCGATTCTTATATGCTCATGTTAGTGCTGGCGTGTTATTAGGCCTAACAAAGTTTTCCAAATTTCACGCCTGGCCTGGGCTTCTTGCATGATTCTTTGCACAAACATCAAAGAATGGGATTTTCTTCCTCTGCATAGTGGCTGTTTAAATCTTGCTGGCGTCAAGAGGATCAACACAATTTTTTTTTTGAAGTTTCCACTATTACATGCCCTGGTTTATGATTGAGGAAATGCATAAAATAGTTTGTTTCTTTTTTCTCATAGATAATGTACTGTCCATTTAGAGTCAAAGCAGGGACTTCATCCCATAGTTTGCCAGAAATTTTTGGCAAAAATTTCTCCCACCTTAACATTTCAATTTACTTTTTATTCTCAACAGGGCAACTTATCCATACTAGTGAAAATTATGGTTTGACCCCATTTCTGTTTCTGCTTATACTTTCTTGAAGACTAACCTTAGCCCAGGGATGCCATGTTTTCTGTACTTCTAATGATCCAGCTCACCATCCGTAGGAGCCTAACAGCTCTGGATAGAAAGCTCTATTGGCTGGTAAATCAATTTATTGTTTACACACACACACCTCCAAAAGTCAAGTCAGCTATAGCATCTGAGAGCTTTGGCTCAGGGACTATGTAAGTAATCAGTACCACAATATCAACTGGAAAAGTGAGACATTTAATAAAATCTGTTTTGGTATCAATCCAGTTCTAGAAGGCCATATATACCTTATATATATCATATATACACCATATATATCTCTATACCAAGAGAACCTCAACCAACAGCTCCTGCAACCAGATCAGCAGGGAGACAGGAAAACAGACAAGGAAAAACAGGTCTCTCTCTCCATGTTCGACCGATACAGTTTGGGCAATGGAAATGAGACTGCCGCTCTGCTATTCTTCTCTGGAGAGAAATTTTAGTTTATTTCTTCCTACCAAAGGACAGAATTCACACTAAGAAAAAAGACCAACAAACAAATCCTCGAAGTGATGAATTGTCAGCAAGTTCTTTGTGGTTGTTATTTGACATATAATGTAATACTTGCAGAAAATAATTTCTCCTTCCCAATCATTGTCAAAAGTCACTAAGCCATTTTTATGGTGTCTTCTACTGATTCAAAAAAATCTGTACACAAGAGACAGCCTTACAGTAGGATAATCCCAACACATGGTAATTTGCTGTCAAATATTTAAAGGGCAGGAGGAAGGGCTGCATAGCACATAGCAGGAGAGAATCCAAAAGGGGATCAACTTTGATAATATCTCTCCCTGCCTGCAGTCTGTCTCCAACAGTGTCCCTTCTTGACAGTGTTATTTTATCTTTATAGAGTGCTTTTTATTTTGTGGAGATGAATGCCCAGAGACAAGCCCCCGTGAGTTCAGGGCACAAGGCACCAGCCATCACCATTTAACAGGTAGAAATACGGTGGCATCGCTCTGTAGCTGGAGGTCAGTGAGTCAGCACAGAGCCCCGTGGCAGCGCGTGTCTCAAAGCTGTGCCTGTGCTGTGACACACCGCACCTCTTCATCACCCCTTATGGATGCTGCTAGAGCCCAAGAATAAGGGGGAAGCTCTGCTCTGGGTTATTTCTTTTTGTTTTTAAAGTCCTCCCTGGATTCCTTCACGTTATCTTGGTGTTATCATCTACCACGTTATCACTTTATCATTTGTTATGCCATGTAAGAAGTATTGAGTTTCCAGTTAAGGGTGGACTAACTCTAGACAGTAGAATCAGTGCCAAGCTAGAGTAATGCAGACAGCTTGACCAATTCATTTAAAAAGCAAGTGATCTGAGCACGATAGCTTTGTGAGAGAAAGCACGTGCATGGCAGGGGTGAGAAAGAGCTTGTAGACTTGAGGGCAATCCTACTAGACAAACGCACCAGTAGATTCTCATTTTCAGCTATCTGAGGCACAATCAGTCGCCTTATCTGACTTGTTGGTGTGGGACCGCTGGGAAAGTCTCGGGATGGGTCTTATACTTGAAGGGACATGCATTTTTATTTCTATTCAGGACAGAGCTTTAAAGCGTTGTCTGTGCCTTTCAGGGAAGTAGGTTAAACAGTACGAGGATCCATGAAGCAAGCTAGGTTTCCTTTTCATAGCTGTTACTGAGGAGGAAGAACATACAGGTAACGCAGTTGTGGGATTCAGTCAGTTCATCCAATGTCTGTCCCCATCAGCACTGTTGCTTTTTTTCAACAAGGGCCTACACAAGATATGATTTGGGCCCCGAGTGTAGGGTATTGGCTTTCCTCTTTCCTTCCTGCCAGTCAGCATCCTACTCTGTTAATAGCTGCACTTTCATGAGACAGGGATGTTGCCAGAAACAGTCTAAGGTTTTTCATGGTCGCTCTTGAAGGATAAGCCTTCTGCAGTGGAACAACAAGGGGAAGGAAGGCAATAGGCACCCCACAAGATTGTGGTGGTCTCAGTGGGATCCCCGTGCAGTTAGAAACGAGATGCAGGATCCACCACCCAAGTTTGTCTGTGACTCTGAATTGCTCCTTCTCTTCCACTGCGCATCCAAACCATCTGCCGAGAATAAGCATCTAACTTCCATGCTTTTGAGATACTGGGTGAGCTCCTGCCCCACCGTGGGTTTGCTTTAAAAAAAAACAAACCCAAACTAAAGGAGTTTTACTATGTGGAAGTATGGTGTAACCAATGTGAGTAGAAAACTGGATTCGTGCCTCAAATAGTTCCTAAATACCATAGTCTCAATCTTAATTTATTAACTGGTATTAGCTAGGGACCTTTCACCATGGTTTTACCTCTTGTTTGTTTGCATACAACTAACCACACAACTAAAATGTATCTCTACCTTTCTCTCTCCTAAAATTGTTACACCTTAAAACATGACAACTTAAAACGGGGGGGCGGGAAGAGTAGAAAGTAGAATTAATCCACTGACTTCTTGAGTTGGGTTAGGAACATGCCCAGGCCATACAGTTTTATTTAGTGTTACTAATTAGCAAGGTACTGATATCTTTGCTCACTGGCTCTCAGATTCACGGGATGAGGGGGGACTTTTTTCTTTAAAGGAACTTCTCTTCAAGCCTTCTATTTAACTGGGAGAACGTTTGCAGCCTGCAGCATTCATTTCTGTATCACTTCTTGCTGCTAATCCCAGTGGGAGGGCGGAGAACTCATCTATTTGCTCTGTTATTTCACTGTCTCTAGATTCCTTTGCGCATCCCCACACCGCAGTGCCGCTTAGCAAGCCTTACAAGTGCATTTTAGTGAAAAAAATTCCTATTTTGAATCCAGGAGACCCCCGGCATCTGGGGAAAGAAAAGCAGTGGCAAATACCAAAGGTTATCTGCAGGGAACCCTTGGTTAAACTTTTGGCACTAGCTTTCTAGGGGTCCACACATTCCACCTACAAAATAGTAAGCTGGACGCTGCTGAAGAAGAATACTCTCTAGTTCAGAGAGAGATTTTCCTCAGAGGGTGTTTCTAGGCAGGGAGAGAGGAAGATGTTTTGGGGGAAATGTGGCTGGAAAATGTCCTCCCAGAATCCACATCTGTCTGCAGCTGGCGTTCCTGCCTCGACCAAGATGCCGACAGCCTTATATGCTTCTCCTAACTAACAGCCAGTTTTGTTTTTACAAAGCCTTTCACGGTAATACCCAGCCCCTGCCAGATATGACACATATTGAAACAATACAAAAGTGTTTCCTTCTCTGACTTAAGGACCGGATAATGAGTTTGAAGAGCTTTGACCCAGTGCTGCTGAGAACCTGAATGATTTGTTAGATTCCTAGAGAGGGAAAGGGAGCCAAGCCCTTCATTTAACCACATGACGTTTCAGAAGTTGAAGAAATGAGAATTTAAGTTCCACATCTTGTTCCTCCCCCTTATTCAACTATCAGTCACTGATTGTTCCTGCCTCAAAACAGTCTTCACATTTGGAAACAGAAAATAAAACATTCTACTGGCTGTACCCACACACGTCTCCTCTCTATTAATGCTCAATGGAAGCAAAGAGATGAGACCAAGACACTGTGGATTAGAAACCTTAGAAAAATCGCCCCTGAGAGTTACTTGCTCTGCTCCAGATGAAAAACAAGCAATACTGCCACTCTGCTCTTTTTCGGTCTCTTTAAAAATCTCAACTTAAAGTATGATCTTATGTGCATAGCTTTGAGTTCCCAGTGTACTCCTACTCCAAGGCTATCGGGGTACCTTACTTCCACTTGATATTCTGCCCCTTTTTGCATTTCTCATGCCCGGTTGCACAAAGTCTGTCAAAGAGAGTGCAGTTTGATGCCGCTGCTATGCTTTCCCTGTAAGGTTATGGATTAAACACCACTGTCCTTGTTTGTTACAAGCTATTTTCTCTAGTTCACAAGGTTAAAGAAATTCCATGATATCAACTCATGCTGTTAATTAGTCCAGCGTACAGCAAGTGCTCGTAATTAGAAGGTTTTTTTCAAGTGCTTTCTAGAAAAACCCTGTTTTAAATTCCCTTGGAAGTACAAAGCAAAGTGGCTTTTGTGGGACCGCCTGATTCCACGTGGCCTAATTCCAGACCTTCATACAGCCAGATCACTTAGCCACAAAAATAGTCTGTGTCAAGCGTTGATCGCATTTCTATCAAGTTCAACAGCATGCATGATGCAGAGCTTATGCTAGGTTAAAAGGACCGACAAGCCCTGCTCCACCTTGCTTTTGTCTAGTTGATTTATAATTACTTTTAAAAAAAAATGTGACCAGTAGAGTGAGTTTGTTAGTTCAGCACTGTGCATCTCATGACGGTGGCAGTTTTCATCTGGCCCTACGAACCTTACAACTGGACATGCTGTACCGTTGAACCACAGAGAGCTGAAAGCTGATAAAGCAAGCCTGATAAATCCTCCTGTGATTATTGTAGGAAGTTTTTAGAACAGCTGTCTGTTTTTCCCCCCTTTTCACCTCATTCTCCTCACACCCATGCTCTTTCAGCAGGGAATACATTCACATCTCAGTTGCTTGAGCCCATTTAATTTGAAACAACAAGCTCCGAACTGGCTACAACAAAAGGATTTGTTCCTTTATAATATTGACTACATCCCAGAAAGGAAGAACAGGAAAGATCAGTTTTGCCTTTGCTGGATACCTTGGAGGGTTCCGAGATCAGCAAAGAGGTAAGGAGGAGAACAGGATGTGGCTATGCCTTGAACGGTGGCAACTCTTGTGGGTGGGGAACCCAACAGAAATTTTTCTAGTACATGTGTGTGTTTGTAAGTATGGGAAAAATGCAATAGAAATTTAAAGAAAAAATTCATGCAAAGCAAGAAGTCTAAGTTATTGGGCAACAAGAAATGGCCGTTATCTTGGAAAGGACCTTATAATCTTCTTATACACAATTATTTTTGCTCACATGGGAGGCTGGCCCATGTCTCTATGACTGAGTCTCTATGATTCAGTCTCTCTCGGAGTGACTGTGCAGGCACAGTGAACTTCCTCTTCTGGTAGATTCCTCCTGCCCAACTTGGATGCAGCGCTGGGATCGAGGCAAGACAGATACAAGAATGAGAAAACAGCTGTGGAGGGTTATGATGTCTTCATGGGGAGGAAATCAAACTATCCCCAAGATTAAAGCCAGCCTTGTTCTATTAACTTTGTCTTCAAAGCACCTCTATACAAGAACTGGGTGCGTTTCCCAGAGGACAGCATGAAGGCACACAAAACAAACCAGGGATTTGGTTCTCTGGAAGAAAGAAAAAGAAGTTCAATTAAAACAAAGCCATCTCTTTTGGAAGTGTACCATTGTTTCGCTTTCTTTTTAAATGTAGATGGTGGGAAATTCCAGCCGAATGGAGTGTCCACCAGCCTATTTGGCAATCCTTCTTCCAGGGATGGTCCTCCTCAAGGGCTTATCTGCAACAGAGGGTAGGCATATTGTTACAGAGCTAAAGAACCTGCTTCTGAGAGCAACCTTTGAGGCACATTTCCCAAAGAGAAACCTATTGACCAGAGACTCCCATTTATGCCTAAGAAGTGCTTAAGAGCTCTTTCTTACAACCGCACGTCCCAAACTGATGAGATGCTGGAAAATCAATCAGTTCTTATGTCCTGACTTGTTCCTGCACCCATGCAGGAATGGCCTGATGCTTTTTTGGCTTGGTGTATGCAAAGACCTCTCTTCCTGCCAGGACATTGTCCCTGTTGCCACCTTTTTGTGCCCAGCACTGCTATTGCGTCCATCCAGTCTGTGACCACACTCAGCAAGGCTCTCTGGGTAGCCTGGCACTGGAGATGGACGACCACTGAAGCTTTGAAAGTAGCTGGGCAAAAGATAATCTGAAGCTTCAGTTAGACTGTTTTCTTTGTAGTTTGGTTAGGCCTGTGAAGGAAGCAGCAGGCAGGGATCAAGGGGAAGCTGTGATTTGACTATGTGCTTGGTAAACCCTTTTTGCTGCTTAGGTGCACCCACACACGAGAGATTTGGATCAATAAACTCAACATTTGGGTCGAGCTGAACTAGGCCTGACTGAGTGGTCCTTCAAAAAATCAAGGGTAGAGGCCCTTGCATGACCTCCAAGTCCATGTTGCAGAGGGCTCCTGAGCTGCACTGAGCCAAGATCCCCAGATGGGTGGCAGACATGGGATGAACTGGACTGCTTTTGCTCTTTGAAGGAAAAGCAACCCCTGAAAACCTCTTCTGTAAGCAGTGGTCCTTGCCATGGGCCTTGGACAATAGCCAGAGTTGGGGACGCATTTTGTTGCGGGGCTGAAGATCCCGTTTTCCATCTTCTCCCAGACCCCCAGCAGAACTCCTCAGCATTGGCCTTTCTCAACTCTACGCTAAGCATCTCTCCAAGTGATGATATCACTGCATCTCCTTAGGGAGTCCTCAAGGATGACTGGACTCCATCCTTTTCAAAAAGGCCTGCGTTCTGTCTCTCAGACAAGCAAATACCTGTAGTCCCATGCCCCAACTCTGGTGGTCCTTCTCCAAGAGGACTCAGAGCCACCTCTGTCTCCTACAAAGAGGGAGAAAACCTTGCCCTGAGATATCTTGGGGCATTCTCACTTATAGTAGCTGCAGGAGGTCAGTCTGTACGATGTCCCCTCCTGAACCGAGAACAATGATGTTGAACGCTGTCACTCCAGCCTGGTGAAAGCCATTTGTGAAAGTCTTCATCCTCTGCTCTTCCTAGTTGTCCTCATGTGGCGCAGGACAGAAAAGAGCTTGAAAATGCTGTCTGCAAAGTAAACGTGCTACTTCAGGTTTGGACCATTTTGCTTGGCACTGAGAGCAGAAACTGCACAAGCAATGCTCAACATAGGCTCTGTCAGCCAAAGTGCCCAGGCACTGCAAACACGTGGAGCTGGCAGAAGCATCTTCTGGCACTGTCTGATGCAGCTGCCTTGTGCTACCTTGATGTGAGCCCCCACCACAGCTAGAAAAAGGAAGGACTTCCAAAAGGGTAGAGGATCATGATCTGGTTTTCTAGGAATTAGTCTCTCTCCACTGATGGGAGCTCCTTGCAATTCCCTTGCAAGTGTCCTCAGATTTTCACGTCTCAGGGTCTCATTTGTGTCTCCCAGCTCTCTGCTTCATGCCTGAGTCTGGACGACTGTGTGTTCACTGGGCTATGAAACGATCTGTTCAATGATGAGTTTAGATACGTTCTTTTTATAGCCTTGGACAAGCCCTTGAACTTCTGGATCATTTTTGCTGGTTACTTAAGAGGAATAATAGAAACTCCCAAAGGACATGATTAATATTACAGTGTGCCTAGGCTGCAAGAATGCTGTCCCAGGTTACCTCTAGAAACTGTAAAATGGCAGCAGGGATCTACACCTGCCCTTGCCTTTACCCATACCTTCCTTCCCCTCATGCCTAAAGATTTAAAAAACTGAGCACAATATTCACCTTCATAATATATAAAATATGCTGATCCAACAACACCAGCAAGTTAACTGTAGTTTTGATTTTTAAGCTAGGGGTGCAAACCAAAACAGCTACTATGCACTTTAATATATTACCACACTAATGGCATATAAATAAAAGCACAAAACCTATTATCTCATGCTCTAAGATTTATATTAAATTCAGTGATTCATCAGACAAATATTGTAGACCTCTTTTTGTATCATAGCTGGGAATAGCAGCATAGATCTTTTATCAACAACAGACTGTTAAACCTTCTTGCAAGCCTAATTGAATCATCCAAACCATCCCTGAAAATGACTGAGCAGTTATATCAAATGGTTTCCAAAAATCATCACAGATATTTGGCAACTTGTAAAGCTAGGTTACTTCCTACCTACGTTGAGGATATATTTTTAAGATACAGATTCTGTTTGAACTCAGCGTTTCCTAAGGGCATTTTAAATTACAACTCAGCAATGACTGCGAAGCTTAACTTTCATGTTTGCACAATATATCTGGGTTTCAGTGAAATAAATACACATTCTACCCTTATTTCCTAAAATAACAGTGCTGGAGTATATTGTACAGATAACTGTTCTTGGATTCTCTGTACATATCGGTATCTCACTGCTGTTCATTGGAGTGCAAGTATTTTTAAATTTAGCCAAGGTCTTGGGGCACAGTGATAAAGCAATGAATATGTCTTGCTAGACATGAGTTAAGTGCCTCAGTCTGAACTTGTTTTGAAGTCTGCCTTGCCTTAAGACTAGCTATACGTGAGCTAAACAACCTTAAGCAATGATAATCACCCCCCCGCCCCCCCCGGCTCCTTCTTGCATGCTCTGGGAGTGGGTGTCCCTCAGCTGTGTGGGACCATTGCACCACCTGAAGCGAAGCAAAGCTCAGCTCTTCTGTTTTCAGGGCCACCTCTTCTCCCACTCCCGCAGCTGTACTGACTCTGTGCAAGCGGCCTTGTATCCTCCTCATCTCTCGGAAAAGCCACCAAGGAGGCTCACCAATGCTAAGGTTTTCCTCATCGTTAAGGTTTTGCTCAGCATAACAGAGTCTTTGATGGTGATCTCATTGTCAAAAAGGTTCTTGCAGTTAATATGACAGATTTCAGACGCAAGCAATCAAGTTAATAATACTCATGAGACGAGCGGTGTCACCAGAGGAAAATAGGTAACATTCTGTGCTGAGCTGTTGGGTATAAGCAGGGAACAGATGAGATGGGAAGATACAAAAAGCCCAGCCTAGACACCCAGAAGCACAGAGGGCACAGCTCTGGCACAGGCACACAGAAAGGAAGAGGACTAAGCGCTTGGCTGAATTGCTGTGCCAGGCAGAAAGCACAATAAAGACCACTGGTCTCACATACACAAGTAGCAGATACACAACTATGTGTTTTGAGTAAAGACGCTGTGAAGTGGAGCAGTGAACCACCTCATGGCTGAAAGCCAAACCTACCTTCGTCATTTATAGGAAAAGTGTGTCATTTGAATCTGGGGAGATCAGGGGAGGCTTGACTCTCAGAGGCAAGGTGCCTGCAAGCTTATTAATAGTATTTTACATCCCAAAAACCTCACGCACAGGAAGGAACTGCCTTGATTTATTACTGACATTGGCAGGGCTAATGCCTTCTAGATGGCGGGCCCCTTTCTTACTGGAGGGCTGTTGTGGAAGTGGTGCGCTCCCTGAACTGGGGTGCAGGTCTGGGATGTATCTCAGGTCCTCCCCTGAGACCGCCTTGCTGGGGACACCCTGACCCTCGGCTCTCAACCCCATCCCAGGCCCTCCGTGCCTCTCTGTAACCTGCCCATTTGCTCTGCTTGGGACCTGTGGAGGAGTCTGCAGCGCCATCCCCGGACACCTTGAATGTGCCAGAGAAATGCCTAAACTGTAGCTTTAAGGTGATGGACAGGATATAAAACAAACTATATCTGCAACTATATCTGCAAACAGCCGATCGAAAGTCACAACAGAGAGTCACGGTCCACCGGAGAGTTATGACAACCGAATAGCACCAAGGCAAGACAAAGAAGGATTTAATTTACTGGATGATTAGAGACCTCTAATATAAGCACATGCTATGGCAGGTCAGGTCTGGGAAAGCTCCCATAATGACCCCAGAGGAGAAGCCATTGGTGGACCCGAACACTGATGGTAGAGGTCCCTGCCTTGCAGAATGCCTGAGGCAGAGGAGCTACATCCCAGCTCTCCACGTCTCAGGTGATGTCCCTGCTATGATGGCTGTATTTGGCAGCCTGGACTCTGCCTTTCTGTGCTGCTCCTCTGCTGTTTCTTCCTCTCACCAGGGTCTTTCAAAAGAGCAATTACTTCTCCAAGCTGCTCAGTCTTCTCACCTTCACCATGAGATGAGAGACCATGGCAGAAGTGTTCTTCTGAAACACCAGGCAGCAGTTCTTGCCCAGCTCATGTACGTGGCCGAGTATGCCACAGAAACCAGGGCCTGAGGAAATCAAAGGGTGCTAGGGTGGTTGTGTTTCTCAGTCCCCGTCAGCCCACAACTGAAGACACAAGTTTGATCAGAGACTGATCTTCTTGTAGCAAGCTCAGCATGTTGCTCCTGCTCTCTCAAAGGGACTTTGGAAAGTGTGAACACAAAAGGCCTTTTATATACAGAGCTGGCTCCTCCGCTCTCAGATGCTGCATTTATTTGGAGCAATGGTGCAATCCAGTGGCCAGTTTGGATAGTAACACAATAATACTGTACAAGCTCTAATCCACTGCAAAACTAGGAAGCACCTAAAGGGAGCTGCAGTATCAGTGAGCCTGCAGAGAAGCACTGATGTCTATCCATGAGTGATCTCAAGAGATGCACAGAAGATCCATGTTTCTTGATAAGACAGGATCAGGACTGAGCGGTTGGAATCAATAAACGGGGTGGCTCTTCTTTAGGGGAAGTAGGGCCTATCCTCACATAAGTGTACAACCCTCACTAATATTTTTCTGAGTATTATCTCCCTGGGGCGCTAAGCACAGATGCATGCTGGCACCAAGTCCAGCACAACACCACTCTGGAGTGGAAAGCACATCCCGGAAGAGGACCTGCACCCCAAACCAGGGAGCACACTACTTCCACAACAGCCTTCCAGCGAGGAAGGGGCCCACTGTCTAGAAGGCATTAGCATTGCCACTATCAGGAATAAATTAATATTTTAAATACGTTGCTTTCCTGAGGGCCAGCATTTGGAGGCAGGAATGTGGATTAATTTGATCTGTTGCTATAGACTAGGCATTTTGGCCTGGAGAGCGCATGGAGAGCAGCAAAGAAGCGGACCTGCAGGATCCTTTAATCCCACCAGGAAATGGGGTAGGCTTGATATCACTGCTCACCCAAGGAATCACAGAGGTGAGGCCCTAGAAATTCTGCAGAAATAGGCTGTAGAAAATCTTAGTGTGAAGACTGACTGCTACCCAGGCAGTTGTGAGGAAGGATCCCCCCCTCCAAGAATTGCCCTTGGACTCCTGCGCTGGGAAAATGTTGGCTTGTGGCAGTGACTTCCGCAAACCTTGCAGCGTGTAGCCCTCTTCAAAAGCCTCTGCTGGAAGGGAAAGCTTTTATGTGTAGTAGACTCCTTACTCTGTGTAGTTTTTACATATGCTTTAGTCCGGAGAAGAGAGAGGAGGTGGTGTTGCTGAAGGAAGCTGTTCATTTTGACCATATGAAATTTTCTTTCTGGCTTCTACCTCCAAGGAGATACTCAGCTCTGGGTGCATCTTCTTGCCATCCTCACCTCCCTCATCAACAGGCTCCTTGGCCATCATGCAAAAGGAGCCAAAGAAACAGATCCTGAACCCCAACAAGATGATTGCGGTGTCTGTCTTTGTAGCTTGTAGAATCAACAAGATTGGTCAGAAAGGCAACAGCAGCTAGATTAATGAGGGAAAAGAGAAATTCTAGCGGAAATAGCAAACGGCATAGCCATTTTGAGTCAATCCTATTTACAGTTATGTGTCCCTTCTTAAACATGCAGCCTGGCCACTGGCACATCACTGAGGGAGCATCTCCTTACACAAAGCCAGTGGTCAGCTTTTGTCACAGTGTCACAATGAGTTAGCTGGCAAGGTTACTGTAGAAAAGACAAAATAAAATCAGTACAGTCATCTGTATTAAAAAAGACAGGGAGACAATCCCAGTGCATGCCAAGAGCAGAAAAGCAGGACTTCAGGTTTGATTTAAAGCAAGCATCCTCTGGGAAAAAAACAAACAAGTAAAAAAAAACCCACTCACCACACATAAATCCCTGAACTCAACTAGTAAGAGGAAAATATATGACAGTTTCAAGGGCAAGGGAAAAAAATAATCATATCTTCTTATATATGAGACTGTTTAGCAGTGACTTGGTGCTATATTTGAATATTCCTGCAACCTGAACAATGACTGATACATCCGCTGCGAGCATCTAAACTGCAGCATCTAAACTGCAGCATTACCAAGCCAAGCACCTCCGCCCACACACGACATTTAAGGAATAACTTTTGGAAGATGCAAAAGGTAGAATATCAAACTAGTTCTTCAGAGTGGGCAAATCATTAAGCTATTCTTGTTGACAGAAAGTTGGATTCATTTGAATCTGCACAGAAACCATGCGCGTGGTCCTTTCAGACTGCACATGCCAACTGAAGGCATCAACGTGCAGTTTCTTCCTCTGCTAAGTGTGGCATCAGTTTTCCTCTGTTTCCTCCTCGTTTGCTAATTCCCAACTGACAGGGCCAGATCCTGACCTGTGCTGGCTGCTTGCAGTCTCCAGTTGCAGAAGGCTCCCTGATGCTCCATGCAGAGCTTACTGGAAGTATCTGGATGGATCCATACACCGTGGATGCATCTGTAGTACCTTCCAGGGCTTGACCCATACAAGGCCAATTTCAAAATGTTAGAGCTGTTTGTCAACAACCAGTAATTACTTGTTCATAGGAAGTAGAAGAAAAAGAGGAGGCAGGGGGTCTAGCGCTGCCCCAGATGCGTTTGGCTGTATCTGACAGAGTAAAACTTCAAATGCCACCTTGGGTCTTGCCATCCAAATGCGATTTTGTGCACAAACAGTCTCCTTGGTGTTTGACCCAAGGAAGGGAGAAGTGAATTTAGAAAATAACTAACATCTCAAGCCTGTTTTTGTTTTTTTTTTTCCTCAGCAATGCTCATCATATCCCAGCGAGTGCAGCCGATGGCCTTCCCCCTCGCTGTGCACAGCAGCAGCTGGGGAGTTGCAGGAATGTTTGCGCAACAAGCCCCTTTCTTCCTCCTCTCAGTCACCGTGCCCTAGAAATCTGGAGTTTTCTTCAGAATGCTTTTATCCACTTGAGTACTGCCAGGATTGCTAGCGGTTCAATGTACTCGACTGCCACCACTCCTCACTCCTGGAGCGGATGACACAAAAAGCAGTTAAAAATAATCTTAAAAGCCAGTTTTGCCAAAGATTGGGAACATTTGTATGACAAATTAGGATTTAAATTGAACCAGTGAAATTGAAAATGTTTTCCACCCTTACCCTAATTCCTCCCCTCACAAGCCTTACAAAATTCTCCAGAGCTCTGTACAATTTTTTCCTTCAGAATAATTTCTGTTCACCCTCTTCCCCAGGGAGGCTTGAACAAGGTTTAAGAATAGGGACGTTACACAGCTGCTGGCGCAGATGTGGAGTGAGATCTTAGCTGCATTTGAAGTCAGTTAAGTTTTACCATTAAGCAGTTTGCACTTCTGTCTGCTCCAGCACCCACATGCCGTTCTGCTGCTGATTTTTTGGGTGCAACATTTCCATTTCCGTTTTTACCTCTCTGTCTTACCATGTCAAGAAATTGCTTGTGGATACTCCAAGAGGTTACCAACTTCTCCAGCTTCCTGTAGTGTTTTACCATCCCAGATGATTGCATACCCATTGAGGTTTAAGAATGAAGTGGCTTCATAATTTACAGTAAATGGAGTCTTTTATGAGAGACAGACGTTGCTGTAGAGAACTGGAGAGCACAAGTACCATACCTGTGGTTTAACATAAGCCTGAGGGTACGATCCAAACACTTGTAAACTAGCAACCTTTACCTCTGTATCTGGGAAAAACAGTTCAAGTGATCATGAAGAACAGAATATTCTGATTTTAACTTTCCACAAAACTACTGCAAGTGGAAAGATAAATTTTCCTCTTTGGAAATCAAGCCTAATGCCTTCCAGTTTTTCGATTGAAAGAGATGGGTGAAGCATCAAGCAAAGATATTTGCTCCTGGGGTTACTGAGTATATGCAGGACAGAACATGAGGAATTTCAGAGAGACCTAAGCTATTTAGAATTATGAGCAATAAGAAGCTTGATGCTGATAAGAACAAAGTAACATGGATTGAAGGAAAAAACCACAAAGTGCTCAAAGCTCACAGCGTATTAAAGAGAACATCAGCTAAAGAAACAGAGCCTCGTGTCATTGTAAACACGTGAGTGAAGATTGCTGTTGAGGAGGAAAGCCAAACAAGGCACGAAGACAAACAGGGAATGGAGCGTAAATAAGAATTAATTACCATGTACAGACTTAAATCAGTGGTGCAGTTACATTCAAAGAATACGACGGCAACAAAGTTAAATTCACAAAAGTTAGGGTTGCATAGCTAATTTACATTCAATCATTCTCCAATCCACTGCCTCCTCTCCTCTTGTGCATGCTTTATCATGAAACCTTTAAGCAACAGACAATCCACTCAACAATTTAAAATGTAAGAAAGACAGATAAGAACTTTATCACCATGTTCTGAAGAGGTACAGTGCTATTAACTGTCTTAAATCTATGCAAAAAGCCCACGGAGGACATGGAATTAACCCATCCCAGTCTCCGAGTTCCAGCTCAGCAAGCTGATCCCAAGACTAATCTTCGTTGTAAAGACAACAACAGTGCCCTAAGAATTCCCTTTGAATCCTGATTTCCAAACCCAGAGTTCAGAGGGCTAGGGCTTATAAAAGGAATGCATTTTGCAATCTAGCTAAAACTCTGCCTAAGACTAAATATTTGGTTTTCAATGAAAAAAGAAATAATTAGGAAATAAGTATGTTCTGGAAGAGTTAGCAATCTTGTGGTGAAAATGCTGACGCAGACACTCAGTAATAGAAGTATAAACTTAGCCCCCGCTACCTCATTTTATAAAGGCAACTAACTAACAATAAATTTCAGTCAGGTTTATTATCCCAGCAGTTCCACGGCTGCTCACACACCCAGTTTTCCCTTCCCTCTCCTCTGGCTTTGGCAGAGCATCCTGGCAGTTCCTCTCTCAGGTAGGAAATCCTGCTATAGGCAGGCAAGCAGCCAACTTGCTAATCCAATTATGCACTACAATACCTGAGGGGTGCACCATTTGTGAAAGAACAGGCTATTTTCTTTATTCAATTACTAATCAAGTTAGCTGCCTGAAGAATATTAAAATGCCAGCGTAATTATGACATTATGATAGTAGGTAAAAGCTAAATCTGTTCTGGAGATCTCCCCAAAATGTGCCTTCTGAGGGCCAGGTAGGGGATTTCAGAGATGATGCATTAGCCTAATTCTGAGTCTGATGAAGCCAATTGAGGTTAACCATCGGTTTTGATGGGACAACGAGGCCAACATAGAAGACCTGGTAGAGTTTGTGTCCACTTGTTTGTGGTATCCTGGGACCCCACAAAATACTTGAACCACTTTCTGGCACATCTCTCAATAGTTTAGGGAGTTCAGTCATTTGGTATCATCTCCGTCCCTCTGAGATCCCTAATCTGGCAGTAACATCAGAAAACAGGCAGGAGCCCAAGACTCTCCAGGCCATATGGAGTGACCAAGGGCCACCCTGGATGCCTCCAGCAGCTATTCCCTAGCAGCTCTTCTCCACCTCACCCTCCTGGGAAGGGTAGGCTGGCGGCTGACCCTCAGTAGCTCAACATCAGGTGGTCTGTGGTTTTCTGAAGCCTGCTGGCAGTTTATTTGTCTTAACTGGCTCGAGAAGCTCTAACCCAAGTTGGATTTTAGAGGACACAATGGCATAGCTGCTCTCTTGGCACCTTTCACCCACATCATCTCCAGATGCTGGTCTGCTCTTCCAGCCCCAAGCACCATCTCCTCCCTTTGCAGCGGAAGAGGAGTCCAGGAACTTGCAAGCCACTGAGCGCAGCAGCCTGCTGCTGCTGCTACTGCTACTGCTACCA
This sequence comes from Chroicocephalus ridibundus, assembly GCF_963924245.1. Taxonomy (NCBI): domain Eukaryota; kingdom Metazoa; phylum Chordata; class Aves; order Charadriiformes; family Laridae; genus Chroicocephalus; species Chroicocephalus ridibundus. The sequence continues at coordinate 135,798,196 of NC_086284.1, read as the reverse complement.
CACCACATGAAGAGAAAGGGATGTCAGAAGGCTCTTCGTGGGAAAATAGATTTATTCCCCTTTTAGAATAATGGTTTTTTCCTTTGTGGAAAGGTGCAAACAAGACTTCAATTGCAAAACAAGCGTTTTATTCTCCTGGAGAGCACAGTGTCAAGAATCTCTGTATTATTGAAATGGCTGTGTGTTATTTGCAGGACTGCTAGCTCGATTGATATCTGGGTTTCTGCTCCCCTCCCTCAAAATTCTGGTACTTTTGAGAAAAGTTCTGGAATGACAGTCACACCTCTGCAGACCAGAGCTCAAAAACAACAGTAAAGGCTTTCTGACATCTTTATTTCCAAGGTGTTCTTACAGGATATTATCCTATTAAAGGGACAATCCATATATCTCTAACCAGAACTTTATAGAGATATCAGGTATTTTCATATACTTGCATGTCTGTATGGTGGGCCTAGAAGGTGGCCCATAGCACTGTCACCACAGCTTAGCGGTTCAGATGGTATCAGCAAACACATTTGTTTTAGTCAAAAGCACTATCAGAACCAGCTTGCCAGGAGCTAAGTGAATAACAGAAAGTAATTTTCCCTATTTCTACAAAAAAAAGGCCGCTGTTTGGGCAGCATTATTTGCAGCCAATTATTCTGCCATTTCCATTTGTGCTCCAGGGAGCTGCGTTACTTCTCCACAGAGCTCAGCAGCTATTCATTAGGTTAGTCTCCGAGTTTCTATTGCTTGCATAACGTTCACCCTGCAGTGCCTGATGACAGGAGCTTTAAATGCTATCTGTTGCTCTGAATCTCCCTTGTAGGGTTTTGGAACCTGTCCCAACCGGGGAAAGAACAGAGAGCTTTTGACTTTTGGATTAGGATATAAAATGCCACAGTTTATCATAACAAAGGAAGGGTTGAGAGGAAGAACAGGCCTACTGAGAATGCCCCCTTAGGGACAAAGTTGGAGTACCACTGGGACGCTGCCATGTAGCAGCATGTGAAAGCTGAAAGCCATCACTCCATAAATATATTTTGGCAAGAACCTGTACTCTTTGATACACGTTTTTCCTTTGTAATGACTCCAGGATTTGTCTCTAAGAAGACCACATCCCTGACTTGTCTGCCTTGGGATTACTAGCAGAAGGATCACAAATTAGGGAGTCTCACATCTGTGCAGCATTTGAAGTCATTGAACACCGGCACACTGGGCTTTGATTGCCTACGTGCACCTGGCTCAGCATCATTGGCATGACCCTCCCAGGACTACCTCTGACTCCATGCCCCTCTGCACGTTCATAAATAAAGCACGATCACACCCATGGTCTTGCAGATACAAACCAGACCTGCTCAAAGGATAGAGCTAGAGCACAGCTCCACCTACATCTTTCCACAGAGTACACAGCGCCTCCAGTCATGCCACTTCTTGGGGAATGAGTTGATGGGAAACTTCATCTCTGAGGACAACAGAGATGGTGACTTTCACAGGAGTTAGCCAGACCACCACACACAGTTTTTCAGTTTACAGTCATGTCTGCCTGCACATTTTAATAGAAACTTGAAGGACAGACAAAATGCCGCCCTATCACCATTGCAGTAGGGAACTTAACTCTGACTTAAGATTTTCAGGCTCTTCATGGCAAGCCTGCTGAGTTTAAAATGTTTTCTTTAATTAAAAAATAGCCCTGAAACAGCAGCTTGAACCCTTAGAGACAGAACGCGCTTGTTCCTTCTTTAGTCATTACTCCAGCACAGCAGACAAAACACTTGTGAATGCCACATTTGCTAGCAGAGAGGCAAGTTTAGTTCAGCACGCAGTTCATGCGGGAAGGCGAAGCGTCCCAGTTCAAGCTTTTACAACAGGCCCCAGGCTGCCTGCCTTGGCCAAGAGGAAATGCTGAAGACAAGACTATTTCCTAAATCCTGCTCCTCACTGAGGTTTTCTGAGGTGGCTGTTAGGAATACTCCTCTTATGCAGTCACTGTCCTGAACCCAATGGTTAAATAACCTTCTAAAACAGCTAAGGGAGGATTTTCATTCACTAGCTCCATGCAGGCAAGGTGGGAAAGGTTAGTTCATTGCCAGCATACCAGGGGATTCAAGGTCTCCTATGACACAGGAGGTCACTAACCATGCAAAAGCTCAGGTGGGAAGGGTCCTAGCAGTCCCTTTCTCACAGTTGAAACTGTGCTTAAATATTCTCCAATAATTAAGTAAGCTTATGACTCTAATTATATTTAATGTTCCCTAAGGGAAGAAGGTGTGCAGAGGCCTTGATCCACTATATTTTTAAAATCTTCTTGTAGGGGTTTCAGTCTATCTTCTCCTCCCCTGCACTGTGTCCTTAGAACAAGGCTGTGGATACTGTTTTTCTCCAGCCTAAATAATAATTCAGGAAACAGAACAGTGTTTGTCAGTAGGAATGAGGGTGGAGACTGAGGGCACCAGCATGGGGGCTTGTACCACTTTAGGACACTTTTGGAAATCACCGATCCCATCATCTATTGGATCCAAGTTCAGTGAGGCCTCCTTCTCTCCTGTGGTTTGCACAGGGCCAAACGTGGCAACAAATGTGCCTTGAGACTGAGGGCTCATCATGCCCCCCAGCTAGAAAAGAGTGGGCAAACACTCATTGGTAGCACCGACGTAGTAGGAACCTGATAAACCTCAGATGTGGGCGAGCTGCCGACATACTCAGCTCCACCAGGAGTGAAGTACTCCCGAGTGTGCCCTGGTGCACAACTGCGGGATTGTACAGGCATCGCCATGGCCAGGAAGCAGCCAAATGGGTGACTTTTAGTTGAACATCCAGAGGGCTAGTTAGGTGCCTGCATCCTAAGCCGTTTCAAAGATCCCCCACAGGCACCGGAGCTGCTCTCCTCTCGCTGAGGTATGTTCTGCTGCACCTGCGTTCCTGCCAGTTGGTGTTAAGACCCTCCGCACCGACTCTGCCCCTCATCGGATGGTCCCATCCAGGTGTGTTCCCTGGCTGTTAGGTTTGAGACTATTGGGACATAGATGCAATTCTTTATCTCTGGGTAAAAGAAAATTTTAATTATGACCTAACATAAGTGCCTATAGGGGACTGCACAGCCGAACATGCCAAACACAAGGAAGTAAACCAGACACGAAACCCCTGCCTCATTTACAGGGCTCCTTCCTCGTCTGGCTTCTGAGGTTCTCAAATCAGTGTGTTATGGGGAGCCTGCACATCGATCCAAAAGCTGAAATCTCCAGCAGTGAAACAGGGTGAAAGCAAAAGATTTGAGCTAATACTTTCCAAAAGATCCAGTCACGAGGCCAAAGGAAATGAAGTATCAGAAGTGGGGCCTTGAGCCTAGAAACGTAATCAAGGCCTGGGGAAGTGTTCGGCGAATGTTGGGGTCAGCAGTGCAAGTGCAGAGAGAAGCTGGAGAGTCCTTAAACATCTGAGCTAAGTGCCAGGCGCTGCCAGACCGAACTGACAACCAGGCACTGCTGAGCAGCTCAGGAGTCATCGACTGACTCTTTCCTCCAGAGGAAATGCCTAGAATGGAGAGACCTGAAGTAGCACTTTCTTCACCATAAAACCACCTGATCAAAAAACCTATCACGCATCATGATTTCTACTTCACCGTAGTATCACGTGCATCAATCCCCTGTAAAACCACTGACACAGCTCTTACAACGCCGTGTTACTGCGAGGGAGAATCAAAGAGCTGGGAGCGCTCAGGATGAGAAGAGCTGCAAGGTTCGCGTCCCCAAATATCGATACGTAGTTGACTATATGCATTATTGTATTTCTTTAAGAACATAAATATATAATGAGGATTTCCACTGAGAGGCCACATTTTTATTTATTTAGGAAACAAGTAAGTTGAATTCTGCTGGAATCTCTCCATACAATGGATGCTCCAGGAGTTGACAATGCACAGATTTCTTGGAAGTGCCACATTCAGAGCAAATTAACACGGCCTTAAAAGCCATTTCCAAGACAACTCTCTCACAGACACAAGGTATTGGCTGTGAAACAGAACATCAGACATGAGGCATCGCATGACATCAGGTAGCACATTTCTGTTTATTTGCCTTTCTTCAAGAATTCTACCTCACCATTAGGCAAAGGAGGACATACAAGATGTACAAGAAAAAGACTAAAAGAGACTTCCTTATCACTGTGTTCTGTGGCATGAAGGCACACAGCCTCTGGCTTTTTTGTTTGTTTTTTTTTTTAAAAGGACATGTATTTACTCTGGCTGAGGTGTTACAGTTCAGAGAACAACCTGCCGTCTACAGGAAATCTCTTGAGAAAATTAAAAGTGAACACAGGTATTTGCTAGGCTGTTTTACTGAATGAACACTGCCAGCTGCACTAATAGCATTTTACCAGACACTTGTCAGCTTGTGAACCTCCATGTTTATAAAGACAATAGGAAATCCGACTCCAGAGTGATGGGGACAGGGAGAAGGGGTTGGATTTTTCTTCCCCCCTCACAGCAGATTTCCGCCTGCTGTAAACTTGTGTTTGTGTACTTCAGTACCTCTGTGACGACCTACAACAGAGGTTCTTCCCTAGACATATACAGTTTGCCCGTAGTCTGACTCAATGCGTTAGTAACTCTCATATATAATATTAAAATCCAAGGTTTGTCTCCAATGTCCTTCACATGATGCTCTGTCTGTTCACGTCCACGTTGTATGCTGATGAATTGGAACAGCCTCGGCCAAAATCAATAAAAATGCCTTCAGAATCAGAGTCAATTGACTCCAAAATTTGATCCACTATGTTCTCAGGACTGGAAGAGGGAACTGGAATCAAGGAAGGGTCCCTGTCCAGCTCAAAAGACCTATGTGGGTCATCCATCGAGTGGAAGAGTCCTTTCTGTTGCTCAACTGTGCTGAGTTTGCTAGAGCACTGCACCGACCCAGTGCTGGGCCTCTCCTGGTCTCCTGACAGCGAGCTTTTCGTGGCCGTCATGGAGCTCTTGGAACCATTGTCCATGATGGTGGTGAGGTTGGAGTACCCCTGTAGCTCCAGGCAGGAGGTCATTTCCGAAACAGAGTGCCTTCGGATGCCCGTTCCATTGGCAGCCATGCCCTCGGTTTCGTACTCGGCCACTGGTGTCAGCAGTGGGTTGTTGTAGCTTTTTGATCGCACCACGGGGTTCTTGGCAAGGATGTCACCCGATTTTGAACGCCTGAAGAACCGCTTCTCTGTAAATAGAGAAAGATCCGCAGTAATATCTACAAAGTCTCCCATTTTTGTGGTACTAATAATTACAAGTGTTCAAAAGGAAAGTCCAGGCCTTAATATTCATGAGCTTTTCTTGAATGACAAAAACTTTTTTAAAAGAATACATTTTGCTGGTTTTATAGATCCATAGGATTCAGATTTCCTAGATTTCTTTAGTGTATTGAAGGCCCCAGACATATCTTTACAAATAACAGCTAAGATGCCCTTATATTCGTACAACTTCAGCAGGTGGAGTAAAGCAGTACATATTGTGGGAGACCTGTTATACAATTGCAAATACTTTCTTTAGACAAGAACAGAAGGCACTATTCTGTTATTGTTCAGGCTATAAAAGTCATCACTAATTTCTAGCAGTTGAAATCTAACTTTTCCCCTCACCTTGGGAAAATCAGGTCTCTTCAAATTTGGGGCACAGGTATTAAGACAGGCAGTCTTACTAATAATTCTGGAAAAACTTAGATGCAAAGCATCGTCCAGAGACCACACAAAGGAGAGAGCACCAAGAGTGTTTGGAAACGTTGAATGGAGGGCTGTGCCCATGGCAACCTTTTTTGGGGAACAAACCTGCACTGGATCTGGCAGTGATTGTATGAATGCTGCTCTTAACCAAGTGGGCTCTTTCCAAAGAACGAGCAGCAGGTGGCAGCAAGTCAGCACAGAGATCTGCCAACGGTGGTTTAGGGTGGGAGCGCCCTTCGGCAGCTAGACCAAAATGATCATCATGAAAACTTTCTGCAGACTTTGCTGTTCAGACTCACGTTTGAAGGTTTCTCCCTGCTACTCTGATTTCGCCATCCCCATGAAAGGGGCACGGCTGGAGAAGAGAACTGAGTTACACTCTGGAAGTCAACCACAGCCACTGCATATAAATTGTTGGCTTTAAGTTAGGATGCTGGTATATGTTCCCCTCCAAACCACACCATTTCCTTTACAAATATGAGCCTATCCTAAAATTATACTTATGTATAATTATGTGCTTACCTAGACACAAATTTCAATCATATGTTGTACTAGTAAAAAAGCCCGTTTCTGTACTGAAGATTGTATTTTGCAGTTGTTTCTGCCTCAGCAGTGAAATCAACTGAGCCAAGTTCACTTCTGGACTTTTTCTTTGTTAGGAGTTTGACCTGGCAAACAGAAAAGGTTCCCTGGGGCTGCCCTACCACGGGAACTCTGGCTTTTTGGTCACACCAAGGCTTGCCTGGAGGGGAAGGCTGGGTGTGCTGGCCAGATGGGGAAGAAAAAGGGTCAGAGGCCTCGCCAGTCCCAAGGAAAATATGTCAAAGCTTTAAATAATACTACCAAAATAGCTGGACAGAACTAGATCTGTTAGTTTAAAAGCAGCAGAGACTGATGTGCTCAACTCCCTCAGATCCAGGTTCACTGTCTACAGTAAGACCTATCCAGGGGTAGAGACACAGACCGCATCAAGGGCAAGTGCCCAGTCCACCAAAACCTTCCTATCTTCTGCAGTCATATAATACAACATTTATTTTCTAATAACGCACTTCATGGGAGTTTTATTCTCTTTCAGCGCATTTTTTCTGCCCCGAGATACAGAAGCTTGTATTCAGAAAATGTCGGTTTGGGGCTTCATTTAAATGCTTGTGGCCTTTTAATGGCAAGCAACGAATACAAAGTAGTAATCCTGAACCATTTTCCATAAATAAATGGCCTCCACTTATTCACATGAAACTGATTTGTTTCTTAAATGCCTACTGCAATAAAACCATTTTTCCATTTAGCTGTCGGGGAAAATCAACTACCTTATTGACCACTTCTGACAAGCAAACAGATTGACTGCATAGAAAACACACCATTGAACTTATTTTCCTCTCTATTTTCTCTATTGAAGCAGGCCATCACAGTATTTATATTAAAATACTCAGTTACTACCACATTTCCCTTTAGATTTATGATGGTAATTTTCGACAGACTGAAGTATTACGCAGGATATTCAAAAGACCTTCATCTCATCCAAATTTTGCCTTCACAGAAGTCACTGAATGCTTCAGAACTCAAAGAATCATAGAAAATATGCTGGAAGGGACTCAAGGTCACTCACTCATCCTCTGTCACCAGGCAGGACCATGTTTACCCACCTTGCTCCTTTTGGATGCCTATGTATATGACACATATATAGCGCCTCTAGCAGTGAAGATTCAACAGCCTCCAGAGGCGTTTTATGTACCATTAGAGATTTTTCCTTCCATGTAAACTGAATTTCCCCTGCTACGGGTGGTCCACTCTTTTTCTTATCTCCAGTGGGATGGAGAACAGCTTACTACCTTCCACTCTGCAGAAAGCTTTTACATGTTTGAAGGCTTATCGCTTTGTCTTCTCTAAGACAAATTCCTACTCTCTTCCCCGCTTTAAACAGCCTTGTATGATCTTTGTGCGCTAATGAACAGACACTACTCAGCACTCTAGAAATGGCTTCCTGCTTCAAGCTCTCACTGTCCATAAAGTGTCCTGTGTGAAACCTCTGACATTAAAAGGTAGAATGGAACGCTAAACACGCTCTAGATGCACAGATTTATTAATGACCACTGTTACAATGATCTGTTTTCATCTTCTGCCACTGGCAAGTTTCACTGTGACTTTGCCTGTTGCAAAGAGCGTGTCCTTAGAAAAGGAGCCTGACTGCATTGTGCCAATACTGGCAGTCTCCTCTCGCGTGGGCCCTGGCCCTGTGCAGACCAAGGTTTTGGTGAAGCCCTCTGGGCTGTGTTAAATCGAGTCTCTGTTATTCTTACCCAAGATACAGGAAGAGTGCGTGAAGGGTCCGTCACTGGAATACAGACCGTATGTGCCCAAGTAAGGAGAAACGACTTTCTGGATCAGGGATTCCAGTTTCAAATAATCTTCAGTCACACCTTTCGACTCGTGAACCCCCTGAAAGAGAGAAAATACCCAAGATGAGCACTGTCCCCTCCAACCACAAGCCTTCCTTGCTCCCCAGGGCAAGCAAAGAGGCAGCAAGCACTTTCACTAAGTTCCATAGCAAAGATGCACCGTGATGCGATACTGGTTTGTTACTACAGCCGGTTCTTCTTACTGTAAAGCCAAGAGATGTGAGTCGAACCAGAGAGACTCACTACGCAGGCACTGCACAAATGCTCGGAAAGAGGCAGCAGCTATTTCCAGGACATTTAAATCCAGAAAGGTACATCCTGCTTAGCGCAAAGGCAGTCAGGGAGGATGGAGGATGCAGTCTGTGAAGATGAATTAGTAACGTCCCTGGAGTTTTTGTTATTGCGATCTTATACTGGCTTCCTGAATGAACTACTGCCCAGTGCTGCACCAGCAGCTGGTACCACAGGGTGTCACTGCAATCTAAGCAATACCAAAGAGGGTTAAGAAAAAGGTGAAAGTGAGACTCAGAAGTACTTGTTCCAGGGTATTTTCAACAAGAAATATTTATAGTGAAGAGGTTTGTATCTCTTCCTCACCCCCTTCCCTGGCATTTGCCATTATCCAGGCAAAAGTCACATTATAACCAGCGTGGTAAGATTCACCCACAGGCAAAATCTTTTGCCCTTAGCTGTTAACTCTGCACTTCCACCCACAAGTGGGCTTATAAGGCTGCAGTGGTGACAGGAAAAGCCTGTGGAGCTGTAGTCTCCTTTCCACTTACAGCTGCAGCGCGCGTGCTCCTGCCTTGTCTGAGCACAGCCCTGTGTACGTGTGTGTAGGATTCCTCTTGCAACTTGAAGTAAATTCACATTTTAGTGTATTGCTATACAGCCATATGCTTGACATATCTTATGGCAGAATCAAGATCCTGAATGCCATGCTCAGCAAGAAGTTTGCTTGAATTTAGCAGAATCCCAGATTTCATAATACGTCCCTGAACTATGGTAAAAAGAAACATGTTGGGATGAGAGCCTATGGAGAGCAATATGCAGATCAAATGAGTAAAATTGCAACACTTCCCTCAGAGTGTGAAAGGATCCTGATGTTCAGGATGTATTCGCTGCTCAGTATGATTCACCAACCAGTGTCTACGGGTGACTCTCAGCCTGCGACTTGTTTGTGAATGGCTCAGTTCACCTCCCGGCTGTTGCGCTGCCTGAATGCCGCCTGGCGCTACTCAATAAAAGTTTATGAATGGAAAATAAATAGTGGCCAACAGAGAACGGCTAGAACTTGGACTCCAGTTCAGCAGGTTTTATATAATGAATAACAATCTTTGGAGATGTGCTATGTCCTGTAAAACTTTGGGAGAGTCACAAATACAAATATGAAGACAAGGACATATGCAGTGAATCTGAAAGCTGGCAAACACCAAAGTAACAGCAGAATGAGCCCATAGCTATTCAACCAATTTAAACCAGACAGAAATAATGTAGGAATAATTCAGAAGACTTGCTGAAGGTGCACGTATTATTTCCAAGTCATCGCTGGCCTGTATCAGAGAAAATGTTTCAAAAAACAGGAGGAAGAGTATCCAGTTTTATCATGTTGAGATCTGCTCCAGGGTCTCTCCTCCTGTCTTGCTGGGATTTAGCCAAGATCTTTTCAGCCCTCAGAAGGACAGCATGCCTGCTACCTTACTACAGACTCACAATCGCATCAACCTCATAGCCCACTGGCAAAGGCCAGCACGTTAGGCCATCCTCTTCAGGCTCCTACACCAATTACCTCTGGAACCAGTTTCCTAAACGTGATATGTAATACTAGTAGCAAAAGCCATTGCTTATCATTGCTCATGCCCAGCCTTTGTGGTAAGGCTTTATTTACTTTGCTGCCACTTAAGTATTTTTGATACCTGTGAAAGAGGGTAGCTAAATATCAACTGTGGAGAATGAAACCCAGTAATCCACTGTACCATACTGCCCACCAAATAATTCTTACCACGAGCAGAACTGCGACACTGTATGAATGCTAAAAGTGTCCTTGTCCAGTGGCATCTTAACACCATCTGATTTCCTATTGGCCTTACATGCCTGAAAAGTTCTTTTGGTTTCCCTCTTGGTTGTAAATTATCTGTTCTGCTATACACTCCTTCTTCCCTGATGAACACCTCAAAAGCCTGAGCCGTATTCTGCGTTGACTGCTGCTCTGGAGGGGTTACAAGGAGGCTTCCAGCAGCTCTGTTGGGCTGGGGTAGGCTCTGGGAGTCAGCTGGGAGGATGGAGACTCGGACGCCAAGCTCCAGCTGCTACAACACCCCTCAATCATGGGGCCAGGGAGCAGAAGCTGTGTTGGGACACAGATTCACCTCGTCCCCACCACTGCTGCCCTGCAGCTGCCGTGCCCGGAGAGCCCGTTGGTTCACTGCTCCCAAGAAACACCCTCTTCTCTCAAAATCCCAGCTCCCTAGCCACTTGCATCACCTCCTTCTTCAGTCTTGCCCTCGACCTTCACTCCTGCTCTCCCAAGCACAGTGCTAATCTCTAACCCCCTTTTCACTTCAGCCTCGATTGACTCCCACCTTTGAAATGAAGAGGCCACAAAATACCACCTTTACAGTGTAAAACCACCCTGTATTAACACAGCCTGCCATTAGTCTTATTCCTCAGCTCTGCAATCATCCATGGGATGCTTTGCAAAACATACTGAAAAGTCATAAAACATCTGGCGTCCGCTGGAGCCATGGTGCCTTCTCTTGTGCTCTACACCTTGCCAGAAATGTGCCGTATCCACCTGCAACATCCTTCCTGCGTTGGCCATTGTTCCGGGCCTTCCTGCAGGCGCCGGACAGGGCAGTTCCCTTAAACCATTTTCTTGGTGTGGACCTAATGTGTGAGCAGGAGAGTAACAGGCTGCAGACCACGTCCTGCACTTGTAAAACAGTGTTTTTCCTGTATTTCTTTCTGTTGTGTTATTCAATGACAAACATCCTCCGGGCCTCTATTTAACCAAATACAAGTACATCCCAATATTCAGGAAGGACTATCCCAGCTTTCCAAACCCAAACTTTCCATAGGACCTGAACAACACCATCACTTATTTACGACTTACCCCAGCCCGAGTGGCCCAGAGGACTGCCTGCAGGCTCAGAGCAAGCTGGGGCCACCTCCACCTGGCCGGAGCCCCTGACAAGGGGCAGAGTGTCACGGCGCTGCAGTCACTGTGTGCCGCTCTCAAAGCCAAATGTCCCCTGACCTAGAGCCAAGCTGGTCCTTGCTTCAGCTGTGTTGACATGACACAGCTGGGAAGTGTCCCGACCCCAGGGTCTGGGCTGTAGGCTGTGAAAGGTTGAGTCAGGGAGTGTAAGGCAGTCCCTGCTCCTCTTCATGAGCTTTTAAGATCATGGCCCAGGAAGGAGGTAGCTGCAGGTTCATACATCAGCCCACAACAAGGTAGCTGAGATATACAAAAGGTAGTAATAGGGGCAGGGGTGCCCCACAACCCTATCGAGAAAGCGGGGCTTTCCAATTCTGCAATTCTTCCAATTTAACTTCTTTAGTGAACCCCAGGTGTGGATGGTGCTGCACTTGGTGACACTGAAGGGCAGCCTGAGGGGGGCTTGCTGTTGCAGTGTCACCTCTGAGTCAGCTGGGAGTGGGACACGGGGAACTGTAAGGTGGTGAGCACTGGAACAGGTTGCCCAGGGAAGCTGTGGATGCCCCATCCCTGGAAGTGCTCAAGGCCAGGCTGGATGGGGCTTTGAGCAGCCTGGTCTAGTGGGAGGTGTCCCTGCCCATGGCAGGGGAGTTGGAACTAGATGATCTTTAAGGTCCCTTCCAACCCAAACCATTCTACGATTCTATGATTCTATAACAGCAAGCCCACAGCAACAAGGGCTGCAGCAGCCTGCAGATCCCATGGCCCTGAGGGGGCTGCAGAGTCCCCTCAGCGATATTAGTATCCAGCATAGCTGGGTTAGAGAAGGGGTCTGAAATGGCGACTGGCCTGCCAATTCTTGTTACCGCAGCAGCATGCAAACCGCACTTCGGAGGGCACTGTAATTCCGCACTGTATGGGGCTGAGGAGGGCAAGGAGCTTCAAGGGGGAAGGATGGACACCTCCTAAAGCAGATCCCTTTTAGCAGGCTGGGGGAAAGTTTTGTTTTGCTTTAGCTGCCAGCCCCAAGGGGGCATTTAAACTCTTCTCTCCACCAGAGGTTTCCACCCCGTCCATTGTGCCACATGCGAAATCACCTGTTTGTGTGACACCACATTCAGTGGCAAGGCACTTCTGCTGGAAGTTTAGGATGGAGCAAAGTATAGCTATAAATGCTTCATACATCTGTATGTAAATGTAAATAGACACATACACATGCATAGACATCTACACATCTATCTATGTGGACATCCACATATACTTAAAGATATATGAAGTCCTTTTCAGACCCTTTCCCAAAGTTGTAAGTGATTTTGCTTATAAAGGCAAAATCAGCTTTAGAGTAAAGCCAACTTGGGATTGTTATCCATGTCACAATAGTTTCTGAAAAACTTTCGGCAGGACTTAAAAGTCACCAATGAAATAATTTAAAAAACTTATTTTCCTTTTATTTTGGCAGTTCATGGTTCTTGTAATTAATGCTTGATGCCCTACTAGTTTGGTATGTCACTATATAGCAATAAAGCAAAAAGTCATATCTAGCAGGCTGGCTGCTTAGCTTGCAGGAAGCTATATTGTAATTTGGAGGAAGAAAGAAAACTTGGAGCAATAAAACAGAGACTCTACCCTTATATTTAGTGCAACATTTGCTCTGCAGACATGCAAAAACTCACTTTAAAAGATAACCGTGACCTTTCATGAACCCAATTTCATTTTAGCAGGAGAGCTTCATGCTTCTCAGCAAGTGTGAGATGTATCTATTAAATTCCCTTCAAAGGCCCTGCCTGACCTATTTATTTCTCGATTGAGGGCCAAAATAGCCCAATATCAAATAGCTGCAAGTACCTCAGTACTTCTGGAAGAGTGTAGCTGCTCGATCAAATCCTCATCTTGGTCACACTGTTTTGAAATGCAACAAGAGTCACCTCATTATCTTCGGAAGGATTATCATGTAATATTATGACAAGATTCTGCCCTACTCTCAAGTGATGGATAATGGGGATTTGAGTCCTGAATATGTGAATACCATTGAAAGTGGAAAACTATCCTCAGCATCCGTAAGAGAGACATGTATTTCTTCATGTAACACTGTATCCAAGTCCCTGACTTCAGTAACCGGTAATTAAATCATTTAGAAATGGACAGTTGTATATCGTAGTTCAAAAGCATTAAAAGGACCATATGCACTACTCTTTTTGATATGTAAATCTGTAAGCACTGCCAGAAGGGCCATATATCCTAAAGACTACAGGTTATTGAGGTAGCCACTTTATGAAGTTACTGCCCCATCTGCTGAAGCGTGGCACCGGCCGCATGTGTGCCCCCCGTTGCTGCATTTGAGTATGTTGCTGGAACAAAACATTCCTTGTGTTTGGTAACAAAGCCCCATGAGTCAAAACCATGTCATTCCAGCGAGAACAGAAGCACTGAACTGCTCAGGTTTCCCTCTCTGTTAATTCTGTAAATTAACCACAAACTCCTACTACTGAGTTTTTAAAGGGCACAAGGGCTTCTTCTGAAAGCGCAGAGGAAAGAATAAATTCGTCTTTTGGCACTGCGAATAAACAGACACCTTCAGAAGAATAACTGGGAGTTTTGTAACCCCACGTAAGGCCACAGCCTCCTCTTTCAATATGTAGGACTTCTCTGAGCCTCAAAGTGCTCCTAAAGTGGAGGCCGCTCCAAGCAGGCATTTAAGAACTTGAGGAGTCCTCCTCCAACACAACCTTAAAACCTGCCTGAGGTTAAGGTTTATTACTTTAACCTTTTGCATGCTGTACAACATAGATAGATTGCTTTGTAGATGAACATACGTTTTAAGGAAAAATACTATTAAGCCATTACCAACATTGTATCTAAGCACAGGCTACGTGACTTGAAAAGCTACCAGGAACCTAAACTCTATTTTGGTAACATTTGCCACAATTTAAAACAAACAAACAAACAAACAAACAAACAAAAAACTAGCAGATATCCTTGCTTTATTTTACCATGGCAATGAAATAACCACAATCACAACTCTTTATTTCTGTGTCCTATTACATTAATTTTTCACACCCTGCTCTTCTCTTCATAGGCAGGGAACAGCGATAGTGGCACGCAGGGCGGGCAGACCTGCCATCGACCCAGCTCGGTGTAAGATGCAAACCTGCCTGCAGCCTCTGTCCCTGTGCAACCAGGTGGACATGGCTGCATACTCCCTGAGGCTCCACCTCTCTCTTTTTATTCATCACCATAAACGAAATCCTTTCATTTTTCGGTAAAATGAGACACCTAAAATATAACCGGACAGTATCAGCACTTGCAAACGAATGCTCTGAAATGACCACAAACCCCGCTGCGCCAAGCCCAGCCCATCGGGGAGGCGTTCAGGCTGTGAGTTGCGAAGGAACCCAGAAATGAATCATCCCCCTCCCACCACTTTTCACCTGGTGTCGGCTACTTCCCTTCCGCAGGCTCTGGTAAAAACCTCAAGACATGAAGCAATCCCCAAAGACAGTCACAGCCACGAAAAACTATTGAGGTTGCTGATGGTCCAGTATGTCTCATTAGACAGCCTGGCTAAATTAGGATGTAGAGTTTTAGGCTTCCCAAGCTCCTCTGTGCAGATGTAGGACATCTTATGGAAAAGACCTGGGGCTCATGAAACCCTGGCATGTGGCAGAAAGGGAGTTGGTTTTGCATATCGTTTGCTGCTTATGCCTCTCGCTTCTCACCCCAAAAACTGGATGCGAAGCTGCACGTCTCCTTTTTACGTGTATTAGGGAGCAAAGAGGTGGCAAACCCTCATTGTTGCAGTGGCAAAAACTGGGGGCAAATCTCCACTGTTAATAGCCTGCCCAGGGAGACCAATGATAAAACACAGCCCCTGGAGCTGGGACTGCTCCGGGGCCTCAGAGCAGGTTGCATCAGTTTCTGCCCCATCGCTCTGTGAATTACAGTCTGCTCACAAGCGCTTGTTAGCACAGCGCTAAGTAGAAGAAAGATGAAATTTTCTTCTCAAGGACTCTTGGTGAGCAGAGCAGCCACCAGCAGAAGAATGGTATCTTCACCACTTCATCCAACTGTCTTGAAATCTTGGGAATTGGTGGGTTACGTTGGCTGAAAAATGATTTACCCTAAAAATCCTGCAACGCATTGCCTGCCCTCTTAATGGCAGGCGAGGCACCAGCCCAGAGAACCGAGCACATAAATCACAACAGTTGGAGACAAAAGAGCTACAGCTAAAGCTGTCGTGTCCTCTGGCTATCAGGCACACCTGAAGGGGATGTCTCATGCATGCCAAGAGACTTGAAATAAACCTAGCTGCTGGCTGTTCTTTTAGCTACCTGCTTCTCCTGGCTGCTCTTCATTGATGCTTGGCTCATGTTATTGCACTTCAGCGTCTTAGCTGCATCTCCACGTGGCCATTGCTCTCTCATGCTCGACTCCTTTAGTTTTAATCCTTTGTTCTATCCCCTTGACATCTGCTGGTCATAATACCCCCACATCCACCCTGACCTCGTGTTTCAGGCCCTGGGCAAGCCCCCGGTCATCTGCTGAGCTCCTCTGATGTGTGAGCCTCCCTGTATTCATCTTTACCGCAGGCTGCTTCAGTTGTGGCTGGACAACTGCAAGTTGCCCCAGGTAACTCCTCACTCATCTGTGTCTGAAAATAATCATAAACCACTATTAAACAGCAAACTGCTTTTAACTGACCATCAGTAACTTAGTGTTTTGCTGAGTACTTGTAAAAGGGTATAGGTCCTTTACAGTTTCTAATTCTGACTAATAGCAGCCGCCACTAGTAACATCCAGAAATGGTGGTCTCACTCAGTTGCTTTTCACTTCCCTCTTTAGCACAGAGTATTACAGGACCATTTACCTAATAAATTATACATGAAAAAGTTATCATCTCCAGCGTCTAACTGTACCCTAACAACTGGACATAACGATGAGAACTACTTCACCCCCACCTGCAACTGCAGATGTGCGGAAGTATACACTGGCCATTTCAATAAAGGATGTAGCACTCAGCTTCAGCTTTAACGTTTCAGCTGAGCAGCACGCTTACACGCGTGTAAGTACTGGTGTAGAAGACTGCCTCCTCTTTCAATTGACAAACCGATGGATAGCTTTTAAGTGAAAAATAAAATAGAATAAAAATTAAAATAAAATAAAATAAAATAAAATAAAATAAAATAAAATAAAATAAAATAAAATAAAATAAAATAAACCAAACCAAAACAAAACAAAACATTTGTCTTCCCCCAGGTCAAGGTGGGCAAAGCAAGCAGGCCTTCTGCAGCCAAGGCCAGCACCCTGCCAGGAGTGGACATGGCACAGAGGGAGGCACAACGGGAGGGACAGCATGTCTTGGTGCTTGACATGGCAGCAGCTCTACCACAAGGGACACCAAGTAGGAACAGCCGTGAGCCAGATACGGGGTTACCAACTTCTGGACTCAAGAAAGAAATGAGTAGAAGCCAGACTTCTAGATGATTTAATGAAGTAATTTCAGCAATCATTACTCTTGGTGACTTGATGACCCAGAAGATCAAAGTCCTCTGCCCATGGGACAGGAAGCGCCTGTATACAGCTCAGTTCATGGCCAAATAACACCCGCTTAACCTCAGCCTGGGTCCTCTGGGGTTTCTCAGCCTGGGTCTGCTGGGGCGTCCTTAACAGCTGGCCTCCACCCTGGTCTATCAACAAAAAGCCATGACCTACTGCTGACGCAGTCCTGATCTGGTGCTACATGAAATGAGATGTGCTACAGGAAGCGTTTACAGGGTCAAGCGAGGTCCTGGCCTCATGTACTGCCCTATCTTAACCACACAGGAAAACAGCTAAGAAATGTAACTATTTTCTGCTTAAAAAAAGCCGATTCCTTGGAGGAAAGAAAAATGTATTAAGAAATGCATTTCTTTCTTTAACTGGCAACAGGTCAGATCAATATGACTGAAAGAAACACACACGCAGCGGCGATAATCTGACAAATACTGGGTAACAATAGTTGCCTGACTACTCCCAGGGAAAACTGAAATTAAAAGTCACAAGACATACTGCAAGGCAGACACAGAATAGTATCTGTAGTGAAAACACACATTACTCAGCCAACACTGCTGGTGGAGAACTGATAAGGCTGCGCAGACTGTAGTGCACACCCTGGTAACCACAGGAATGGCAAGATCTGCTTCTTATTTTAGTCAAAGAGCAGCCTTGCTTGTAAGACATTCGGAAACCAGTGCCCTTAACAGGCCGTGACTACTTGTTATCCCACTTTGACGCCTGTAACACCTTTCATTGCGTCATATCTAACCTTCTAAAACTTGAGCAACACAGAGCAACCTGGACTCAGAGCAGGCATGAAATCACTGCAAGGAGGAACTGGGGACAAACGGGCCACCAGTCCCCACCACGTGTACCACTGGCAGCACAGCAGGTGCTCCCAGGTACGCTATAGGTCACATTCTGGATTGAGGTCTGCATCCCTCCATCTTCCTTTGAATAGACAGATGCACATACTTAAATATCATCTAACATCTAATCATCTAATTTTTACTGATCTTGCAATGCCCACGCACAAACCTATGGCAGTGAAGTTACGTTACAGCTTACTTGCTTGAGAAGAGGCTTTGGGATTGGTCCCCAGGTATGCTGAATTTTTGGTTTCTCTCAGCACTCTGGCCCTTTCGTTGACCAAGCCCACCCAGGCCCATGCTTTGGTGGAGACCCCAGTGGCCCTTGGAGCAGCAACTGTTGCCCAAACAGCTGAAGCTGACCCTCCTGTGCACAGCTGCTCAGAGCTGCTGCTTTTACTGCAACACAGAGCACCATCGTGGGAGTCTCGCGCTCGCATTTACTCCATCTTCAGCTGACATGCACAACACGACTGAAAAACTCAAAGATCTCACTCTTATACCCCCTGCAGAAACTCCTTGGGCTCCCACACAAAACCAGAAAGCTCAGGTAGGTGGAGATATTGGGCTCCCTCACCTTCAACTACCCACCTCGTTCCCTGGGAGTCAGCCCTGCAGAGCGAATCCCCCAGTATTATAGAAATGGAATTACGTTTGTGGAGCAGCATCTGGCCTCCATTTACACATGGAGTAAATGCAAACTCATCAGTAAACTCATGGAGATATCAGATATGATAACCGATTCCTCTCAACCTTTGCAACGTTGACACCAATGGTAGAATCAGCTGTGCAGTGTCAAACCAAAAGTTAACTAAATTCAACATTTTCTTGCTAATAGTGATAGCAGAAGTGCACATGCTCACAGTGGGGGCTTTCTTGTAGAATGCATTGGTGCTTCCGGCAAATAATGATGTAAAAACTTGCTGAATGGGACTTTGCCGTAGCCCTTAAGCATAAACAATCTGTCCTAGAAACTATTTAACCAACAAGATGATGATCATCAATAATTGACAGGATAACTAGTTTTCAGAAATAAAGAACGAGAATCGAGTCCTCTGAAAAAGGGGGAGGATGGATTTCTTTGGTACCTTTGCTACGTGCTTTCCTTGTGTAGTTGCAGCTTTCCTGCTTCAGAGGTGAGCAAGTGCATGCTGAACCCTCCTGCTGTCTGACAGAGAAGGACCAGACTGTTGGCAACAATTACTCAGCTGAACTCTGAATGTTAATTGCAGTTAAGTGGAACTATGCTGACTCACATCAACTGGCGGTCCAGCCCAAGCCAGGAAGGGTGGAAACAGGGTGAAAACAGATAAGATATGGAGAGTGTGATGAATTTTTCCATTTATATTGATGAAATCCTGATGTTCACTGAATCACAGAATGGCTGATGTTGGAAGAGACCTATGGAGGTCATCTGGTCCATCCCCCCCTGCTCAAAAAGTGCCACCCAGAGACAGTTGCCCAGGACTATGTCCAGACGGCTTTTGAACATCTCCAAAGATGGAGACTCCACAACCTCCCTGAGCAACCTGTGCCAGTGTTCAGTCACCCTCACAAGGAAAAAAAGCATTTCCTAATGTTCAGAGTGAACCTCCTGCATTCCAGTTGTGCGCGCTGCCCCTGGTCCAGGCACTGGGCACCACAGAAAAGACCCTGGCTCCGTCCTGTTTGCACCCTCCCCCCTTCAGGTATTTACATACATTGATAAGATTCCCCCCCGAGCCTTTTCTTCTCCAGGCTGAACAGTCCCAGCTCTCTCAGCCTTGTCTCATAGAAGAGATGCTCCAGTCCCTTGACCACATTCATGGACACAGCACTCCAGGTGTGGCCTCACCAGCACTGAATAAAAAGGGGAACAACCATCTCCCTTGACCTGCTGGCAATACTTGGTCTAATGCAGCCCAGGTTACCATTGGTCGCTTTGCTGCAAGGGCACGCTGATGGCTCATGTTCAACTTGGTGTCCACCAGGACACACAGGAGCTTTTCTGCCAAGCTGCTTTCCAGTTGGAAAGCATATGCTGGTGTCTGCACTTGTTCCTCCCCCAGTGCAGGACTTTGCACTTCATGCACTTGTTGAACTCCATAAGGTTCCTGTTGGCCCATTTCTCCAGGCCGTTGAGGTCCCTCTGGATGGCAGCATGACCCTCTAGTGTATCAGCCACTCTTCCCAGTACTGCGTCATCAGCAAACTTGCCAAGGGTCCACTCTACCCTGTCATCCAGATCATTAAGGGAAGGCTGGACATAGTATTGACCCCTGGGCTACGCTGCTAGCTACTGGCCTCCAAATAGACTTTGCACTGACAATCACCACCCTCTGGGCACGGACATTCAGCCCATTTCCAATTCTCCTCATTGTCTGCTCATCCAGCCCATACATCAACAGCTTCTCTCTGAGGATCTTTCAAGAAGCTATGTCAAAGGCCTTACTAAAGTCCAGCTAGAACCGTTATTCAAGCAGGACTGAACTACTATCACTGTCTCCAAGAAATCACACTACTTCATCAACCACAACAGCAGGGATGCCACAAGATGAAATCAACTCCAGGGAATGCCAGGCTTAGAGAAAAAACCCCAAAATGTAACAGTAAGTAGAAACAGGGTCACTAACACTGTGTGTCACCAACTAAAGTTCCTTGCGCACTTTAAAAATTGGAACAGAAGTCCCAGTTCCTCAGCTATATTCACAGAGCATCCATACGGACAGCTCTACATTTTTCCTACTGGTTTGTGCCTCAATTTTTGCTTGGAGCACAAGCATCAAACAAAAGGCAAGTCCAATAAAGAGGTCATAGACAGGCCTAAGATTTCAAAAAAAAGGAAGCCTCACAGGACATCCAAGTTGTAAAGAAGCCAAGAAAAAGTTTTAGGGCATGCTATTGAAAATAAGGTGGCTGGTGGGCTTGTTTGCAAAGACTGAGGACCTGCGTACACAAGCACCTGCCCACCCTCCCTCCTTCCTTCGGCAAGTATTTGTACCGAGAGGCCACTTGACTCGAGCCTGCAGACCTACTCTTCTCCAAAACCTTTCCTATCTCTCTGACTCAGCAATATACAACTGGCAAAAGGTACCCAACAACCCCAAAAACAGCCTGGAGCTGCTAGGCACCTGGGGCACATCTTTCTCCAGAGACACACACAGAGGCAGGCAAGCCTCTGGATGGAGACATTCAAGGCCAGGCTTGATGGGGCTCTGAGCAACCTGATCTAGTTGAAGATATCCCTGCTTACTGCAGGGGGGTTGGACTAGATGACCTTTAAAGGTCCCTTCCAACCTAACACATTCTACGATTCTATGATTCTAAGCCCAGAAACAGCCAGGGCACAACAGCAGTCACATGTTGCCGCCCAAGCCTTGCACTTTCACTACATGCTCTGCCCCAAGGCAGACATGTGCTTCCAATTCCACTGCCAGCTGGACAGAGAAAGGAGATGAGCAAGAAACACATCCAGAGAGGACACATGTAGCTCAGCTGGAGCCTGCAAGCTGCCACGAAACACATGGAACCACAACATCTGCTTGGAGGTGTGCAGGAGTGGCAGGTATTTTAAGGAGAAACACTCAGCTTTGCACCTCAAGCTTTGAAAGAGGTTTGCAGCTCATCAAACCAATTATAAATATCATTATTGTTCATAAAACAAATGTTACTAGGAGGCCTAATCTCCATCCCTTCTGACAGAACCATGCTGCCCTGATGGCACAACCCCCCAGAAAAATTCTTCTCAAGGGGGAATTATTTCCCTTCCACCTTCCTCTTCTAACCTGTTCTCCTTCATGGACACAGCTGGAAGGGGCATCATTAGGGACCATCGGGATGGTGGCTTTCCCCAGTGTTCCCTCCAACAGCAAAAACTGCATCAACAGGCATTCTCTGAAGGTTGCACCTGTTACCAACCAAAACCAAGTATGACTGGCAATCATCTAGTTTCATCACGAAAACCCAAGTGGTTTTGGTGCCCAACCCATGCGGTTTTGGTGCCCAACCCAAGCTATACCCAAGTGGTAGGCAGACTTGCCATTTACTTTCAAAAAACACAACAGAGGTGAGTTTTAAAATTCTTGTGTGGAACACGACAGCAAGAAAACTACCATTTTTTTTTAAAGGTGAAATTACAAACATTAGAGAACCAGACAAATGCAAGTCAAAACGAAGTTAGAATTATCAGGCTGTGCAAGCGGCGTTTCCTTTGACGGGAGATCTGCCTGCGCCGTTGGATCTGTCTGCTCCAGGGCATCTGCTTGCGCCGGGGCATCTGTCTGCGCCGGACATCTGCCTTCGCTCTGCAGGGCTTGTCCTGTCCACATAGACCAGAAAGAAGCCTCCTCCTCCTCCCTCTCCACCTGAGGTGTGGCTGGCCATCCTTGCCGGCCTTCTGCTCACGCTCCACCAAGGCACATGGAGAACTAATCGATGGACCTTCTGGGGCTGAGAGCTCAGCGGCTGCAGCCTCTCTCCTCTGCCACTTGTGAGTCCCTGGTGGGGAGCCGGACCCAAACTTGCTTGGGGCAGCTGTTCCTCTGCCCTTCCCTACGCAGCAAGGCTACCAAGGCCACACGGAGACGCCGACGCCGCACTGGTGACGCCACGGGACAGGTGGAAGGTGTGGAAGTGCTGCTGCAGCTTCTGAGTTGGGGAACTGGAAAGCCACCTCTCTCGCCTCCTCCCACCTCCGCGGTCGCTCCAGGAGCGCGGGCAACTGCCAGCTCAAGCCCACTGTGGTGCGCCAGGGAGCAAAGGCTGCTGGGCAACGCCGCAGACAATGGGCTTCCGCATGCTAATGAGCACGGTGACATGGGACAACGTCTACCCAGACGTGCCAGGGAAGCAGAGGCGTGAGGGAGAAACCCTCTCTTCAAGGCCTCTGGTGCAGGGCAAGGATGAAGCCTGAACTCCCCTCTACAAACCACAGAACCCACCTGGAAAAACACACACAAAGTACCCCCAAGCCCAAACTGCCCAAAAGCTGGTCCTTCCCCAGCGGGCGCAAGACAAGGGAAGCACCTGGCAGGTGGCATCCCTTCTCCTCTGTGTCACACACAAGTCACCCCCGCCTCAGCCTCAGTGCCACTGGCTACGGGAACCTAACATGCAAGTGCATGAAACAAACCTGATGAAAGATTTGGTAAAGTGGCATCACCATCCCCCTCTGTACAATGTCACACTGAGGTTTATCAGACATATTTCCCCACGCTGCCAACCTCCATCCGATCTTGGGCTGTTTCAGAGATGTTCCCAGCTCTCGCTATAAGCCCTTGGAAAAGGCCTCGCAAGTGACTGGGGGATCACAACAACCAGCCCGGCTACCCAAGCACGACAAGGGACTCTTCTGCAGGCTCCGCGGAGGGACTGCCAAGGCATTGCTGCCCGACAGCTCAACCACCACACAACCTGCTCCTCCCCGTCCCCTTCCTGACACAGCAACAGGCACGCAGGCTGGAACAGCAAAACCCTCAGCCTCGGTTGCCTTCTCTTCCTCAGGCCTTACACAAGGGGTTTGTGCTTTCGCCCAAAACTGACCATGACTGACAATAATTGAGTCTTACCACCAAAAAGTGAAGCAGTAAACAGGCCCTAGACAAGCAAAATAGCAACAACATACTGGAGTTTTAGAAGTCTGGCTTTTCCTACCGTATCGACAGATACCACATGCCATGGCAAGCCATGCTGGGGAAAGGTTCTCCAAAGACACCAGAGGAAACCCAGTGGTGAACCCAAGTGCCATTTGGCATTTGAACCCAAGGAGAGAAGTTCAGGAAGCCCCTGCCTTCACTGAGCGCCTGAAGCAGACGACATGCATGTCGGGGGGACACTCTCGTCCAGAGCCATAGGACAGTCCCACCCGGCCCACCCCAGCAGCAGCAGGATCTCCCCCAGTCACCAGTGGGACCCAGCATGGGAACATTCCCCTCCACCTTCCTGCCCCTGCAGCACAGGCCATACCCAAGAGCATGAGGCACAGCTAACACACTGCTTGCTGGTCCCTACTTGGCCTGTCATCCTTCTCTTCTGCCCACTACCATCAACTCATTGCTCATTGTACTGTTTTCAACTCAGAAACATCACTTATACTGAGATCACTTGACCAAAGTCTTCTCAGTAATTACTGTGAGGTTTCTTATGCAATTTTACAAATGCTAATTGAATTTTGCTTCTCAGAAACTTTTGCAGAAAGCACACACTTCAAAACACCAGTCCATCCTCCCAACACAACAACCCAGCAACTAAGCTTTCCCCCCAAGTCAAGTATCCACGTATTGGCCAAAGAACCAAACGCACAGAACGATCGCCAGTAGTAATGCACACTTGCCATGCTGCAGTAATACTTCACCTGCATCTAGAAGGATTATCTCCAAAAGACTGAATAATCCAGACTGATCCTCTGCTAAAGCTGCTCCGAAGGACGGTACCAGCCTGCCTCAAAGAAACAGGGAGCAGTTGCTTCAAGGAGTAATGCAAAAAGTCCAAGTACACAATAACCCTGGCTCTGTCCTCTTTGCCCTTGCCTCTCCGGGTATTTATGAACATTGGTAAGATCCCCCTGAGCCTTTTCTTCTCCAGGCTAAACGGTCCTAGCTCTCTCAGCCTTTCCTCACATGAGAGATGCTCCTGTCCCTTTGTCATCTTCATAGTCCTTTGCTGGACTCTCTCCAGTATGACCATGTCTCTCTTGTACTGACGAGCCCAGAACTGGACACAGCACTCCAGGTGTGGCCTCATGAGTGCTGAGTAGAGGGGAGAGATCACCTCCCTTGACATGCTGACAAAACTTTGTCAAATACAGCCCAGGATACCATTAGCCTTCTTTGCAGCAAGGGCACATTGTTGGCTCATGTTCTTCTACCAGCTTCAACGGGGCTCAGCATTTCTGGAGGACTCTCCATCTGAGAGCTTCAAGTCCCATAGAAGTGTTGAGTTAAGCCGTGGGAGCTCACTGAGAGGGACTACAAGATCAATTGATCCATTTTAAAGAGACATCTGGGTAAATGAAAGGCTCTGCATCAAACGAACTGGGAGCAGAAAGAGGTCAAGGACTGGGAGTTTAATCATCCTGTTCCTGCTTCTAGCTCACTTGTCTGTGTTTGCCAGGATAGAAAATTTCAGGTACTTCCTCCTGGGTTTCCCTGATGATTCATGCCACTTTCAACCCAAGCAGACAACTCAGACATTTTTTAGCCTTTAGGAAACAGACTCAAAACAGGATCAAAACTGCTTCAAGCAGGGACTAACTTTTGCTTTGTCCAAGCCTGGGTTGACTAAGCTGAACCTGATCCACTTAAACTGTGTGTGCCCTCTTCCCTGTGGGGGTTTCTCTGCAGCAGCCCAGAGGCAGAATGAGAAAATGTGCCTGGGCTGAGGGAAATGGAGGCAAGACCTTTGCAGACTGGAAAAAGCTGGAAGAAAACAGCTTCCCCCCACAGAGGGCTATCTCAGCCTGGTGGAGAGGCCTAAGAATTCATAGAGGAACTCAGTTTCAGTAAACTTGTAAGACTATACTATGTGTATTCGCAATCAGGTATCTCACGGTGGGAGCAAATGTGAAAAGCAGGACTTGGACATCAAATTTTCAATTGCTTTAAGTCAGAATAACTCCTGTTAGGTTAAAAATTTTATACTGGTTTGGAACCAAGGAAGGCCGTGCCCTATGCATTACATGTCTGTTCCTATGCACCGGTATCCTTTTTGCATGTGTTGGACAAATGCAGCTGCACAATTCGTGGTTGTATTGTTATAAGCCCGCAGTAGTGTTACCTCACGGTTTTTTTTTCTCTCTTCATTTAATCCTAAGACACTGGCATACTGGTAAAGCCTAGAATATTTGAAGAGTTAAACCATGTCTTGTCTCATCTCTGCCTCTTACTTTTCTCATAGCAACAGCACTCACGGGAGGGAGAGGCAGAGAGGCTTGCCACTGCCGTATTGACAGAAGTCAGCACTTCAGATCCTTGTGACTGCCTCAGAAATAAAGATCTTGTCATATTCGCTTTAATCTCCAGCAAGTGCCAAGTTATGTCAACGTCAGCGTGAGAAGCTGCTCTGTTTCTCTCTTCCTTTCATTGGTGGCACTGAGACACAGACAAAAGATAAGGAAGACAAAACACCCAGACACGGTTTGTGTTCAGCTGGTGAGAGTTTTTCAAATGGCTCGGCTGCGGAAAGACAGCAATAGGATTTTTCTTTCCAGAAAGGATCAAGCACTGAGAACAGGCTAGTATTCCCCTGACCCACAGAAATCCAATGTATTATTTTTCTTTAAACTGTTCTTAAACATTTCATATGAGACTGCAAAAGACAAGGCAGAAGATGAAGGCTGAAGATGAGTAAAAGATAAGATTAGAAGTAAGGAAGTTACTTTGAGGCTTTAAATACAGTGCTTAGGATCCTGCAGAAGCTGAACAGCCACTTTGCTAATTGAGATCCACCAAAACCAATGGTATGTATTTCTGCCTTTCATAGTTTTAGGGCTAGAGGTTGTCTGATTCCCAGCTAAGTGAATCCCCTGGGCCCAGACGAGAGCTGCAATCATCTCAGTCAAATAAGCTAATGTGACTTTGAAACAACCCACCAAATGAATCTATGCAGAGGTGAGTGTCTCTGAAGAGCTGTTTATGGAATAAATTTGAGCTGGAGTTAGTTTATCTGCATTTACAAATGCTTTGGCAGTTCCACATCACACTCACAGGCAAAAACACACATGCAGAGAAGCACCATGTGCAGCCCCATGCAGAGATCACCCTGCGAGTTACCAAATAATTAGATGTGATGTTTAATGTCCAAGAGAATAAAGCTTCTCATTTCTTTTTAGGCTCCCTCCTGAAGTTCTTGCTGATCTATACACATTAAGCTCATCTAACCTTGCCGCTGAATTGATGACTTTTAACTCTTGAGCATTCAAGTCTTTTATCTAGTCTTGGCTCTGTTTTCTCATTTAACAGGCATTACAAGAAAATCCATCTTGGATTTATTTTCAGGCGTCTACTCAAACAGAAAAAAGGATGGCAGAGCCCTCCCTTAGTGCATCCAGGCTCTTTTGAAAAGACATCCAAGAAATGCTTTTGAAGAGCTGCAAACATTAACTTGACTGCTGTTACTTACTTCTGAGGATTTCTGGTACTGCCTTTCACAGCCACTTCGCTTTTAACTCTTTAATGAACATTCAACCCTCAGCATCCTCCATGCGGCTTCATCCTTTGCAGGTGACTGAATCTACTCCACAAATTTTCTTCATTTCTGAAATACACTTGAATAGACTGAGCTGATGTGTCAGCTGTGCCTTCTGGATTTTTAAAATTTTTGCTATTTCTGGTAGTGACACAATTTTCACCACCGTCAACTCATCCCTGTGAGCCAGAAAGCAGCAGAACACCTTCAGATCACCTATCTATCCTGGCTGAAGGAGGTGTGTGGTTCAGACACCACCCACGGGCAGCTGTCTGCTCGGGCAACCAGCCACTGAGGGCAGCTGCTTGCCCTCAGCCTGCTGCTTGTGCAGGCAGGGAGCAACCCGTCAGGACAACTGGGAACTGAGCAGCGCGCTCCTGAGCAAGCACTTCGTAGTTATTCTCTTGCAAGAGGAGGCTGAGCTTCCATCAATCCCAGAAAACAGAAGTTAGGGAGTCCAGGTGCCCGGCAGCCTGGGCCTGCGGGAGCCCTCCTGGCTTGCAGCAAAAGCTTTGCTGAAAGCAACACATTTCTACAGAACAATTAAATTTCAATTAAAAAAGTCTTTGCCAGATCAAAATACTTGGGAAGTAACTGACTGTACCTAGAATGGAAACCCTCTCTCGGCAACCCAATGTGCAGAGGATAAAAAGGACACAAAATCTTAGTTTACAGCCAGAGAGCACTGAGCAGTGTACTCCCCACACACAAGCAGTGCACGGATTAGGGATGTGATCGCAGAAGTGGCTCTGAAGGGCTGACCTTCCCTCCTTCATCCCCATCACCCGTCAGGGACATGCACACTGGCAACTCCACGCTCTGGCAAAATTCCTCAGTATTCAGCAATTCTTGCAACAGCCATGGTAGGTCTACATGTAATGGAAACCTGTGTGGTTGAAACCAACAGACACCCCGACCTACCTCTTGTAGGTATGACCCTACTACTGAAACAAAAGTCTGGGGTTTTTTTCCCCTCAAAGCTGGCTGATGCTTTAATTGAATTCACATAGTATCACACACCCACGTCCACAAGCGAACCTTCTCCTTGCTTCTGTTTTAAATGTTAATAACACTTCTACATAGATAACAACATTCCAGAACTTTTCAGAGAAAACTACTGCCCGATTCCTCCTCTACAAGCTTTAGCAGAGCTGCATTAGCTTTATGCTGCCTAAACATCTGTCCTTGTGTGATTCAGACATTTTGAGAAACAGTGGAAATACCCCACTGCTTCTTCCAAGGTTTTGTTCTCTTCAACTAAATAAGGAAACCACAAGAAAAGCTCGTGAGTGATACAGGAGGAATGAGGGATTTATTTTTCTTCTTGGAGCCCAATAGGCAGCCTACAACATTGCCCTTAGTCTCTAGAGGACAGCTGGACCACTAAGACCAACACTATTTGTTATAAAATCACTTCTAGTATGTTTGTCTCCCTGTATTCCCCATTTGTTTGTCCAGATACACCTACTGTCTCTTGCATCAGGCCGCACGATCTTTAGTGCAGAGATATTTTCATGGTGTTTATACAGTGCCCAGTGCATAAAGGCTCTTGTCTATCCATGCTAGCAAAAAAGGAGGCTTGGAGATACACGGCATCCAGTAATAGAAGCGGCTGGCAGCTCTGAGCTGCTCAAGGAAAATAAATTTAATTGGGTTTATGTGAAAGCTACTCTGAGTGCAACAGCTGTATTTTGCAAAATACCTTTCTGACAGATTTCAGCCAGGCTAAACGATGACTTTTCCTCTTGCCAGCATCTGCTTGATTGCAACACGCTTGCTTTTTGCTTTGCATTTGGATCAGACACCACTGAAGCGCAACCCTCTGCCTAATGACTTCAAACCGGAGGCCTTTGGAACCATTTTGAAGAGCACACACGTCGGGAGCAGTCCCCTTCCCTTCCCAGACCCCTGGCTTGCCCCACCGCAGCTCCCACCCCTCTTCTGATGGATGGTCGCTTCTCAGCCAAACTGTGCTGTCACGGCCAGCTGGGTCACTCAGAGCAAAGCCATAACGTACCAGGAACGCCTGGTGTGACTGCCCACATGCCTGACTTGCAGGCACGACCTGCCACATCGTTGTCACCTTGCGCTGCAGAAGTTTTGCTGCAACCACCTGGTAGCTCACTGGTAACCAGAGAAGACTCCCAACAGCTACCGGTTTAAATCAAATAGCATAATCTGAATCCTGTGCTGTCACACGATTAACTGTTTACCTTTTAATTGCCTGTAGTAATTGGGTAGTGGCAAGTTAATGAATTTCACAGGCCGTGTCGCATACCACCGTGCCACATAGTTGTTTCTTCTGCAGCCACTGCAGAGCTATGGGTAAGACTGTGAAATTACTGATAGAAGACAATTAACCCTACCCACTCACCCTGGGAGAAAGCATGCCTCCGAGAGACTTGTTCAATCACCCCATTATCTTTTGCAGATTGCAATGCACAGCTTTTTTATTTTTGGAAGAATTACACCACAAAGCAGTTACCCTCTGCACAAGTCTCCGTGCCACCAGCCTGGTACATGCTGTCCAAACTAGCAACCACACTAGCAACCAAAGACTGGGAGAGGAAAGGTCTGGAGACAAAGCTCGGGTGACATTCCAAAGCAGGAGCTTCCATATCCTTCACAACTCTTTCCATTCTCTAGCACACCTTCTAGGGAGAAGGCGGAGGCTAGGACATTTTATAAAATTTTTTTTAATAACCATGTCAGCTTCAATGGAAGCACACATCTTCCCATAATAACAAAATTCTATATTATAGATGGAAAAACAGGAAAACATCAAAATCCTGGGAGAAATCATTCCTGACGGAGAGCAAACAGCTCCTAGAGCTGCTTCCAAACAATTCATACAGGAGACGATTCGTTTCACTCCTCTCTAATTATAGGGGACTTTTCACATCAGTGTGGGCAAACCTCTCTGTGCCTGCTGACAGGGGACAACCTCTTTCTAAGGCAAGGAGCGCTGGCTGTGCCCCCATCTGTCCCCAAACCAGATGGGCAGCTGGCTGCCTGCAGGAGACCACAGCCAGCTCCAGCTCCCGCTGCCTACATGGCAAATGGAGCTTCACGGCATCTGCATTTCTACTAGCTGCCACCCGGGTCCCGGTAACTCAGTAACTCGCTCAGGTCACCACTGCCTCCGGGAGGACTCAGCAGTTCGGGCATCACTGAGAGATGCCAGTCAGTCACGACCACCTAACGGGCCCATGGTGCAGGCAGCTCCCCACATTGTGTGTCCTGACACTCTACAACCGGCTGCTACTGGGTCTTGACCTGGTTTACGGGCATAATCGCAGTCAGGAGGGGGAAACTGAGATCAGGGAAAGAGCTGCCTGCAAGGATGAGCTTCCAGCTGTCCTCCATGTGACTAACACGCTGCCAGCTACTTCCCTGTCTGCATTCCTCCCTTCTGCCCTGTGGGAAAATGAAATGGGTTCGCGGGAGGAGGAGAGTCAGAAGGCAACATATGCAAAGGTAAATGGTGACAAAGCAGCCAGCAAGATGATGGGAGAAGAAGCTGTGCTACCTGCAAGCACCAGCGTTCAAAATCCTGTGAGCACTATGCAGCCCTGTGTCTGCCGCAGGAAAAACCCAAGAAGCCGGAGAATGAGCACATGGGCTGCTTCTGAAATCTCCTGGTGAGAAGCTTCTCTGATAGCCCCACGCCCAGCTGGAAAGCTTGAGGCAGTGAGACGGCAGGGACATGGTGGTACCTGCACAGGGGTATCCAAGCCGCTCCGCACCCAGCTGCAGCTCAGTACAGAGCTGACTGGAAACCGATGTTGACTCATCTCTGAAAACCACAGGGAAGCTCATGTACACAACACTACGAAACAACCCTGCACAGACTTTCTGTTGGAAATTACTTTTGCCGTTCTTCTCGTGAGCAGGGCCAGGTGAATCCCAGCAGGACAGAAGAGGAGGTGATGCAGCAGCGACCCCAACCACAGCACTGGCTGACCTTGCTACCGCATGGACACAACTCAGTCACAGAGGGCAAACAGTCCTCCCCTTTTCTGCCAGGTGCCACCACTGCTGCAGCTGGTGGATACCTGGTGGAAACTGGGATGGCTCCCAGGTCTGTGGTCAGCCATAACAGAGGAGAAGTAAGTGCCCCTCTTGGGGACCCCCCCTGTAGAGCCTGGGGCAATTCAACAGCTGCAGTTCTCCGGTGGCTTTGTCTACCTGGGGACATCCAACGAAATTAAATAATATTCACTACATTAAGAACAGAAATGTTCAGATAAATTGCGCTTAGGCCTCTGATGTAGAATTCAAGTGTCATTAATTTAACTCGCCTCCCATCCTACCCCTTTAATTCTCAGAATGAGTGTCCATACAGAGTTTTAATGATGTTTAATTAATCTTCTTTAAAAGGTAGCTTAGATTAACTTTCTTATGTTCCCCCTGTAGACAATCCATGAATTATGGTATTAAAGCATCCTGCCTCAAAGGATTCTTGCACCATGGGAATGTTTCGTGCTTGGAGTTTTTGAACAGTCAAAATTTCTATGCTATCTTTTATGCCAGTTTTAGTCTATTGGCCCAAATGGGTCCATGAAAGACATTTGTACGAACTAATGCAATGAGTTAAAACCACCTCCCTCTTACCTGATAAAATTATAGGGTCTGCAGGGACATTCTAATTCAAGTTAAGAATGATTTTACTGATTTAACTCTATTTTGCTAAGAATTAAGGATTTGCCTACCAATGAACTGGTACTGGTTTTAATAAGCCAGTTTCATTAATGGAGGCAAACTCCAGGACAGAGACATATATTTTAGTAAGGACAACCCGGCTTAGTTGAGGTTAAGCATGGATCTAACTGACCTGAGCTGAAACCACTCGCACTTAGGTTGCACAAGTAAATTTTTGTGGGCTAAGGTAGTCTCAGGTGCTGTAGGCAGCAGCTACACTGCAACTCCATGCACGCCCACTCTAGCCCCAAGGCAAGCGTTGAGTAACTTGAAGGAGGCCAAGCACTTCTCACCTATGGGCAGCAGCTGCAGAGGACCTCATGGACGGTAACAGCACAACTCAGGGCAGTCTAGACAACTGCAGTGGCGTTTGACCAACTCCCATCTGAAGCCGTACCTCTGGTTAATAACTGGTATCCTTCACAGAAGTGGCATTTTACTTAATGCAAAGTACTCTTAAAATGCACTATGAGTGCACACACAAAGGCAGTTTGCACAATTTAAATTACCTCCTAAAACAATTGTGTTTAATTGGTATGGACAAGGTTATGGTCATGTTCCCTTGAAGACAGTCTTACTGTTAAGAGGAGGGACAAGATGCACATTTGAATTACTATGCCATGGTGTTCATAAGACAGGTTCATACGTAACAACGCAAAACAATGACATTTTATGTTGCCTTCCTGTTTTTCTGCTGCTTAAGGTCACAGAAGAGGTAACACATAGCGTTGTCAAATATATTAAGAGCTAGTTTTGGAGAGTACTTGATTTCAAAATGAAATCTGTTCTTTTCACATGGCAATGGATTTCCATTGGCCTTTGTTAGAAAGAGGGTCCACATGAGTGCAGATCTTTCAAGGTCCGTGGTGCAGAAATGCTGGCTGTGTTGGAAATACTACTAAAAAAGCCCAGTGTCAGTCAGGTTTATGGAATGGTTAACAGCAACCACGCTCGCTCACCCTATCTCTTTCCCTAGAGAAAACATACTTGTGGTGAGCTGTGAAATAAGTGCCAGGTGGAAACAGAGCTAAAAACATTATAGAGGGAAAATGCCTCTCATGTGGTTTCCCTCCTTAACTATAGTCCCACAGCTTGTAAGTGGAAAATGGATAGCCACCGACTGCCACTGACTCACGTCCTTACCACTTACGCCAAGGTCCCCAGCTACGTCAGGGAAATTGCCCGTGACTGACACGCAAGCAAGCGAAGGTGGTACTTTGGTTAATACAGATAGTGTTATTTAGCAGTCCCACCCAGCACCATCATCCGACCAAAGTGTCAGCACTGCTGCAATGTACATTTAGACCTTTCTGATTCCCCTTTGTAGCACTCAGGCTACTGCTGCTGTCACTTTTTTGAACTCTCCGGTCAGTTCCCAGCTTCTTGTGTCATTAACACAGCACATCCCAACCTGCTTGAGGCAATACCCCAAGATGTAGATGAGATAGTTCTAGCATTTTTGCTGCTTCCATGCAGAAATGATTCCCAGCACCAGAAAACCATCGCAATAATAAAAACCATATGAAGAAATTAAAACCCAAATATGACAAGCACTCCTCACTACCAAAAAGGTGAAGATTTTCTTTCAAAAGGATCTTTTTTCCTACAACAAAGGAATGCTATGCCTTGATACAAATCACGGCAATACGAATTCATTCCAGGATAACAAACCTCTGTCAATTTAATTACTGCAAACTGCACTTACTAATAGAAACAATAAATAAGACAGAATAAGTCAGAGGATATTGCTTAGAAGAGAGCATTGATTCTACAAAATACTCTTTGAGGGTCACATTCTCAGTTTCATGTATGTCAGCCCAAAGCAATGGAGGACTCTTCCCTTTGTGTCAGGCAGTTTCCCGGCTGTAATATCTCTTACCTGACCCCTTATGTGCCTGTGGGGCTGATGCAAATGACACAGACAAGCCACCTTTTCACCAGGAATGAAGAAAACACATTTTTGCACAACCCAGAGGAAGCACAGGCTTTTGATATGGTGATGTATATTTAAATAGGCTCTACAATACATTTATTTACTGGTTTCTGCTTTTTGTGTCTTATAAACCAGGAATTCAGAAAAAGGTAAAGAGAAATTAAAAGCATGCTGAAAGCTCACACCAACACCACTTTGTTCAACCTATGCTTCAGGTCTAAGAGAATTAGTAAGACAAACTCTCAAAAGCAGCCACCGAATTCTAAATCCTATGGCCATAAAGAACTGACTGCAGTTGACACACATTGTAGCGTTACAGCAAATATGTTGTTCCACAGGCAGGACCGTGCAGTTTTCCGATAACAAAGGGTATTTTTTTTTTTTAACCACTACACTGTCTTTGGTTTGCTGTGTGGCTGCTGACATGGAAAAATAGCACTCTGCATTTTACTTTCAGCTCCTGCAATGTGTTTTTCCACCCCTTTAAAGTGCAAGGAGCTGAACCTACATTTAGGAACTTTCCAGAGATAACAAATAGGTCCCACTGGGCAGTTTTATGTATTTATTCTGTCTTCCTTTACAGAGAAAGACAACAGGCAAGGGAGTTCAAATGAAGCTCAGAGAAACCAAAAAGGAAACCGCAGGTTTTATTTTTCTCTTCAGAGCTTATGTTTAGTGAGGCCTCATCCCTCAGCATGAGAGACATTGTG
The DNA here is from genome assembly GCF_963924245.1 of Chroicocephalus ridibundus. Taxonomy (NCBI): domain Eukaryota; kingdom Metazoa; phylum Chordata; class Aves; order Charadriiformes; family Laridae; genus Chroicocephalus; species Chroicocephalus ridibundus. The sequence goes on along the minus strand of NC_086284.1, from coordinate 135,764,057 downwards.
CTGTGCTTTTCTACAGATTTTAAATACCTGGGGTCACCCAGAGAGATTCTGTGAACTCAAATAACACTGATGTTAACCAAAAGATGCAGATAAACACTCTGAAATACTTCTTTTCCAACTTTCTCAGACCTCAGGAGAGATACCTGGAGATAAGATGTTCCCATTTCAGTGGCAAAGGTCCTCTTTGACAGTAGGTTTGGGCAATAATTCAGATTGTTTATATCCTCTGATGGTAGTTTTACTCTCTTTGGTTCACAGAGCATAAAGGAGAAAATTATTCTCTAATCTCTCCTGTTTGTTCCTCTCCCTCCAGCTTCCTAATTTCACCCAAAAAGAAAGGTCATCGAGGCAAGACTGACAACTCAGTGTGGTTACGTGAGCTCCTGTGCATTGCTCTGTGCTCAAAAGCGGTTTTAATTCTTTTACTTCGCTCTGTCATGACTCTGCTCTTGAAGGCCCTGCAACTTAAACAGGAGCATCCTGGAGGCACTTCAGCTTATGGCGCCTGTAAGCAGCCACAAAGGATTAACACTTCAGTTTGTGCTTTGTAACTGGGTCAGGCCATGCTGGCAACTGAAAGTTTGACTGGTATAAGGCACTTTTTCCAAGCCATGATAAAACTCCCACTGACTTCAACAGCACAGGAATATCACTCTTTCCGCCAGTTCTGCTTTCCCAATAGATCGTTGGTTTGTAATTAGACCAGGTAATAGCACTGGTGAAAAGTGGCTCTACTGGACTGGAGAACCCAAGTCTAATAATTAACCTGAGGACTCATTTCTGATCCTTTAGATGAAGAGTATCTTACAAGAAAGTTTCAGATATACAATCTGCTATTACAATACTTGTAGCTTTATCCCAGAAATGGAGGCTCTTTTTTCCTTCAAAAGGGGACTGCATAGAAAAGACACAAGATTTCCCTCCCCCTGCCCCCCCTCCTTTTTTCCCTTTTTTTTTTTTTTTAAAAAAAAAAGGGAGATAACACACACAAAAAAAGAGATATTTGGCTCTCTGGGCAAATTGTGGGGTATGTGTCAAGTTGGTTACCCCTTCTATCCCAATGTATATCCTCTATCGCGTCACTACATGCCAGAGGACTAGTGTGGGTGCTATATTGCATGCTAGGGTATTAAATGCATGGCTGGTAGGCATACATACAGCAAATATTTACTGAGGACAGGAAAGAAGATTTGATGCAAAGAAGGAAAAACAATCAACTAAACAATGAAGTAAGGGATGCAACTTCATCTCAGGCCCTTTTATTCAGCTCTTTGGCAGGGACTGTTTTATTCTCCTTGCCAGAGCGTGGACAGCTGAGCAAGCAAGGAATGTGTGCAAATTGCAATAGGTCAGTAACTTCACAGAGGTCAATGAAATAGCTTCATTGGCTTCACCATGTGAGCGAACTCATGCTCAGGTAAAACATGGGTTTACTGAGTTTTGCTGAATCAGCACCTACCTCCTGAATAAAGTCCAAGGATTGCTGCAGCTTCCATTCCCTCTTTAAAAAGCTTCGCTTCCCCTCCATAAAGAAAGTGCCTTCTCCTGACAAACTGACAACGAGCTCTTCCCCTACACCCTGTCAAGCTAATACATGCGCCATACCAGATGCACCCTGCATTAGTTACCAAATCTCTGCCACTTTAATCCAGTCTAACAGGACAGACTGGTGCATGTCAGCGTGGGCCTTTGTCGACCCATGGCCTTCAGCTGACATTACAGCTGCTGTCTTGAAGAACATGACCTACTCCTTAATTACGTAACACAGCTGCAGAAGGCTGTCAAGGACAGAAACAGGGAAACTTAGCACCAGCTTCAACGCTTGGTCCAGGGTCGACATCACTAGACTCATCCTCCAGCCGTGGGAGTCTGCTCCAGTGTCACCAAGTTTGTTATGGAAGAGATATCCGCAGTAGACAGAAATAGGGATTATGTAATGTCCACACCAAGACATCATCTCTCAGTTTGGGAAATCCATGCACACAAGCCCACCATCTGCTCTTTGGACAGCTGAATTGTTATGCCTCTTCCAGCCCTATTCACATGTTGAGTTAATCTAAGTCAAGGAAATGCCATTATTATGCCATAAAAGTATAAAATTTGCTTTTGTTTCATGTGACATTTGAGTTTGGGAAAAAGCCTTTGCTCTGAAATCCAATTATTGACTAACACTGCTAAGCATGTAAATAGCTCATTCCCAGATCCTATTCTGACCTTTTCCACTAATTTCCATTAGATTTTAAGCCACAAGTTTGGCAGAGGTATTGCCATGAAAGGACCCTACTGCACAACCATAAGTAACGTATGCAGAAATAAACGCCCATGGAGAAACTCCCTCTCACTTAGTTACTGATTTCCACCAACAGCTTCACAATGAAAATGGATTTGGCCTTTTAACCTAAACAGGCATCCACCTTGTTAACACCTCTGGTTGTTGAAGAAAACAGATTTGCAAAGAAACTGTTTCTTGTAGCACTAATCCTGGCAAATGACTCCACATCACCTCCTGTGAACTTGCTAAATCAGGATGTTATTCAGTTCCCAGCTCACCACTGAATTCATCTGAAGCCAGATCAACACAGACTCTCTAAAGAAGAGATCACAAAAAAGCTAGCAGATATGTTAGCAACGACACTGCTGAAGCCTGGTTTAGAATAGACAGTTTACCTCGCATCTAAGAAGGGTTGAGGCCTGATAGACAACCTTCCTGTGATTCAGGTTTTCGTGATGGTGCTCTCTCATGTGGAATCTCTGGTGTCTATTAACACAGCTGGGTTCACAGTTCAATTACGTGAATTCTTTGATGTCTCATTATGCAGTTAAGCCCATGCTCCAGTTTTTCCCTGAGGCTCCTCTCCTCTCTCCAGACACTAATTTCCACAAAACTCCTAGGAATCTCAGTATCTCCGATATTGCTGTCACTGTGCCATAACCAGCCAGCAGTTTCAAGAAGCATTCGGCAAGTTGGAGGTTCAGGAGAAGTGAGACAAGGGGCAAGCAGGCAGTCCTATCACATAAGCATCTTTTTCTGAGAAAACTAGGTTAAACACACCGTTATACACTCTAACGAATATATACTGTGATAGCAGGGGGGAAATACCATTTCTTGACCCAGGAGAGAGAAGCTTACTTGTTGCTCCATTTTCATCACTGGCCTTTAGACTATCCTGCTCTTCAAAACAATTTCAGACATGGAACTAATTCATATAGTGATGAAGAGCAAAAAATCATTTTAAGTGTGAGAAACTATATCCTTTAATTTGCTGTAAATCTATTTGTTTATTAAAAAAATAATCGGCCAGGAAAATCTCAACTTCCTCACCCCCTAAGAATCCACTTCTGGCTCACTCCCTCCCTTCTGCCTCATCACCCTTCTCCTCAACACAAGCTCATGCTTTTCTTTAATTAAGCAAAAAAAATCTTCAACTTGCCTTTTGCCTGCAGTTCCTCTTTTTGTTCTCCTCCCTGCCACTAAAAAAAATATAATCTAACATTGAAGGCAAATACTGGCATCTCCCTGGTCTTAAAGTTTTTGTGTCAACAGCTTTGATAGAATTTGGTTCCAGTGACCAAATATGACCATGATTCAACTATAAATTGCATATTCACTTTGTCGCCTACTCCAGATGTGAAGCTTCATATCCAGAAGTGCTAATCCAGCATTTCATGGAAGTCGTGTTATTACCACATACACTGGTCTGCTTGCAAAACTTCGTATTTCAATTTCAAAGTGGATTTCAAATTCACAATTTCAAAATGAGTCTTTACTCTCAGACCCTCTGGATCTTAAGGCATGAAATCTGAACCTCTACAGTCTCTACGTTTAGATACTAGGACAAAATTTAATTGCACAGAAGCTCTGGCATTCTGGGTAAGAAGTTCTCAATGAACGAGCAAAATCAGAGACTGCTTAAGAAGACTTCGGCAATACAGTACAGAAAGACGGGTAAAGAAAACAGCCTGAGAAAAGTAACCAATTTACCTGGAGTATTAACAGCATCTGAATAATAGAAGGTGGAACTCTGGCTCTGGAACGTGATAATGCATCTTCCAATTTAATGTTGAGGGTAATTATATTCCTAAAGTGCAGAAGAGCCAGCTGCCGAACCGAGGGCTCCTTCCCCTTAGAAACAGAAGCAAAGCAAGATGGATTATGAGCAGTGTGAAAATGAGTTTCAAAATCCTCTGTCAAAATTCCTTCCTCCTCTTCTGAGGGATTACAAGAATGGTAAACCTGAATGAAAAGCAGAGGAAACATAACAAAGGACACAGAGCAGCCTACAAATCTGCACAGTGAGTGTGATTTGGCAGTAAGGAACGCTGCAGACAATGTTTCTTGACTGTTTATGAAGACAATGAGGTTGAGGTGGGTGTGGGGATCGTACTTCAGCGCAGACTATATATGAGTATTTTGTACTTTAACAATAATGACATGTATCATATGTTAAAAAAAAAAAAGAAAAAAACAAAGCAGGGCTGAAAAAGGGTCGAATTTCCATTATTTCTCAAGATTTTGTGTACTGGCTGGGTACTCTCTTCAAATACGGTGGGAATCCTGACTCAGCCCACCTGTGGATCCTCCTTTTCTCTACAGTTTAGAAGATTTCACTATAAGGTAGAAGCAGAGCTGAAGTTTCATATTGGATTTTCAAAGGCATCTTTTTGTAGTTCAAGCATTACTCCTCATTGAAAAAAATCTCTTCTGAAGAATACAATGCTATCTCTGCCTGCAAAGATTAACACCACTTGCCTTGTAACCAAAGAGGAGTTGTAAAACTATTGCCAGCATCAGGGCTTTCTCCTTGGGTATACATGGCTGTACATATATAGTCTTGCCTGCAGTTCTGAGTGCTGCCAGCCAAATATTAACCCTCCTGGAAGGTGTGATATTCAGGTGGTATTGACTTACCTTAGTTTAGAATAAAAATACCTGACCCCCACCCCACCCAGTCCTTTTCACTTTGTTAATCATGTGTACTGAAGTAAAGAAGTCCAAATCTGCTTCAGTTGCTAATGAATAGAATTTACAAGAGCAGATAAGCACCAGCTGGGCTTTTGCAAGTATCCTTAGAACATCAGGCACCTAGATCTATTTTAAATTACATGGGATTTGGGGTTCGTACCGCCTCCAGGTTCCTTTGAAAATTTTCCACCTGAAAGGGTGTTGCTAAATTATTTTCAAAGGCCTCAGGAACACAACAGTGAAAAGGGACATCTGGTGCAATTTTCAAAAACATCTGAGTGAGTTCTAATCTGGTCAAGTCAGCATGGAAAACCAGGTTGAGAGCCTGCCTATACCTCTACATTCCCAAATGCCTTGGATTTAAATTACGTGGCGCTTAGAAAAGTCTCCCATTGCGTTTGAGTAGGTTTTTAATACCATGATTATGTCTATAATTTTAAAGTTTCTACTGGTAAGACGCAAGTCAACAGGTGAAGTAGCCCTGTATGTTTTTAGAGTTCTCTTTCAGAATCAAATTCTGTGTAAAGTTGCAGCTTTCCCACTGGTTTCAGATTTCATGCCTGTAATTAACTGCAGATGCAAATGGTAATATTGACAACATTTGGACAATCATTTTAGGCATGAAGTCCACTTGGAAAAATGGGAGAAAGTTTCCAAAGTTTCCCCAAATATGTCACCAAACTCCCACTAAAATCTGTAGGCATTTAAGAGCAGCTCTGGAAGGTCACTTATACCTATTTGGTACAGATTTCCTTGGGACTTAAGTGATAAACAACTCTGTGGCCATCACTAAGCCAGAAGAGTGAGCCTCATCCAAATCAGATCAAGTACCTACCGTGGATTTAAAATCAAATTTAAAGTCAAATGCTGTGCCCATGTAAACTGGTCTAACTTCGCTGACTGTTACTGTTCATTTATAGTAGCGTAGAACTTGACCTCGGAAATACACTTCCTTTTCAAAAGTGGAGACACTTCAGAGATGAATTCACATCGCAGAGAAGGAAATGTATATCATTTAAGTTAACACAGCTCCACTTATTCCAATGTGTGCATATTTCAGTTTATTATTCATAACCTTTTTTGACTTTTAGTGTGAGTTGACAGGACTAACCATCATCCCTGTACTCCTGTTTTCGAAGTTCCCCTTCATCTTTTTCACCCAAGCACTTCAAACTGCTGTTTGCATAAGTCACTTATTTGCATGACATGACTATACAGAACAGCTGCACTGGGAGGTTGGCCCAAGGAGAGAGAGTTAAGGATTGCATCAATCTGTTGATGAACCAGTAAAGTTGCTTTTTCCAGTTTTTCAAGATTCTATAGTAACGAGAGTAATATTTCACCTGCACAGGATAGAAAATAGCCTGAAGCATGGGCAGGACATCGCTGAAGAAAAAATCCCAAGTTTCAGCTAAGGTATCCAGTAGTTTCTGCCCTGCAAAAACACAAAACAAACTAGTGAACTGTTAAGGTTGTAATCAGCTAACTGTAAAGACTAAAACACGCAGAAAACGATGTGGACCTGCTATTATACGCAAAGATGAATCATGCAACAGCTACTATTAAAAGTACAGAATTAGTATTCCTTTCACTGTATTGGATCATTCAGTATTTGTGTCTTTTCAGATGACACATCTAATGTTCTTAGTAAGCTCAGAGACTTTGAGGTTAAAGCTTACTCAGAAAAACCCTGTCAAGAATAGAGAGTAACAGCTCAGGTTACCTCCTCCTCTTCTTGCAGTACTGGACAAGACTGCGGAGGAGAGCAGCAGGAGGAGGACACAGCAGGTTAAAGGGGGAAACATTCCTTCAGAGAACTCTCCCCCACCATACTCCCCTCTGCCCTCTAAGCTGTAAGCCAGCGGAGCAAACTGTGCTCTGTGGGGATCCTCCACAAAGCATCCCCTCAGACTGATCCCTTAGCTTCCCTGTATCTCCACTTACATAGAAAATCTCAGCCAAGATCTACCGAAAAAGAGAACGGTGTTGTGGCTCTACTTTTTACTGTAACTTTCAAAGGATGCAGTCAAAACCTGCTATGACGTGAGTTCCCCATGGCCCTCACAGAGAGGCCACCCCAACTCCTTCTCTATTCCCTCCCCAGCTGCAGCCGCCCAGAAGCCTCCCCAGTGGAGAGCAGAGAAGCTCAGGCCAGGTCCTACAACCAAGTTTGACACCCGAGTTCCTCACAGAACATTTCACAAAACACAGAGGCAAATGCAGGAGCCGAGATCTATGGGAGAGGAAGTCTGGCTCGATAGCTGGATGCTGGCTTCAAATCCCTGTTCTGCAAAATGGCCTGTGTGACCTTGGGCAAGCTCTTTAGCATCCCTGTGCCCCTAACGCAACTGTGAAAGGAGAGCAATGCCACTACACCTCCACCAGCAAATATAGAGATAAATACATCAGTGATTATGAGGCATTCAGAAAAGACAACATGACTTATCAGGAAGCAAGTTCAATCGCGATCAATCAGTATTACTACTGGTGTCAGAATCGGATACTATTCTTAATTTTGGTATTACAGCATTACTTAGGGACTCCACCAGGGAACGTTTTGCCTAGAATTACACTCACATCACAAAGAAACTCTGCATGAAAGGATCTATACTCCAAGTTAGCAACTGCCAATCTTTATTATGGGATACTTGATCTCCCTGCATTTTTCAGCACATGACAAATAGCACCAGCTCTGGCCCATCTGCAACTCCTGAATTATTCCAGCATTGATGTCTTTTAAGTGCTTTTAGTGACAAGTGTGCGTCACCATGCTATACTGCATCTGCTGGCTTGTGAACCACGTCAAGGTCTTTGTTTCTGCCACCAGGCAGGAGCTCTCTCTGTCCTATTCCCTCGTTCACAGGACTGAAAAGGGTGTTCTCAATTTCAAGTTTTAAAAAAACTTGTCTTCCATTAGTTCTAGTGAAACACATCAGGGAATCGGGTCCAAAATTCCTACCAGCTGTAGCAATAATAATAATAATAATAATAATAAATACTGTTGCATTATAACCTACATATACTAATGTCTGAAACACTGAAGCGTTTCAAAGATATTAATCGGATCCTGAAGAAGCAGCCCAACCACTTCCTTGAGGGCAGAGTTTTAAAAAGAGTTAAATACGTTAGTTGCCCACAAGTTGAGGTTAAGTGGAAACTAAGCCCTTACAAATTTGGCTCCAGATGTGCATGTGAACATTGGTCCTTTTCAAATCTTGACGCTAGAATTGCATGGAGTCAAATCACGCTGTTGAGATAAACGTGCCTTTACTGTCACACACTCCTTTCATCTTGTGGGCAGCTTGTTTTGCGAAGTGATAGGTTTCTGCACAGCAGGTCAGAAAGGCTGCAGAGTTAACTGCCTTTAGCCAGGCAGGCCTGTTCCTCAGCCCTGGGGGCTGCGGAAAAATTCCTATGGTTTGCTGATGATGAGCATCTTTCACATGGAGGAACATGACTTCCCTGTCCTTTCAAGAATATGTTTCTTTTACTGTCAGGGAAAGATCTCTACATTTACCACAAGCACTTGCCAGATTCCAGGAAGCTGGGTTACTCTAAACGCTCATTTTAATGAAGCACAATATAGTCAATTTTGTATGACATAACCACGCATATAGTACTTTTCACAGTGCTTCTAAAAGTAATTGAAATGCCTGAAAGGAATATTAGAATAGAAACTCATCGTTTCAAAACAAAAGCTAACATTTTCAAAACCTCCTGCACGAAAAAAACCCTCCAAAGTGGGATCTGAAGTGATCTCTTTTCTCTTTTGAAAACTTCAACACCAACTGAATAGGGAAACTCAAACCATGGGATGCGGGACAAGCTAAGATTTGAGGGCAGGACCACTGCTCCTGCAGACCCAGGAAGGGAGCCCTGTTCAGAATGGGAGCTCCCAAGATTTCTGTGCTCCCGACTTTGTCTCTGGTGTTCTGGGAGCCATGGGGTCACTGATGACTGGATGGACTCTGGGGTGCTGCTGCCTCTGCTGCCAGAAAACCCAAATTCCAGCCTTGGACACTCACATCCATCGGCAGGTCCCCAGGCAAGCTGACAGAAAGCTTGTAAGAAGTCTGTCACAAAGACCTCTACCTCTGAATGAGATTCCTAAATTACAGCTACCCTCCTAAAAATTGGCAGTTTTAGTGAGTTGACATTTCCAAGGACAGACTTGGAAAAAATGTGAGTGATTTAATTCTCACCATACCAGCATTTCTGGGGCAACCACAAAGTGACACATCAAATTCAAAACCAAAATGAATTTAACAGCTTGCTGAAATTCTGTATTTGCTAAACATGCTCCTACGTTTGCAAGCCATTTAGTGGTCTCACACGTCAGTTTTTCAGCTCAGCTTTGATCTGAAAGATCAGCAATAATATCTGATTTTCAAGCTAGTAAAACCAGAAGAAAAAGGGGTTGGACCTTTGTACGTCTCTGCATCTTATTTGCTGATTTGATCCTTAAAACCCAACTTCCTTTATGATTTACAGAGCAGCTATGAAGGTCTCAAGATCCTTACCGCTCCTCTTATGGTCTCCAAGCTGTTATTTTATATAACAGAGGAATTCTGTGTTCACCTTAGATGAGTCTGGATATTGTTTTGGGGATATTTTTTTAATGTGAAATTCGTTCTCTTTTTGTGTGTTCAGGTCTCTTGTCTTTTCATCAGAAAAGCTGGGTCCCATAGCACTATCTTAATCTGATCAGCTGTACTGTCAGTAATGAAAGGTCACATTTAGGATTTATAGATCGCTGAAACTAATAGAAACGGTTGTCTCCAGGCTACTGCTGAAACAGTATATTCAGACTAAGTGATATGACTGCACTTTGGAAAAGGAAAGACACGTTTCTTTAAAATTGCCTCTAGACTCCCCAGAGATCTTCAGACTGTTTATACACAGGCAATAATTCTTGAAGATTTTCTGAAATCATTTCACCTTCCAATGACGTATAGAATCATAGAATCATTTAGGTTGGAAAAGACCTTCAAGATCATCGAATCCAACCAAAAACATAATACTGCCAAGTCCACCACTAAACCATGTCCCTAAGCACCACATTTACATGTCTTTTAAATACCTCCAGGGATGGTGACTCAACCATTTCCCTGGGCAGCCTGTTCCAATGCTTGATAATCCTTTCAGTGAAGAAATTTTTCCTAATATCCAATCTAAACCTCCCCTGCTGCAACTTGTATGCCTACACCTAGGACAAAATGGTGTATTTAAGAGCACATCTAAGTGCTGCATAATAGCACAGGACACGAAATGAGGGTGACTGTAAAACAACACATCTGGTGGAGGCTATCCTTGATGTTTACTTCCAGAAGGTGACACCTCCAGAAGGTACAGACAGATAAATGGTGCTTTGACTGTAAAAAAAGAGACAGTGTCTGACCCCATTTATGTAAGCATGAATCCATAATAGCTCTTAAAAATACCTACAGCATTATTTTGTACTTAGCCAGACACTTCCACTAACTGAGATCTTAATGCTTATTTTTTTGTTTATTAAATTATCTCACTCTGATTTTTCCACTTTTCCTTAACATTGAGCAGGCTATAACTGAAGGAGAAGGAAGTGTCCACGCTGGAGGTAAACTTTACTTTATTCCCTCACTGCTGCTCTAGGCAGTCACCTCTCCTTGATGAAAGCCAACGGGAACACCAAGGCAAGACACAAGAAGAGACTGCAGGAATGAACTGATGCAAACTAATTCATAGTCCTGGGAAGCATCACACCATGTCCAGAATGCCTTTGCTAAAACTCCTGTGACAGACATAGATAGCCATGCCAAAACTGAAGTTACCTTCATAAAACCGGATCTTGTCCCTTAGGATCACCATGCCTTTTGTGAGCAGCTGATTCTGTAAATAAAATACAGACTACCTTTACTCAATTCTGTACTTCCCTACAGCCATCATATTTCACATTTTGTTCATTCTTAACTTTTGTCGATAAAGGCTGTTTTTTATTTTAATGATTAATCATAAAAGGACTCCTGCGTCCATCTTGCTTCAATCACTGGGGACACTTGTCAAATGGTGATATAATCCCCTACTACTTTCAGGACACAGCATGTATTCTGTGTGGTACAAAGTGCTTCTCAAACGTCAAATGGCTGATCCACAAAGCATGTACTCTGTCATAGAGAAGCAGAAAGAATACTGCTTCAATAGACAGCGCATACTTACTGCTACATGTCTTTCCTATTAACTATACAACAATGAACTTAAATGGTTTACTCGGGAACTTAAAAGAGAGAATGTCTGAAGTCTGCTGAAAGACGGCAATGTCATACAGAAACACAGCGACCACACAAATCTATTCCACATCTTGGGCTTTCACTATCTAACTATATATATATAAAATCCAAATCTCATTAGTCCATAAATGACAGAATACAGAGAAGTCAGTGGATAACTCTGAATGGTTCCAAGAGACTCCAGATCAGCATTTAGAGTGGGTGAAATGATTTTGCTCAGTAGCATATAATGAAATCTGATCTAAATGAAAGAAAACACATGCCTACCTGTAGATATTCAGTGAAAAAGGATCCCAGTTCTGTTTTCAACAATTGCCTGTATTAAAAAGAATAAGAAAAGGATCTGTGTAATCAGCAAATTGTATTAGCTGTGCACTGCATGGAAAAGGCAAAGTCATTAATAGCAAAATATTTTCATATGAGCACAGAGCCTGTCAATAATGCCTAACTACAAACAGAGCAAACGGGGTCAACAATACCAACACTCCCAGCCAGCATTTCCTGGTGTTGAAAAATACCTGCTGTGCTTTTAGATGGCTCAGTTGCAAATACATATGAAAAGAAATTGAGACTCGATGAGAGGAGGATGCTTTCCATCCTACATCTAAGCCTTTTAAAAATTTCTCCTGCTGTGCCAGGGTTTCTCTGGCACCTGGCATTGCGGACGTGGGAGAACTCCTGGTGCTCTCTGCCCATCCATGCATTTGAGCCAAAAACCAAGCATGTGACTTGGCTGATGCGTGTTCGGGGCCAAATCATCTCTATCCTGTGTAATGTAAAAAAACCCCAAGACATAATAAAATGTTTAGAGAGAAACCTGAAGCAGGATGATATTCTACAGGCTTTTTTTGCAGGCATGAAACTTGACCAGTTTTCATTGAAGGGGTCATGATCTTTCAGTCATGAGACCCAGGACAGCTGAAGTTTCATACAATTTCAGTGAAAAAGCAGGTAGGAATTTAACAATTTATCTCTGTCTTTCATAATTCCTCTATACTAAATCCTACAACGCAATCTCAGAGAGCAAACCAAAGTCACATGCAAAAAAATTCCCACAAACAACCCTCAAATTCAGAAACTGAATTCAACCCGATCCACAAACCCAACATCGGTATCCAGACAAAACTCACTACATTTTCTAAGAGCTGTATGTCATTTAAGTCTCAGATGTTGGATGCTTGATGTAATTCTCTGCACTCATGTCGTTATTTAGAAGCATAAATGAGAGCTCGGACCTCACAAAAATGTAGTCCCAGCTGGGTTTTCAGAACATTTGCAAATCTGGCCTGAAAGCCATGAGCTCTTTTGACATCCTGACCATGTGTGACCACCTCAGGTCCCACAAAAAAATGACGTCAAGCTCGACTTAAAATCTAAATACCCACTTCAGTTAGGGCAGTTGTGTAAATTATACATTTGGTAGCATGTTATCATCTATCCTTTCGGGGTTATGCGTATCCCTACACTCCATGAAAAAGTCTGCAAGAGTTGGATCCAGTGCTTTTAAGACCACATGCTTCAGCACAGCCTCTTGAGGAAAGGAGGAGCAGGTCAATCTTTAGGAGGCCGAAATACAATATCTTATTTATTTATCCTTAAGCACATGTCCACACTGACCTCACAGCACTCTGTGGAAACACTCTAGGCATAAATGAAATAGAAAATAAACAAAAGGAAGGGGGTTTTCAGATGCTCCTAAACATCAAAATCCTTTTCATCTAGAATCTGATTAATTCAGACAAACTGTCTGCAGACGGAAATTTTCAAAGCCAGCTCAGGCTTTAGCCATAGGTGGCTCGTTGCCATGAATAACTATTGTATAGTTAGCCCCCTTGGCATGCTGTTGCAACATATGGGAAAGGACAACCTTCCAGTGCCCTGAGATTCCATCCTCAATGGTACGCGCTGACAAGCCCCTGGTGGGGGCTAAAACCCACCTCCCCCGAAGATTGTTACAGTCTTAAAGACTTAAAAGTACATCAATGAGTACAAGGATGCTATAGTCAAATCACGCCATGCTCACTCAAAGTGGTAATTTACTGTCCAAGTGATGTGATTTTTTTCTTGGTTGCAAGCGATGGCACTAAAGGTTTTTCTTACTTTGAACATGGATAGGTAAACCATTTTTAGGTTAAAATCACAAGAAAATTGCAGTTTTGAATTCTCCCATGACAGAGACAATATATTTACATATATCTCTTTGTGCCACCATTTCAAAAAAATAGTGATGCTTTATGCTGACAGGTTTTGCTTAATTTTCTGCCCTCTCCTCAAGTTAGCAGCTCTTTGAAGTCTATCCTGGATTCCTCATAGTCTTGAACAGGTGATTTGCAAATACTTTCTCTTTTCCTATATTACATTTTACTGATAATTCCTGGCATTTAGGGCAGGAAATACAAAATGATGTTCTCCTTATTCAATAAATAGCCCTCTGATAAAACAAAATCCCACCAAATTTCCATTTTTTCAGCTGTGAACGAACTAAACAACCAGCTTGTAGTTAATTATATGCACTGGACTGCATCACACCAAGCAGCACTATGGCTACATTAGCATCTCTGTTTACAGGGTAAAAGGAGAACTGACAGCACAATTTATGCATCTTCCTCTTTGAATCCCTAATAATACAGATACTTCACGCTGCTTAATTAATTTCTCGTGAAACAGTGAGGCCCTCAGGCCACATCAGAACACTGGTGTTTGATGTTCTTTGTACCCATATTAATTTAAAAGAGATCCACAACAAAACTGAATCCAAGACATTGCTTGCAATTTTTTTTCATCCTTGCCTAATTTCCTTTAAGAAAAATCAGTTAGGTTGTCACCTGTCAGATCCTGGATCATTCAGATTACTGAATAACCTTATCTACCTATGTAGACATCATGGGGGAATCCAGGTAAAAATCTGATCAAACCTCAAAGGCATCCCATATCAGATAGGGGACTTCATTTCAAGTGCATCTGATTTTGAAGCTAGTAATTTTGCACTCTTATGAAGCTTGTATATCATTGATAATCAGGTCTTCATTGCCTATTTAATGACTTCATAAATTGAGATGATAATATAAATTCACAGAAAATATGCTAAAATAGCTCCTGACTTTTTTTTTTTATTTTCCTGCTGCCGTTTCTTTGGTTCATGTTAAAATTAACTCTTGCAACATTACTCAGAATGGAAAGTCTAACACTGTATGATATCTGATTTTAACTTTATTAGTTGAATAAAGTTAAAGGAAGCAAATGGAAACAAGTGATTTTACTGGGTTTGAACTCTTGCTACAAAGGAGGAAATGCCACTAAAATGTGCTTTGTTTGCATTAAACCAGTATCCTGAAACTCAGAAAAGAGGCAGCTATAAATATGTATTAACTTTAATACAGGATATCCTGCTTCCACTGTGTTTCCCTTTCCTTCTTTTTCTTCCTTGATTTACAAGTGATGTAAATAAACACTGACATATGGTGCAGGAAATGAAAAAGGAAAAAAACACTATGTGATTACTAATATCATACACATGCACCAAGAGAAATACTAAACAGTAAGTATATGCATATAGAATTTTATTACTGACTTTTAAATCAACCCCCAATTAAAGCACCTAGTAAGGGCTCAGAAGAAGTAATGTACAGGCCATACAGTGGTGATACTCCCAGTTACTGGAGATCTTCTCACCACCTTATTGTACATCATTAGCTTTAGCACAGTTATTCAGGAGTTACAGTAATATAAAAGAGGCTGAAATCACACACTGGTTTTCTCGGTAATAGGCTTTCCGAGTGCTATGTAACTCCATATTTAAGGCCACTTACTAATGCCAGAGGAATGCAAGAATGGTGTCAAAAGGCATTGGTGTATATGAGCGGCAGCTTTTATGAGGCAAATCTAGAAGAAAAGTAAACGGTGCTGTACAAATTCGTACCCACTGATGTTTTCTTAAATCATCAGGGCATACACAATCAGAGTTCAAAGCCTCAAGATGTGTGTTCAGAAAAGGAAGTTATATGTATTTGTTTGCACGTATGTGACTGCACGTAGCTGAATATACGTGACATTCCTGAGTCAAAACGATGGTGTGCAAATATTGCAGGCATAACCTAACTGTTCAAATATTTACACTTGGTCTGTGAGACAACTTGGATATTCAAGCTTTAATTATTAAAACTATCCCAGAATCTGCTCTAATTAAAGTGATAAAATAAAATAACTTCTATTACTGCCCTGTAACTGTTGAAAAAAGTTATTGATACTAGCCATCTACCTGAACGCCCAGTGGAAATAATGGCTATTTGTTTCATTTTAATTAAGTACTTATGGGGAAAACGCATCTAAAACAATCGTAAGGCAAATATACACTTGTTCCACTTCTGAGGTCATGTTTATGAATCATGCATGTTTGCATTCAATAATAACATTAACCCAAAGAAGGTTATTTTGAATTAAATGAGAATAGTAGTAAGCCAGATATTTTTGGTATGGGTCAAATCAGTAATTTCTTAGATAAGTTTTGAGCTGAATTGAAGTGAGGCAAAAGATCTTTGGTTGCAAACAGTCAGGAGGCTCCAAAATGTTACTGACTGTGGATGGCAGTAAAATGAAGCACAGAGCAGGAGTGCAGTAGCTTCTGGGAAGAGGCTGTGGCTGGACATGTTAACAGGTGTGTTTAAAAAATACCACTACCATGCTCTCCTCTAGAGACGGATCTTTCAGCTGTTGTGTCCTCTTTGCCCACTCGCAGCTTTCTCATCTTAGCTTTTTTCTATGAATGAAGCAAGCGGGACACACATGAGAAGCTTCAGAAAAACAAACTCAGAGTTGTCACCGAGAGGATGGACAGCTTTAGGCAATAAATTAGAAGGCTCTTGAGGTCAAGTCGGAGGCAAGAGGAACAACCTCTGAGCAGCAGCAGCCAAGAACCAGTCTTGAAAGCTACGCTGCATCTCGCCAAATGCTCGCTCATCCCACGAGAGTTATGCTGCTGATGCCTCGTTTACAACAGCAGCTTTCTAGCTAGGTGTAGATTTCACAATATTTTGTCCATCAGCTCATGTGTGAGTCACCAGGCGTTGTTCTCCCCCAGGCAGAGCAAAACCAAGACGAGATAACAACAAAGCAGCGTTATACTTACCCTAACAAAAAGACATGGGCCTATCATGCTGCAGCAAAGCCCATCATAAAATGGAAAAAATAAATCAGTCTATTTGTAGTCAGCTTGCCTGTTGGGCTGCCTGGGATGTTACAACAATTCAACAGAACTATATTAGCAAGCATCATCATGCTGCAGGGTTTATAACCAGGTAAACGAAAGCAAAATCTGGGCACAATTCACCAAATAACATCCATCCGTCCGTCCGTCCATCCATCCATCCATCCATCCATCCCTCCATCCATCCCTCCATCCATCTACCTACCTATCTACCTATCTACCTACCTATCTTCTATTTGTTGGTTCATACAAGATTAAATTTGTCTTTGTCACATCAGCAGATAATTTTTCCTCTTCTGTCTCTCACCAGCAGACAAGCATCCTGTGGCAAATGCATTGGGCCAGGAAATCTTAGCCCAGAACTACCATTTTTTGACATTCAGATAAAGCTGAAGAATCCTGACTGCACTTACAGCAATAATGATCAACCATTATTCCAATAACTAACTCAAAATGATTGATGGATCATGCTAACTGACAGCCATCCTAGAAAAGCTATTCTTTGTATGTCATTTTCTCCCCAGAGAAATAAGAAATAACTGGAGAATAAGTGTCTTTTAAATTCGAAAAGGAAGAGAGAGAGAGGAAAAAGAGAGATTACAGGCCAAATTTGCCCAGACTTCTCTGATGATACTCATACAATTAATGGACCCAGCCTGGGCCAGCTATCCCAGACTTGGAACCCGACAGGGACAGATAATCCCAGAACACCTGGATATTCTGTGGGTTTTGTCAGACTCCGGTGCCCAGATAGACTGAGAATAAGCAGTAAAGGAAAGGGAATCACTGAGGCTCTTATCTGAAGACAGTCAGGGAATGTAATAAGCTGTCTGTCTTTTGTAAGTGCAGCCTCTTTTCCACCGTTTATTCTTCAAAGCCTTGGGACAAGTTTCTAAAAGGAAATCCACTACCCTGCCCTTGTCAGTGAGAGAGGGTTTAGTAAGTAAGTGCTAGAAATAGTAGTAAAAGTAAAGTGAAGTGCTGTAAATCCAGATATCAGCTTATCTCTTAGTAAACTTTTTTGCAACTATAACTTAAATTACTCATGTGGCAGGATTTTCACCTCTTTTTTGTTTTTTTGTTTGTTTGAAAAAAGAGTTCCCATTATACATCTCACTGGTCTATATTTATTCTGTTGCAAACAGTATCATCACAGAATCAGAAAGAAATATGAACCTTGAACTGTTACTCAGGTCATTGTGCTGACAAGACAGCTTTGTAACAGCTACAGCATATTCAGCCTACATGGAAGGAGAAGCTAGATGTAAGGGACCACCAGGCAGGATGTATTTCCTTATCGTGTTGCACTGAGTGCTTGAAGGCTTTACATCCTCTGTGGATGCAAGGGAAGCAACTCAGAGTTAGGCTTGGCACCTATGGAAAGGATGGCAGCATTGCAGTGGTACAGGGCTGCAGTACTACAGGGGTCCACATTTTCCCTTCCTTAGTTTCAACCCAGTACATCAGGACAGACTCTGAAAGAATCCATCCTCCTCATGGCTGGATACCTGCCGTGCAGAAGGAGGAACGCAGCCCTCGCCACCCAGTGAGGTGCTGGCACACATCGGCAACAGCTATTGACTGAGGCCAAACTGACTGTACCGGTTGAAACTAACACTGGGGAAAAAAACCTGTAATACTGCTGTAGAAGCTTTCAAGTGCCAGTGCTCACTAACAGCATTGTGCCTGCTGGCTAATAGCACCTTGCGTAGAGTTGAGTCTCTTACCTGACTCCTTCATTGAGGTTGTAAAGTTCATGGTCCGGGAGACCCTTACGCTGGAACACTGCTATTACTCCATTGTGGATACTGAAAGAGGACAGTAGGAGTCATTAGCACCCGATCACATTTTAGAAGGCTATCACTTCCACAATAAGCCTAACATCTCTGCCTAGACACTGCAGGACCTTTTTAAAAGTCACAGATGGCTGCTGGTACCCCATCCCAGATGCTTTAAAGGGAATTATGCTCTAGGAAATAGATGAAACCTTTGAAAATCAGTTCTTTTTGATTTGTTCCAACTCGGTAACTTCAGCAGTTGCACATCTGAAATCAGTCATTTCAGAAAACTTAGGCTTATATATTTTAGGTACTTGAAGTATATTAAGTATAACTTTTAATAGATTCACATATTAAGTATATTTGAAGTATTTTAAAGCATATTTTTGTTTCTGTGGCTCACCACAAAGAAAATTAACAGCTGCACTATGAGATCAGTGATGATATTCCCAGCATTGTTGGCATACGTTTGTCTGAGCTATGGTTACTTGACTTCTTTATCAACAAATCAGCATTTATCCAGGCTGGACACTGTACCTGAATTTTAACCCACAAATATAGCATCCCTTTACTAGAATGGAATCCCAAGAATGGTTAGTTCCTTAAAAAAAATTAAAAGAAGACTGGCTGATTATGAATTTTAAGTCAGTTTAACCAATCTCTCATTCATTGTCAAAAATGAAACCACAGAAATGAGGCAATTGCTTAAAAAGACTGTTTCCTATTACCACTTACTCACTTCTCAAAGGTTTATGCTCTTGCTCCAGCTAAAGGAAAACCAAGGCTGCACTGAAAGAACAACAGGTCTAGAGTTTCAAAGGCCGACAGCAAGAGAGGCAGCAATGCGCTTGGCACAGGCCAACCATCTGTCCTACAAAAATGCTCCCTTTTCACTGTCAATGCCATTTGTAACGGTTCTGCAAGCAGGTGTTGCTTAGAGGTGGTGACCTTCTGCTGCAATCAGAGGCAACCAAAGATAGGACTGGGACCACAAAATTCTCTAGCTCAACAGAAAGTCCCATACCCAATGCTGCCTGTCCCTGAGGTGTATGGCCACCAGCCCACTGAATGGCAAAAACCTGCCAGGTACTGCAGGAGCCTGGCGATCCACATGCTTAGCAGGGATGCTATCCAGTCCCATGAACTTAACAAGACCGCGCCTCAAAGGGTTACTGAAATGAGTATGTGGTTCAAGATGAAGCTCTGAAATGCTCCAGAAATACACCTCACACAATTAGTGTGATGACACATCAGCCTAAATCACTGAGCTTAGGTCTGAGGACAAAGGTAAAGAAACGCCAGTGAAAGGTGAGACCAAACCTGTTCCAGCATTAGTAGAAGGGAGCAGAAGTCTCCTTCCCCTTCCCCAACCCAGTGCCACCTTTTGTAGCCTCACAGCTTTGACTTCTAAAGGAAAGAAGACTCATGCAGCTTCATCAGCTCATCCTCACTACTCCACTCTTGGAACCGCTTGGCAACTTCTACCACATTTAACTATGCAATGAAAGTCCCAAAAACCTTAAGGTATTTTAGATTTCAGCTGGGGTAGAAGGAGCGTCTTTTAATGACCAAGAAAATACTGCAGGGTGAGCTCAGCCTTTATTCGACACGCACACAGATGCTTTAGCTTCCCAATGCTAACGCACAAGGAAGCAGCCTTCATCAGCTCCACTGCTCATACTACTGCCACTTGGTTTCTAATATGACTGCTTTTACTGAAGTGACTGTTCCCACTGCTGGCAATGACTGAATCGCCTCAGTTACCCCACATGTAAAAAAAGATGATGACAGTGATCTCTAAAGGGTTTTTAAAAATATATTTACGAAAATAATAACAGAAGCAATGAGTATAATTATCAATAACAGTATTAAATGCTATCATTGCCACTGTTTTCTTTCTTCTTCCTTCACAATCCTACTGACTGCAAAGGGAAAATACAGATTTTGGCATGTGGTTCTTCCTATTCAAAGTTGCACCCAAGAAGGGGAGATGACATCTTAAGACGTATTAAAAAAACACAGGGCAGAAGTCTTCCTGCTCTGCACCATCTCCTTGGGTATCTCATTCTGCATGCCACCTCCCAGCCTGTACCCAGCAGGAGCAAGGAACAGTAACAATCAGCCTCAGAGATACTCAGGACATGTATTTAGGGGCCACCAACTTGAATCTCACCTCTAGAAATCTACTCCAAGAACGAGAAGCTACAGCATGTACAATCCCTCCTGGGGACCTGATTTTACCAGTGAGGCTGTGACACCATTTTTCAGAGGTTTGCCGATGACCTGCCCCTGCTCACATTGCGCTGCAGTCTGGTACAATGGAGCAGCAACTGGCTTTGGAGCTCTGGAAAGCAAAACCAGCACCAGATTTGCCCATCCTGGAGGTACCAGAATTTGAGGTTGCCCTGTCTTGAGAAGAAGAACTAAAAGCGATATCTGTTCATAAGGTCTCCAGAGGGAGGAAGCCTGATTCCTACTGGCAGATAAGCTTGGTGGGCTCAGGAACAGATCCAGCCACATGCGGCTGCTCCCAGCACAAGGGGATGTCATTGCAGGCACCAGGCCAGGTGGCAGTGGAGCGCAAGTGGGGACCTCAGGCAACCCACATTAAACCTTCCAAGGTCCACAGTACGACAACACCATTCAATACTTGCTGGGAGCAGAGGAATGGGCTGGAAGGTAAACATGACACTATTCACTGAGATTCAAAATGCAGGCACGCAACGCTGAGCAGCAAAGAGATGCACTGTTAGAAAAGCTCAACCACATTCATCTGTGGAAAAAGGCAATTAAAAGTGGCAGGTGAAGGATACGACCTGCTGTGGAGAAATGCACAAGCAGATCAAAATAGGAACCATTATCCTCTTCTCTCTTTTGCTCTTTTGACAATGTTTCCAAGGTGTTAAGCACTCCCACCACCACCAGAGATAAAAAAAAAAAATAGAGGTGGTCCCTCTATTTCTCCCCTACACCCACGTGCACAGACATACACTCATGATCTAACCCAGCTTATTTTGGCTGGCTCAAACAGACACACTCAATTTACGATTATTTGAAAATTGGCAGCTAAATGTCTCTGGTATACAGTGAAGCGACTTGGGTATTTTAATATTATGAGTAATATGTGAAGTACGATTAATGTAGTGAATAAAACAAGCAGTCTTTACACGCTCTTCTGATTCGGAAATGAACTTTGCAATGTTCCCTGCCAGCCTTCTGCAGAGAAGAATGACTAAGTATTTCTCGTAGAAGTCAATGTGCTCTCTCTCCTTCTCTCTGGCACTGCTTTCTAAACGAGGGGGAGGTTTTCTCTTTGCAGCTTAACAGGTCCGTTATTAATCATCAAAGAAATAAGAGAGAGCAAGCTTTTTAAGAACTAAGGGGGACAGGTTGTGAGCATTTAAGTTATTGCCCATGTAGTAGAACTGCACCTACATAAAACATCCTAGTGCTGACCTTTTAATCTGCCTGGGATCTCCCTCGTACAGAGGAACAACTGCCTTGTCTGGAAACTGCCTTGTCTTGGCCCCACTATGTTGACCAGCAGCATTTCCTTCCCACTGCAGGCAGCAGCGCCTGCCTGCAGGGTGCAGGCATGCAGTCCCAGGAGGGCCATGCAGATCTGGCCCTCCACACATGCTCAGGAGCTGGAGGAGCTCCAGAGGAGCTGGAATAACCGGGATGTTATTGGGGGCATAGGTTGGTGTCAGGATAATGAAAAGCTCACTTGAATCTTCTTACTTACTTTAAGCTAATGAAAAAAAACGAACCCAACCCTTGCTTAAATCAAAGTAATGCTATGGTTTCTGTAATGAACAATTGTTTAAAAGGGTTTAGTCAGAATGGTACAACCTTTTGGTGTAAAGAAAAACTGAGCTGCTGCTTACACACAAAAGCCCTGCAAGATGCTTGAGGTGGGTGGATCACCTTTACTTGTGCCTGCGACCAGCCTCCACCAAGGCTTAAGTCAATAATGTATGTAATTAAACTTATATTTTAATAGTTAACCTGAACTGGAAATGCTTTGTAAACTCCCTTCTGTAACTCTTTTACAACATGGAAGTTAATAATGGGTGCACTCATGCACTGATATTAGTCCGAACACCTTCCCTGTAGTTGCCGTGTGTATAAAAGTGTGCTCAAGGTGCACAAGAGCAAGCAGGGCAGAGGAGACAAAAAAGAGCCCAAAAGAGAGAAAAAAAAAAAAAGTCAGCTCCCTAATTGCCCATGCTCAGTATGGATTAAGGTTCCAGTCTTCAATTAAGACTAGAGCCTATACTGTATGTCCAGGGTCATAAAAGCTTCTGGTTTGCTGTATGTGTACAGACACATTTTCCACAGAAGTGCAGATGCGACCTCCTATTCCTGCAGTGTTGCACTTTCTCCTGTTGAAGGAAACGAGCAATTGCTAACGCTCCCCCGTCAGTATCTTCTCCTGGAAGAAGGGGAACCTGGAAGCTCTGTGCACCTGAGCAGTGCACCTTTGAAACAAGCTATGGCCACCCTCACACTGCGAGAAAAGGCAGATCTCCGAGTTACAGGATTATGACATTTCTTGAAAGTACAACACCAATTCATTAGCCAGCTCCTCAACTGGTGTTAATCAGGGTAAATCGCTGTGGCAGTATTATTTAACCTGAATCCAAGCACTAAGATACATTGTGCAGGCACCTTCTCACAAAAACATATGCCATGGGTCACTCTTGGTCTGAGTACTATAGCTAGAAGACAACATTTTGAGAGACCAGCAGCGGGGCAGAAAGAAGCCTGGAAGGAGGTTTCCCATGGGTGAGTGGGGGGGGGAGCAGGGAAGAGAGAGGCACAGCTAGAGCAGGTTGGCTGTAGGAGGGGAAATCAGGATTGGAAAACTGCCGAGACCGGGTCTTTTGGGGTGGTTTGCCTTTAGAATGAAGACAAAATGTCAGGTGGCTCCAGCAATGTATTGTACTTATCTATTCTACACTGGCCACAGATTGCCAAAAGGAAACTACCTACAATCAAGGCGGCACTCACAGCAACAAAAATCAACCCAGCAGGCTAAGAAACTTCACCTCTTTGGATAGACTACTCATTCTAGATTTGTCCGGTCCTCCAGAGAAGGTGCCGGCTCCAGAACTCACTGTTCAGCTGCCTGAAACATGGGGAATGGCAGCTGTAGCACACACAGCGCAGACCGTCCCCACTGTTTTCTTCAGCACGAAGGGATCTGGAAGGTGTAAATCCCCAGAGCACAAAGCTGGATGCTCACTGACGGCACTCCCAACCAGCCAAACAGCGTGAGTGCCAAGATGGGGAGGGTGGGGTTCATTATTTTGATCTTTGCATAGTAGAAAGCTACTGCCTTTGTGGCCTGATACCACCGAAGCATACGCTTCCCTTGAGTTGCCAGTTGTGCACCCAGACACCACTGCCTTCGGAGGGTGGGAGGCTGGCTCCCCCCAGCACTGCAGTACCACCCACCCCTGTTCTTTCATTGATGTTTTTAAGAAACCAAGAAGGAAAACCTATTGTGATTAAAACATTGGTTTCTGGCAGGTCAGAATCAGTTTGTCCACAGAGTTGAGGAACAATAGCAAAGTCTGGCTCGCAAGTCTCTGAATCCTGACGTCTCGTTTGCTTCAACCGTGGCCATGGCCCTCCCAGCTTGGCACTTCCTGGCATAGCAGGTGGAGCGACACACATTTTCATTTGTGCACAGCACACAGGTAATTGTGGTTCTCTAAAGCAGTCACTACCCTCACATGCAAACAGCATGAGTGAACATATCATGGCATTTTTATTTAGTGTTTGCAAATTCTCCCCTTTCCAGAGCTCCAGGTGAAGTCCATGAGCAAAAACAATGCTGTGGGAATAATCACACCCTGCGAGTACCAGGTAGTTAAAGACAACATTTTAATTTTCAAAAGGGACTAAATGACTTAGGGCTCATTTCCTCTGGACAGTTATGGGAATAGCTAATTAACAATAACTGACCTGATATACTTGCATCAAAACCTCCTTTAAGACACCCTTGCTCCAGACTAAAACCTCATTTTTCTGAATTAGCTTAATCCAATGGGGAAGACCCCATTTTTAACACAGCTTCAGTCTAGCTGCAACTCCACAGGCTTTCCATGAGGTCTTGACCCTTTCAAAATAAGCTTGCAGCTGCTAGTTCACTTACGTTTCTGAAATGTCGACCCAAGGTAAAGCAATCTGCAAAGAGGGATAGGCTGCAATTATGCACTGGATCATACAAATGAAAATAAGCTGGTCTGCAAAACTCTATCTTCAAAGAGTTTGAGAGGCATCAACTCACAAACTTCAGCAACTATAAACAATACTCTTACATAGTAAGAAGTTGAGACAGACAGGTGAAGGGACTTCCCTCAGGTGTCACCAAGAGTTAATATCTCTGCAGCGTGTAGGACTATGGAGATTTTGGCTTCAAATTATATCTGCATTCAAGCAAGTATAGATATGTCTGGAGGGCTACGGGGAGCAGCAATTCTCCACCACCACCACTTTCTATTACTGTAGTCAAGGCTGGCACATGTTCCATGCTGCAGTGGTGGCTTGACCAAGGGGGAAATCCCCTTCGCCCCGTCTCTCCTTCCCACCCCACAACTCGGCTCTGTCTGCCCCCATGCACACACATGGCCAAAAGATGGTTTTGATTAAAGGGTCATGAAAGAGAAGCTGATCCTCAAGGCAGTGGAAATATTTTAAACTATTTCTAAATAAACACTAAATATTGGAAGAAAGAAGACTTCAAAGTAGACGTACTAGATAAATATGCTGGTCTGGAATGTTTCCTCCATTAGAAAAGCCTCACCATGATCTGAAAAAACATTCATTTTTAATTAGAAGATGACATATGGTTCCCCTGACT
Source organism: Chroicocephalus ridibundus (assembly GCF_963924245.1). NCBI lineage: Eukaryota > Metazoa > Chordata > Aves > Charadriiformes > Laridae > Chroicocephalus > Chroicocephalus ridibundus. Next base: position 135,738,976 of record NC_086284.1, on the reverse strand, counting down.
GTAGAAATGAATTTACAGCAAGTTATTGTGCTTGTTACAGCCCTGTAAAAATTAGCCCAAACCATAAAACTCCTGATTCTGTACGTCTCCTTGGATTTACTGCTGATCTCACTAACATCACAGGCATCTCACCTGTGTTTTCTTCCCCTTCTCTTTGCTATCTCCTACTCTTCCACATTTCTGTGAATTTTCCCCATTTTCTTACACCAAAGAGGATCTAAGTGCGTTTGACTAGAGGCTTTCCCATGCCACAACTCAGTCAGTATCAGCTCCTGATTAGGCAGTCTGTGCTAGCTCAGTCAGAGTGAAAACCTTGCGATGGATTTTATTTGCCCAGAGAGCGTCCCCCCCCCTACCCCCCGCCCCAGCTTGCAAGCTCAAGATTAAAAACCCTGGGTTTCTCAGTCCAATTGGTTTAGTCAGCATTCAGCCCTCATTTTTTGCCTGAAGCAGAAAAGGGGGGGGGGGGGAGGGGAGGAGAAAAGGAATTGAAGACAATGCTAGTGAAAAAATCTAAGCTATTTTAATCCAATGCAAATTCTGTGAGCTGTAACGAAACGGTATTGTTCCACTATGTTGCTGTTGGTTGCTAGTTAACGTGCACTGTCGGTGTGCTGCTGTACAGGTCTTTTGGGGTTCATGGGAAAACAACCTCAGAAAAAGCTGTGATATAAAGTGTAATTTGCATAGTAGCAGACAGCACCTTGGCACCGATTTCCCTTTCATCTATCAGTGCTGAGAAGTTTTACAGCATTTTAGTTTGGGGGTGCAGGAAAGTCATGAGGGAGGAAGAGACCTTCCTTGCTAGCACTGAGTTCTATGTGCCCCCTGCACACCGAACCCCGCGATTAAGCTCCTGCAGTTTGCCCTCCCTCGGTGTCAGAAAGCAGCAGGCATCCTCTGATATAAACGGTCTGAAGGCTGCGAGCAGTCCAAACAGAGTGGAGGGGACATCGCTGGGCAGCCAGACTGCAGCCACACACATTCCGCATCTTCCTCAAAAAAAGCCCACAGTGACAGAGCTGCTACCTCGCAGAAGACCCCACCAGCAAAACTCCGGCTTGGCTGTGTTTCAGCGTGGTCCCTGGCAGGGCCGGGGCAACATCCTCACTCCACCTCAAAGGGCTGACTTTCAGCGCAGGATTGGCATCAGCAGTCTTGTGTGGGGCAGAGCCTGCTGTGGGGTTGCGCTTCACCTCTCCCCACATCAGTTTTGATGAACTTGGTTCAAGGCCTCTTTCAAAAGCAGATACACACATGCCACACCCAGGCACAGCTGCTAACATTAGGCAAGAACCCAGCAGACACTTAAATATAGAACAGCCAGGCATGGTGAGAGGGAAGAGCTCTGCTGGTGCATCTCGACTTCCTTGATCAGCAAACCCTTATGCTCGATATTGCACAGAATGAAACAGCACAGGCAATTCTTTCATTTGGAAGAACAAATATTCCTATAAACCAAAGTATGGTATGCTAGCCCTCTGTTGGGGTGTTTTGATTTTGCAGGGGAAAAATAAAAAAACCTTCCACAGCCCAAGATTTTCAAAACCCATCCGAGATTTCTGGTGAGTCAAAGTTTAGATGCCCAGTTTGTGACACCGACATTACGGTTACGTCCAGCAGAGCTGAGCACCAGCTCCCTCAAGACCAGATCCTGCTACACATGCCAAGATGGGCACACGCTGGTGACAGGCAGAAGCTATAGTGGATAACTTCTTAATACAACTAATCCAACATCATTTAAGCCCTGACTTTCCTGAGGATAAGCTCCAGTTCTACAGCCTGTAGAATATCTGAGTTTCTTAAAACCAAGAGAGGTTTTGCACCTGAAAGAAGAATTACCCTCCCTCTCTCTTTCACTCAGGAGAAAGCCTTGCACTGTTAAATAAGAAATAAAGGGCCTTCCCTTTGCCCATGCAATGCAACTGGCTCGTCATCTGCAGTACTTGCCATAGCTGTAGGCAGCTGTTAGTGCAGGCACGTGATGCCCACTTGACTTGCCACCGCAGGTAGCACCAGCCTGCCACCACAAAGCAGCAGCTCTGCCAGCGCTCCCGAGGCGTTCTGGAGGCACGTGCCACCAAATGGCAGGGACGGCCCGGTGATCCCTGCACAGGGAAAAGGCAACCCGTGACAGGAAAGCACGGTTAGGCCTGAGTTCAAGCAAAGCGGCAACAGGATGACTCACGGACACCTATTCCAGGAACAGGCGATGGGACAGTTGTCTAAGCGTTTGGATGGAACACGCAGAAGTCTAGCTCGCTGATAGACAACTACTTCTGGCCAGAGCTACACCCGTCCTGCCCAAATTAAAAATAACAAACTCTTGCTCGTGTCACTTGGGAAAACCCTCTGGTTTAAATATCAGCAGCCCCTAAGCCTGGAGCACTCCCAGCAAGGCCCATGCTTGACCTGGTCCCCATTCGCATCCCCCTCCATGGCTCCCTTCCTGCAAGCAAGACCTGGAAACACTTATCCCTGCCAACTAAAGCCATCAGCACACCATCACAAAAAGGCTTTGGGGACCATATTCTGTCACCTTGGTTCACACCAAGGAGTATCTTACTCCCTGCTGCTTCCTATAAGGCTAATGGCCAAGTGAAGCCCCAACTGGCATAAGCCAAGGTGGCCCAATCAAGCCTTTAATTACCACCACCACCCAGGCCTCGGTGGCAACTCCGGGTCACATAAATAGCACGATATTTGAACAGAAACTCAGCCTCTTTTGTGACCAGTTTCAGTGCTTGGTGTGTTGCTGGCATCAAACAACTAATTCATAATGCAGGCATGAAACCACAAATCCAGTGGAGAGAGGGACAGAAGATGTGATATTTTATAATTCCTCGGTTTTGCTCAAAACTGAAATACCTTTAACAAATGTGTCTATAGTTCACTGGTATTTTTCTTCCTACAGCTGTACCACCATACAATTGTAAAACATTATAAATGACACTTTCCAAGCTGTGACCCAGGAGATGACATTTTCATTTCATTTTCAAAAAGGACATAAGAATATAATTCCTAACGACTTAAGAGACTTAGACTCATCTTTAAGAGTGTCACCAAAACAGTCATTAAGATGCTTTCTGAATATCTGTGCTAAGTGACACATTCTCAACAAAATGTTTGCTTGTTTGCTGTTTTTTTTTTCCAAACAGTAATAAAATTCAGATGTATAAACACAATAAACAAAACAATCAGGGCTTATTTTGTCCTGTCCAAAGTGCGTGTGCTTGCACATGCACGTACACACACACACAGAGAAATTTGTATTAATGTGAGTAAATTGAGTAGGCTTTGTCATATCTGTATCAACAACCAGCAATATATATAGTTATGCAGATAAAAATAATGTATTTTAATAGTTGTGTGTAAATAGATGTTTTTAAACTAAAATAAACCAAATGAACCTCGAAGGAGAATATCTAGATAGACACAAAGACATATTTGTAGCTGGACCCTGTGAAATAAGTCCTTACCCATCACAAGGAAGAGCAGGCTGAGCCATCTGCAGTAAAGGCTCTTTGCTATCATCCTTCAGGGAAAGGTTAACACCAACAGGAAAAAAAGCCGCTCCCGTCTTTTTACTTGAATGTGAACCCCGGTATGTGTAACGCACTAATGCAGAAGCCCGACGCGCTGTAACCTTGCCGAGCCGGGAGCAAGGCGGCCGAGCCTGCAAGCCGACGGAGCGGCTACTTGCGCGTTAATCACAGCCAGGGGAGTGGGGAGAGGCTGCAGGGGAGTCGTCGCATCACGGGAGACCTTACCTGTTCCAGGTAGCGTTGGAGCAGGCCCGTCGCTGCTGGGTCCCCCGCTCATCCAAGGCTGCCTGCTCTCTCTTGCCCAGATCACTGAGGCTGGGCGAACTCATGAACTTCAACCTGCGAAGAGTCCTCATGGTCAAATGTGTGTTTGCGCGTGGCAGCTACAGATACACCATCCTGTTTACACACACACACACGCAGCTGGAGCAGCAGCAGCGGCAGCAGCAGCAGCAGCAATGCGAGCAGTTCCCTCCGTTTGCTGTTCAAAAAAGAAACTTAAAAAAAAAAGAAGAGAGAACCAGTCTCTACGGAGCACACCTCTGCCAGCAAGAAAACAAACCTTTAATCAGATCAACTCTGACGTCATCAACTGTGGTTAATAATTTCTCCAGTCCTTTCAAAAAAATAAAAGTCAAACTTCTGGCTGCTCCTGCAGCACTTTGAAGGGGCCCCTTGGAACCGCAGCTGCCCCGAGAGCGAGGGCTTCCCCTCCCCCTGTCCCTGGGCACCACAACCCGGGAATCTCGACCCGGGAATCTCGCTCAGCGCGGCAGCTTGCTCCACCTGTCGTGGGAACTGTTCCGGCTCCTCCAGCGGCTTGGAGGGGGGTGGTGTTGTCTGCTAGCACTTCTCAACCTGTCCCTCTCTCGCTCTCTCTGCACTCATAAATGGAAATGAAACTGGAGGGCCACGGACAGAAAAAAAAAAAACCCAAACCCAAGCAACCAATACTGACGTACTGAGACTTTATTGGAAAGTTTCATAACTGCCTGTGCCCTGCCACGTTACGACACTGCACACACACGCTCTCGCTCCCTCGCTCATACATATACATATGCACACTCCCATAAGCACTCCCTCTCTCCCATACGCACACGGCACAGCCCTACGGCTCGCCTGGGAGGCTGCTTCGGCTGAACGTGTCACACAAGCCACAAGACGGAAAGTATTTGCAAGCAACACAACTGCAGAACGAAAAGTGCTGGTTTGGGTTTTAGCATTTTGAGGAATTTTTGGTGGCGCATAGAAGAGCCAGACACTTTGTCTTTCTCTGGCTGTTTGATTTTTTTTTAAAAATTGAGATAACAGCTGCACAACTTGGGGCATACTTAGTTTCTACAAAAGCCCCAGGTGTCTTATCTTCAAAGGAAAAATCTTTCTCTCTCTGACTGCAGCACTGGAGCTGAAGGATATGCTGCTACAAGACTCCAGCCCAGGCTTAGCTCGCTGCCACTCACTCGCGGTTCTGCTTTAAATTCAGGAGTCCCTGGCTCATCTGCTGGGAAGTAATGTAACAAAACAGTGATTAGCTTTCTCAGAAAAGAAATTGTTTGCAATCGACTGAGCCAGAGTGTAATAACTGTTCCGTCTGTGGCTACGGCATTGGTCTGCAAATAGTCTGGTAAAAGCCACAAGGGCTCCTTGCAGAGTAAGCTCCCACTCACTAGAAGGGGGCTGCATTACAGACAAACTTATCCTTCTTTTTTTTCCCCACTTTCTACTTATTCTTTTCATCTGTGATAACCTATTGTCTAAATTTGGGCTATAATGGGATTTGTTTGTGTCCAAATAATATTGCAAAGCTTACATGACAGAAGAACTGAATCTCTCACCGTGAGATCTGCCCTACATGCATCATTTACTGACATATTTCAGTAAAAATTGATTGCTTTCACTACTCACCCAAACTCAGCTAAGCTTATTTCATATAAATATTTACTTCCAAAATTTATATTTGGTATTACCTACGTGGGAAGCAATTGCAGAACTGCCCAGGGAAATAAATCCATTTTTACCTTGCGCTAGTTTTAGCAGCAGCAGTTTTATCCAGCTGCTTGGATTAGCATTACATTGATTGTCCTTCCCACACCAAAACCCTCAAGTATACAAATGAGCATCACAGTAGATGGCATATAACATTTCACTTTGGAAGGGACCTGCAGCTCTTCATCTAACCTATGTACAAAGACATGGCTATCCCTGGTCTCTTCCAGATGTTTAAATCCTTCAAACAAACGAACAACAATCCACTATGTGCACAGCAGCAAAAGGAAAACAAACACAACAATATATGGCTGTATTCTAAGGAATGAGATGGCTTCTACAGCATACAAATCAGTGACCAAAAATAGATACAGCAGAACACTGCTTTGTTCAAATCGTATGAAGAGCACTCCATTTCTATGGATAATACAGGCCGGGAGAGCAAGGGAACACAACTCAGTCTGAGCTTCTGCTGACGGCTCAGATAAACGTGCGTCTACCCTGTTATGTGAAACAACTAGTTAGATAAACCTGTGGCAATATAATTCCATCTAATTTTATTTTCCACCTAGCTCAGTTGCTTTTCTGCATCTCACTTGCTGTGAATTTGACAGGCCTTGCAAAATGTTATTATACTGGATTAAACCTTTGGAATTTTTAACTCTTTGATCGCTGCGCAGTACTGGAGACTTAATAAACTGTACCCTGATGATGCTAGTATGTCAGCAGCTACATAGTAATATTTCACCTGCTTTCTTTCTTAAAATCCACAAGTTGCTCAATTGACTGAACCCAAGGAGCTGCTGTGTCAACCTTGGATATACCAGACAACACTGCCAAAAGCAGTACTTGCCTTCCTCATAAAATACTGAATCCCAAGAGAAGGAAAAAAAAGACCTCTTTCCCTCTGTATGTTGAAATATTACACCTATAAAAGTCAGACTATTTTTATGCTACCCCATCAATCTCAGTAACCAGTACTGGATTCAGAGTCGACACATGCACAAAGCACATGGGAGAAGCAGCATTCCAATCTCCTGAAACATTTCAGATTGAGGTAACAGAGGACAGGCTTTCCCTACGCTTCTTCCTACGATTCCACCTGATCAAATGTTGATTTATGATAAAATTAATCCTTTTCAACAAGGGTTACCTCCACCCATAATTACCAAGTAATACTTCGCATTTACATTGCGCTGTGCATCCACAGACATCCTTGACTTCATGGCATTCATTAATTCAGCCCTGAGCAGCTCTTGGGTATGAAGGTAAAAGATACAATGCGCACTTCAGCATGAAGAGGGAAGAAGAAAAAGGTGATGTGACTTGCCCAGGCCACCCTGTGAGCAAGTGGCAGAGATGTCAAGAGACTCCAGGACCTCTACCTCCCATTCCAGCATGCTACCGAGGGGATGCTGCGGGGACTGGGGAGCCAGAGACTCCTTGGGCCTGGGCGGCTGGAGGGCGATGCAGAAGACAGAGCTCCTCACCAGGGCTTGCGGTGCGGCTGTTCCTCTGTAGCCACTTGTGAAGAGAGTTGTCGCAATACAGCACTGCTTCAAGATTGAGAGGCTAAGCAGCAGAGATTGCTTGCTATTGGTCATGGAGAGGGATAAGAGCACTGACCGGACTAATAGGGAGGGAGGGGAGGACAGGGGATTGGTGGGGGCCCTCTCGTAGGCTCAATAACGAGCACTACAAGCTTCTTAAATAGAACAACTGCACTCAGCACATTTACAGAACCAAGACTGTAAAGTACTGTTGCGTTAATTCATTTAATCCCAACATGCCGTACACGGTGCTAATACCAGTATTTCACTCACAAGAAACCTGCAGCTCAAAGGTTAAGTGATTTAATCAAAGCCACACACCCACCTCAGTGTGGAAGGCACATCCAGCCCTAGCTCCTGCTCCCTCCCTTCCCCTCCAACATCTCTCCTCATAAAAACAGGCCTGTCTCTACTAGAAACCGTTCTTTCATCTGTGGGGCCCACATCCTGCGGGTGACTGCATGGCAAGTCCCGGAGCTGCCACGATGCCGGAGACGTAGGGGAATTCTGCTCACCTGGACTTGCTTGCTATCTTGAGGCCTAAAACAATGTACAGGTACATGAATATAGGCTGACAGCCCAAGAGGTTTTATGCTGTTATTACAAGATGACGTCAGCATACAGATCCAGGACCTTGTAGCAACAGGGCTTTTAAAATCATCACCAAGGGTAACTCTGTAGTTACCTCCCGGTATGCCTGTAACACCTGCAACGTTCTCTCTGGGAGCTGTGGTTTAAAGACCGCATTGCTGCCCCTAGCAAACGTTGAAAAAAAATCCAGGCAGACCTACCGAAGCGTACACTTGGTTTCAAACGAATGAGATTTGCTTAAAAAAAAAAAAAAAGAAAAAGAGGAAATCCCCCTAAATCTCATTTACATTATGTTAATTTTCACAGTACAATCGTATTGACTTCTTACAAGTTTCTTTTTGACTGTGATGAGAGGGGAAAGGAAGCAAAAAGTAATGTTGATGAATGGGAACTTAAAAAAAAATAAATCACAATATATAAAATTCATAATAAAGCTGCCAATGCTGTGACTGCTACAGGTCAACGTGTCTTCGGCTACACCGTCCTGCTACTGCAATGACAGGTTAACACTGCAGCAATATTAGTGTCAGTGGTAGGATTTGCTATGTCAGCTTTATTCACCAGAGCTTTGCCATGTAAAAAACAACTCAACAAATAGAAATTTTAATTGAAAAAAATAAATAGCTTTATCTCTCCTCCCCTTTTGGAGAGGAGAGCAGAAATCCCCATGCTGAACGGAAATGCTGAACGGTGTACACTCTGCAAGTGAATAATGAAGAGGTAAAATGTATCTATGGCAGAAAGGAGTTAAAAACCTCCCTAGACCAATGCACTTTAGTTTTTCATAAACCACACCACAAAACTTAGGGCATGCCTCAACAGATGCCAAAGCTCAGGAATTAGTCTTCCGAAAAACCACATTTCTTAAAGGCACAGCACGTCCTGCTGCGCCAGCAGAGGAGGGGCAAGGCAGGAGGGAAGAAGGAGATGAGAGTATCAGGAAAAAAAATAAAAGGAGCGGAGGGGGAAATGAAGTTGCAAACCTTATGACTCATCAATTCCTTTGCTACTGTATCCACATAAAGCTCCTTTATCATCAGAAAACAAAGAATAAAGAGAATAAAGAAAGTATGAAACCAAACAGGCACTATTTACACCCTTCCCCCTCCATCCGACTGACTCTCTGCAACCTCTGGAGATAAAGGCACTCTCAAGGACAGTTTCTGCCTGTCCTTTATTGAGGCTGGCCACAGGACAGCCTTCGTTTTGCTAGCCCTTTGCTGCGCTTCTGCTCTCACCGCAGCCAAGCTGATTTATAGGAGGCCACCTGGACTTAGTGGGTCATCTCCCCAACTTCTGAAACACCTCCCGTGTACTCCTGTGCTTCTGCATCCTGTGACCAAGAGTGCCCATGTGACCACAGTTGCCTCCCTTTAGACAGAGCTGGGCTTTCTGCTCCTTCGGCTGCATGAAAGACTTGCACATGGGGTTTCTTTGTCTTCTACACTGTGAAAAAGAAGAAATGCTCAAGACTGAGCAGCAAATGCTCCTTCCTAAGCAAGCAGAAGGTGACCACTAAGAAGAGTCCTTTGACTACTGCTAGAAAGGGATGCTCTGCCCCCCTCGCCATTTCTGCAGGGACACCTGCAAGTGCAGCCCATCCTAAAAAGCTTCAGACCCGACCCACAGGCAGCCGCGGCTGCTGCAGTTCCCACTGCCTGCTCTGGAGATACACTGGCTTGCATCAAACAAGGACACTCTAATCAACTGCAGCCTGCGGACAATCAGGGCCAATTTCCCAGACCTTCCCTTCCCAGTTTTGCTCGGTGTGAGGCAGAGCAGCGTGAATGTGCCTAGGAGACTTTCTCAGCACAAAGAGAGACCTGCATCTGAGCAAAGAGCCATCTGGACAGCAGCAACCAGCCGTGTCTAGTTTCTTTCCAGTTTTCTGCTGGACGACATTTCTTATCTGTTCACTGTTTGAGCATCTCATTCTCCCCACCTTGCTCCCTTTCTGCTTCTCCATCACTCTTTGCTTTTGTGCTCCCTCTTCCTTTTTCATCTTTCTTGGTTAGCTAATTCTTCCTCAGGAAAAGTTTTTAAAAATAAAGGAAAGGAAAAGGAAAAAGGAGACCAAAACGCTGGTACTAACACAGTGTTTGCAAACCCCTCTTCGGCGGAATGTAAGGGAATCAAGTCTTTGTCTTGCCTGATTGGACTGTGAGCTCTTCTTTACCCTTTTCACTTACTGTTTGTACTCTAGCTAGCAAACAGGGCCCTGAGCTCAGAATAGACCCCAGTCACAAGCCTAACCTAACACAGGCCAAGAATCTAGCAATACCTCTAAGGAAACCTTTGCTCAAAGCATGCATGAAAACCCATCCCCTTTGCCAGCAGCAGTTTTTGGTTTACAGATCATAACAATATAAGCAGTTCTTAAAATGCAGTAGAAGATAGCTAAATTTTTTATCCTTGTCCTTCAGGACGTGGGAATTAGGAGAGAATTAGGACAGGAATAGGCCTGTTACACCCTCATCCACAATATCAAGCTTTCCATCAAATGGCAATTCCCCAAGCTCGCAGTATCATTCCTCGTTATCTCTCTATAGGTTTCTGGGAATTAAAGATAGCACAGTGACCTGAACGAGCATGATGGTTATGTTGGAGGAGGCAAAATCAATGCTCTGGATCTGTGCTCAGGATCAATGCTCAGGACCTGTGGCATTACCACCTTTTCTACTCACATCACCTCCAGGCAAGGAGGTGGGTTTCCCAGCATCAGATGTTCCAGGTTTCACTGCTGCCCACGCACCAAATTCACAACCCCCTGCAACCAGCATATACTACTCCAAGGCAAGCCCACAACTTCGCTGTTAAATGGAAGTCAAACCTATAACTGTGATTTAGAAAGGTCTCCAGAGTGCTGATCAATAAGCAAATCAAACGTTTAAAACATTTTGTGCTCTTATTACAAGATCATGAGATAGTGGAAAATTAATCTTACAAAGTAACTGAGCTTATAACGCTCATGATTTTTTTTCCTTCCTGAGCTCTATATGAACTCTTTCCTAAATTGCCTATCTTGCATAATTTTAATTGGATCCCAGAACACCATGACCTTGATGCAGCAGCTACAGTACCTCAGTGCTGTCTTCCACAGTTATATATGGTACAGCGCCTTCCAAATCTGTGAACCCTGGGAGATCAGAATTGTGCGCTGCACAGTGCTATTTTTCTTATATCCAAACATTTCTGATTCAAGGTCTTCCAAGAAGGCTCTGATTGCCTTGGAAGGTCACCAAGATAAAGAACCCACTTTGGTAACTAGCTGAGTTTCTAATAAACGGCACTGGTGGCCAGCTGTTAGTTATGAGTGATATCCCAGCTTAATCTCAAAGCCAGGATATCACTTGTGTGGTATTCTCTGTCCATGAGAATGCGAGCATGGCTGGAAACATGAGCCATGCCTTGAGATTACTGCCACCTCCTGTGCATAAGTCATGGAGGTCACTTCAGTACTGAGCAATGCAAGAGACAGCACTGCAAATTTGGGGGATCTTTGACTCTGGTGGTACTAGGCTGCTGTTACTCAAATGGAACTATAGCTCTCTGGAACAAATCTCGTGGTCCTGCAAAAGTCACAAAAGCCTGGCCTTTGATACAAATGGATTCTTTCAGAAAATTTATCATTCTCCCTTGGCATCACAAGGATATTTTTCTGAATGGAAAAATCACCACGGAGATTTAAAGATAATCCAAAAATTGCAACATTTAGTGAGTAGTTGGACTCTGTAGCGTTCAGTATGGTGGGGCTTTCATTAGGAACTTAAAAACGCGGACCTTTTGCCATCTTTTCATAAACATATGCTGAGACAGTCCCTGCAGACTGCGATACCAGGCAGTGGAAACAGCAAGGGTAAAAAATGGCTTCATCACACAAATAATTTTACACTTGTACATTTAAATCTTCATTTTACCAGGTCAGTAGGTCCACCACTACGTCATCCCAGTATGTATCACGTCAGTGTTTTCTCAGGATGCTCTGGGAAATAACTTATCTCAAAGGGCACAGTGCTGGAATTTTTTAGACTCCACAACAAGGTTTGGAAAAACTCCTTTCACTCTCCAGCCCATTAGCCAGTCTCAGTCTTCAATCAGACATCAACGTGACGCCAGCGTTCAAGTTATCACCTGGAAGGAGTGCGTCATTATTGAGGACATAAGGCAAATTCCATTACATTTCCTTCCATTCCTTATATTTCTTTCCTGTCTCTTTTTCCTGATAGAGTCCTGCTCCTCCAGCTTTTTTGTTCACCAGGCTTCCTTCAGTCATTTCAAATAATCTGCTCTCCAAACGCAGGCTATATTAACGTTTCATTGCAAAATAATTCAAGTTCTCTGAATGTATGTAAAACTAAAATTCCCTTTTTTTTTTCCCCTCTCAGAAAACTGCTGGGACCACAAAAGTTTTAGGCTTCCTCTGGAGCTGTGAGCCATCCAGGGTCTTTCAGGCTTGCTGCTCTAGAGCCAGCAGTTTGAAAGCCCACACACGCTGAGCTCCCCCACTCTGAAGCAGAAAGGTTGAAGGACTTCTCTCAAGCAAGGCTCCCAGATGCTGGACCTCTGTGGTCTTGGTACTGAAAGCCCTGGGTCACGTCTCTAGGATGCACAGCTCCTTCATACAGAAAGCCATAGGCCATGTAGTCCCAGGCTTGCAGCCAGCACTTGCTTGAATTGCTTCTTGCAGACCATACTTGATTTGGGGAATGACATTGGAAAAAATTAATTGAAAACCTCTCATGAGCGGAAAATCCTGCACTGTGGTCAGTTCCACACTCAAATCTGTCTCCAGTCCTTTAGGATACTTTCGTGTTATAAATAGGTTGGTACCAAACTTCACAACATTTTCATGGTGAGATATGGCGATCGCTGAGGGGAGGATCACGGGAGGACGGACAAAGCCTGGCCGTCCACAGAGAAACTGCAGCCTTTGCTCACCCTGACTTAAAAACTGACAAACCCATTTGTATCAGCCTGCTTCTTTCTTTTTTTAATTTCAAGCCCATCTGAGCCACATGCCAGGTTTCAGCCTGATGAGACCTGAAGGGATGAAGACCGGAGGTGACAAGGATGCCAGGGAGGGCAGCCGGGCCTGTGCCTCCCCTTCAGCCACACGGGTGCTGCTGCCGAGTGCCCTCACCCACTGGGCGCATGGGGAAGAAGCCCTGAAAACAGCCATATGAAACACAAAAAGGAACCAATAAAAAAGGCACCATAACATCTGTGAGGGCGTGCTCCCAGGCACGTTGCTTTTAACTCGGTTTTCAACTTTTTGACAGAGCCCCTCACGACTTGTTACGGCCTCCTTCGGGCGGGATTACCCCCGTCTGAGACGAGGAGACGCTGCCAAGGAAGCCGCTTCGTTACCGGTGCCCCGAGGCGATCGATGGCCCCGGCGGGCCCTGCCCCGCTCCGCCCCTCGCCCCGACACCGGGGGCCGGGCGCGGAGTGCCGGCCGCCGCCGCGCCCCCTGCCGGGCCCGGGCCCGGTCCCGCAGAAGGCAAGCCAAAATGGCAGCCAGGGCGGCCCGATGGGACCCCGCCACTGAAACAGCTCAACCCCTGCAAACATTTGTAAATCGACAGCTGTTCCATCACGTTTGGGCGCTTTTTTTTTTTTTTTTTTTTAATAAAAGGAGTCAGTCTTTTGGTTTTCCAGATGGCACGAAAGGGGCAGCGGCAGCAGGGCAAAGACAACAGGCAGGGCCTGGTCCCCTGCTCCCTCAGGCAGCCCCCAGGAGCTGCGGTGTGTCACCCCCTTTTAGAGGGGGACAAAAATCCGAGACCAGGTCCTGAGGGGTCTCCTTGGTGGGAGATGCTTCCCACAGGACTCTCTCGTGTCCCAGGCAAGCAAATAAACCCTCCTTGCCTCACACTTTTTTCTTGTTCGCCCTTCTTTTGCGCCACAGCCACCACAAACAGCGGCGGGGAGGTGGGTCAGAGCAGCAAGGGCCACCCGTGGCCTCAAACCAGCCAGGCCGTCCGGGTGATGTCCAAAGCACAAAGTTAAAAGTTTATCAAGAAGCTTCAGTTGGGACATGGTTGAGACATCACAGAAGGTACCTAACCTTGAATAGGATGCAAAATGAAACAACGCGTCTTAGGCGTTCTTTTGCGGTTGATGACTTAGACATAAGATAGCAAAAAACATTACTTCTGCACCAAAGTCGAGTGGAGAGTGCATCCCAAACTAACCTTGGGTAATTGTAATGCTAAAATACACACCTCTTTGTGAATAATGCGCATGCTAATCAGGTAACCTCCCTAAATGTTTTAAACATGAACTTAGATGCATATGTATAGTTAGGAGTGGTGAATGAATCATTATTAACCAATCATCTGTATTTTATCATTACAAATATTGGGTGGTTTGAAATGTGAGGTGTGCTAGCTATTGCTAAATGCCTGACACCCAATCCTGCAGAATTGAAATAAAAACAAATATCCCAGCTTAGTGTGGCGACTAGCTCTTGCACAGCGGGTAAAGAACCCCTATTTAGGGACAACACCAGCACATCCAGGCGGCCGCAGGGTACCCCCAACCCCACTCCAGGCACAGACCTGAGAAGCGGCTGTAGCACTGTGAGTCTTACAGTTTTGCCGTTCATCTGCTTTTCACCAGGACACATATCCATAAAGCTTTAGTCCCTGCTGTGACATTTTGGTGCTTGCAAATTGTAAGGCATCAGTCAAAAGACAGAGGGAAGCAACCCTTTTTTTCCCTTCCTTCCCCCTTACGACTCAGAAAGGTCAGATTTGGAATTAATTTTGTTCTGTGTAATGTTTTGGCTTGGTTTGTATTTATTCCAAGTGAGTTCACCCATTTCTACTGCAGAAATAAAAGGTCATGAAACCAGTGAATTCTCTCTCTCCTAAAAGGGGTGAATCCCTTCTAGGTAGTGAATCACCAATGAAGTGTAATGCAAGAAAAGAAAATGCAAAAATATATTCTGTGGGACTGTAATCACAGCTGGGTGCAATTATAAAATGCACAAGGGCACTTTGGATGCCATTTGCTTGCATCAATTTTTAAGTTGACTCTTTAATTTGACCAATGAACACAAGGAAAAAAGTAAAACAAAATTTTTACTTTTTGCAAAAAAAAAAAAAAAAAGAAGGGCAAAAAATAGCACACCATCTTCCTTTCTCCAATATTTGGCTATGCAGCAGTACGAGCCAGCACAAAGATTTGGGCAGACTGGGAGAAGGAAGGAGGACAGGGAAAGGAGGAGTTGAATCACTTTATACACAAAAATAAAACAATCCTGGCCCTCAGCTAATACGTTGCATGTCAAAAAGAAGATATGTGCGTGTGTATATATATGTGTGTCATTATGTCATTTTTATTAGTCATCTGTTTTAGATATTGGGTCCAACAAAGTTTTAGATCCAGATTTAAACACTCTGAGAAAGGAGAGTATCCAGAATTGAACCTTTGACTCAGACCAGCATAAAGATAAATGGCTTTTTGAATCCAGGTTTTCAGTTCATTGACTCTGTTTGGGTTTCCTTGGTTTGTTTAGTACAAGAATTTAGCATGTCAGATGAAACGTAAACACATCTAAACTTACTCTGCTGGAATAAAATAGAAATTTTTACTGTTCATTTACTGTCATGTATTGCTTCCTACCTATGCTTTCAACAGAAAATCTTCTTGGTTCAAATGTTTTGAAGCATCTTTTTTTGAAAGGCAAAAGGCTTTCCAACTGTATTGTTGGTACCTAGTAGTGTTATTAAAAAAAAAAAAAAAAAAAAAAAAGGAAAAGCATAGGAGCCTTAATTTTTAAAGACTGAATCCTTAATACTGTGTAACAACTTTTCCCTATAAGAGGGCCAAAACCAAAGGCATCCAAAATGATTAGATAGTTTGTTAAGTCCTAGTTAAGAGGTTTAATGAAATTGTCGTCAGGACCCACTTGCCTTTATCTACATACTTTTCTTACTACTTTATCAAGAAATGCTATCTAGTCTTCAACATCAGGTGCTGAAACAGTCCCATTTCAATTCGAAAGCAGAACACAAGTTCTAAAGAAATAAAAAAATCATCATTTTTCGAGCTCACATCATGATTTTTTTGTGCCTAGTATAGAATTCTTAAGGCCTTATTTTGGTAATTCTCATTCTTTAACTTTCGGAAGAAGTGAGGTGACCTGTCCTCCTCTGCTCAGCTCTATGAAAGTGGTTTGGGTTGCATTTGTGTGGAGTTGGGGAAAAAAGAGGAACGAAAGATACTATTTTCCTTTACTTATAAGAAAATTAAATGTAATAAATGAAAGACGTCAGCTGTTATAGAGTTGACAGTTATTTTACATAAAGTTAGATAGGCAGATCAAGAGATAGAATATTTATGCTTTTATCTACACTTTCCTAGTGTCTGTATTTTACTGAGATGGTAAATAAGAAACAGGAAGAAAACTTTGAAGTGATTCCTTCCTTTTGATTAAATTCTTCGTAATTGCTGTGAAGAGAGAGAAGACCTTCATGACTGCAGTGACAGCAGCGTAGTGACCTGGGAGGTCAGAACTGGAAGGTGCATAAAGTTCAGTCACTCTAGCTTAGACTTTCCGTTTTTTAAGCTCATTCAGCACTAATTACTAGGAAATGAGGTAATGGCCATCGGGAGTGGGATATGTACATCTCACAAACAGAGATGTACAGGAAAATCCAGACCTCATTCCATGGTTGCTGGAGAAAACTGGGCACATCCAGGGTGCACTTCATCCCATCCTACAAAGAGTGTTTAAATCTGTTCAGGAAAGTCATGCTGGGGGACACGCCTGTTTTCTCCAACTATAAAGAGAACATAACGTGAGCAGTTCAGATATGGATATGGTATTCCAAGATGTAAATACCTAAAATTAGATGAGTGTCACCCCCAGTCTCTTACTGCCTGGTTAATCATGATAGAAGTGCAAATAATCTGGCATCCAACTAATGAATGTTTCATTTCCTCAAGTACATGCTGTGGCCCTAGATGAAGAGACCTTTGGGAGATGCCTTTGGCTTACAAGCTCAGTTGGTATTTCAAGTAGGGAGATATTAAATTAGGAGTATTTCTACCCAAGTCTATTGTCAACCAAAGGCATTGCCGGACTGAGAAAAAAATGGGCAAAGTTTGCAGCCTTTGTGGGACGGCCTCAAATGGGATTTGCTGCTTAAGAGCATCTTCTGGCTAAGAAATCAGATGAAATTTTAGGGAAGAGTTGAGCTGAAAGTAACACTCACACCAGCAGTGGACAAGGAGAATTGAAGAATAAATAAAGATACTGTCAGGTTCTCCTCTTTGTATTGGAGGAGGAGAAAGAAAAGGAGCAAACAAAGAGTTACAGTTTTGCCAGGAATTTCTCATAATAGTAATTATGAAAAGATCGAGCGCTTATCAGCTGTGACAGTAAACATTGCTCACCTCCTTTATTATCTCAACACTCTCCTACTGACTTTTGTCTCTGTGTGAGCACAGCAAGCACAATAGTTTGCTGTTTCTGAGTAGGCCCCTGCCATGCCAAGGCTTCCGTACGTGCTGGATTTGAAACCTGTGACATTTCCATGGAACAATATGGGACTCTACACATCCAGAAAGTAAAACTTACATACAACTGTTTGCAAAGGCCAAGGCCATGGCCTGCAGATATAAACTATTGGAGACCTGAAACCTTCCATACGTGTTTTCTATGGTCCTTGTTACAGTAGGGCCAGGCTCCTAAAACCTTTAAATTATATCATGCCACAACGAAAAGCAAATAATAAATGTAACTGTGAAAATATGCACACTGCTGGAATATAAAATTTGAATACAGTGCTGCACTTAAAACCATAAGCATCACTTAAAGTTTATTATATTGCCAGCAAGTGAGAAGTTACGGCTTTTGCAAAGAAAAAAAAAAAACGAAGTGGTTATAAAATGCTGGGTTTTGGCTGGCAGGCAGTGTTTTCTTTTCATAAGGCATTGGTATTTCTACTCAGCAAACACTCTGTCAGGGTGGTGGTAAGTCACTCAATGCATAATGTCTAATAATGCCTCCTCGTGTGGTGAGAACTCTGACCTGACTGTCCATCACAGTAAGGTTACAGATTACATAGTCATCTATAAACAGTTTACAGTGGGATAGCTTGCAAAGGCTCTGCTAGAAACAGAAGGCATGCATATGTCTCTCTGTGTACTCTGCAGGGCAGTTATTTACAATACCAGGAATAGAAGTTTAACAACAAACAAAACAAAGATGGGAGTGTTCACAGTGAACTTTTCAAAATACTTCAGTGAAGCATCAGAACAGTTTTTAGTTCTGCTGGCAATGGCTGAATCCTCCTAGCAGACGTGTTTGGAGTTGCTGCTGACAGAACTCACGTTTGGTGATGGATTAGTTGGTAGGCTGCTAACTTAGTTAACAGCAGACATGGGTATTTGTTTCAGAGGAGGTTGTAAAGTTCAGGAGCAGAAGATTTGTGGGTATGCTCGAAATAATGTAGCAGGGAATTCCTGACTGAGTTGTACCCAGATTTTTCCCCTCACCTTTTCCAAAGGAATCGCTTATAAGGAGAAAAGTGATGCCCATACCCGTAACTCTTCATGACCTGGGACTATCAAGTGCTCATTGTACAACATCCCCTTCTCTGCTACTGATACCACTAACTCACTTCTTGGGGAATCCAGAGAGGCAGTAGCTAACAGCACCCCGGAAATCCTTGGGGAAAAAAGGGCAGTGCAAGTGAAAATAATTTCTTTCCCTTTTAAAAATCTGTGCCCAGTTTAAAGACAAAGCTAAATTCTGCTGTAGGTCACAGCCTTGCACTGGATTACGGTGCAGGGCCCTGGTGGGAGCTGCAGATTATAGGGGACCATTTACCCCTGCAAGCCTGAGATGAGACCAAGTAACCACCGTAACAAAATCCGGCTACCACTGCAATAAAGTAGCATGGAATAGGCATTCCCATCATTTAGCGCTTGATACAAACTGGGAAGAAAGCATGCATTACTGTCAAGTAAATCAAAACAGAAGTTTACAAGAGCAAATGCTTTAGAAAATATCTCTTCCCTTAAAAAACGCAGGAAAAAAAAAAAGTTGAAGCCATGGCAGAGGTTAGATTCTGCAGCTCAATGATAAAGTAAATAAATCTTTAAGAGAAAATAAGTCTCTTAATACGTTCAGAAAGAAAATTCTTTTGGAGGAGGAAACTAGCAATTGTTTTCTGAGAAAATTTCTAAGTTGCTTTGCAAAAATAAGAGCTACTACATGTGATGATAATGTTAAAAGAAAAGCAGAACAACATCAAAGACGGATTAAACACATTTACTTTCCTTTCACATAAATGCACGCACACACCCCCATACACACTCTCCATTAATGACTAGAGTTCACTGAAAGTGATTTCAAGAAATCTGTAAAATTTCCTCCTTCCTAAAAACCTTGAATTCTCAAACGCGGGTCTAATTTCAGCAATGAATATTAAGGGACTCTGGAGGGCTGCGCCAAGCACCTCTGCAGAAATAGCTGCAGCTGTGTAAGATATTACTACCCCTCAGCTGTTTGGTGCCGCTTCTTGCCACACCCACATATACATCAATCATATATAATCATATATAGGTCATTTGAGAGTTCCTCATACGCTTCAGTGCACAGTCAGCCGGGGCGGCTTAATTTGTTTCTGCAACGGTTGCCCGGCCATGATCTTGGTGAACAGTATCTGAACCCTCTCATTCAGCTGGAGGTCACCATGGCGGGTGACACCCCAGCTTCTGCATCACCCCACTCTGGCTCTCTACTTCAGGGCTTTTCTCCCCCCGCCCCTCCAAGGACATAAAGCTATTTAGAGGTTCCTCTCGGAGAGCAGAAATTCAAGCAGTTTTCTATATTGCTTGCTCACAACCCTGATTCAGCTGTAAATAGATTCACAGCTGAAAGTTCACGCATACCATTTTTTAAGCTGCGCTAAAGCTAGAGGGATGCAGACTGACATGAGCTGATGTTAAAAAATCCCGAAGTACTGCACTGCTGTTCAGATATTTTTCTATGGCAGAAAATAAAGTGGGATCTGTGGGAAATCTCAGAAGAGAGATGTTAACCCTAGTCAATCCAAGGGAATGAGCTCTCCAGGTGTCTGAAATTGGAAATATTTTCCAGTTGCAAATAACGTTGCAGAAATATGTGCTTACCTGCTCAAAGGAGAAGAAAACAGGAGTGAATAGCAAATAGGGAAGACTGCAGCAGGTTTCCAGGAGTCACATGAAAATTCTTGACAGGCGATACGATTTGGTTGGAAAAAAGTCAGCCCCTTGCAAAAAAGGCAGCTCTGCAACAAAAGATGCACAAAAAGTAGTATTGCACATATTGCTATTCTAGGAACTGTTTCTCAAGAGTACACTAATGAGCTCATAACACACGCAGAAATGAAACAAGTGCTGTTCCCTCTCATCACTGATAGAAATAGACATTTCCTTCTTGCCTCTTTTCCCTTTTCTGTTTTGTTTTCTTTTAGGGGGAGCGACTCATTGACACCAACACCAAGAGCTACACCCGTCACTTAAGAGGATAAGAGAGTTTCCATGAGCACACACAGTGCAAGTGAAAATGGTTTCAAATATGCTGGACGATCTGCGGTGATGACTTTTGGAGAGCAGCTGACCTATAAGGCCCAGAAAAGTCTTAAATGCATAATTTAGAAACGCTGGAAAGTCTTTCTTTAAGGCTGCAAATGATGGTCGTAATATCGCTGCCTGTCCTGGGCTGGTCTTGAAGCGCCTCTCTGAGATGACTATTAACACAGCAAACAACGCCAGAGTGGGTATCCTTGGTGCAGCAGAGGATTTATAATGACTTAGAATACAAACATCTTCATAATTTGAAGATATATATTTTTTTAAAAACACCGGTCAATAAATATAAAATGCTATTAGGGAAAAAAAAAATATATATACACATACACACACATAGACACACCAGTGGTATTCACACACATCTGCATCCACATTCTAAGCACGGTTCTTCGTGGCTTGCGCTTTGCATAGTCCTTAGTACCAGCTCTAACACACTGCTAAATCTAACTAGGAATACATAGATCTCCCATTTTACTCAGTTTATCTTGGGTACAAACCACTCTTGCTTTTGTTTTGTGGCATTTCATACCCACTTTGCAAGGATGTAAATAACTGCATGTGTTTAAAAAAAATACATATTTTACGGTTAATCTTTCCTGCGTTTAAGAGAACAAAATAATCCCCTTATACTCCCACCTTTTGTCTGCTCTATGGCTGTGAGCTTCATTCCTTTACCACTTATTTTAGTCAAAATCAGAGGTGTTGGTTTAAATAACAGCGTTGTGCGAAGTCGGTGCATTTTGACTGCAATGCGTTAAGGAGCGCGCACACAAGCAGCTCAGCAGCCAGCTGGCAGAAGGGGAGAAACTATCGGTAGCTTGTAGGCTAACAGAGCCACGAACCGATATTTTGAGTACCTGGGGGCAAGGCAGGGAAAGCAACCTTTTCAGCGACATGCGGGCATCTGGGAGATGACACACGCACAAATTGGAAGTGAGGGATGTATAGCAAAACCACAAGATATGAGAGTAGTACACTGGATAGGAACACGCTAGACCAACAAAAACTCCCGTGGACATAGCTAGACATTATACTAGTACAAAACTGCTCTAAGCAAAGCGAGCTGTTATCAGAGTAGAGCTTTCTTGATATAGCTGGGTTTATATTAGGAGCGTCTGCCAAAACTGCTAGACTGGACAGGACATTGAGGTCTTCCAAAAGCTATGACCAGCCAGTCTCAGCTGGAAGTGGATATTATCAAAGTAGGATCTAAAATAACAGATCTTGTCATGAATTTTGGCTTTTTCCCCCTCCCTGCTTAAAAGGCAAACTGAAGAAGACTCTTAATCTTCTAATTTAAAGTAGATGAGAAAACCCACAAATTTTAGCCAGAGATTATGGACTGAAAGTGCAATAATAGCCATCCGGTTCTCAAAAGATTAGATGCTTATGGGTATGAAAATAGTGTTTCGCTTGGGGATCATGCTTTGACATTTCCATGCTAGCAGATTAAAAAAAAAAAAAAAAAAAAAATCATCCATTTTGCCTATAACCTGTGATAATTTGATTAGCTGGGATAATAAACTAACATACAGTGATGCTTTTCAGGATTTGAGGGGGTTATTTCAGAATAAAACTCCATTGCCTTTTTTATTTAAATCGACCTGACTTTGATGATGAAAGCTCAGCTATTCCATCAATGCATGCATGAAGTATAAATTACTATTTTTTTTTAATTTGTGAATTACGTTTATCTTGCTTTCATCTAATATCCTGTATACCTTAAACTATTTATAGGTTCAGAGGAAAGGAAAAAAGAGAATGTCTGGAAAAAAAACCAACCCATGATGCTGTTGTACAGACATTCCAGGACACTGTAATTAAGCATATTCCTCACACCAGCTGAGCAATCAGTCTGTTATTTTGGCAGGTAAAGCAAATCAAGGAATCATATAGACTTTTGTTATCAAGTATTGATACCATACCTTAAACCAGGCAGAATTTCAGAACTGCTTTACAGTTTTCTCAGGCACATACTACTTACCCATCCCTCGCTATAGGGAAAGCAGCAATACAAGTCTCTGAGGGCAATCACAGTGACGGACCAAAATACTTTTGCAGACATAACCGTCACGTTGTGGCTTTAGAGACCTCCTGACCAGCATTAGAAGAAACACAGTTCCAGAGGTTCCTGGACCCCAAAGCTGCCACAAATCCAGATTCAGCTCAAACTGCTCTGAGCCACAGGGCAGTGTAATTTCTAGGTATATTCTGTGTGTGTGAGGCAGAGGATGAAAAGGTGAAGCGTGGCTGGTGATGCCGCTTGAAAAAACAGCTATTTTGGAATTTGCTCAAATCCAAAATGCTATTTCTGGCAGAGAGGCTAATTGTCCAAGTACTAGTGAGTATTCAAAAATATGAGGTAAAACGCAGGATCGTGCATCACAGGTGTACGATAACTAACACATTAATATAACTGCCCTTCTTTTCTAAGTGACTGTATTTTAACTTATTTGCAAGTGCGGGTGAAATTAATTTTTCATACAGCATGAATGTGCTCAGCAAAGGGACTGCCAGTTCCTCCTCAGGACCGACAACAAGAGCTGCTGTACATCAGTATTTCAGTGGAGCTGACACAGTTGCCCACTTACACCTACAGCTTAGCCAGCTGCGGCCAGAGAAATCAGTCACACGGACTCTAATTTCGGGTATTACTGCATATGTCTTTCAATTCAGCCGCGAGTGGCCGGCAAATAAACTCTATCATTTCAACGACTGCAGTCTACAAAGGCGCAAGCCAAGAATCAATGCACTGGCTGGAAATGGTGATTGCAATTAAACTACAATCAGCCTGGCAGGCTGACGTGATCAAGGTCTGTTGCGTGAAAGCCCACAGCAGCACTATTACAGACCTTTTTCTATTGGGAGATTTTAATCGGGGACTGCGATGACCAGGAAGAACATCGATGGCTGGAAATTGCAAAGGCTTGGTCACTACTTTCAGAGTTTTGCAAGCTCGGCTCAATCAACCAGAAGCGTAGAGAAAAGTGCATAGGAAGAATGAGTTGAAAAGACTTTGATATAAAACGTACCATCTGTACTCTTGGCTTTATTCCTCCAGTAACATGCGTGTAGATTTGCCTTTGGGCTAGCTAAGTCTTACTTCAATCTATGAAGCAAGTGCCCTTTTGTGCTTTTGGCCTTCCCCTCCCCAGTCATTTAACAAGCCAGTCTACAACTGGTCTCAACAAGCAAGACCACGGGGTTCGGCCTATGTTATTGCTGGCGTCCCAAGCACCTCGATTCACTCTTCTTTTAGACTTGTGAAATACTTGCAGGTCTAAATACCTTTTTCTCTCGTTTTTGAGAGAGATAAAAAGATGGCAGTATGTCATCTAGGCTTTACTTCCCTGATCTTTATCCTTAAAAAAAAATATATACAATTTCACTTTAATGGAATTAAAACTCATACCATAAATTCAAGTTATAACTAAAAAATGAGTTCTGATGAATTCTGGCTACAGAAAAGGATAGGAAAGCCTGTGCTGACTTTCCCTGGGGCAACATTGTACCTCTGACAAATAATATGATTGTTTTTAATGCTGACTTCTCATAGCTGATTTTTTTTTTTTTGCTGACAGTCGGTTTCTGTTGCATGTATTGCTGAGTTTCTTTTCTGCTGCAATAGTGACACTTAATCTGCTTTTTTATCTCTGAGGACATCAACTTATGAAGATAGCAACCTAAAGGCGATAATTTCTCCTGAAAATCCTTGGTGTTACTCTTCTAAGTAGGATGAAAAAGTCATAGAAAGCTCTGCATTAAAATGTGTTAAATTTTACTCCATGGAGACAAAGAAAAAGCTAGAACGTACCAAAAGCAAAAACAAAATTTTAAGGGGCTCATTATAGGATCAACCAAGTCTAAAAGCACCAAAAGATTTCCCCTCTTATCTCAGATTATGACTTTCTCCACACCCAAAACTCCTACTTAAAACCCCTCTCCATACTCAAAACTCCAATAATTCATATTTTAAACCTCTCTCATTCTTCATTTCCCACAGACCAGATCTTAAACTTAAGGACTAATTGATGGCATGGACAAGTGGTGCACAGATTACAGCATGCGTGCTTGCACAGACGTAGGCGGTGACGCTCCAGTTCATAGAAAGGACCCTGTGAACTGGATTTCGCAGCACCCCAAATGTAATTCTTATTCAGCTACGTGAAAACGTCTCACAAGCAAAGCTTGCAAATGCAACTGCACACGGCCAGCGTTTTCACGCTGCGAGCGAGCTGTGAATTTAATCGTGGAGTTAGAACACTAACACATTTTTCAAGGGATTACTACCACTTAACAACACAGACAGAAAAAAAAAAAAATCCCTTTAAATCTTTCTGCACTGCCCTGGTGCTGCTTTAATGAAAATTATAGAAAAATATTCAACAATTTAATCAGGAAAAGACTGGAAAATCCTATTCATAACAGGCAACATTTTAAGCTAAATTCATATTTGACATGTTAGTGCCTTGGTTTCACAGACTGCCCGTTCAGTGGTCTCACACGAAAACCAACATCCCCCAGCAATTTCAATAAAACGTTAAAGCCTCAGGGAGAAGAGTTCTTGGATGTGGCAACGCAGCATAACTAAGCACTGAAAGTTCCCTTTGAACTTTCCACGGGCTTTTTCAGGACAAAACAGAAAGGTCTCTCCTTTGCTTCCATTAAAGCACTCAAACACATTAAATTTTGAAGCAGCATTGAAGGGTTTTACTAGGAAAGGATGCAATGAGTGTAAACGAGGGCATTTTGGAAGAATTTCAGTTGAGCACCCCCTAGGTCTCCTTTGCTGGCTCAGTCACTTTCAATAATCTCATGGTCAGGGACTGTCAACTGTTTTACCCCTACATTTGAAAATTGAGCAAATCCAGGTGGGATTTTTTGCCCAGCAGCCTGGCACAATCTCTGCAGCAACATTCCTCAAAAAAAAAAAACCAAAATGAAGAGAGGCATTCCCCTTCAGCTGCCTTTGCTTTAGAACTCAAATGCCAACATGTCTTATTAGCCTCCTTCCTCATTCCCAGGAACTGTGGGAGGTAGAAAACCAAAAAGGGAACCAATTGTCTTCCTATTTATAAGGAATTCTTGCACCGCGGGGGTGTCCTGTCCACAGCCATTCTCACCCCGGCCCCTCTCCGAGCCCACTGCTCAAGCTCTCTCTGCAGAGGTGCCTGACCATGTTTAAGGCAGCTGCTTCTGAAGCCTACGTGAAAAACATTCTCCATGAACAGTAGCTTCCTATTAAGAACAACAGCAACCCTCTATGGAGAGATTAAGAGACTGAAGGATGCTGGGCAACTGAGACTCATAACCAGCTTAGAGAAACAAATCACACCCTTCTCAGCCAATCCATTGCTCCTGGCATGGCCAGCGATAAGCAACCTTTGGAAGAAGCGACAGGGGAGGGAGAGAGAGGCATCTGGCAGCAGAGCGGAGCCAAAAGTAACTTCCAATGCAGCAAGAATTTAAAGTCTACATGGAAAAAAGGAATGATGAGGTCACGACCCACAACCTCCTTGACAACTTTATCTGTCTCTTTTCACAAATCTGTAGACTTTGCTGGACACGCTCTAAAGCCCACCGACATTAATGTGGACATCTCTACCCAAACCACCAAGCTTCTGGCTCAGCACCCTTCGGGCACACACCAGAGCAAAAGCCACTCGCGTTTCCCTATTTTTAGAGCAGAGCTGGGGTTACTGATAGCAAGGAATAACCAAGCCTAACAATGCCAGCATTGGCACCAGATTAGAGCCATATGCAGGACCTGTAGTGGAGTTTTACAAGAGATGCTCACAAGGCCCCGGCTGCAAAAGCAAATTTTGGTTGGGCGGCAGGTGTTGGGCAAAAGGAATACGAAACATTGTAATTCCTGATTTCCAGGATCACTATGACTGCAGCGGGAAAAAAAGAAAAAAAAATAAAATAGAAAAAAAAAAGAAAGAGTCCTATCCTTGCATAGGTAGTATTCTATAGTCATACACCCTCAAAGCAGAAGTAATTGCCACTTGTATTTAATAATGCAAGGGGAAAGGGTAAAGGAAAAAAAAAAAGAAAGAGAAAAAAGAATAAGTAGGCAGTTCATTCTAATGTCATTATAGAGCTTTTCCAAGTCTGGGAAGAGAAATTTAAGAAACGATGACACTACCACTTCTGCCCCTTCCCCTGCTTTACCAAAGCGAAGTTGGCAGAGATGTGATACACTCTGTATCTGCTTCTGTGCAGAATCCAGTGGTGTCAGCTCCGCTGCCACAGACGGTGAGGTTCCGGTGAAGCTGCCAGATGCAATACTGAGATACTTTCTGCTCTACCAGCCTTGCACATTTTGAAGAAAGGTAGCAAATAGCTGGAGGCAGCGACTTCAGCGATTTCCTCTGACGTCTCCACTGCACTCTCAGATGCAGCTTTTGACTCTGCATGAGACGGCAGCTGCTTAGTCAAAAGCTTCCTGAGAAAACCCAAGTAGCACAAGAATACAGCTCCACAGCCCACATCTGCTGCCATTCTCAAAGCAGATATTGCTGCCTGAACCCCTTGAGAATAAAAGGAGAAAAGGATATAAAGCAAGTTTTCCACTCTTCTCTGGTGAAGACAATATGCCTGGATAGCACAGGGTAAACTACTGTTGGAAGAAGACAGAGCGGGTCTCTAATCCCTCAGTTGCCAAAATTTGGGGAGATGTGAATGTTGGTCCTGGACTTAAACAGAAATTGGCAAGTTCATAGCTCCATCGATCCTCCGTCACTGAAACCAGCCAGGGGCTAGATAAACTGTGCACCCACATCAGGACTCAGTGTGCTGGAGGCAGTACGTAGGGAAGGGGTTTGTGGGAAACAAACTGACTTCAAAAATGAAGAGGTAAATAGAAGTAGCAGCAATAACAATGCCTTTTTTGTCACAAAAAGCACCTGGACTCAACTCAGCTATCATTTTGTGCTCCTGCCATCAATAATTTAAAGTCCTACAGCGTAAACATTAAGGAGCTTTAATGTCATCCCATCATCACCTCTCTGAACAGTTAAAAGAGACACATTGAGCTTCTAAATAATATTGAATTTTTCAGTAATGACTAAAGTGCAGAGCTATTCTTGGGGATTAACAACTGCCTGAATGGTCCTTCAGGCTCAGGAAGGGACACTTGCCAGTGACTAATCTCTGGAAAAATCTCTATGATCATTAGTAATACCAGGAGAGGAAAAACAAAAATAGTGTTGTGCTGGATTTTTTTTTTATACTGGGTACACAAGGTATTTTTCCATTGATGTAAACAGATATTGTATTGGGACCCACATTGTTATGGGACACACACACCCCCCACTCCCCCACCGCAAAGAGCCTCCAGGAGAGGAGAGGTGGACTCCACACACACCTTGCACTGGGAGAACCCCTCAGACACCTCTTGAGTGCCTGACTAAGCTTTCAAGAAACATACCTAAAGCTATTCACAAAAGCACACTACACCCGTGGTATTTTTGTTTAGTTTCTAGTATTTGTTACCTTGAAGTCCACGTTTGCCCATTTGCCATGTTTCCACAGCCATAAATGCAAAATACGTATTCTTCACAAATAAAAGGAGACCATCTTCCACGTGCCCCTGGAGCTGGGACTGCCAGGAACTGTGCAGCCCCAGGTAGCAGATGGAGGCCCAGAGCTAATGAAGCATTTAAGCACATTCTTAACTAATTTTAAGCACAGAAGTAGTCCCGCCATTCCCCTTTGCTTCTACACAACCTTTTAATGTTCCAAAACTGATCGCGCTGCATTCAAAGGTGTGGGATTTGATCCAGAAAAAGCATGACTACTGAAATTATGTTTAGCTCCCAACATCTGGGAAAATCTTTGGTGGAGAGAAAGGATAAATGAGAGAGGAGAGGGAGAGGATACCTAAGGTTTTCCAACAGCTAGAGGCTCTGCCTCAGGGTAGTTTATTCTAACCAGGCTATTTACTAGTATTAATCTTCAGTGGCTTGTGTTCACAATGCAAGTCATTTGGCTGTCTGCACTGGCTGGAGAGACAGCAACCTGTCAATGGCAGAGCAGCTGCGCGAGTCGCAGAGGACAGATGGCGAGGACGCAGCTCAATTCTTTCCTCCCTATACTTCCCTCCTATAATTTTCTCTTCCCCCCTGCCCCGCTGCCCCCCGATTCTTTCAGTGGGGGGAGGGAGAGCTACTTGGACCTCAACGTGCTTGAAGAGCAAATTAAATTCGCCTTATAATTACTTCCTGAGCCTCTGTACTGGCAATCTGTCCTCACCCCAGACAGATGGCAACTGCTGCTCCACAGCTGGTCTGGCACCAGCAAAGCCAGCGGATGAATGGCAGGCAGGTGGGATGCTGTTTTGGCTCACCAGCTGCGTAGAAATCAAGGAAGAAAACCCAGCCTATGGGGTGAGGAGAGCGTGATCTGGAAGCATTCCTGCAGGATGGCTGGTGGTTTAATCAGAGAAAAATCTAACATATACTTGTCCATTAAGACTTAGACCACGCTAGCTGGCACGGGGCATTTATCGGAGGACTGAAGGAGACTCCTCACTGGTGCTGGCTCCAGCTATCTTCTCACTCCAAGGAATTCTTACCAGACCTCCTCTTTTTCATTAATTTAGAATGCGTATACATATATATATGTGTATATATATGCATTTTAAGGTCTATTTCCATGTACTTCATGTAAAGCCTAATACAATGGTTCTGCTAATCATTTGCTTAAGTACAATCATAACCAAATAACTGCAACAGCAGCAGTATCACTAAGAATCTCCCTTCATCATTCTACAACCAGAATACAATGGCACTTCATTAACCATCATGGCAATGCTTTGTCCCAGCCTGCCACTGTTGTAAGCATACAAACATGAAAGCCTCAAGACCATCTTGAGGGCTAAAGTGGTATCAGCTGCACTTAAAAGAAACATCCTTACTACAAAAAGAAGAAAAAAAAAAAAGGAATCTTGATTCATCAATAATAAGAAAAACCTAAAACTTCTTCCCCATTCTCCTCTACTTGGTAAAAGCAACGAGTTATCCTGAACTACCCAACTTCTTCCTAACTTGGATAAAGTTCTACTCAACTTTAAACTTCTTAAAATAAGACCCTTTTCAGTCTGGGTGGTGGTATCTTCCTCTTCTCCATTTTAATTTGCCAGGTTCTCCTGAGGGATTTTCATTGTGATGTCTTCATTCCTACTGAAATTTCCATGACTATTGAGATTTTTTACACATGAACGGATGGATGGGTTTCTTTCCAGCAAAGGAAGAGTTACTGCCTGCTGAGAGACCACAAGCAACCTGCTACCTGGACCACGCTCTGTGAGCTTTGGGAACATGTACCAAGACACATGGACAAAAAACTCACTCATAAATGAAAGCCCCAAGCGTTAGAGCCCCTCGCCAGGCAGAGGAGAGGAAAGGAGCTGCTCGAAAACCAATACTAGGTGAACATTTTGCAAACTAACACGTTAACCAGGCTCAGAGGAACGCTCCAGTTCTACCAGAACACGATTGCTACACTAATGTTAAATGGATTTATTTAAACCAGTCTAAGCTTCTGCTTCGATACTGTCGCACTGTGCAAACAGATCCCTTTGCGGATGCAAGCGGGAGGGGTAAAGCAGTCCCCAGCTCCAGCCATCCTTCCTGCCTGGGGCAGAAGGAAGATGAGCCGCACCAGCACTGAGACTGCCATCCTCATTTAAGCATCTCCCCATTGAAGTTTAACCTGAGCTTTCCGATCTTGCCTGAAGTAGGTTAGGGATTGCTCACACAGCCTATTCTGCTAAGCAGACACATGTAAGACTAATTGCTGGCAGAGGGGCAGTACCAAAGAGCTGGGGCAAAGGGGGCCTCTCCAGATTTTAACTGGAAGCAGCAGTTTGCAAAGCGGATGGCAGTGCAGCGTCTTTGCTGTGCCTTATCTGAGTCATCCAGTAAAGCGCTCAGTGCAATTTTCTGCTGGTGCAAGAAGAACGCAAACCTACGAACTTTTTAAACACTATTTCCACAACCCTTTTGCAAGCAGGTAACAACCCTATGCAAGTAGAAGGAGTCATTTAAAACCTGAACAAAACTAGTTCTTCAACAAAAGACTATATGGTTGGAGGATTTTCAAGCTTCCATGAAAACGAAGGAAACATGGGAGATCCAGTATCACAAGTAGCTGGAGCGCAACACGATTTAGATTTCAGATCCAGCAGCACAACCCAACCAGAAGATCTTGCTACACATGAAATCAAACTTTGGGAAATCTTATGAAAACTCTGCATTCCAACAGCAAAAGTAGGTGATAACCAAAGAGAAGGAAGAATGTGGATATCAAGGAATATTGTGGAGCTTGTCAAATTTGTGCTGGTGGACAACACCGCCTGGTAATTGCTTTGATGATGAATTTACCTGGAGTCTTGTTTGCCACTGTTCTGCATTATACAGAGGCAGAAACACATGCATAACACTTCTAATGAAGAGAGAGAGAAGAGGCTTTTGCCAGTGCCACAGTATTTACACTGTAGCATCAGTCATTCCACTTATGGAAAAAAAAAAAAAAGGCAAAAAGAAAAAAGTGCAAATCAAGAGAGAACCTGAAGAGCGATGGCCAGCTTTGGTAACGCTTACCTTCACTGGTTAAGAAACAGGTACATACGACGGGGAGGAACCACAAGCTGAGGCACGTGGCCGGCTGGGTGACTCTGAACCTATCCTCAGCCGGCATCTCTAACCTTTACCAAACGTTATCGCTCGATCTCTGCTGAATTAGCGGTAAGAGAGCACCGCTCCTCCACTCCTTCACAGCGGGTCGGAGAACAATGCTGGAAAGTTGCCAAGGGTGCAGACACAAAGAGAACGAAGAAGGGGAAACCCCCAAGAATCAAACCCCAAACCTGAAAGCTGCTCGAGAGACTGCACAAGCCTAAGCATCGTTTCTCAGGCTTCTTACTCGGGGAAAACTCTCTCCGAGCTTCAAGGGCAATCACACCTCAATAAAAATTAACTACAAGTCTGAAAATTTTTCCTCCAAGCTTTATCAAGCAGGGTCCACCTACAAAATAGCATAAAAGCAGTTGCATTTAAGGCTTTTTTGAATTATTATTTGTTGGGGTATTTTTGCATTATTCTCAAGCTGTGGAGCCTCAGTCACAGACTCACAGACCAAAATCTGACTGAGGTAGGTGCTGTGGGAAAGCCGCACAAAAAAGATAATTAAGCATAAGCAAAAGCAGAAGCATATGTTCTCTCAGGATATGTTCTCAGCACAATCATTCATGGGTAACTAAAGAGCAGCTAAAGCATTTCCACATAATCTCATAGCAGCAAGCCAGACGACTCAAAAAATTCCTCCCTGTTTCCCTTCGTTTTCAAACTGTGAGGGAGAAAAAGGCTTTTACAAGACGCCACAAAAGGCTGGCGGACCCCATTTGTTTCACACAGCGTTGGTATCCGATTCTGAATACTGAAGACCTCACCGAGATAACTACAATGCAGTGGTCCCCAAGGAAAGATGGTCTGGGTTGTTGCTGCTCCATTCCCCACGCAGAGCCAACGCAGCTTTTTATACTCCTCAGCGCTTTATTTAAAGGTAATTAAAAAATTACTTCCCTGCCTCGAAATTAATTCTGAAGCCTCAGAAGAAGTTGAAAGCCTACTATTAATATTATATGACTGCTATAAAATCCTGGGTTTTTTCCTTCGTTTTTTTTTAGTTTATGTATACCCAGGAATGCCCTGGTTTTGTTGAAGTATTTGCGGGATGATGTTTGGTAGCTCTCATCTGTTAATTAAAGGGCAGGAGAAGAAAAATTTCTGATATGATAGTGATGCTCAAATAAGTGGGAAAAAAAAAATACATGAACAAAAATGACTCTCAAAAGTGAAAACCAAAATCTAACACAAGGGAAGGCTCCCTTCCCCACAGCCCCCACAGTGCATTTTCTTCAACGATGGAGCAGCCTGCAGGCAGGCCTTCAAGAGCTGAAATACTCTGCTGCCTTTCTAAGGTTGTGGGATTTGGCCAAAAGCCTACAGGTTTTGCTAAATAAAGAAATGCGAGAGCCCCTCTTACCTTGCCTGACTTACTATGGTCACGGAGACTTACAGGCTGCCCTGGATCTGACTTTATTATTAAAAAAAAAAAAACACAACAAACCCAAACAGAAATAAAGAAGGGCATAGGCCCATTTGGTTCCCTTTTGCAGTAATTTTAATATCTTGAGAACTTGGGTCAATCCCCCCTTATACATATTTTTACCAAATTTAACTTCCACCTTGGGAAAAAGCTGAGAAAAAGGAGGCGGCCAGAGGCTGGAAGAGAACGCTGAATCGCCTGGAAAATGAGAGATTAACACAGATGCCTTTGTGTTAACAGAAAACATACAATGAAACGCGACAGCGGAGAACACTGACAGGGAGCCATGAGAGCACAGCAAATAAGATGGTGCAGCAGTCAGCCGGCAAGCACACCAGAGATGGGGATTTTCGGTTCAGGAAAAAGCTCTTCTCATTTCTATTTGAATATAAATGTCCTCTGTGGAACCAGAGGACTCTCCAGGCTTGGTATCCCCTCCCCGTAAGAGGAAGGCTCTTCCCCCAAGAAGGCACTAGCCACACTGACTCTTTAAAATAAACAGTTAGAATATCACCCAAAGGGCCGAATACAAAGGGGTTTTGGTAGCTGAACCAGAATTAGCTGAAACGAAGACCAGATTTCTACTCTCCGGCAAGGGCGGTGGCTTGACTCGGTGAGTTTTTAAACTGCTTTAGCTTCAGGGTGACTTCACATGGCCCAGGTTTTCCTGGAAGGGAGGAGAGAAAACTAGGTGGTCATTTCCTTTCTGTCCTCGTTCCCTGCTGCCGCTGTCCCCCGTTGCACAGCCTTGCTGGGACAACGCACAAGGTCTCAGCTGCATCAAGCAGTGCCGTGCCGAACATCCATCCATCCTCCACTTAGGTACCAGGGAGCTGCCCTGCCTTTCACTGTACCGAGGTACAGCCGGGCTGGCGAATTTGTATCCTCCCCTCAAGTTATTCCATGCATAGAGGCTGCAGTAAATATTTCCCTTGTATTTCTTCAAGTTTGCAATATTTGCTCTTCCACTTAGTAGAAAGTAAAAGCCACCAACATGACCTTGTACCCTAATTCACGTGGTCTTAATCTTTTAGGCAGTTGCACAGCTCCATTCAGTAAAATCAGCAACAGATAAACACAACCCCCGAGAGTAATAGGTTTACTCTAGTAATTTACAGTTCTTAAATAGAAGAAACTGAAAAGTAATCAGAGGGGGTGGGGAAGAAGGAGGAATGAGAAACAGGACAGCACACAAGACTTGCCTGTCAGCGCTGCAGGCATCAGCTACTGCGTGAGATAGTACCGTTCGCATGGAAAAGCCCCAAGGAAAAGGGCACGTGGTGCTGCTTATAGATCGCGTTCATACCTAAAAACTCAACGCAAAATGAATCGATACCTTTAGCTGCTCTAAATGCACAGGCATTACTCGGCTTCTCCACACTTGTCCACATAAACCCTGCACTTAGATTTCTTACTCGAGTGCTCTCCCAGAATTCACCCAACTCCGTAACACGACAGCATAAGCCCTGGCTCATCACACCCTACTCAGCAGCTACAAAGCAAGCCATGAGCACCGAGACGTGTTTGCAACAGCACCGGACTCACCATTCCCAGACACCTCCTGCCACCACCCAAA
The DNA here is from genome assembly GCF_963924245.1 of Chroicocephalus ridibundus. Taxonomy (NCBI): domain Eukaryota; kingdom Metazoa; phylum Chordata; class Aves; order Charadriiformes; family Laridae; genus Chroicocephalus; species Chroicocephalus ridibundus. Next base: position 135,705,023 of record NC_086284.1, on the reverse strand, counting down.
GCACCACAACCCATTTGACTTCCTCTCGGTCAGTAAAAAACATGATAAATTAAGCACTAAACCAAGCGTTGGCCCGAGAGGGACATGCATCACGTCCTAAAGGTTTTGTACTTTGTTTCCAAGGAGGAAGATGGGGGTTTTGCTGTAGAGTCAGCAAAACAACAAGGTGTTTTTAAAACGTAAGCAAAGTGAGTTTCTCAAATTTCCCATGACTTTGGGGACGCTGACCAAGGGCACCACCATCTTTCAGCTTTATTCCAGCACACCATGCTGTGTTCCTCAGAGGTCAGAACTGTCTTCCAATTCCACTAAACCCACTGTTATTCCCTGTTCTTTAATCAATCAGCTTAATAAATCTGCTCCATTACTGTCTCATTTGTAAAGACAGGCAAGAGACTGTGGAACACAGCAAATGCAGAAATTTTTAAAAATAAAAGGCAGTGGGGGGGAACCTAAGCAAATGGCTTTTATTTGCTTCTCTCTGGGATCTCTGAATGTGTGCACGGAGCTGCTGGGGCCAGCCAAAGCAGCAGCAGTGTTGCCTAAGCTGCCCACGCACCCCCAGGAGGGGTCCTCCTAATCCCCGTGGCCATCCGAAACCACAAAACGCCTCTAGACTTTGTATGGGATCGTACAGTTGTAGAGAGTTGGGTCATACACAAAGATCAAACCACAGGGGATCCTGCCCCATGTTATGTAAATACTGCTTGGTAGGACTTGTGGGTAGAAAGCCATTCTGAGCTCTTCAGGATTCTGCCAGAAATATCTCATCAGGCTTTGGAAAGCTCAGGTTGAAAGAGTAGGAATTCCAATAGATGTGTCAGCTGTTTCACTGCACATAGCATTCCTCACATTCTGCATGACAGCATGAAGCAAAGAGCCTTAAAGGATATGACCTAGCAGCGTAAAGCCGTGTCCATCCTTCCTAGCGCCTGCTGGTGATGGGATCACCACACAGAAGCCACCCAGGGTCTTCTGGTCATGCCTTCTCCTGGATCAAAATAACGGCAAGCCTCATGCACTTTTTCCACCAGCTGTGTCAATGACAGAAAGGCAACATCGAGATACCCAATGTGTCTTTCTGGGAGTCACATTCCATTTAATTCCCCGAACAAGGTTACAGGGGGCACCAGGGAGGACACACCACAAAACCTGCAGAGTGGTGGCCACTGTTTTCGGAGCAGCAGATCCACCTTCATGCTCCGTCTGTTAAACATCGTGCGTCTGTGTGTGTATCTACATATGTCTCTGTACGTATGAGCGCCTGTATGGAAAACCAAAGGAAAACCAAGGAACGTTTAGAAAAGAGTCTAGTTCAGTTAATGGCGCTCTGACTTCCCCAGGCTCTGCCTCTGAATCTCTGCCGCCTACAAAAATCACCCTCCGGGCTAAAGTCTTCAAAGGGTACCGAGTGATCCACACACAGTAGTTTGCGCTCAGCAGTGCAACGACTTCTAATTTCAACGGGCTTTTATCATTCTTCTTGCCATCACACATTTTAGGGATAACAAGGATCCTCTGCAATTCAACCATTTCTGGGGGAAGCAGAACATCCTTTTTCACAGGATTACGCGATAACAGAAAATCTTCATTTTTAGTTGTGATTTTCTTCTCCTGTTGTTTAACACTAAATAGAGAAGCGGTTGGAAGAAGCGAGCAAACAAGACAGACAACAGGAGGGGCACATTTTGCCTAAGCATTCATCAGCCCATTTGCTCGAATGAGAGGAAAAGCAAGGCAAAGAAGAGAGGAAAGTGCATCATATTTTTGCCCGAGCACACAGATGAAAGGCAGGCTTTATAAACTTAAATTCTTTACAGCTTCCATCAAGCACAAGGCTTGTTTCTGCAGTAGTGGTGCTCAGTTTTAAGTTGTTTTCTCCCTAAGCTGGAGATTTACCTTCTAGGATATCTAAAAGCTGCTAAAGTGGCAACTGAGAGTCTGGAGAGGTCTCAGTACGGATCAGTTAAGAGGAATCGCCCTCATTTAGTCATAAGAACAAAGCGTTAATGTGCAGGGCAGGGACTGCACTTTGTTTTGTGTTCGTACTCTGCCTAGCACAGGGTGGTCTTAGCTCCTTAACCCAAGGGTTTTAAGGCAGAAGAAAACCCAAGTCACCAATAAACAGTAGATCCTAAGGCAGATAAACGAGGGACTGGAACTATTTGTTAAAAAAGCATGGCAAAGGCTACCAGAATTAGCATCTACAAGAACGTTCCATATGCTACAAAATAATTATGAGGGCCGGGATTAAAATGTGAATGATCAAGAAACCTTCATGGGAATTCACGAAAGACCTCGATGTGTTCAGGGGGAAATAATAGCTGTGCAATTCAGTTGCATCTCTCATTAAACATTGTTAAAAACTCCATGAAAGGGAAATGAAGTTAATTGAATTTAAATCAGCTAATAAATATTCTTTTGGATACTCTTTTCCCAGCAAAAGAGTAAAAAGGAAGGATGCCAGCAGCATATTATCAATGCTAAAAGGAAGAGGAATTTACTACACAGGAGTATGCTAAGCATAAACCTTGCATCTGCTCCTAGCTGAGACCATTCTTCAAATTAAATCTTCTGGTAAACTTTGAGAAATGCTTGATGACTGTAACAAGGTCTACACAGTGCTGTAGATGGGAAAAATTTATCTTCTAACCTGCATTAATATTTTCTGTGCTGTCTGTGTAACTGCAGACAATTCTGGTAGTCATACAAACACATACTTAAGCCTGAATATCTCCAGGAAATTGTTTAATAATGACAAATGAGCAGAAGTCATGCAGAATAAAATGGAAAATCGACTCATGCTGGAATTAAACATTACAGAATTAATTTGGGAAGCATGCTGTAAAGCCAGACTTGATCCACGCAAGCAAATCTCACAAGTTTGGGCCAACATCTGGCTTCTTATCTGAACTTTCCAAGCTGCTTCTCAGTTATACAAAATTGGCTTGGGTATTTTATAAGAACAAGCTCTCTCAAATTTTCCAATACTTTCTATCTTCAGAGATGCCAGAATCACCACAAGAATGTCTTTTTCCTGGCACTTTGAATTGGACTGATTCAGACCTCACATAGGATACACGACAGGATAACTTATACAAGGGACAAAGCTTTATTTAGGAGTAGAGGTTTTGTTATGCCAAGCCAACCCAATCATCTGTTAAATCTCATAACCTGCTGACAGTGGCTTTGGCCTAGTCCTCCAAAGCAAAAAATTAAAATAAATTTAAATAAAACAAACAAGAAAACCCCACCGCAAACCCCAGCAAAACAAACAAGCAAAACCATGACCACTAACCACCAGTGGAGCGCTCAGGAGTCAATCGAGACTCTCTGTGTGTAATCCTTAGTGCCTTACTTTAAAAAGTAATTGATACTGTAAACCCAAGTCATATCTATGAACTAACGCAGCCAACAGTGGGTGTTCTGCTTACAGGGACAACTAGATGCAAACTTAATTTACTCATTGGAATCAATGAAAATCACCAAATTCAACCAGTTTGCTGGTATTTCTCTAGATCAGGATATAAGTAGTTAATCAAAGGAAAAGGAGTGGCCCTCCATTCTTCTTGGAGAGAACCTTAACAGAATATTTTACAGAAGATTGATATAGTGGCGAAAAGAAAACCAGCAGTACTGGCTTATGGAGGGGCCAGATGAGCACATCCAAGGTGGGTTAATGCAGTTTCTGGAAGAATGCTTAACTTCTCTCAGTGTTCTAATGTCCTTTGCAATCAAGACAACAAAATTTCATAGCGTCTTTTCTTCTGACTTTCCACTTCAAACGGACAACACAGAAAGTAAGAACCTAGTACCAAGTCACCAGATGAAGAAATTTTGGGACTCAAGTTACACTTAATTAAAGGAGAGTCATCCTTAAGTCAGCGTTGTAAACATTTGTCAATGTTTTCCGTGCCTACCGTCCAATAAACCATTCATGCTGAAGACAGTCAAGCTGCCTCCAATTTTTAAAGCAGCCACTACGAATCAGAATAAAAATATTCCTCCCTATCTAGCAACAACATACCATCTTGGAGCACCTGTTCTGCAGTAAGACCATGCCTAATTTACATAAACTCTGGTTTATTCTGGGATACAACAAGCAATCCAGCGGAAGAAAGATTACACGTTAGGACATCAAACCACCCGGGAGAGACACGTTACTGTACTATCATACGTCATACTATGCAGTGGTCTTTTTAATCAGACTTTTTATGAACTGACCCACCTCAAATCTGAGGGGAGGAACAGGACAATAATCAGTAGGGTACAGTAATACCATGAAACTAATTAAGTTCAAAATTGCAACCTCTTTACATTCTTGGATCGCATTGTAAAAGACAGCTTAAACCGAAATAAATTGATTAAATCCAAACATAAGCAAACATGAGATCTTGGACTGAAGAACTGCTGGAGCTGACCCAAAGCAGCAGACTCTTCCCTGACTGCGGAGCATTTTGGATCACGGCCCTCGGCCCTTCTAATCTGTTTGTGCATCGCCTGCGACTTCAGCAGAGCTGCTCACCCCTTTGAAGTTGCTGTTCACATTTCAGTAAGTATGCAATGTTGTGTCTATTACAGGAGTCAGCAAAGGAAGAGGTACCTACTGTCCAAAAATATCCTTTGGATTTTTTTGCCGATAATGGCTGGAACTTGAAGCAGGAAAACACCCTGAGCCTGTTGCATTCTAACTTTTCCTCAAGAGGAGAATTCAACATGGACCCAAGGACACAAAATAACAGAGATAACATAAACCGAGAAATATTTCTAGCCCGGCCTGCTGTGCTCACCACAGGAAAAGTGTCTTCCATCACATCCTCCCTCACCGCGTGACCAGAACAACATAGGAGACGCTACAACATTTGTTTTACAGAATAATGGCATGCATTTCAGCTGCCAGCAAGGTAAGCGTTCGTATTTTCCTGGCTCACGGGCTCCTATGAGTTAAAGATGGAATAAGATCTATTAATTCGTTTCCCTCCCCGTCAGCATCTAATCCAAGCTAGCAGAGCATGACTCCGTCCCTTCCAGCAGGCCACACAGGGGAGTTGAGAAGCTGACTCCAAGCAGAGGAGCTGGCCTGCTAACTGAAGAGCCTTGTTTCTAAAACCTCCATCCTAATCCGCAGACACCGTTCAGCCAGGGGAGGTGTGACCCTGAGCTGCCAGCCCTGCACAACATTTTCCAGGGCTCTCTACGAGCTTTACAAAAGCCACCATCAACAACGCTACCGGCATTTTTCATGGAAGATTATTTACCTTCATTCCATCAAGAAGGTTTTCTTGATGTTCAAGTCACCTTCTCTACTGCAGCCCATTAAGTCTTGCAAAGGTTACGTGGCTACGTCTTGAGTACCCACACTTGAAATTGCTGGTATCTCTGCTTCTTAGATAATCTGGTGACATTAAGCATTTTTAATCATTCCTCAGAAATCAGTCCCTTTGCTCTCCTCACCAGCTCTTTCCCTTCCCTTTCAAACTTTCAAAGGGCAGGTGTCCTACATTTAAGGCAGGGAGGCAGATGCATCCACACTGCCCATGTAAAGCCTGTTATTCTTCCATTCATAACCAGGATATCACGGACAACTGAGCTGCCCTGTACTACTGCGTCACTGCAGCAGCCGTGCCCGACCGCAGGCCCTCGGTTTGTTTCAGCCCTGGGACTTTGCCTGTGCTCTTTCACACCCAATCCACACTTTAACCTACCGTTCATCTTCTTTTCCCTTTTCCATCCCTCAGTCTCCTTAGATTGTTCTGCACCGTTGGACTGTCTGCAGAGGCAGAGTTCATTGCCAATAACTGCAGACACCCAAGTTTTACACATGAAAAGGTATAATGCACTGAGCTCTTCTGATGCCTTTCATGTTTTTTCCTCAGTTGTCACCACCCTGGCATCTACATCATGCCGCCACTGAGCATAAATACATTTCACTCTTATACAGGAGCTGCGTCACCAAGTTTCCCCAAAAGACCTGCTGCTTCGTCTGCTCGCACAAGCGGCACAAAGGGTACGTACCTCCCTGGTGATACCCAATATCTTTCGGATCGCAACTGTGCCCCGAACCACTCGTCAGCCTCCCAGGCAGATTGAATTTCAGCCTGAGCGCCACAAAGGAGTATATTGTGGCTAGCTGAAGGGCAGGGAGGGATTTGGGGTTTACAGTTCCTGTGAGTCTTCCAGCAGTCACAGGGTAATGTGACAGAAAGTAAACATCTTTCAATGATGTCCCGTTTTTTTTCTGCACCTGTCTCTGCTTCAGATCCATAATCACTACAAGAAACAATCTTCAGCTCAATTGTCCGAGCAAGGGAATGCCCGGCATCGTTATGTGGCATTTTCCAAGTCAGCTGTCAGGTTGCATTTAGCATTCTGCACTGGTCCTACAGTTTGGCTCGCCTGGAAATTTTAAATGCAAATGTATTAGCGGGGTGGCATGCGAGAACAATATCAGAATTTTACCTCACACCACAGCTCCTCGCTCGGCTCCATTCGACTCCCTTTTCCTCCCTCCCATACACACAGATTTGCAGCTGCTAAACAGAAGGCTTAAACAAGAAAATCTTTACCTACTTTTTTTCCCCCCTATTGAAAGACTTTCCCTGGCCCTTCTGCTTAAAGAGACCTGAACCACAGTTTAAATAATGCTTTAAGGTCGCCTACGACTCCAACACGAGACACAGAGCAGGCAAGCAATTTCTTTAATAGCGGGGAATAACAGCACTTAATTCAAATCATCCCCATACAGTATTTTCCGTCTTCCAAGGGCTAGAGATGCACTAGCTAATTAATCACCTTTTTCTCCACACCCCAAACTCGCCAGTCTTATCCTAAGAAACCAGAGGGAAAGCAAATGCCACCGAGAGGACATGCTTCTGGACAAGCATTTGTCATTTTCTTCTCTTCTTTGTGCTCAGTGTCAATGAGTCCCGGGACACAGATGTAGGCAGATAATTACGAGCTCTCATAATTCAACAGCTCCTCGAGAGGCTGTGGCCAGAGCTATTGGAGAGGCATATTTTTCATTGACCTTAATATGAAGGCATTTATCCAGCAGTGATGTTGAAATGTTTCAAACACTGTTAAAAGATCAGACCCAGACCTAATTGTTTCCTTTCTGGTGCAAGGATGCTCTTGTCCATGTGCGGGACCAACCGCTTTGGTAAATCCAGGCACAACCTGAATACAGCTCAGCAGCTTGCGCTGAGCTACACAAAATCAGAATGCATTCTAAAAATTATAGTGCCACTACTGCGTAGCAAAAAAGCACCGATTTTCCCTTAAAGAACAGCTTTTTAGTTTGCATTTGTGGTTTATTACCAAACACACGTGCAAGAGTGATACTTTGAAGGAAAAAATAAAGAAGTAGGCCAGAAGGTCAGTGGCTACGAATGGTCAGAGCCTCCAGCTCTGGACCAATCTACCTTGTTGCAGTTAATATCCATTACAATATTTAACTCTATTGTTGAAACGGGAAATACTATTTTTAGCCATTACCTGTTATTTTTGTTCAAAGATTAAGTACCACTTACAGTTCTATTACCAATCGTGCATTTTATCACATGTATTTATGGAGCTGTTCATTAATCCCACTGGCTTTTACATTAAAAAAACCCCAACAATTAAAGCAATTTTACTGGCTTTCTTCATTGTGGCCACTTTTTATAACTATAATTCTATCTGTCATAAAAATCAAAAGGAAATGCCTTTAGAATAGAAATGGGGGGAGGTATGACTGTAATGCAAGAACCAGATTTTTTGAAGTGCTTGGGGCTTGATTTTCTTAAGTGTTGAAGACTCAAAACTTGGCTTACACGGAGGTCCCCCAAAGAACTCTGGATACAGAAGTTTGCAAACTGAAAAGAAAGACTCGAAAATCTAGCAATTTACTCTGGAGCCTAAACACAGGCCTAGAAGTGCTTAAAATCTGGCTCTGTCTTGGGTGACGAGTACTTTTGGAAAGTCCTCTTACTCTGTCTGCTTTGCAGTGTCTTTTTACTGCGTATCCACTGGGAACGTGTCTTAATTCCATATTCCTTCCAGAGTCTTCCCCTAATTGGATTATTAATGAGAAAAAGAAAGATGAAGCATTAAGTCATTCAGTCAATGGTGTATATTATAAATATGAAATCCCTGTCAATACACGTTTCATAGTAAGTCACGTATTAATAGACTATCGTAGAGAAAACTAGGGTTATACGCAGAATTCATCCTACTCCCAGAACTAAGTTTTAGATACACTAAGCTTTGGCGATGGGAGAAGTTATGAACAAAGAACAGTTTTGCTGGGCGGTACCACAGCTCTACATCCAACTACGCACTAGATGCCAAGCGTAGCCATTATGCTACAGCTGGCCTGTATCGAACTATTCCTTTTATTCAAATTGAAAGAAGGCTGCCTAATCATCACCTAATAGTCTTCTTTTTCCTAAAAGCTAATAGGTGTGCGAGACAAGAGAAATGAAAAGCATTTATCTTAAACGAAGCACCAAAATTTAGTTTAGACCCATCTTTCCATTATTAATCAACATGCTGGTAAATGCAAAAACTGATTGTTTCCTGCAATTTAAAATGAAATGTTTAAAAGTATGCTGGCTGGAAGTGATGAACATTAGAAAAGCTAAATCATTTCCTCGATCCTTTTCCTAAGGCTGCCTCTCTTGTTGCTTCTACAATGCTAAAACGCCGGCACACATCCAACTTAACGTATTCTTGAAGAAAACGAAGACACCGGACCTTCACCAATGACCACTTACGAGCTGCCGAAATTAACAGCGACTGCACGCACGCTGACAAAAATTGAACCGGGCAAGCCCACCTTCTACAAAAGCCATCAGAGACCATACGCTTTGGGGTGGAAACATGCAAAATCATTCTACAAAAAAAAAAAAAAAAAAAAAAAAAGAATTCTTACTCATGCATATAGCTCTTACTTGCGTGAATAAGGCTTACGGCAGTCAACCCACAGGAATCACATTTAGAGTCAACTCCAGTTACCTGAGATAGCTATTTCAGACTGTAAAAAAAGGAGATGAGCGTCTGCACAAACACGAATTTAATATTCACCCGGTGTGCAAAAACCTGCCAGCCCGAAGTCTAGAATCAACAGAAATCACCCCAACGGCTACAAGGCGCCTTATTCCATCGCCCTTCACGGGAACAGGCAGAGCCGGGAGCCCACCTCGGACCACGGGCGCCGCTCCTCTGCCGCCTCCCCTCCCTCAACACGGCCCCCCGCCGCCCCACGGCCCCTGGGCGCCAAGAGGGGGGTCCCCGCCGCCGCTCCCCAGGCCCCCCCACCCCCCGCAGGCGCCGTGCCCCCCCGCGGCTGGGGGGACACGCAGGGACAGACCCGCTTTCCCTTCCCCCGGGCTGGGCGCGGACCCAGGCGCAGCGCCCGGTTCCCCCAGACCGAACCGCCGGGGGTGCGCGTCTGCCCCCGCCGCAGCCGCCCCCCACTCACCGTGCGCGACCCCGGCCGCCGCGGGAAGGAGCCGGAGGCCCGCCTCAGGAGGGTGGAAGGGGGGGAGGAGGAGGAGGAGGAGGAGGAGAGGGGGAGGGAATATCCGCCGGCCCCGCAGCGGAGAGGGAGAGGGGCCGGGACCGGCGCTGCCGCCCGGGGCAGCGGCGCGATGCACAATGCGCGGCCGCGGGAGCCGCCGGCGGGGCGGGGCGGCCCCGCCTCACCGCCGGGAGGGGCAGCGGCGGGAGGGAGCCAGGGGAGGAACACGACCACCACCACCCCCCCCCGCTTCCCCCTCGAAACCCCGAAACCGCCCAGCCGCAGACCCCGGCAGCACCTTCCCTCCCGCGGGCGGCGTCCCCCCCGGCCCCCCTCCGCCCGGCAGCGGGGACTCGGCGGCGGGTAGCGGCGGGTCCGGTGCCAGCGGCGGCCGGTTTGGGAGCGCTGAGCTCGTCGGTGCAGCCTCCCGAGTGGTTTTGCGGAACAACCGCCGAGCCGAAGCCTGGCTGATGAGCCCGCTCCAGCGAGCTGCGGGGTTGGGGCTGCTGAAGGGGAAGAAAAGGGGGAATGGGGGAATGGTACGCGGGCAGCGAATCAGACCTTCAGTTTTCCTACGAGAAAGGTGCGGGTTGAGGCTGGAGTTGGACGGAGGCAGGAGTACAAAGGAGCCCGAACACGGGTGTCAAGTCTCAAGGAGAAGAGATGCTACTCCAGGCGCTCCGGTGCCGGCGGAGCTGGGAGCCCGCTGGGAAGCATCCTGCCTGGCGCCATCGGCACAGGGACTCGCGTGTGCAGAGACCCCGGGCAAGGGTTTCGCTGGAGCATAGGTTCCCGCACAGAGACAGCAAAACACGGTCTGGCTGAAGTTTGCTTTATGGCTGCGTATCAATCAAAACTTGTGGTTTTGCCCGGTCTGTAGTTGGTAGTTTTGATCTGAGTTATGGGATTTAAAGTGCACCCTGCAGGGATTTAAACCAAAGGAAGTTTTATACAAATCAATTCCACCACGAGTTTCAGCCACATCAAATCTTAGCTCGTTTTGGGTATCTGGCAGACGCGCTGCTTTGGTTTCCTACCTACTTCAGCTGGCCCGCCTGAGGGAATGGCAGTGCCAAGAAGTGGACTCAAATGAGGGCTGTGTTTGCGTGTTAATGCCACAACATCGCGTCACAGTACCCTGGGCTTCGAAATATGTGGTCTTCTGATCTGAGAAGGGGCTGCTCATGCTTCACTTTCCTCCCATTTCAGTGGAAGCTGGACATCAGCGACCCACTCTATTGATTTGATGCAGTTTGTTTTCAGGCTATAATGACTTTGAATGGTAACACAAGATGAAGGAATCTAATAGAGGAGAAGTAAGGATCATACAAAGGAGTCCTCCTTTGATGTGTTCAGGGCACATTATGTTTTAAAAGCAGTTAAGGTACAGTTGCCTGTTTTCTGACTGCAAAGACAACAGCAGCAGTGCGTGAGTTGTCATTGGGTATTTATACCTGCAAAAGTCATGGCGTCTTCTGTGATTAAACGGTGAAACAATCAAGTTCGTGACTAAGTAGTCCAAGAGTCATGTAAGCTATAAAACTATGCTCCTGCACAGAAGAAAGCCGTGATTTCTCATCAGCTTAACTGACCCAGAAACCTGGCCAAGACCTTCTAAACCTTTGGTGGAATAATGGTAGGAATTTCCCTGGTTGCCCTTGTCCCTGAATGCAAAGAGTTAATCTGAGGACCAGGGAGCAGTTTCTTCTCCAGATCTGGCATTTTTTCAAACAGTAGGTCTCTAGGACAAACTAAAGCCCTTGGAAGAGACATTTTCATCACTGTCTGTTTTCTTTTAAGTTGTCTCCATTTTAGAAAATCTAAACTGAATGATTAAAACACAATTAATTAATATGCAAAGGAACCTGAGTTGGGTCTTTGATCCGTAAGTGCTAGAGAATCACTATTAAGCAATGCTTTTTTGGTAGGAACCAGTATCTGAATTTGTCATCAAAAGCCTCAAATACATTCATTTGTTTATTTAACAAAGCAAAACCATATAGGTTACATTCTCTCTAGAAGTTTCCTGAAAGCTTTGTTTTAAAAACTACATACTCCCTAGCAAGCATAAAAATGAGAGAATTTGTACTTACAATTGATTTTAATGATGAGTACCAGGATCACGGCTATAGCCAAATGGGCAACCTCTTTGCACCCCTCCACAGCCCAGCTGACTTCCGTCAAAACTAGCATGGACACAAAACCTCCTTCTGCTAGGAACCTCCTATAGGATCAGAGCCTCCTTTTGCAGTGCTAATTTATGATTACTCAGGGCAGGTGAAATACCAACCCGATACGGGATCTTCGTGTGAGAAATGTTTAGTTATGCTTGGTTTTCACACCAGGAAAAAATACCAAAATGTTCAAATTAATCTCAGTGCCAGAGGGAGCAACATCAGTCAGAATATGCTCAAATCCTTTGCTAACAACCAAATGCATCCAATTGCTTCAGAAAAAAAAACAACAACAAAAAAAACCCCAAACCACACACATCACTAGCAACATCTTCCTACTAAGGTCTATTCTGTCTAATCTTTTACCAGTGTAAGTACAAGAGGCGATGGGCAGAGCACAGCTACACTGGTAACGGGGCTTTGAGCAACCCGGTCTAGTGGAAGATGTCCCTACCCACGGCAGGGGGGTTGGAACTAGATGACCTTTCAGGTGCCTTCCAACCCAAACCATTCTGTGATTCTATGGAGGCAGCAACAGTTCAGAGAAAGTGTCAACTGATTTTATTGCCCCCCATCGCTTTGATACAGATACTGTAAGTGCATCAAGAAGCAAACCAGGAGCGTTAGAACTGTAGTCAGCCCAGGTGCCCAGGCAGCAAAACAGTCAGGTGTAGAGCTATCTGTACATAGGAATCGTTAATTTTTTGCCTGTTTTAAAGGACAGAGTCAAAGAGAAAGCAAGCCCTCTTCAGTACCTGTACAAAACTAGAAATGTCCAACCAAAGCGTGCCCAGGAAGGCAGCAGAAGCCAAATCAACAGGTGGCTCAGCCCCCTTCTCTGTGTTCCCTCCCTTCCCAGAGCCGGTTTTAGATCTCTGTCCAAAATTGTGCTTCCAGCAAAACAGGAGGTGCATGGAACCAGCCGACTGGGGTGGTGCCGCAGGAGGACCTCCCCACCGCTCTTCACCTCCGTGCAAAGATGGCTTTGCTAGCAGGCCACACGCCAGAGCTGGCAGGGCACGCTCACCCTGCAAAAGCCCGAATTGCTGCCTTGCACACGCAGGTACATTCTTGGTCGGCTGTTGAGGGAGGCAGAAGTTCGTACGGCCAGAACAGGAGGTTTCTCTACCTGAGGGAGCTTGCCTAGTAGAGGGGCTGTGCTAAGCAGCAAGATAAATACGTCTCGCAGGAGAAGCCAGGTCTTGGGGGCTATCCTACTGACAGGACCTTGTCGAACTTCCATCTCCCTTCGTTTCCCTGCAGTAGGTGACCAAAGGGAGCGTCAGCATCACACAGGAGTAGCCTGAGACGTGCATAGAGACAGCAGCAGCTTTTAAGTTAGATCGCCAGGTTTATGAGCTCCTTTTCCCTCCTGCAGGTGATGTCACGGAGGAGACTTGATTAGATGGCAAAAATCAGCTGGAAGATTTGCAAGGAGCAGGGCCACCACTGCCAGCGATGTTAGTCACCGGGGCAGCCCGAGTGGCAGCAGTAAAGGCTGAGGCGAGAGCGTATGTACAAGCTGGCTGTAGCTGAGCCAGGCTGCCAAGCTACGAGGCAGCTCTGCAAGAAACATCGTCATCCATGTGTTGCTGGAGACTCCGGCGCTCATCTTCTCAGGCTGTCAGAGAGACGGGAGATTGGTAAAGTTGATTTTAAGCAAAGGTTTCCTGGTGCCTAGTATGCTGAGGTGGCACGTTTTTTAGATGTCTCAGCTATGGCAGCAGGAAGAATATGTAGGGCTTTGGGAAATGTAGGGCGTTAGCTGTTAGCAGGGGTTTTTTTTGTGCCCTCAGCAATTCACAATTACCAGAACAAGGGCAAAGCTCTTGCCTCCTGAAGTAAAAGCTGCACAACAAAGTTGTGGATGGGAGGAAATTCGCACTAGAACAAGCACAGGAAACCACAGAGCTGCAGAAAGGATGAGTTAATGGAAAAAGGTTGATGTCCTGATACTGGGTAAAGGCTGTGGAAAACTACCAGCTCACGCTGTTGAAGAGTATGACTGCCAGAGAGTGTCCTCAGTTAAGCCGTAGCATGCCCACTCCAGGCAGCTTCATTCCACAGATATTACTGGAGGCAGAAATTTCCCTCCATCTGCAAGAACAATCTCTTGCCAACCAGTCATTTTTCTAAACAATGAAGTAAGAGCCCAGAGAAAGCCCGGTTTTCACCAGCTGGTTAAAATTAATATGAGGCCGAATTTACTTTATTGCACGCAGTTATGGGTTTTGTGTGCGCATGGTTGTTCTACGTGTCCCTGCTGTTGCATCTCCTCAAATTACAGAAGGGAGTGTTGTCAGAGGAGGTGAGGATGGGAAGCGAAGATGAACCATAACCACAAAATTTTAAATAGGGCTTGAAGTACAAAGGTACAGCTGCAGACCGTGGAAAAGGAAACCTCCCTAGGCAAGCAAGGTGCAAGTAGATGATTAGATAACTTTCTCAGCTAGGAGACAGCTGTGATAAAGACCTCTAACTTCTGATTCTTAATGGAGCCATAGGACTTTGGCTTTCTTCGTAGCTTAAGTGGCTCAGAAGTGGGATGCTTGTCTCAGCCTTCTTCCCACACTCCTTCTCTAGTCACAAAGTAATTACCATCTATTTAACTTCGCACGGGAAGCCTCTTCTTTATTGTTTCTTGGCTAGTGAAATTGTTCACTGTAGATGTCTTTTTCATCTGAAAAGGAAAGATCTCTGATTAAGGAAGCCCTCAGGCGACTGTATTTTACCTTTTTTTTTTTATGAGCTTGTTGGTTTTTGCTATCAGCCTTAGATACAGCAAGTGTTTAGGAATGAAGTGGAATCTGATTTACAACATAAGGGATAATAATTTGTTTTTCTGTAGTGTCTTTTATCCAAGAATACCAAATGCTTCACTAACATTAATTAATTAGCTCTTTCAAAGCATCCATTTGAGACACTGATAGCTATTTTGCAAAATAGCTGCAATAAGTAAGACACCAAAATACAAGTAAGCGTACTTACACCAAAATAGATGTAAAAGCAGGTATGAGTTGCTGAAGGGCATGTAGCAAATCAGCGGTATACCACGGATATGTATCTTAGACATCCCATCTTCCATCTCATATTGCTTCTCGGTGGTCCAGGAACTTTTCAACCTCAAGACATCTCCAAGTGTTCTGGTAAGTTAAATGTTAAGTACAGCAGCAGATGGTTGCCACCAAGGATTCAGCATAAACAAACAGGTTTGAACATTAGAACCATTTTTTATTTTGGAGTTGTTTTGGCCAACATTGGAGGATATGTGAAATAAACCAGAGATTTCAACTTGACAGTCAGCAGTGAAGGAAAAGGAACAGCAGTTCAGCCGACATTTCAAAAACCAGCATCTTTGATGATGCCACTCAGTGCAATGTCAGCCCCGAGCTCGATTACTGGTAGCAGTACTGCAGGACTCTGCAGAGATGCCGGCTGGGATCTCTGCTCTGTTTGCACTTAGCATCGCTTAAACACACTCTCAGGTGAAGCCTGGCAGGAGTCCACAGTCCCAAACCCACCATCCCAGATATGAGATGGCTATGAACCACAGAGGGGAGAGAGAGACTATCCTTCCTCCTGTTTTTATCTTATCTTGTAAATCAATCAGCATTAGGTGATTTTCAAATTAAGCTTTCATTAGGAAGAGAGTCTCAAATCCAGACTGAAATTTTTGATCCAAATCAGTGAGGCCGCCCTGAGAATACATGATGCACCCGAGGGTGGAAAACGCTTGTCCAGGATGCCAGGGACCCAAGTGCCTGCTTTGATTCAACTGTTGAATTTGCAGGTGGGTCTTCCACAGCTTCTGTAGGAGCGAAACTACATCTGTGACTTTAGCTGCTTGAGGGAGGACCTCTCTCCGTCTTGTCTTTGGAACTATTCAATTTGGTGTGAATTGTTTGCTGTGAACCGGGCAAAGAAAGAGGGTCTTTCCCAGTGACCTTCCTGTTGGACATCAGGGAACTGCACAGTGATGACATGAATCATGGGAGTACCTCCATCCCTAGCACATGAGGATCACCAGCAAAAGGAATCTATCAAAAGAAGCCACTGCCGTCCTCTCACCCTATCCCCACCCCTATAGGGCAGGGGCTGCGGAGAGGCTCACTCTCCCTTACCGTGTGACAGGGCCTCAGGCACCGCAGCGGTCCCTCCGCTTCTCAAACCTCCCTTGTGCTCCATGCGAGTCTAGACTGCCCCTGCCTCTCGCTGGTGGTCGGCAGGCACTGGGACTCTCACGGCCACGCGGAGTATCTGATGACTTCCTCAAAGCAAAACAACTCTAACAAAATAAACCAACCAACCAACAAAGTATTTTGAGTCTCAAAAAGTGTTGCAGTGCTCTGCTGTAAGTACTGCAGGGAACGACACAGGTGGTTTCTTGCTGTCATGCTCTTGCCCTTCTGAATCAGTAACCCGCTCTGGTCCAGGGAACGAGGTTATAGGAGTTCTCTGTCCACCCTTTCTAAGATTTTAGGTGGTGAATAAATTGGAACTACTGTTTATTCCACCACTGGATCCAATTCAACTATTCCTTCCACGACTGTGACACCATGTAGGGCGTTTGCCTTGCTACTAAGCAGTTGCCACACTCCGTGCCAGTGCTGGCTGCATTTCCCTGATTGCAAGAGTGATTCGTACACCTCATAATATCATTAAAAGTTTGCTAAGCGCTAAGGGTCTTTGTCAAAGAAGAGATGGTACATAATTATCATGATTAAATTTCCCAGAACAATGAGACACTCAGAAGCAAGTGTGAAATGACACAGAGCCTTTAAGGAAATATGTTTGGCTAAAGAACCCACAAGTATTACAGCGATTTCAACTTCTTACAAAAATATTTTCACTTTAATATTTTTCACTTTATATTTTCTGATGTGTTTTTTAAACAATTTGTTTATTACACTGCTGAGGCTCTTCCTTAAGACAGTCTGTTTTCTTTTTTAAGTACTATTTTTAATGCCCTGAAGATCAAAGTCACAGTAGTCCTATGTAACAGATTTCAAATATTAATAGAAGCGCACTGGTAATGCTGTAGGGAATAATAATATCTTATTTAAAATCCATATACCAAAATGACTTTAATAAATAACATTACAAATATGATGCTAGACTAAAAGGAATAAAATGATAATTCATACATATTTAGTGCCTTATACCCACTGTTGTACCAGTTCTTTCGAAAACGTTACCAGAAAAAGATCTGAAATTTCTGTAAGACTCCAGCTGCATATCCTATTTGTCTTTGCACAGCCACTGCTGCTTCCAAACAAAAAAAAAGAAAAGTAATGTTTGATCTCTCTTAATGTATCCAGATACATCGCTTGCATAACGACTGGCCGCCCAGGACTGTTTAGATCTACTCCATCTCCTTTATTCTTTGGCTAACGCTTGTTTGCAGCAGCACCCGTAGCTGACCTTCCTCCAACAGCAAATACAAATTAACTCAAATCTTACACATCTGTGGGTGTATTTGGTTTTCATGGCAAGGTTTTGGTAGTGAGGGGGCTACAGAGGTGGCTTCTGTGAGAAGCTGCTAGAAGCTTCCCCCATGTCTGATAGAGCCAATGCCAGTTGGCTCCAAGATGACCCACTGCTGGCCAAGGCTGAGCCCATCAGTGGTGGTAGCACCTCACTGACAACATATTTAAGAAGGGGAAAAAAAAAAACCTGTACAACAGCAGCCAGAAGAGAGGAGTGAAAGTATGTGAGAGGAACAACTCTGCAGACACCAAGGTCAGTGAGGAAGGAGGGGGAGGAGGTGCTCCAGGCGCTGCAGCAGAGATTCCCCTGCAGCCCATGGTGAAGGCCATGGTGAGGCAGGCTGTCCCCCTGCAGCCCATGGAGGGTAACGGTGGAGCAGATACGCACCTGCACCCATGGAGGACCCCATGGGAAGCTCATGCTGGAGCAGGCTCCTGGCTGGACGTGTGGCCCTATGAGGGACCCACACTGGAGCAGCTTGTAAAGAACTTCAGCCCATGGGAAGGACTCATGTTTGAGAAGTTCATGGAGAACTATCTCCCATGGGAGGGACCCCACACTGGAGGAGGGCAAGAGTGTTAGGAGTCGTCCTCCTGAGGAGGAAAGGGTGGCAGAGACAACAAGTGATGAACTGACCACAACCCCCATTCCCCATGTCCCTGTGCTGCTGGAGGGGAGGAGGGAGAGTATTCAGGAGAGAAGTTAAACCCAGGAAGAAGGTATGGGTGGAGGGAGGTATTTTGAAGATTTGGTTTTATTTCTCATTACCCTACTCTGATTTGGTTGGTAATAAATTAAAGTAATTTTTCTCCAAGTCGAGTCTGGTTTGCCCATGACAGTAATTGGTGAGTAATCTCTTCCTGTCCTTATCTTGACCCACGACCCTTTTGTTATATTTTCCCACCTGGTCCTGCTGAGGAGGGGGAGTGAAAGAGCAGCTTGGTGGACACCTGGTGTCCAGACAGGGTCAGCCCACCATGGTGGGTTAGGAGTTTCTGGAGCTTAAGCTGCTGGCCTCTACTGGCTACGTAGGGCAGCGAGGCATCATTACAGACAGCTTTGTACAGCTCACTTCGGGGACAGGGTAATCTGAGGACAGGAAAATTCCAGCTGTTCGTGAGCATTATCTCTTTCAGGGAATAGCTGAAGACTTTGGGAGTTGTATAAAACAGAACGTCAGCAGGTAGTTTGCTACTCAGTCAAGATCCAAAGTCTGCAAGTTTTATATTTCCAAAAGGTGAAGTGGCATATCCATGTGGATGGGTACATACGTAGGGATGTTGCACTCCTGCTTAAGAAAGAGTTTTTCTATCATGAGCAACTCAGCTCCCTGGTCAAAACATCACAACATTTCCAAACAACAGTTCTGTGGAAGAGAAATGTCCTTGATCACGGAGCAATGTGCAGTCATTAAGGAGCTTTGCTTGCTGATACTTTGAAGAGAGACAGTTCAAGGAAATTTAAAAAAGAAAAACATTTATTGATATAGAAAGATAAACCACCTATGCAAATAACTGGAAGAAAGCCTTGTGTGCCACCAGAATGGCAAACACTGCCTATGTAATTCAATTCCTTTGGAGAAGGCCTTTGCTCCGATACAGCCATTATCAGGCAGCCAAAAGATACACGGATACAAGTACAATAATGCTTTCTGCTTTCATCTAAACTGGGGTTTTCAATCTCCTTTTAGCTGTGCAATTGTAAAGCCTTCCAAATGACTCCACAGCCTCCTACATGCCAAATGTAAGCCCACTTGCCAGCAGGATGGCTTTTTTGTTTGTACTTCGGGTGGACCCCTTCAAATCAGAGACACTCAGGAGCCCATGAAAAAGGAAAAAGTGGAAGGCACAGATTTAAAAGGCTGCCCCTCAGGAGCAGCTGGAAACCCGCTGCATGGAACATGCAGGAAAACAAGGTAGAAACGAGTACTAAAAGCAACAATCAGATGAACAAGGTGCATGGAAGCAGTAGTAGGGCATTTGCTGGCTCCAAACTGCTCCGACCGTGGAAGTCTTCTGTGTACTTCTCAGGAATATGTTGCCCCTTGCACTGAAGGAGCAGTACCTGTCATTCACACAAGAGCAAGGTATGTTCTAAAGAATGGTTAGAGCTTTTCCCCCCTCCCGTACTAGAGATGTTATCTATGCCACGTGCTGCTGTTTCTGCTCTAGTAAATACCTTTGTTTAATGAATAATATGTAGGGGAAGATTCCACGATGTAAAAGACTGGTTAGACCAGCTACAAACCCACTGAAGAGTTTGAGTGATATTGTATAACATTTTTGAAGTTCAGCTATGCACTGATGATGCTTTTTTTTTTTTTCTGTGGGAGGTACCTATTTTCCTTTTACTGTGCTTCTTCACATGGACAGTATGGACTTAATATACACCAGCACATTTGTGAATACTGGGCAGAGAAGAGCTTCATCCTTCTCCCCAAGGAATTTTCCTCTGCCTTTGCCAAAGCTTAAGGCTACTGATAAGCCTAAACCCAGAGAGGAGGATGGAGGGTCTGCAGCACCAGAGGCAAATCTTGTAGCTCTGCTGACTCCTAAAGAAGCAGGGGAGGATGTGCTTCTGCCTTGGTCAGGGCAGATTCAGTCCATAGAGAGCCGTGGAGAAGGGAAGGGAGAACAGAGCTACTGAACCAGCCTTTGGAGAGGTTTAACACACACTCCTGTCTCACAGGGTTTGATTTGCTGGCAAGTGCCCGAGAGCAGCAATCGGGCTGGCCTAACACATCTGCCTGGCCTACCTGGGGCAGCACAACAGAGGTACCACTGATCTGCCAAAGTCAGAGAACAAAATGCTCCTTTTTCCTCCCCAGAGCATCCTCAACCCAGAGCGATACCATCAGTGTGTGCTGTACCATCACACGGTGTACGACAGCTCCTGCCCCAAGGGGTGCCAGCTGAACAGAGGCGGGCAGAAGAAAAGAGCCACAAGAGGCAGTATCACTCTTTCCATCACACACGTCATCTGACCACTAGTCCAGGCCCCTGACAGTGCCCTCTACTCCCCAGGATAGAGGAAAGCATAACCTACCCCAAATCATTGCAAAACTTGAAGATACATTTGGGGAGGCAGTTTTTGAGTGTTAGAGATGTACAATACCCCGATGAAGGAGAGAATTAAAGTGTCCTCTGCTTTGCAAAGGTGAAGTTCCTCCACCGAGGCAGAGGCAGCTGAACCACGTACCTCAGAGCACATTTGCAGAGACCGGGCACAGAGGATGGGAAAGTACTTTATCTTCATGGTGACCTGATGATTCAGTCTCAGGATTTTCTGTTAAGTCTGGTAACATGAGAACAAAGTGTCATTTACTATTACAATGATTCAATTCAATAGATTGCTGACTCATTTTATGAAAACCACCAGACTGTGAGATGGGATCCCAGACTAGCCCAAGCTCTGATACAAATCTGTCGAGACCTTTTTTTCACAGGGACGTCCTCAAAGACAACCTAGAAGGTGTTCAAATTTAGAAAAAGCCAGTCTTTATTAGACCAAAAACCTGACTTGTTGAGTTTTTAGATCAGAAGGTGTCAAGGGACTAGGTACGACACTAGGTAAGACAGAGGAGTAGTTTAAAAGGCTTATAAACAAATCTCCCCCTGCCCATCGTATCCTAGAAGGGTGGGCCATTGCTCTCAAGCTATACTTTGGAGGGTTTTCAGGGGTTGCAACTGTCTGCAGAGTGTCCTCAGCTCTCTAAGAGGTTTTTCTCTTACATCAGCACAGAGTTCAAAGTGTGCTCTCTGCTTCTCTCAGCGGTCTCTCGCTTCCTCGCTGTGCTGCAAATTGCTGCCTTGCTAAAGCCTTGCTGCTGCTTCCTGTGATCCACCCCATAATACGGATGTCTCTCCCTTGGGCAGATTCAATTGCTCCCCAAGGGAAGAAGCATCTCTTCTCCTTCCAGAGGCCTCTTCACCCAGCTACTCTCTTCTTATAGGGCGATAACCTACGAAGCGAGAACAAGCTAAATAGTTAGTCTGTCACAGATAGCCATCAGTTAGTCAGCAGAAGGCAATTAATATTTGTTACTCTCTGAACTGTGCCAGGCAATCCGATGACATGACGTCACTCCCTGGGCTTTGCTTGTGGTAGTGACGCAGGTGTCCCAGCGCAAGGTCCTGCTCACAGGACCGGCACCGAGAAACTTGCTTTCCAGCCTCATTAGTACACACAGGCAGGCTGGAGGGCTGCATGCAGCCAAGGATCAGCTGTGAAGTCTGCAAGGCAGGAACAACTGATATGCTGCAGATGAAGATAAAAAGAAAAGACGTCATCAGATCCTCCCACAAGCAACACTTAGTAAAGCTGAAGAGGAACTTTCAGCGTGCAAAACTTGGAAAGAGGACATTTCTAAAGAAAGCCACTTGCTCTGACAGTATTTTGGGGGTGGTGGGTGTGAGATTCACAGTGTTGAGACACTGAATTTGTCAAAAGATTGGGAAGATGCTTTAGCCAAGAAGCCCCAACAAATATCTGTTGGGAATAGACTCCTTGTCAGATCTGACTGAAGCTATCAAAAGAGTCAACTTTAAAGTGGTATTGCCATATCTACCGCCAATAAGTGTTCCGTATTTAAAAGAAAAGGAACACAAGGCTTACTCTATTAGATCTTATTTTCTGTCACATTGGGCATCAGAGAAGGCTGCAGAACCAAACACCAGCACAATCCTCTTTTTTTTTCAAGAGGTTGTAGAAATGTATGGTCCATCATAGTGTGTGTTATGCATGCCAAAATAATTGTCAACGAAAGCCTGGTGACTGAAGGAGTAAAGAGCAGGCTCTCCCTTGTTCTGCCAACGGTTCAAGATTTTAGTACTTCAGAGCCCTTTTTTGCCAAAAAGCATTTTTATTTTTTTTTTTTAAAACCTGTGCTGTACTTGTGCTTGAGGAAATAATTCCCATCCAGGCAGCCACATCTTTTCCAACTCTTACCTACACTATGAAGATGTCTGGAGCACCACCATGATAACTGCCACCGGTAAGTGGTTAGAAGCTGTTGCACATACGCCTGTGCCATGTTGCCTCATGTTGAAACTGAGACTGACCAGAATAGTCAAGATTTCTCCAATCTGTCCACAGAAAAGCACCCCTGTCCATCAGTAAACCCTGTTCATAAACAGTTCTTTTTGCCTAAGGGAAGAGGTTCTTGCTCAGCCCTTGCAGTGAGGCTTCTGCAAGGTGCCCTTGAAAGAACAGCAAGACACAAGAACGTGTTAGCACGTGTGCTTGGACTGCCCCCCTAATGCTTGGGTGTCTTTCTAAGCTGAGTAGGCTCCTACTGCAGTCCATGGGAAGAGAGCATTATATCTGTGCTGTAAGCCAGGCAAGGTCAGCAAAATCTGGAGAGAACCACCTGAAGCAGCCAGGCTAAATGTGCCCAGTCTCCTAGGACAGTGTTTGGTGACAAGTGCCCACTGCAAGATAAAGGCTGTGGATTCTTGCAGGGAAAAGAGTCTTCACACCATAGCATCACCCCACACATGCAACCGGTTCTCAAAGTTTATTTCTCCTGCACTAGCACGTTCTTAATGCAGGCAATAAACTCTCACTCCTGTCAAAGTGCTGTGACCTTCCTCCTGCCTCTGTGCCTGTTCCATCCTTTTTGCCTCCTGTGAGTGTGCAGCTTTCCAACGGGAGAGCTTGTGGTAGTACTTTTAAGGATGCATCTAACTGTCCACAGACCTGGAGCAAAAAAAGAAAAGCCTATGACTAAATGAAAACCATCCATGCCAGGAATCAGGCACACCCAAAACTCAGAGAGGCTGAAACCAGGAGCTTTTGTGAGTTCCACCCACCTTGCTCCTGTAGCATTTTCACCCAACAATGCTAAATGAGTTGAGAAAGCTCGGAAAAAAAACCTCGGCAGCACACAACCTCACCGCAGAGAATTATTCCTCATCTCAGCAAAAAAGAAAAGGAAAAGCGAGTCAAACAATGCAAACGATTTATATCATTCCACTTAAACAGCTTTTCAAGGGGCGGTGTGTGGGCATGCCACAATTATTCATTTCTAAGCGGTATCTCACTACTGTTATGAAGTGGATTCTGTGAACTGTCTGGCTGAGGCACCGTGGGGCTGAACCCACTGGCCCCCGACACCCTCCCCAGCCCCGTCCCACAGAGAGCCTCTCTGAGGGTAAACTCCGAACATCTCCTCATCATATCCTGTGCGTCATTTTCACAGCAAGAGTAGTCGCTATCTTAGCAATAACGGCATTACAGCTGAAACAATGAGCTGTGGGCATTTGGTGCGTGGAAGTGCCAGCCTCAGCTCTCACAACATCCAAATTCACCTTTTTATACCAGGTGGCCAGGAGGCTCGGGGATACAAGGTGAAGCTTGTACTTTCAGAATTTCCTCAACCTACCGTACAACTACGATGGGGACAACACTGTGAAAGAACAGAACACCATGGCCTCGAAAAGATCTTTTTCTTAATCTTGCCATATAGTTGATAAATCACACGGTTACAATTAAGCACACACACATGTGAATGCCCGGACCCAGAGGACTCAGTTCTCAGGTAAACCAACAGTGGAGAATATACACATCCTTTTGAGCTCCCTTTCACTTCTGGAACAGTGATTGATAGCCCCAGCGTAAACAAAAGTTTTCTCTTTTCCTGAACTGCTTGGGCAGTAGGTCGCAACGTTATGTTATGTGAAGGGTGATGAATACATAATTTTCCTACATACAATCTTGGATATCACTCATGGGTGTCTCTGCTCGATCATCTGGAGTTTCTGTAAGCACCCTCTAATGAGCCCCTCTGCTAACACGGTGCACTTTTCAAGCATACATGAAAGAACAGATCAGAATCTTATATTTTTGCTAGAACTTTAACTGATGTTTTGCTTAATTAGAGCATTCTTTCATTTTTGAATATTTTTTTTCCAAAGGTCAAAGCTGGTTGCTTCAAAGGATCATTTCAATCACCCCAGCAGGAAGAGAGAAAATTGCTCAGAAAGATTAAAGAGAGCGCGAGAGGGAGGTGCAGACAGATAGACAGAGTGCAGAACAAAACATCTAACGAAAGGCTGATCCTACTCCCACTACAGTGAATCTGCAAAGAAAGTAGAGAGATCAAATATAATTTTTGCATCTAAGACACATTCATGACAATATACCAGAATAGTAAATGCGACTTTTGTGACATTCATGAGAGATATTTTGGATTAAGTTCCTCTCCTTCCACAAGGAAGATCATAGCAATTCTGTGCTCCAGGTATCATATTGCTGATATGTATTCCAGCTCAGAAGAGCTCCAGAAAAAACAATTTTAATTCAGCATTCTCAATTCCTTTCTTCTTTCCCCTAGCAACTTAACTTAAATGGGATAGGCCTTAAATCACAATACCTTTTTTCCAAATACACACCACATAATGTGTTAAAGCTTTATGATAGAAATGTATTATTTGACATATTTCTGTAATATTTTCATGCTCTGCAATCACTTCAGTGTGTTTCTGTTGTAGATCATACTGACAAAACAGAAACGTGTAAATGTAGAAGAATTCGGAAAATGAAGTCTAGCTGCATCATTATGCACACATCAAAACCATCAATCTTTCTTCAGCCTAGGCTACAGTGAAGTATCTATACATTTTAACAGCCAAAGCTGAGGACCTGGTGCTTCAAACAGACTGTAAATACAGAACCACTGACTTCAGTGGGACACCGCATGGAAATAAGAGTATCTTTACACAGCACTGCACCACACCATACAGATATATCCAGAGGGAAAAATTCACACTAGATTCTTCAGGCATTTAGCTTAAGCTCATTTCACATTCAGAATAACGCTTATGCTGCCTATGTAGCTACTAAATGACAGAGGCTTCATTTCCTAGTGGGGAGAAGGGATGATTCAAAGCACTGAGGTTTAATGCCAAAAACAGCTGATTTGATCAGCCCTTCCCCTTCCCAAAAAACGTTGAATTAAAATTCTGTGAAGGACCAGGATCTTTTAAGACAATAAATAGACACAAACATCTCCTAGCTCTTGAGGAAGAACCTACCCACTTGTAAAAATGTTCTTAGAAAGACATATCTGCATTGCATCACACAGACACAAGTATATATAAGAACTATGGATATTTCTAGCCTAAGTCTAGTATTATCCAAATACCCATACTCCTGAAAGACAAATTCAATAGAAAAAATGAAAAAGTTCAAAAATCATTCTCTCTTCACTTTTCCCTTTCCCAGTTGCAAGGCAGCGGATTACCTGCTGGTGTCCATGTTTCAAAAAAGTTAAAGAATAAGGTATAAGACAGATTACTTGGGGACCGGAAAGCCTACCTTCATTCCATCACACAAAAGAAATGTGAGGAGACCCGATAATGATCTCTTAACAAGCTCCATACAGAAAAGACTCATGATAGTAGATTAATAATTAAGCTAGTAGCAAATAGTACTATAAGATGCACTCATTGGAAGTTTAAGAAGTTCAGAGCCAGAGTAAAGACACCTATCTTTTTTTGAGACATCGCACCATTAAAATGGTGACCAGTTAGGGAACCATCGCACCGGCATCACCCACCAAGTCCCTGCTCTGTAGTGACCTAAACACACTCCAAGCCCAAACACGTGATTGAGACGCAATTTGTTTGGCTTATGATTAATTTCTTGGATGTGCTGTAGGTGTAAACAAACATACACACACACGCAGTCACAAAGGCACATACACAGAAGTGTCACATGAGTCTCACAAGACTGCTTTTCTTGACTCTTTAGCCAAGGAATATAAGAAATGCATGGTCTAGGCAAAGTAATAAGCCCAGTAAACATTCTTGCCTCAATTTCCTTAGTCTCTCATGTGTTCCTTAGTTTAGACCCATGTCCTCTCCATAGCCAGGACCTCCTGCTTAAAGGTTTTCTTGTGACTCTTTGTTCTTCTATTTCACCTGAGTATTCCTGGTCCTTCAGCAAGGTCACAGGCAAAAGTCTTGACTCGGGGAATCTGGATTTCATTCAGTTTATTGCCAATTAACACCAACTTCTGATCAATGAAATCAGGTAATTTATTTGAGGGGGGGGAAAGGAGTGCAAACGCATAAGACCTCTTCTTCCCCCTGCCCTAGGCTCAACTTAAACCAAACACTTCTCTCTCCTTCTTCCCTGTCCCAGCGGATCACTCTGTCCGTCCCAGTTCCTCTGGCGAGGAGTTGGGCGGCTCTGGAGGTAGAGGTTGTATACCTAACACTTTCTTCCTGCTACACTTGTTTTCTTTACTTCTCTTCCTCTGCTCCAGCACAGGCCACCCACAGTCCCCGTGGGGGCATCCCTGCTCTGGCATGAACCACCATCCCTCTCAGGGGCACCCTTGTTCTCATACTTTATAAACTCTACTATCAGCGTCACAGTTTTAATATATTTTCTTCATGAACTCCACCCTTCGTCCCTGGGGATCAGATTGTAAGGGCTGGTCACAACATGGCAGCAAAACACACATGCACTTTCCCTCCCCTCACCTCTGCAAAACAAGTAACCGCAGTTAACATCATCAGCCTGAATTTACTACCTACCTCAGACTCCTCCTCCACCCCTTGCCCCTGCAGACCAGATTATTGGGGTTCACCTTTATACCAATCTCAATTTAAATGCATTAAAATTCCACCCCTTGCCCTGTGAACCAGTCCCTGGGGATGGGCACTGTAGCAGTCTGAATATAAATCGATTACGCACTCCACCCCTTGCTCCTGCCAGCTGGATCACGAGGGTTAACATTATCATAGCCAGAATACGCAAACTTTGTATCTTGTCCTCAGAAAAGATTGAGCAAGAGCATCATTCTATTGTAGCTATTCACTACACCTTAGCATAAAAATAAACTTAGTTCAAAGATTAACATAACTACTGAGGTATTAGTAAGTTCATAAATCCAACAGGGCTTCATCCAAACCCCAAATGGATGGTGAACACTTTTCACTTGATAAGCGTGAGCCTTTCTCCTCTTGAAGAATAAAATAATGCACTGAGGGATGCAGCTCTTCTGGAGCTCGCTCCATGTCCTGTAACGTTAACTGAGGTCTCACTTTGCTCCAGAACTTGCAATCCCATAATCCTTACCTCCCCCTCTTTATTCAGGAACCTACATGAGTCCCTGGATGTTAAAAAACCCAACAAAAATACCA
The DNA here is from genome assembly GCF_963924245.1 of Chroicocephalus ridibundus. NCBI lineage: Eukaryota > Metazoa > Chordata > Aves > Charadriiformes > Laridae > Chroicocephalus > Chroicocephalus ridibundus. Next base: position 135,677,712 of record NC_086284.1, on the reverse strand, counting down.
AAAGTGCAAAATATTTGCTTGCATTTACAATTTCAAGCAATGGAGAGGTTGAACAGAGAGCAGTTATGGTGTTCCATTTTATTTCTTGTTATCCCCTGTTAAACGGAATGTGCTAGAACCAGATTTGCTTTATATAGCCTGGGCTCTGTCTCATTTGATGTGCTCTCAGAACGACATGTGCACAGTTAGTTAACATTTGAGTTCAACCAAAGGGGATATTGCAGTCAAAGCTTTGTAGAAGGCTACCCCAGCAATGCAATTAGATTTAATTAGGCTAACAGCGGAAGAAAGCTACATAGGCACCACACACAAACACACGAGCAAAAATAGAATGCGTGTGTGTGTGTGTGCGTGTGTACACCTAGAAAGCATATCAGAAAAATGAATGGGAAGAACCAGGAGGGAAGGGGGCGAGCAGGGCAGACCTGGAGCCTTGCCTAGCTGAACGCTACAGGGAGAATCAGGATCATTCAGAAATATTCTTAGGGCAGACGAGAGCCTAACGTTACCCAGAATCGACATCTTTAGCTCTTCCGGGAATTTTGGGCACAGGATGAAGACAGATTCCTGGCTGGGATTCATAACGCATGTCTAATCTTTACATCTTTAGCCTCAGAAAGAATTGCATTGAATGTACAGGATAGGTTTGTTAGGTTTTTTTCTAGTCTGAGGATAGCAGACTTTTCATAAACTGAAAAAAATTACATCGTAGAAGTGGATGTAGATTATCTAAGTAGTACCTGTGAACTTGAAAAAAAAGTGAGGTCTTTTTGATCTATTCTCTCGCTGCAAAATTTAGGCTATTTTTCTTGGCCACAAGACCTGTCACCATCTGCAGCCAGAGTGGAAATTTTAATGATATTCCAGTGAAATAATTATTGTGTGCTCCATAGTTACCTGCCTTTGTTTCTGCTAAGGAAGGAGACAAATAATCAGTGGGGGCAATGGGCTTCGTAAATCATTTTCTAAGTGAAATCTACATGGTTGAAAACACAAGTGCACCAGAAAAGAAGCCAATAAAGGTATTTGTCCTAACAAAACCCCATAGCTGAGGCAGAAACACTTCACTGCATTTCTTTACTAGGCATGAACATATGGCAAGTGACATTCCTAAACGTTTGCTACACTTTCCAGTTCTTTATGTGTGCCAGCTTTTTGCTTTTTCCTGTATTCACAGGAACTCTCTCTGAGGCAGCCCTCTTTCCAACGTGCCTCTTTTAGAAAGATTTGCAGATGAAAGGAACACGATGCATTTTTAGAATACCTACATCACTTCTTGCAGGGCTCCTTGAAACTCTCCTAAATCAATGCATTCTTCTTCTGAGCTGTTTGTCATCAGATGAGGCAAAAAAACAACTCCAACAAAGCAATGAAGAAATATGATCATGAACAGGAACGTTGACTTCAATCTGCTTGCGAGGTTGCACTGCTCATCCCTCGGGGATACTTAGATGACCCGAGAGTATACCTACTGAAAAGAAGAGAGGCAAGTTTATGAGATACATGAAATCTAGATGTGAGTATAGATTATAAGAGCAACAAAAACGCTTGCTAGTACAAAACATTCAAGAATTGCAAAAGAAAGGATTGCTTTCTATAAAATTAAGAAAGACTTCTGTTCCCTGTGTAGGATGAAATTCTGTATGAAATATAGATTTCATGCAATGAGCTCTCACAAAAGGAAGGACATAGACTTTACACAACTTTTCTTTTTTGTGTCTACTTGTAGCTTGGACTTTAGATTGCATTCCGGAAAACACCATTACAAATAAGTAAATAATGAATTACATTAGTCACTTTTTATTAACTCTTTTTCATTTCTTAGTCTCCTATCCAAGGATTTAGGAACAACTCAGAGCAATTGCCTTTAAACCTACAAATAAAGTTAATAATATCAGTGGGACTTTGTGGTGTGGTTTAATATTACTCCTAACCTTGTCTAACTGCAGGCACTTGTCTCTTGACTGTGCTCTCCCACTATTTTCATTGCATCAAATACAGGTTTTTGCAGCCATGGGTGGAATCAGATCAGTTTGCAGAAACAAGAAAAGGAACCTGTCTTTGAGATGAGAGAGGTGATCTCCTGCCAGTGAGACTGCAGGCCACCATATTCAATGCAGAGAGGCTGCCAGGGACAGGGCTGCCCTTAGCAGCAGATCATAAATCCGAAGGGTTATGATGTGAAATCACACCCCTGGATATCCAAGGAGGGAACGTAAACTGTTATGTGGCCTATCTACCGCATCCCTTTCATCCCCATGAAAGTAGCAATGTAAATCCTGGGTACAAATATTGACATTAACAACCAATAACCACAGTCTGGCAACCTAAGCTGCCGAAGTTATTTGGTGAGCAGCTATGAACCACAGAGCCAGTGCTCTAAAATTGAAATCAGTTTGTCAAACATTTGGAAGCCAGCAGGAAAAAGCAAACACAGGAAGGATTACTTTGGAATGCAATGCATTAACTACAGTCATCAATCTGTTTTCAATTATAAACTCCTTAAGACATCTAATATGTCTTGTCCTATTTACAACAGAGCAGTGATCATGCTATTAGCTTTGAACAATACCCAAATGATGAGCATGAAACTAAAGCAATGAGTAAACTAGACTGGAAGAACAATTGTAATCACAAAAAAATACAAAAAAGGAAATAATTGCAAGTATATTGTCAGGGCATAACTCAGAGGCGGGTATGGATATGCCATGTAAAATGGCAACAAGTTTTAAAAGGGAGGAGCCATAACATACTCTATGAAGTTGTAATGATGGAAAAGATGAAAGAAATTCCCTATTTTATTGCACAGTAATATTTAGCTGCTGAGAAATAGTTGACAATCTTGCAGTATGCCAAAGATACTAAAGTTGTAGGAACTGAAGACCTTGATTCAGCAGGGGCCATGGTGCACAGGGACACCTTTATGCTTAAATTTACCAATATACATATTCTGATGGGGTTTTTTTTGTTAATCTGCAGTCAGTGACCAAAACCCACGTTCAGCAGCCTGCCCCTCTGAGCTACAGCACATCTAGCGATTACACTAACAAAGACCATGACTTACAATAGAAAAAAATAAAAAAATTAAATACCCTTTTTTGGGTCACAGAAATAATGGTTATAGCAAAGCCATATTATTGATGATAAAGTCATTCATCTACACATTGAAATTTAGAATTATGTGTCCGTTGCATTTCAGAAGAGATGCGTTGAGAGTTAATTGCTACATCTGTTTTATGTGTGACTTGCATGCAATATATGCAGCTAAGTATTTTTCTTTTATTAAAAAAGCTTTCTAGAAATGCTTTTTTCATTTCAGACTGATTTTCCTAAAAGTTCATTTTTGCCATATCAGGACAGTCTGGAAATTCCTATACAAGCACAGAGGCACCTAACAATAGACACCTATATGTACCTGGTAAATTCCATAGGTTAACTAATCTGTGACTTGCATTAATTGACTTTGCATTGATCATAGTTGATTTGGTCTGGAAGATATTCAGCTACGCAAAGTTAGAGCACTGAAGAAGGCAAAGCGACATTATCCGCTTTTCTTCCAAAAAATGTGAGGAAAAAGCAAGTCTGGTGACAGGCATTCATGAGTAATTCAGTTTTACTGCCTTGGCTGAAATTCAGATGATTTTTGAATGGGTGGTCTGCCTGCATCCCACAGAATGATGATACTACATCATAAGGAAAGTATTCACAGGACATAGTAAGGAATGAATAGTGTATCAGTGTAGCCGTGATTACATCAACTACTTCAGATTATCACTGACAGATCTTTCCTGTGTCTGTACCCACGGAAAGGAGCTGGCTGTGAATACCAGCACTGCTAGAACCACCATGGCAATATGAAGAGTCTGTAGACTACATACAAAATGCTCTGAGGGGAAATCTGATGCATTGCATTTTGACTAGCGATAGGTACCTGAGAAACCCCAAATTCTCATTTTTACCTCAAACATTTTGCAGTTTCTTGGTGCTCTGTGAAGGTGACCAGGCTGTGGATAAAAGTTTTAGAGTTGGCTGATGGGAAAAAGTCCTCTGTTGATGCTGTGAATGTTACTCATACTGTGTAAAGGAACAGTGGGCTAAAACTCGATTAGTCCACCTCTGTTCACAGGCAAAGGCCAAAGATGCTAGAAGTGAAAGTTTGGGCATAGGCTCAGTAAGCCCCCTAAGACAAAAGCCAAATGAAATGCAACACTCGGATCATGAATGGGTTATAAGTGATGAGCAAGATGCTTGGCTCAACTCAGCAGAGAAAGTGAGGAATGGGGAAGTTCAGGAGGTAAAAAATACTTCAGTTATAGCCCTACTACGTGAAAGTAGGCCTCTGTCTAGAGGAGAGGAAAATCTGGACCTTGTTGGTGCCAAATTTAGAGTCCTGCAACCCAGCACAAGTGTCAAAGCAGTGGTTCTGCCTCACCCTTTTGCTCGTTTCAGCACAGCATTACACTTCCCTCCTTTAGCACTCCTTTACAGCAAGTAATCAAATGTTCCCAGCATTGGGCTGGATGGAGCATTCTGCCTTTCTGAGGACATCTCTGACAGACATTGGCACTTCGTTCCAAAAATGTCTGGAACAAGCATTTGGCTAAACATCAAATTTGATGTCTGTCATCATTAAGACAGTGCGGTGGCTGCTGTTTTAACTGCTTTTCTTGACTCCCATGGTTTCACATAATGCCTACAGCTGACCTCTACCAGACACTTTGTCCTGTTACTTGCAAAACACAGATGGATTCACTTCATCCTCTAAAATGTAAACAGTTATTTGGAAGGTAAAAATGAACAGCAGTGGCAGGAGAAAACAGCTACATTTTATGACTTGGTACAGAAATGTCTTTTGTAGGAATAACATTTGTTCTGACAGAACATATGGAGAATGAAGATAATATCTTTGCATTGCACCAACATTAATAACAACTTTGGTACCCTATAATTACACAGTGAAATATTGAACCAGAGTGAGTTCTTCTGAGTCACCCATATAAGAGTTAGTCAGCAATTCTCAGCAGAGCTGGCTGGAGCAGAAATAGGTGTGGGAAGTGAGCAGGATGAAGCTATAACAGTGAAAACACCTGACAAATCCATCACTCAAGTATTCATCCCTTTTTTCTAACATCATAGGAAGTGTGGGATGCTCTGAAGCCTCATCTGGCCATGAGTTAACATTTACAGAAGCTGTAGGAACTCACAGTCAAGCCTCACCACGACAAGCCAACTCTGCATAAACATCAGGAGCACTGCGTGAACTGATCCTCCAGAGCCTTTCCCTAGACAGAGGTAAGAATCAGTTGCAGAAAGGGAAGAATGCAAGCTGGTTAGACCTCAGTACTGTCAGCTGGAGAGTTTATAGGAGATAAGTAGGAGCTGTATACCCAACTTGCATTTACTTCATTGCCCATGAGGTGCCTGGCACCTAACCACCCTTAACATCTTTGACCATTCTTTTCTAGATAAATTGTTTCAAAACTTGCCACAATCACTGTTGAAATACTTTCCCTGAAGGAAAGTCAATTGTAGAATAAGTTTTCTAAGCTGTTCTTGTAGTACACTTATACAAGTTTTTTACCAGCACTTTATTAGAGGCAACAGCTGCAGATCAAGTTTTAAAGCATCACTAGTACAACACTGGCTCAAGTCTCATACAGAGATCTGGAGAAGTTAAACTAAACGTTCTAGTGATTTCATGTTTTATTCAAGACCCAGTCCTAACCCCCACACCCCAAGGAGACCAAATAGGCTGATATACAACACCCAGTTCCTCATGTACAGCTATAAGCATCCCAGAGCTCTCTCCTCTGCAGAGATAGCTGCTGTAATCAAGTTGTTTCCTTTCCCAACCCTACCTGTGGGCACTGCTCTGCAGCCTGGGACTATCAAGTGTCACTTGATATCAAGACCTGATCCGAGATACCACTGGCCTGGTGGTGTGAGCTGTTTCTCCTGTGCTACTTACTCCTTATTCTGCTAGCCCACCTCTCCCAGGAGCATCACCAACCACAGATCCACAGAGACAAGGCAGGTCCCAGGTCAAGTCAGGAAGTCAGTCTGTGGATTACAGTCCAGATCAAGGGTGATCACAGCAATAGCTGTAGACTAGCACTTCTCCAAAATAGTTTAGGTGGAAGGGAATACCTCAGGACTGAGCTTAAATAGAGCACATGGGTGTGGATGGAGGCCCCAGGTGATGCTGGTCGGGGTCATTAAGGCCTGTTACTGCCCTCAGGGCCCTGACAGAAATCCTCTTAAGTGCAGTAAAACCATAAAAGCTTTTCAGACCTTCCTATCTTCCTCTAATCAGAGCCCTATTCCCTTTTGGGTGCAGGTAGAGGACATAACTTCTCTTTTTCTTTTAGGCTTCTGCCGAGGAGTATTCATGCTTCTGTCTATCCTGCCATCCATAGATCTGTGCACAGCTGTGTTCATATGTTTTAGAAATGATTGGTACTGCTTAGCAATGGAGTAGTAACTATCAGAGAGAGAAGTGAAATTGAAAACACTCCCTATGTGCTGACATATAATTCCAAAATTACTGGCTTTGAGGTACCTTTCCTTTTCCCCTGAAGTGCTGCAAACTGATTGATGCTGGACATGGAGTATAGGAACACCTGGACCATGCTTGTGGTGCACAGTGGACACATACTCCAGTTCTAGCGCAATTCTCCATTGGGTGAGGAACACCAGTCCCCATTCCTTGTGGGCTGGTACTCTGTTTCAGATCTAGACCTACCTCTGTTACCAGGTCTACTCAGAGAGTATAGCACCATTCAAAGCATGAATGAAGTGTTTGCATTTAGAGCATGAATCATGATGTCCCCTGTCACAGCTGCCTTCCTAATGCAGCATGACAACCCAGGTCCTTGGTACGTCCCTGTGGGAATGCCTTGATGATCCCCTTCATTTGCTCTGACTGCAGGCTGGCCGTGGACGCAGTAGTTCCCCTCTCCTGTGAATCTCTTTGTACCTAACAAGACTCACTTTTGGTCAAAAATATCTGCTGATATTTTCTAGATAAATTGTTTCAAAACTTGCCACAATCACTGTTGAAATACTTTCCCTGAAGGAAACTGCTGATACTGTCACCAGGGGGAAAAGAGGTTTGCAGATGAAGTCAAAGTGCCGCAGCATGGATTTTTACATCTCCCTCAGCTGAATGTGCCACCAAACCCTAATCTGTCTTCCTGATTACTGTGAAAGGGGAAGAAGACCTTAACTCCATCGCTGAGATTTACCAGGGGAGCTTATTTCTCCCCACGCTCATCTGTCTAACCCGAGACCCCATGCCCTGTGGCTGCACTGCAGAGATGGGCTGTAGGCTCCTCATTCCTCATTCAGCTCTGTCCCCCATCGCGCCTCCACAGAGGACAGAATGAAATTATGCCCACGAGGCAGTGGTGGAGGGGGAAGGAACTAATGCCATTAATTAATCATAATTCATGTGCAAATTATTGGCTAAACACTTCTTAAGAGAAGAGTGCTTTATCTCTTCTTCATCTCATTTTTCTGCTTTTTCGGTAGCAGGAGATGATAAAATGTGCACTTTTTTGTCATCATCCCCTTCCTTTAAAAATCTGTTTTCCGCACCTTTTAAGTTTTTCTCACCATATTTCTTTCCTTTTCTTAGCAGTGTGGTAAGACTGCGAAAGGATATATGGAGAGACAAAAAGGGTATGAAAGAGGGAATACTAGATGGAAAACAAAAGAACATTTTGTAAGAAAATGCAAACTGTGTCAGACACACAAAATTATTTAACTCTGAAACCTGGAGACTGAAAATTACTTAAAAATTAGCCAATTTTTTAAATTTTTCATTTTTCTACCCATTTTTCTTATCAGTGTTTCCAGGGACACATTTGTGTTTATTACACATCATGTAATAACGACTTTTCAGATGACAAAATCTTGCAAAAGGCAGCCTAGCCTGAAGCAGAACAGGAGCACAACCCAGCAAGGAAGATAACGTCTTCATTGTGCTCGGGTTCTTATGTTTCCAGCTGTCACTTTTAATAAACACGTTTCAGATCAAGTCTTACAGGGTGTGAAATACAGGAATAATAAAGGAGGAGAAATCATCACTTGGGTACTTTTGAATATAATCAATACACATGAAATATTGCATCGCAACAAGGAGAGAAGGGATAAAATGAGAGCAGTTATAATTTTTTAATAAACTGGTATTAGGGTACATGAAAGCAGTATGAGTTACATTATTATGCAGAGTTAAACCATGAATCCCAAATATATATTTCTTCTCCTTGCATCAAGGTATGCTCAAAGAGTCTCTGACACGTGAAGCTTGTTTAAAAGGGTCAGAGCCTCAAGCGGCATGAATAAAGTTGCTTCCTTGCAATTAATGGAACTGTGTCGGATTTTACCACAGCATATATCACCTTGATTTTTTATGAGCTAGTAAAACAGGAAATGGCATTTAAAATGAGAATAAGTCCAAACAAACAACACATGCCCGTATCTCTTGTTCTGATGTTTTAATATGCGCTCATAAAATCGAATTTCTTTTTTTAAACCACAGTGTTTCCTTCTGGTTTTGATACTGGAAGTGTTAAGACATTCGTGGCCTGAATCCCCACTGTCTCTCCAGGGATCCTGGCAGTAGTGGAGCTGTCTGGAAGTGAAGACTGAATTGCAGCTTGTTTTCCAGCTGCCAACAGAGAAAAGAGGGCATCAGGAATCCTGCGTCTTTGTGTCTTTTCTCCTCCCTGCCTGGATACCGGAGATCCTGTAGGACACACAAGTTCCCTCTGATGCCCCAAAAACTTGTGTTATAGACTCAAAAAATATTGCCGCAGCTGTCAAGACAGGAAAGCAAGTACCCACGTGTCTGATGCAAAAATAATGAGGAAAGGCTATACAGAAGTGGAAGAAAACTGAATAGCTGTTGAGGAGGCCCTACAGCAGGGAAGGTGAAAAGGTTTTTTTTACTGCGCTGTTACACTTTGATGCATATGCATTTGCAACAGGAGCAGGCAGAGGCCCTCATGACTGAATGAGCTGAAATTTTCTGTCTGCAGCAATATCATGTTATCATATTCCTGCCTGATGAAGAGCTACATTGTTGTTCAGGAGATCCAAGCGTTCCGAAGAGACATAAAATAAAGTTCCTGTGGTTTGTGCTCCCTAAAGGTTCCTTGGAACATTTATTAAGAAGGCAGATGTGAAGCAAATCATTGTGACCACTATCACTTTGCACTGAATCTCCTCCTGTACCTAAACTTTATTGTTAAAGATGCATCTGATGACACTAATTAAAGTCACATTACTGCTAAATGCATGTCATAGTCCTGCTGCTTTTCAGTAGAGGGTAAGGGATTGTACACACAGCTCTGCACAGACACACTTTTGCCTTTATTTGTAGCCCAACTGACTTATCCCAGTTGACACAGGACTACCCATGTGTCTGAGCACTATGGTCAGTTGACTGCCTTCTGCCTTCTACGTGCTTCAGGATCTTTCAAAATGAAGGATGTTAAATAGTGTAAGATATAGCATAAATTTGACCCTAAATTATTATGGGCTCCTGAGCAAGGAGTCTTCCAGGGATAAAGGAATGAAAACTGGACTCTGCTGAGCTTTGCAGATGAACAAGAAGCCATCTAAAGAGGTGGCAAGTCCAAGCTAATCTGCTGAGGAACTGCTGAGCAAGCTTGCCTGACACTGGCATTGCTATTGGAAGGCAACTGTTTGAACATCTGAAATTCTACATGAGTGGAAGGAGAAGCCTGAGACCTTTTAATATGGGTTATTTCCATTCACACAGAATTGCATAAAATCTTTGGAATGAAAGTTAATTGAAGCTAAAGGGAGTAGCAGAGCTAATAAACAAAAGTATTCAACTTCTTACCAGAAGGACTGCCCATTTTTTCATCTCATCGGAGTTCTAATTCAAAGTTTTGTTTAATTCCAACTGCTGTTTTAAAACCAAATTTCAGACAATGGTTTAACAGTCATTGAAATGTTGAGTGTATTGTTTGTGTAGGCAAAAGCCATGAGAAGTACCAAATGAATTCCTACTGGTGATGAAAGCAACTCAAATGCAAAGCAGCCAAAGACACTTGGCTGTGACAAAAATGGATGCATATCAGTAGACAAGTCTGGATTAGATCTATTTTTTCCTGCTGGAGTTATACAGTCCCCTCTCTTTTTTCCCACAGCAGTTCAGTACTAATTCAACAGATTCGATTTGTGTGGAATGACATTTGCCAACGTTGGCTGCAACTTCTCAGCTACTGGCCTGGATCTCAAAGGTTTTGAGGGAAGGTCTCTCATTCAAGATCTAGGTCTTCTTATCTTCAGCCATCAGGGTGATTCTGGTGCATTCAATCAGTATACTCAACTCTGACATCCCTAATTTTGTTCCATGGTCCTGACTTTGTGGTTCTGTCCTAAACAACATATTTTTCCTATGTAGCATCTTGAGGAGGTATGATCTATCTCTCTTACCCTAGTTGCTGAGATCTAGGCTTCTCAGCTCATTCTTTTTTTGGGCACAGTTAGTGAAACAGTGGATGCGCAAGCCTGTCCTTTCAGGAAAAGTGAAAGGATTACCGAAAGTGAGAAAAGGGAAGGAGGGTATATACCTGAAAAAGGCATCACGGTTCAGTGGTGAGGTATGCTGAGTTTTTTCCTCAGATTTTCTACTGTCTATATTTGATAAAAAAAGGCACAGCCACCCTGAAATGTAAAAGTAGGGCACTGAAGTAAGAAAGTCAGTCTTTGGTCCAGAATGAAGTGTTTCAGCAAACTGGGAAAAAGAAAATGAATGAGAAAGCCAGTGAAGAGGACATATGGTTTTACTCCTAGGAATGCTGGAGTGGGAGACGGACCCGGAGTAACGATGGAGTCCCAATATGAGTATGATCGTTCTCCCTTTATTCCAGTTTTCACAGAGTATATAGAGACAGGCAATAAGAGCACGCGCTAGCGGCAGCTATAGGATTGGCTTACAGTCTCTGTTCACGCACTGTCCATGCAGTTCATTCACAGATCAGGTTGGTTACAAGAATTCACATAGTAAATTGCTTAGTCATTAGCACAACATGTTTTCTACCTTCTCAGTTCCCGTTTTTCCCATGTACTAATTCCATCTTCTACCACCTGTTTTGCCCTTAATCTAATCTCTCATAGCAGGGAGGCTGGCTCACATGACCATTTTCTCTCAGACACATTCCTACATAGGAACATTAAACATAGTTGAAAAAGGGTGTCAGAAACATCAGGTCACAAAGCTCAAACTATTTACTAAACAAACTCAGCAAACACATTGCTGAAGGTACAACTCCAATGAAATGTCTAATAAGGTTGTAAGGGGAATAAAGATGATTTCCAGGCAAAGATGGAGAATCTGTTCATGGGTTCAGAAATGCTTTCTGTCCAGTAGTGGAAATATTAAAACAAAAACTTAGGAAGTGAGAGTCATTATGGACTATATAAGACCCATAGGAATGTTAAATTCTTTCTAGATTTTCCTTAAGTCACTAACAACAGTCTGGATCATGTGTGTGCTTTTAAATGTGGTCAATCTTATTAATCCTGTTCTCACTCAATACCAAACTGAAAGGAACAGAAACTTGAGCATAACTGTGTGGAACAGTTCGCCTCCTGCCATGGCTTCTTTTGTCACTTTCTACGGTGGGTTAGAGGGTTCAGGAATAATTGAGATCTCAGATAATCATCAGGTGGGGTTCTCCTTCCAGTCCTAGGAAGATCACCACCTCACTCTGACAAGTCTTTGATATCAGCAGATCCAGAGAGGTGATTCTCCCCCTCTGCTCTGCTCTCGTGAGACCCCACCTGGAGTACTGTGTCCAGCTCTGGAGCCCTCAGCACAAGAAGGACATGGACTTGCTGGAGCAGGTCCAGAGGAGGGCCACGAAGAAGACCAGAGGGCTGAAGCACCTCTCCTATGAAAACAGGCTGAGAAAGTTGGGGTTGTTCAGCCTGGAGAAGAGAAGGCTCCGGGGTTATCTTATAATGGCCTTCTAATACCTGAAGGGGGCCTACAGGAAAGATGGGGAGGGACTGTTTGCAAGGGCATGTAGCAATAGGACGAGGGGCAATGGCTTTAAACTAGAGCAGGGTGGGTTTAGATTAGGCATTAGGAAGAAGTTCTTTACAATGAGGGTGGTGAGACACTGGAACAGGTTGCCCAGAGAGGTGGTGGAGGCCCCATCCCTGGAGACATTCAAGGCTCTGAGCAACCTGATCTAGTTGAAGATGTCCCTGCTTACTGCAGGGGGGTTGGACTAGATAACTTTTAAAGGTCCCTTCCAACCCAACACATTCTATGAGTCTATGATTCTATGATCAGTCTTTGCCTCTGCCTGGATTCTCCTTTTCTGGAAGCAGTATTGAATAAAATCAGGATGGTCTGTATTTGCCTTAGATAACTCACCTGCACAAGCTATTACAATGTAAACATAAGAAAAGCAAGTGTTACTGCTGAAGACAAAAAGATGAGCTACTGTCATTACTATTTTACACAGCTACATTCTGCAATAGCCTAAAACCATCTTTGATCTCATAATGTGTAAGGTTCAAGCTCGTGCCAGCCCACCCAGTTGTGAAAACCCTGCCTCTGTCAACAGGGGTACCATAGCTGGCTCTAGGATGTAACACTGAAACAATAGAGCCAGTAGGGAAAAGCCTTACAGCTTTCTGGCATGAGGTCTTGGACATTTTGAAATTCCTTCCAGTGTCAGAAATAAACCCGCAGCTGCTAGGTGTGATAACTAATGCTGCTGAACAAAAAAACAGGGACTGCAGAGCAGTACCAGAGAGCTACCAGACACGCTGCTTGCTGCGGAGGAAAAGAAATAGGCGTGACAGTGACAGGCCGCCATAGCTGAGCAACTGAAAGCCTATCTGAGAGCAACTGAAAGGAACCGTTTGCTATCAGACACCAACGATGTGAACAAAAATAAAACAATCCCATAACATCTTCTCCAGGGATGGAGGTGTACTTCTATGCACCACCACCAGAGTTTAAAAAAAAATTAACTTAAATTGATCAATTTTCTACAAAAATCTGGTGTCACTGAGATGAGTTTCTTTGGCTGTGCCAAGTGCTTATGTTGTTTTCTTACGCCCGTGATCAGGCTCTTTTGTTAACTCTAAAGTAAGCCAGCATCCTATCCAGCTTTGATTTTTCACCTCTAAGGGAATACAGGGCACAAACTGCCATACTGTGAGGCAGTTGCCATGCTATGGAGGAAGCTAAGGCAGCATCTCACATTGCTTCCTACCCCAAGGTGAATGCCATCATGGACACTTGCGACCATGCTCTCCAGGCTCTCCTAAGATCTACTCTTAGTTATTACTGCCCTGCCCACGTCAGCCCTTGCCTTCCCGTGGCCCAGCATGCACTGCTGACACTGCCCACGGGACTTCCAGCACTGCCAAGCTCTGGCCCCAATAAGTCCATCTATCCTCACACAGCCAGCCACCTGGCCTCATGGCCATGCCAAGCTGGAGACCTCAGGTTTGAGTCCTGATGATTACACAGGGAGGTGCACTCATCTCCTCAGCACATGACAAGAGCCCAACACACCAGCTGGGTTACTTTTAGGTCCCTCCTGGGCCATGTCCACCCACAACTCCAACAAAGAGCAGGGGACTTTGCCCTACAGCAGAGTCAGGGCAAAAGCACTGTGAATCTCAGGGTACAAACCTCAGCAGAGCTGCCTAACTTGCTGCAGCTGCATACAGAACCAGTGCAAATGTCTGGAGGAAGAGAAGAGAGCATGCCACCATTATAACAAAACAAGGAAAGGAAATGCTCTGAACGCCTCACCCAGCACAGCCCTCTGTTTTACATACACCAGCTTGCCCAAAGATCTGGGAGCTCCAGACCTTCTTTCTCAGTCCCACTCAGGTGGTACGAGAAGGTTTCCTTTCGGATAAGGCCTTGGGCCATGTGGCAAATGGTTGTGTGTCCTACCTCATGGATGCCAAGGCACCTAATGCTGAGAGGGGATGTTTCTTCCCTCCCCTGATGCCCAGTTCCAGTGTGAAGCACTGCATTACTCTGGGCCATTTCATTTTGTCATTTATGCCTGTGCTTTTGAATCTTCCGTCTTCCTCCTTCTCCTTCCTACTGCCCCAATTTTATTTTTCAAGGTGTGCAGAGCTGAAGGCAGCCTGTCTTTTGCATTTGGGCTGCCTTTGGCAGTGACACAAACATAAAGCTCTTTTCCTATTGATCAGGAGGCAAGTGCATGAGGAGCTGCACCCAAAGGAGAAGCAGGCCAGCAGGACCCCCTTGCTTTCCAAGCCCATCAACTGCTGGAGCAAGAGGCAGGCTCTGGAACAGCGTGGCGTTGGATGGCTGCCGCTCTGGGTCACCATGCGAGGGCCGTTCTCACCAAGGTGTGGCTATCTTTTTCCAGCGAAGGTAAAAAACCACTCATTGCTCACGGCCTTTTCCAAATTTCCCTCATTCTGATGTGATGCAATGAAGTGGCCTGGTGTGACTTACTGGCTGGGGAAGCCCTCTCATTCCTGAAGCTTAGTTTTCACATGGTGTTAGTTCAGACAAGGTGATACATTATGAAAAGACTCAACCTCAATACAAATTGGCCCAGTGACATTCGTTTCAGGGTAGTTTTATTTACTGAACATTGGAAGTAAATGTATATTGGTGCTATTCAGACTGGAAACTTACACTAAAGAGATGAAAAAAAAATGTCAGAGCTCTGATGGGAAGAGTTTGAGCGTCTGTCACTATTGACACAAAGATTAAATATTCTTTTTGATGGTAAAGAACATTCACTTTCAGTCACAGAGCAATCCACAATAAAACTTATTCTTGTGTTTGCAAGCATCTGAACAACTCTCTTAAAATGCAAAATGCTTACAGTGCATGCAGTCCCACTCTTTTCTATGCACTCCCACATGTGTCTTGTGATCTGGACAAACAATTTTGCACCACTGTTCAGTCATTCTGATTTCAAAAAGGATCAAACAGTATTTGCAGACTTATTTGTTCCATAAATTTAAGTCAATTTTCCTTTAATTCTAATGCTGTTAACTCTTCCTCAGGGAAAGATCTGTGCTTCCATAGCATTGAAGTCAGATGCATGTTGTGCATAACAAATTCCAGGACACGATGTCTAGCTTGAAGGTACCTGAACAAGTGTGCTCTCAGAATACCATAACTAACTATAAGCAAAGAATAATACAATTAACTATGTATGTAATATGCATAGAAAAATACGACCAGCCATAAACTGACTATCCTGTAACTACTCCATAACAATATATATAGTAAGTTGTTAAAATGGCCTTGAGGCAGCAATGGGTGTTGTCTCTGTCCCATCTGGATGTGGAGGGGAGCCATGGCAGGGACATGCCTGCACCCTCTCTGCCTCCCATGGGTGGATGTTGCAGCCCAGCTGCAAGGAGTGGGCCAGGGAGCAATACATGGTTGCCCCGGTGCCTTTGGCTTCATCCTCAGGGAGGCCCACGTGTTGTGTGGTGGCAGTGCTGGCTGCAAGGAGAGTGGCACATCTGTCCCAGGCAGTTTTCCCATCTTCCCTCTTCCTCCTCATTTGTGAAAGCTGTTCTGCCTGGCTCATGGTGTGTGAGCTCTCTCTCACCACAGGCCCTGGTAACAGCTCTGGAAGAGCAGGCAGTGAAGTCACTGGTGACACAGGGAGGCCATGGATGTCATACCTGGCTTGATCTCCCAACACCAGGGGGATCCCCCTGAACTCTGACCCATGGGAGCATCCTTGGGGCCAATGGGTGTCCTTGACTGGGAGTGGGGGCTTGAGGGCTGCCCTCCTGGGGACCCTTCTCCTGGGCCATGTCACTTCCCAGAAAGGTTGCTCCTGCTCCTGCTCTCAGCCTTGCTGTAGTGGTTACAGGGTCTTTCTCAGTGTGCATCCCCTTCTATCTTGAAGGTCATGACCAAAGACATTAATGGGTACGGGCCCTAGGACTGACCCTGAGAGGTCAGGGAGCAGCCTGGTGCCAGGGGCTGAGCCCAGCGTAGGCCATGCTATGCCTTCATTCCCCCACTGTGCTTTTGGAAAGCCCCAAATCCAAAATCTATTTTGTTTTATTAGTATAAATCAGACACCTGAAGAAACCAGACTCTTTTAGCATTTGCTTCTGCTTAATTTAACAGTACTTTTCCGGCCAATTAAAGTGACATTTATTTCATACAAAATATTGGCTTCACTACTCCTTCTTCAATTGATGATAAGCATCTTTTCAGAGGAATTTACCTAATCATAGCTCTTTTTAACTAAATCAACAATGCAGTTGGATAATGCAGAGCTACTTAAATCAGAGCATCTAAAAACAGTACTGCTGAAATCAGAAAACTGAGATAGTTTTGAAATACCTCCTATTTCCTAGTCAAAAACAGTGAGAAAACCACAGTTGTTCTGGGGTCAATAAACAGCCATCAAACACAGTCCTGAAGAAATGGTTGTTGACTCTACCAGGAAACAAATGGAAGACGGACAAAATTCAGCAATTCAGAAGTGCATGCACATTTACCAAGTAAAATCATTAGCTGGTGTTATTTCAGAAATGAGTTTCCATAAACACACCAAAAATGGATTTTCCTGCCTCAAGAGGCTGATACACTGCCATGAGCAGATATTTTCCATTTCATTCTCTTTCCCATTGCATTGGTGCTCAGAAGTCCCACCAGTGATGGGAGAAAGGAAATCCACAATAAAAAAGTCTGTGCTTTGAAAGAACTAGTAATAAAAATGCCAAATTTTTTAGGAGAGGCGAATGAGTTGCATGGTGGGAAACAGCATCACTCAACATTAGACATGTGGTCTCTCAAGACTGGAGACAGAAAAAGGTGTAAAGTCTCCAAGAAAAAGCCCTATGCTCCTGTTTCATGACTATGACTGTAACTTGGTGGAGCTTTGGATCACACTTGGTCAAAACTACTGAACACCTTTGGCAGTGATGCCACCCCTCATCACCACCTGTTTATCCCACTACCACATGCAGAGTTTTGGGTGTTTCCTTCCATTTACAGTTCATTACTGCTAACATTTCATATTTGCACTGCTCAATTTTTAATATTCCCAAATGAGTTATTTGTGGTGGGCTCAGACTGTTGGACTCATGTTATTCCTCTGCAATACCCTTTCATGTGCAGGGCTACAAACTGGTCCGAGACCTTCCTTTGCCTCTACGTTAATAATTTTTCATCTAAAATTGTAATTGCAGAGCCTGGTGTGCCACTGATCTGTGGTTTCTTCTAGTGAATAAAGTGCAATGATATTCCCTGGCCTTTTTGTACTGCAGTTAGCATGAAAAGTATCATCACAAAGCTAAACTTGCAGAGGATGCAAAAAAGTAATGAAACCATTATTGCCTGCTGCCTTGTAGCCTTGGAGCAATTCAGTATGAACCAGGGAGGACAGGAAAGAAAAAAACCAAAAAACAACAAACCAATGAACTACTTTACTGTAAATATAGGTTGAAATAAGACTTTTTTGTGCCTTAGATTTTTGACAATGTTTGCATGAAAAGAAGAAGAAGAAGCCAGAACTCCCTTGAATTGCAGATCATATAACGGGCTGAGTACAGGTGCTAACTTGTATATGGGACACACTTTTCTTTGCTGTCATTTAAAATCGGTGTCAATCCAAAGCATTTGGAAAGATGTATATTAGCAAGCCTGAGACTCCTTGGCTTAATGGCTTTCACACCCCAGTGAAAACTCCAGTGTCCCACTGACTGGACCGGAAAGGTCTCTGTGGCTTTCTGTACAAGGTATGGTGTCCCTGGGGGAGTTCCTGTTGTTGGAAATGCAGAGGATGTCGCTCTCCCACATGAAGCAGAAATTATCTGGGATGTTGGCATAGTTCAAAATGTATGAAAAACAGAGTTGTTCAAAATGATGTGAACACTATCAGTATCAAAGTTAATGGTTCATAATTTTCATTCATGCATAACAGCTAGAACAAACAAGGAGTAAGAAAAGGTTCGGTTCAGCCCTGTCCAGCCACACCTGTTACAATTCAGAAGAATGGCAGAGTAGCACATAAATAAAATTTGCAAATTGTGCTAGATTGGGAAGAACTGGAAAACCACCAAAATTAAGAAAATAACATGCAAGGAATCCTAGGGTCTTGTAAGGGACAGGATGGACTTGACAATAGATATGATCATTACCTACAAGCATTTGAAGCATGTAACCATCAAGAGTAAAATCCCATCTCCCTGAAGTCAACAGAAACATTCTTACTGATGAAAGTGGAGCCACAATTTAATCCTGAATGTGAAGATTAATTTCCCACTAGTCAGGGAGGACTAACAAGGTAAGGAAAAGAGAATTCACCTAGAAATCATGAGATTGTATCAGGCAAAACTTCTGCTAGTGACATATATGAGACTGTAATAGGCTCTGCCAGAGGAAATACTTAAATCTTAAAATGAACTGGACTAAGCACTGGAAAATATACTATCTTGGTAAATCTTTCCATAGCAACAGATTGGCCTAGGAGGTATACATAGTACTCAGCACACCGAAAAGCAAGCACTTACTTAGGTTTGTACATTTTTTATTTTGGCCTTCAAATTTCAAATTCTGGCTTGTCCAGGTTTTCAAAAAATGCTGCTGCTTAGCCAAGCAGACTTTGATGCTTCAATCCATTGTTCCCAGCTCCAGCCAGCTGAAATCACCATTATTGTGTACAGAGAAATGTTGCATGCTAACATGTTGAGGATACAGGGATCAGATAGGAAAACTAGGGACAGGTAAGTACTGCTGGAATAAAATCTTTCACAACAGTTTTCTGGAGTAGTCAGGATGGCTGGAAAAAGCCTGCACAGGGGAAAAAAATCTGTTCTGAGCTGGAAACAAGTTACCAGCGTTTAGATGAAAACAATACAAAAAGGAAAACAAAAAAATTAACGAAAAAGAAAAAAAAAAACCAAAAAAATTTGGGCAGTAATGTCTGTCCCCATTCCACAGAGGATGGTCTGTGAGCCGTCTCTGTCACCTGCCTGTGCATTACTCCTAGGCATACTTTTGCACATTTTTAAGGTCCATGGCACAGGTCTTGGGGACATTAGCCATATGGAGAGTTTTGGCACGTGGCTTATAGGATGAAGGAGGCTGATTGCTCCGTTGAACACATCACACCTGTCCTTCCATCCTTCTTCCTGCTTCTCCCTTCTACTAGATACATCAGGACACCCACCCAAAAGTAAAGTAGAATCTGATTGTTCTTTGGGAAGTTATGTTTTCTCAAGCTAGACAGATGGATCTCATTACATATTGTTTTCCACATTTCAAGTACTTGCAGCCAAAATGTCCATTAATCAAATTAGGAGAAACAAAAATGCTGTCCTGCAAGTGTTCATTATAGTCCTCAGCCTCCTGGGATCTACAAAATAATCTCTTTTGCTGAGTCTGACTAGAATAATATTTTCTTGTACTTGCTTGATGGGGGATTGCATGTTGTAAGAGAAGAAATGTATTTTTAATTTAAGAAGAAAACTCCCTGCTCAGAAAAGAAAGAAATTCTCAGTCTTGTCAAGGGGTGTTTTTCCACTGACAGCACTGGGCATTTGAACAGTTCTTTAATACCTCTGCTATAGTAATTCTGAAAGAATAGAGGTAGAACTTCATTTCCCACCAGGCCTACTGCAGATTGATTAACTTTTGCATCTTAGATCCAGGGTCACAGAATTAAAAGAAGGCACTAAAGCGATGTAAAAACCTTATACCTGTAAACCTGCAAATCTAGTTATGTCTAGTGTTACAGAAGAGCTGACATAACATTTTCTCCTTATGACGTTACATATTAATAAATAAGAGCTTGAAAAGGTTCCTTTTTAAAATCAGTGACAAACTGATTACTAATGCTTTCTAAGTATTAAACACTCTTAGAAAATCTGTCTTTGAATTTGCAAACTTTTACAATGTCTTGAGTGTGGATCACATCCATGAAGCAGTTCCTTCATGTACCTGAAAACTTGAAGTGCTTTGAAAATTTTTCATGCTGTCTCAACTCTTGTTTGACTGAAATCCAAAACTACTGATGATTTTAATGACTAATTCACCTCAACATGCTCAGGGTGCCACACATCCAAAAATCCCTCTTCCTTCCTATATCGCATGGAAACAGAAAATGCAAACCCAGTTCCTGGAGATAAGTGGCTTTGAACACAACAGGCTGGAAGGTTATGAGCAGTGTAACCCAGCAAATAGGAGCTTGCATGAGGAATAGTTTTCTTGATGCCATAATGCTGAAGGATGTCAGACTTTGACTTCTGTCAAATTTTCTTCCCACTACATGCTGAGAAGAACGCTCTCTATTCCTCTGCTTACATAAAGGTATTCATTGTAGTGGAACTGAAAATCAAATCTAAACAATTACAGTAAAAATCAAAGCAAATCACAGGACCCCACAGTTCATGACATCTGGAAAGGCACCAGGCTTTTGTAAACAAATATGATTTATTACTCTTGCTATTAGCAAAAAACACATCATAGTTAATATTGCAAAATACTCTGTAATTGTAACTTACTGTTTTCACTTCCCTAAAACTGTCTTCAAAGGATCAATTTCACAAAAATTGTGAAAAGTTTCTTAAGTTTAAAGAATATTTAATCTCTTATATTTGAGCTTGTATTTTAGCAAATTATGCCTTCACACAATACTATTTCAAAAATTTAAGTGCTTGCCAAACCATGCTAAGAAAGCAAGTAACTGAGAGAGTGAACTCTTGGTTGTGTTAAAAATTAAAAATAGATGGTTTCTGCAGTTGCCCTTAACTGTAAAGTACTTGCACCAAATTAGAAAAAAGGCAGAAGGACTTTGCCCCCACACACCCCTCAACAAAGCGCGTAGCTGAATACCACTTAGAGAGAAAAACTCTAACTACGTGAAACATATGAAAGGAATTTTCCAAAAATAGTTGAAAATGGCAGAGATGGCAAAAAGATGTTTGTTCCTTCAGCCCATTCTGATGATGCACGGGGGATACACACCAGCTGAAACAATGAAACAGCATGCTAACAAGTAGGATGCTGGAAGTCCAAATGTAGTCACAAGAAGCTACAAACTCCCCCAGCACAATGCAAAAGAAGAAAATATAACGTATCCAAGTAAAACCAAGCTAAAATGGTGAGACTGCGTGTTCACAGTATTCCTACAGTGGTTTAAATTGTAAGCAAAGTACCTGGAAAATAAGCTGAGATTTCACTCAATGCTTACAACACGGAAATTAATGATGACAGCTGAAATAAGTGAATTCTTTAACTTAGTGGCACTAAAACTGGCACAAATGAGTCATAGAACGGATGCACAAGGGAAACCAAAACACATGCCCACAACAGTCACTGCACTGTCACATCCTTGCAAGAGTTGCTAAAAGATTATCAGGATGTTTTTGCAAAAAGATGATAGTTTCCAAATGCGTTTCAGCTGGGATAAAACGATTCAGATGGTTAAACAACTGCCACTGAAACTAACAATTACATGCAAAGAAGTAAGTAATGGGAGTAATAAAGCCAACAGAATAATTAGAAATCTTTCCTAAAGTGCTATGGCCCATGTTAACAGCATGTTAGATATTGAGGAGTGAGACAGCTTCACCTTTGCTGGTGGAGGATCAAGCAACCCTGTGCCCTAAAAAGAGGTCCTTCCCAATAGTCAAAGGATTATTGTGTAACTTGGCCTAGCCCAGAATATTGCGAGGAGTTCATGACAAAGAGAGTTACTGGAGAAAAAATACAGTTGTATCATCAGATTTGGACACTGGTCAGTAGATACAGATGGTTGAGAGTGTTGTTTAGAGATCAAATTGCCAGCAGAAGACTACCGGAGTTGCCAGAAAGATAAGTTAATATGTCTCACAGGGATCATTTATTACATTTTTGTATAAAAACATGGGAAAAAAAGGAGTAGAAGCTGCAGAAGGTCACAATCATAGTACCATTTCTCCCACAGAAGAGCCTGGGGAACTAACAAAAAATTAAAGAAAGAAGAGGTAAAATTGCAATCAAATGTATAAAAAAGCCATTCTGGCTCACTTTTACAGATTATATTTTAGCCCCCTGAAAATTTATAAACTGCAGAACAGCTCTCTGTATCCAACGATACTAAATCAGTTACAGGCCATTGGAGTTCCTAAACTATCTGACAGCTTATCTCCACAGTCTCTTAGATGTGTGTGATGACAGAAGCAAGCCCTAGATGAAGGTGCTCTCATAATTAGTTCATAGTTAGTTTAAATAAGCCCAACTCCTAGTAACAGCAATGAACTGGTAGCAAGACTATTTCATCAGAAGCTAAAGAAGGAGACTCCAGCAAGAGAGGACATCTCTCACATAGAAGAGCAGATTATACACCTAGATCGCTGCTGCCAAAGAGGGCCAGTCAAAGCAGCAAAGGGGTGCCTCTAAAAAAGCTGTGCACCTAAGATCTGACTAGTATGACCAAAGATACTATTTGAGGAAAGGAAAAGCTATTTTAAATTTCCACAGGGAATTTATAAAAGCCATCTCCTGCAAAATGCCTTTGATACATACTCTTGAGCTGTCAATGCTCCACTTAAGTGCAGTGCCACTTCCTTACCAGTACCTACACGCAGCACAGAAATAAGACAGTTGCACAGGCATAAGATAAGTTTTATCTGATGCCCTTAAATAAGCCAGTTATATGCTATTTTCATAGCAGGAGTCAGAATGAATCATTTATAATGCAGATTTTCAAGAGTTCATGTCCAGGATGGCATACCACTAGGTCAAAATGCCTGTTTGTCTTTCAAGCATACTTGAAACAAATTGAGGAAACAAGACAAAAATCATATAAAAGAGCTCTGAATGACAGACCACTGATAAATCTTGACACACAGGGGTGTTTCTACAGTTGAAGAATTTATCTTGATAAGCAAGTCATGATTCAAGATCCCAGAGACAAAGGCAAGTGGGGGAAATGCAGGCCAACTGTGTTTCCAGCAGACCTTTACACAAAGCAGAAATGGTCTTTTCCACTGAAAACTGTCTAAATGCTTTCATTACTTCACATTTATTCTCAGATGTCTAGGAACCAGAAGTTAGAGTGTCCATGACCACTACGGTGCTCACTCATTGTGGACAAAGCAATGACATATCCTACCTGATGTAATCGCCAACCAGTACAGCTTTGCAGGACAGATGGACTGACAGCTTTTTGGTAGTATTTTCTAGGAAGCAGGAGCTAAGTCAGGTCCTGTCACCCCTAAGGGACTGTCAGTCACAAGGCTACAATAAAACTGAACTGGCGGTGTTAATGATCTTATTTTAGAAAGCTGTAGGCTGATCTCTTCTCAGAAGAAGACCAATATTGCAGATTGTTTGATGAAAAGGAACAAATTAACCTTGCTGCCTGTAGAAGTATTACTAAACTGGTATTAGTGCCTTCTTATCAGGGAAGAGTGGCAAAGAGGTCTGTGCTGCACACAGTATGCCAACGGACTCGCAAATCTCTCCACAATCTTACTTTTCAGTTATGTACACAGGCAGAAATAGAAATATTATAATCCATGAAGTATATATTCAGTTTAAGCTGATCGCTTATTGCAATCCATGAAATACATGTTCAGTTGGATCTAACCACTAGAAAGCAATGAAAAGAAAACGAAGAATGAAGATACAAGGGTCAAATATACTGAAGAACTACAGAGCTGTGAATGCCTGCTATGACTGTGACATAGGCGACTACCCATAACTGTCACTATAGATCAAACATATAGATGCAGTTCCAATTTCAGCCTTCCATCGTACAAGGGAGCAGTGCCCAGAGATGAAGGCAGAGCAAAATTCTTTCCGACTCATAGCACTGCCTAGAGCACTGGACCAGGGTACTGGACATGTCCATAATCTTCCCAGCTCTGCTACTGATGTGCTGGAGCCTGGAAAGTTGCCCATTTCTAACCCGAGGAGTTATATGGGTTTCAAGCATAAAATGCTCTGAAATCTGCTGATGAAGACTCTAAGAGTCGCATGTTGCAATTCTGAGTTACAACGGTACAAGAAAAATATTGTGAAATGCTCTGTTCACACTTCTTTTGAGTATCTACAAAAGTGGCGGAAGATTTAAAGTCTACAAACTTCTTATTAAGAAGTACATCATTTGTAGGTTTTGATTTTTTTTTAAAACAAAACCCACACAGAATTCATTCTTCCCAGATCCCAGCTAAGCCTTGCCTATACTGTAAGCTCTGTGCATTTTTTTTGTTTTCCAACTTGTGGATACAGCCGGAACAGTTTCCACAAGACAGAAGAGAAGCTCAGAAACTGTAATGCTTCATGTTTTAACAGCAACACTGGCTTGACTCCCTTGCTCACATCCATTATCTTCTCCTCCTTCTTTTCCACACTTCTCTAGTGTGGAAACACCTCTCCGTCTTTGCTCACATCGTTCGTGGCTCAGAGGCCAGTTTTCTCTTTGAAGCACCGATCAGTGCAATCAGAAATACCTGGATACAGGCGTTTCCTAGGAAATGTCACAAAAAGTGGACACATCCATCTCTCAGATGGGGTAGTAATGATCTGTAGCGCAGACAGTTTTTCCTTTTTGCAGAAACTTAGATGAATGTTTTCCACTTTCTCTTTAGAGCTACCACCTCATGCCCCTTCTCGGCCTCCGTGGCTTCTCTCCAGTGTGAACAATTCTCTCTCTGCTCCAGTGCCAAGCCAGTGCTGCTCCTCAAGGACATGGATATGCAGCACATGCGGTACCTTGCTGATACTGGAGACAGCTTCTCATCGACTGACCTCTGTCTCTGGGAGAAGTCTAGTTGCAGCAACGTGACATTCAGACGAGGCCACTGCCTCAGCATCTCCCCAGGCTCTCCAGCAGCTTTTGCCACCTGGACCCACAATGTTCTCACAGAGGGCAAGGACGGGGTAGGAAGAAGGCAGCACCAATGGACTGAGAAAATAATTAATAGCCTTCACTGGAATCTATGAACCCACCCTTTCTTAGCCAAGTCCCTCCTTTCTCCTAGAAATCTGTCCCAGTTGTAATAAATGCAAAGCCATTCATTGCTTCAGAAATCTCCCTGTTTAAAATTTAAATAATTTGCTTCATATGAATAAAATAATGTAGGAACACAGAGAAGAAAAAAAGAATACTAGAGGAACTGTATATTTAAGTCAGCGGTCAGAGATTTGAGTCACAGCTGCACAACTGATGTGACATAGTAGGCACAAACAGTCTAGACAAATGATCTGTTAATATAACTCTTCTTACAAGAGCTGTTAGAAAACAAACAAAAAATTGAGTCCAAAAAAATTGTAAATACTTTCTCTTGGTTTTGTTTTGGTTTTGTTGATTTTTTTTTTCCAAATGTGACATTTCCAAAGACAATGTGAGTTCATATGTAAAAATTCAACCACAATATTTTTCTGAAATGCAGAAAGAATAAATAGTAAAGAAAACAGGCAACTGACACACAAATCTGATGCAGTTTTTCTTCTCTAAGTTCAGCAAAATGTTTTCAATTGTTGTAAATTAACACTTACCTGTATTGTCTTTCCTTACAGGAGCTTAACAGGCTTTCACAAACAATAGGATGTCTCAGCATCTTAATGAAATTCATAAGGAACTGATAAAAATCTTTACACATGCAGTAGAGCTAAATACAGCCATTTCTTGGATGGAATATGGCACGCTTTCAGCATGTAATACTATAGTCCATCTAGTGAAAAGGCAGAATACCTTGTCCTCTTGAAATTTAAAAGGGAAGGCATATAGAAAGATTACATTCACCGTTGCTTTTATTACATGTTTAGGTAGCTAGCATTAACAGTCCTGTTATTAGCAATGACTACAAAATCTCAGTTCTAGTGACACTCTGGAAGACTAAGCCCTGGCACCAGAATGAAAATATAATTCAGAAGAGACTGTGGTGGAATCTGTGTCACTGTGAATACATACTGCAAACACAGATACTGTCCCAGGACCTCACCTGTCCATCGCAGACTGCTTGTGCATATTCTACACCGTAGCTCGAGATATGAGATCGCATACGCTTGCCAGATCCTCCATCGGGAAACCTGGGTCTAATTAGGCTAGCATATCTTTACTCCAGCCCTCCTGTGATTGCTTTCATCACGTCGTTTGACTTCTCCCCACTACAAAAGTCAGATTTACCTTCATTTGATCATCATTAATGTGTCAAAGAGGAGTAAATATAATCAGGCTGGGAAAAACCTGCGTCAGTTGTCCTTAGGGACTGCAGCTAAACTTTCCAACCATAAGCACATGAAAGCGGAAGCTCCTTAGACAGATACAATCTATTCATCTCCTTTCCATCTTCAGGAGAAAATGTGCAACTTAGACCTCCAAGCTTGGTGTAAAATGGCAATAAATAGGGATGCTTCATTGCTCACGGTATGGGGGCATTCTTTCTTCAGTGGGACAAAAATCTGGGAATAAGGCACGGTGATGCTCTGCTCCATCACATTTGAAGAGATATGAGGAGAGTACATGTGCATAGCATACATGAACATTGTTAACACTGGAAATACAAGCTTTGGCTTTGGAAAGCTTCCTGACATCATCTAGAAGTGCAGAGGCATCACAAAAGCCTCATCCGTGTACCCTCTTCTGGATCACATCTCATCTTGGGATGATGCATAATGTATATGACTAAGAGCACAGTGCACAGGGAATGTAGATAAAACACTCATTCATTCATTCTGTTGCGAACTTTGTAGCCCACAAAAAAAATGGGATTGTATTTCTTGCCCTCTTCCTGACACTACAATGTAGATGATGTCTGTTTACAGGTTAGAGGAACCATAGCTCCGTGTAGATACTGAAGCAGCCATGCTGTGAAGCATAGATCCATTTCACATGCTCACTCTGTTTAGTCATATGTTATTTTTATATCGAGTTAGAATGAAATCTGTCCTAAAAATCATTGATGTGCAGTTGCAATTGCAAATGTGGTAGTATGCTGACAGCACCCTTCAAAATGTCCCTGAAAAGGAGCAGGATGTAGGAGGAAAGAGTAAATTAGAAGGATACAAAAGGACAGGAAGGAAGCAGGTGGTCCAAGAAAGTACTGAGAGCCTTCATGTGTGCTGCAACATAATTTATTTTATTGTAATGAAGAAGAAACTTGCAGCACGTGATCTGCTGTGTCCTTCTGAGATGCAATTGCGGCCAGTACTAAAACTTGCACTGACTTCAGCAGGATGAAGATTTTACCCCAAGGCAATTTACAAGACAGATGTATTTTGAGTGAAGTGGGACTAAGGACAACAGAAAATTACATGTCCCTAGCATTAAGCAGCTCGAAGGGATCTCCAGCCACCTCAGAAGACCCAGGGAATAACCGTCTCCTTTTTACATCAATGTACATGTGTTAGATGTGTCTTAATTTGAAATGATGGCAAGAAGAAAACTCTCGGGGAAAAATAAATTCCACAGGGCAATAAGAGACACAAACAAAAGTTTTCCAATTACAATCTTCTGAATATTTTTTTCTTTCTGGTTTCAGAACCCCGTAAATATAGTCTGCCAAACTTCTAGAAGTCATTCTGTGCACTCATAAAAACGTGGTTTGCTTTTCTCTTGTGTCTATATTCCTTTTTTATTTAGCTTGGTGTAAACTTAGGAAGAGAAAACACAAGTTATTTTCATCATGAATATATAGAATGCAGAAAGTAATCACAACAGCCTTTCTAAAAAAAGAAAACCGAAAAAGAAATGCACAAAGAGAATAACATTGGATAGAAATGGTAAAAATGAAAACTGAGAAGGTATTTGCTCCCCTAAAAATAGAAACTATTTTGATCAGGAAACTGAAATATTCTCAGTTTTATTCCGGCTTTTTGACTTGTTTTAATATCAGGAATGAAATGCTGCACCCTCCAAATGGTATTTAACACTGCACTGCTTGTTACATTTTCTATATTTTCCTCACAAAAAACAACCCAGAAGCAACTGAGAAAATAACATACGGCAATCCTGGCAGAAGCACCATCTTATCCAATTGAAATATGAGCTATCAGAGAAAGAAAATTTATATCTGCTAAGATTCAATAAAAATGGCAAGTCCTGTGAAATAATTTGAATGCCTACCGAAGTCTTTGTATTTTTGTTGTTGTTGTTATTATCATTCTCTTTTCTATTTCTTGCTTGATTTGGGCTTTCATGTCTCATGAGTTGGTGCTTAATGAGAGATGTAAGATATCCCAGATATATAATGAATTGCATATTAGATTTTTTGGATTATAATCAATAACGTTTAGGGAAGTTCTTGGGAGATATTTGAAGATAATACTCCCAAAATCTGTGCAGCATCTAGCTTGATCAGGCCAAAATTACACAACTATCTTCTCCCTGCTGTTAGATGGGGCCAACTGGGGGATACTACCACATTAGAAAAAAAAAATGCTTACACCAGTCTTGTAACACTCTTTTCCTTGCTAATAGGAGACAGGGGCAACTACCATGGGGCTTTCCACTCCTTTAGTACCTGTTGCTGCCTGCCCGCAAGCCCTCTCCCACGGCACACAGCGGGAAGGAAAAGCAGCGCGGATGCCTGCACAGTGAAGGCTGCAGCAGAAGAGGAAGGCACTGGAGGTGAGTTACCTACAAGAAGTTTATTCAGGCCATAAGAAAGCATGACAGGATTCTGATAAGTTATTCAATGGTGGATCCAAAGTGTAGCATGTAGCAGGTTTTGGGA
This sequence comes from Chroicocephalus ridibundus, assembly GCF_963924245.1. NCBI lineage: Eukaryota > Metazoa > Chordata > Aves > Charadriiformes > Laridae > Chroicocephalus > Chroicocephalus ridibundus. The sequence goes on along the minus strand of NC_086284.1, from coordinate 135,649,008 downwards.
AGTAGAAGCTAAGCTGTGTACCTAGGTCTGGGGTGTTGCAAACTGAAGAAATCTGTTTTTTAAGGCCCTAAGTATTTCTTAATGTGATTGATTAAAAAAGGATATGTTTTCTGTGGAAGTTACAGTGAAACCCAGCCATTTCTCAGTTACAAAAACTCTCTCTGCTTTACTCTTAAAAAAAAATCATGGAGATATTAACACTGCTCTCTGATTGCAGTAAGTCTTGTTTTATAACTTTTTCATGGTGATTAAATTTTCCTACTGAACAAAATTAAGTTCATCATTCTTACTTTTCCAGAGGTAAGCTGAGGTATTTAATGCTAACATGAAGCTTACAGTAAACATGAAGTATAAATGACAGTTCGTGATCCACAGCAGTATAAAATAGGAAGCACGACAAATTTTATAGCGGACTTCTGTACTTCCCCTCATTCTTTATTTTTACTCGCATCCCAGATGTTAGCCAGATAAATTTGCACCTCTCTTCAAGACTTTTCTTTCCCTGTCTGTTAATAAAACATGTCTGTCTATAATTTGTTAAAGAGCTTTTGCTTAAAAAAACTACATCTTGAATGTGATACAAGCTTTTACATTTGTTTTTCATGTTTTCTACCACAAAATTTTCACATAAGTGAGACAAGATGTCTCACAAGACATTTTATAGCCACTGAGAGGTTAGTAGTTTTTATTTAAAGTCTTTATTTAAAGAAAATAGTAAATTGTTTCACTATAAGCCATCGTTTATGTAATGACCTAGTCAACTATTTTATAATTTTTTTGCCTTGTTTAACTACAGCAAGCTGTTTGCTTCATGATTCCCCATAGCCTTGGGAATATTTACGACTGCAAGTTTCCTATTCCTTTTACGTTCCTGAAAGGAACATTCTGAAATCTGGTCCAAGGAATCAACCAGTGAATTCATTAATCCCACTCCTGCTCGTGGGTTAAATAAACTTTGCTAAGGAACTCAAGGGTGAAAAAGCAGGATGTCTTCACCAAGGCATTCTGAAGTTTGGATGTTATCCTGTCTGGGGACATTAAACAGCACTGCTGATCTATAACAGTAAAAGATACTGGGAAGACTTAGGAATTTTGTGGCATGAAAATAATGAGGAAGGATATAATGATTTATATCCTGTTTCATGTAAATTTAGAAAGAGAAAGAGGGAATAATGTGAAAACATACAGCTTTTAAGAATTTGTTTGCCACAGAAAACACAATTTTTTCGCCACAGAAAACACAATTTTTTCTTGAGGCTTTTTTCTTTTTCTCTATTCAACCATTCTGTGATAAACAGAAAATAGACCTTTGGGGAAAAGGGATGGGATTGTGCAAGGTCTTTAAGGGAGGGTGCAAATACACTAATATTTTGATAGAAGTGTTACCATTTATTCCATATACTGATCTTTCTCTGGCATGAAACTGAGAAAACAGTATTTCTTCCAAGCTATGAAGATATTCCCAAACAATAATAATGCACTAAGTATCAGTTCATAAATAAAGATAGACTGTAAAAACACCTCAAATTCAACTGTTCACACCCAAATAGGAGAGAAAAATAACTAGTAGGAATTACTAAATATTGCCAACTCAAAGGACTGAAATCATAGGAGGTCTCATAAAGGTCATGAGCAAACAAAATACAGTGGAACTGAACAGGTTTCTATTTAAGGTGATAGTTCTGAGCTTTTCAAGATTCATATTAGCAAGTTCTTCTCTATAACCATGCAAATTAGAAAATTTTGTTTGTAAAGGAAAGTTCCTGTTGCCATATTACCTGAAACAAAAATACCTACAAAAATATCATCTTTGTAAGATATAATGTATTATCTAGACAGGGATAGAGTTTGCTATATATGTAGAATCTCTCATTAAGAACCTTATATATCACACGTACTCTGGCAGGAAACCAGCTCTTTTATGTAATTGGGAAGAATTTCTCCCAAATTATTTTCCATGAATGAAAACTACACGTTTCGATATTCACGACTCACAAAAAAATCTTCCAACACTAGCACCTATAAATGGGGAAGGAATTAGAAGTAATTCAGTCCTTTCAAAGACATGTTTATCTCAGCTGCTGTTCAAAGGTGTCAAGAGTCAGCCCTTGCATGGATGGAAGACCAAGCGGGAAGCAGATGAGCCATTTAAGACACATGACAAACGGAGTTCAGCACGCAGATGTGACTGACACATATAGCAGTCCAAGACGTGTACTTGGTCTGATGCAATCTTTTAACGAGGCAGAGCCTCAGCTGGACTACAGCTGTCATAGCTCAGCTGAAGGCCCCTCGAGGTGACGGCAGCACCCTTCACAACCCTGCTCCTGAACTCAGCTACTGAACAGTGTTGCTGAGGTGCCTTGAGTGCTTTTTCCAGATGTAACTTCTAGAATTAATTCTGTCCGTGCACCCATCTGAACCTAGGACTACCGTTCACACAAGCAAATGAAATCAGTGCACCTGTGAGCAGCTGGTCGTTTTGTACATGATGCCACGTGAGAGGTTGCTTCTGAAAATGAATCCTTTGCAAAATTTTTTTTTCAGAACAGTTGTAAAGGCTGAACTAAAGGCTGGTGTTGAATTTTCATGAGTTTAAATTGATCACGTTCTGGTTCAATACAGAGATTGTCATGATGAATTTGCTTTCTATAACCCGTTCCAGTTCTTGATCTTAATGCTTAGCAGGGAATTTGGAGTGACTGTGGAAACCTGAGAACCTCGATTAGGAATAGAACAACATTTACTAAGCATTTTCTCTCCTTTTTGCATAGAAACTGCATATGTAATATGACCGAAATGAGGCAGCCATGGGGGTATGCAAAACATTACACAGGCGTAATTCATATTTCATGAAATCCTTCACAGAGAAGGGAATGGTTAAAGGGAAGAGCAAGTTATATTAAATATTTAAGAATCTGCTACGTTCCATAAAAGCATTAGCAATGTAGTAAGCAGCTAGTAGATGCTTATCATTGCTCTTCTGCTCTTAAATTACTCTTTAACTATTTAGATTAGGATAAAAATAATGCAGAGAGCAGAAAGCAAGCGGTGGGATCTAACAGCAGAGAAGAATGAGCTCATATCTTCTGAGAAAGGAAATTATTGTTGAGCAAATAATTGCTACTCCTAGATAAAAAGTTAACCAAGTGCATTTTTTACTTAAATAATGAGTTCCTTGACTGAGAATCAAGTCAAAGGATCCAACACAGTTCGAATACGCCACCAAAAGTCATTGACACTTTTGCTTCTATTTTACTTGAGCTTTTTGCAGAATTGAGACATGACAGGTTCTGTCGTGTTTGAAAACACCCTTGTTTTAATGGGAACCGTTGCAGTATCAAATACCAAAAAGAACAGTTTAGGTTTTAATAATAATTTCATCACCTTTTCCTCTATCGATTAAACTTTGTACTGATTCAATTTTTAAGACCATGCTTTTCCTAACTCAGGATGTGATTTAACCTCTTCATTGAATACTTCTAGTATTACCCTACAATGTTCGTTGCCCCTTGATATTGTGTGTGTTAAGTGAGTCACAAATGTAGAAGGAAGATAATAGCTACCTGAAAGTAAGCATTTTAAAAATGAGCTAGGTATAGAGAAAAAAAACAAATTAAGATTCATGCTTTTTCATGTTTTTATGTCAAAAATGAGCCAATACAGAGCTGAAGAAATATACATTTGACATTAACATAGCATGTACATATGAGGCACAAGGAATGAAGTAGCTGCAACGCTTATATGAAACAAACTGCCATAATTGCACGCAGCTCTTCCTAGCTGCCTTGGGATAGTCACCCTGGCACCTGTGCTCTGGTTTCCTTATGCTGTTTGTTTGAAACTAGAATTAACTGAAAGTCAGAGCAAATGTCTGAGAAAGCATTAAACAAATCTCATACTCTTTTGAACTTAAGAAGTGAACGTAGGGATTTCCTAAATGCCAGCTTCCTCCAGAGCTTGAGAACCTTTCTTATTTCCCCAAAGGTCTTGTTTAGGTTCTTGCAAGAACAGATATCCTAGGGTGTGACAACTGGAATTTATAAAGCCAGCATAAAGATGGACCATGGCTTTCGATCATGAGGGGACAGAGGAGCGTGAAATTCTAATAAATAAAGCTTAGCGAAACCAATTGCTTCTCCCCACTCCCTTCAGCCTCCTCCTTTTTCTCCTTTCTTTGGGGCAGCCACAATTTGGTGTGGTTTTCACCATTTTACGTTGCACCCTTTTAACAATATACTGCAACAATAGTGACTAATCTCTTTCTTATGGCCAAAAGCCTTGGTGGAAGGCCACAGGAGGAGAGGAATGGATTAGCTGGAAGAGACAGGAATATTTTGGCAGCCTACAGTCAGCCATTTATGAACAAACAGAACTGAATGGAACTGAAAGGCCTTTGCTGATCAGCGCACTGAGGGACTGCAAAGGTGGACCACGACGGTCTCCACAGACTCCCATGTCTCCACCTACCTGTCTCTTGTTCAATACTGCATCACGGGACAGCCTTTGGGCTTAGAACCGGCATACGGCCTGGCGCACTGGTTGAGCTAACAGATATTATTTATTAATATTTATAGAACTAGCAGAAAATTCTTTGTTTTGAACACTTATATGTTAGGTGAGGTACAAATACCTCAGAAAACTAAAACAATCTTGCCTGGTATGTCAGCCAGAAAGCACAGACAGGCAACAGCAGGTGAGGACAAACAATGGGAAGGTAGAAAGATAATAAGGACGAATGAAGGTGAAATCTTCAAGACAGCAGAGTTCCTCAGACTAGCTTTTCACTTAAGAAGACAATTTTCTATCCCATCCCCCAGTTTTCTTCTTACTTTCTTCTTCTCCCTTCCCTCTGTCCCTCCCTTTCTACTTAGGTTGCTACCGCTCATCCATCCATCCTCTTCCTCTGCTTCCCCAAATCTCACCAACACTAAACCATGTCATTTGTAATAGCCTTGTTTTAACTGTATTTATTTCGACTGCAGATAAAGCAATCCAGGGTTATGGGACCACAGCTGAGGTGACTTTGAGAGCATTTATATACACATCATTTGGTTAGATTAATCCCTAATTCTAGACTCATATTTGTAGAAATAATATCTGCATCACAGTCAGATATGTCAATATCATAGGGTTAGTACCACACTTATGCCAATATTTTATTTGGATTTCTAGAGCCACAAATTACAGATTGCAATGATATGGGGAAAAATTATTAACTGTTTTCATGCACAAATTATAATTTCTGTTGGAGCTGTGGAACCTGAGCTAGTGTAAAGAAGAAGACTAGAAGAGAAGGGAATGGGCTAATATGCATTTATTATTGGGAGACTATAAGGAATTGAAGATAAGGATTTTAATATATTTTTTTGCATATCAGAGATTTTACATTTTCTAAATAATCAAAATTCTTCTGGCAGTTTAGGAATCGTAGAAAAAATATTCAGCAGTATAGGTGTAATGTTTTACAATATTTAGGCTGAGAGTGAAAAAAATTGTACTTCTGGTTGCTATTCTGCACTGTAAATTGCCTGACTTACCGTGTAATCATTCACAGTATAAAAAAGTTAGAGGATGGGGGTCCTCTTGCTGACAGGCAGAGCTGAAGATGAAGGAGTTTGCATCCATCCAAATGCAAGTATGATTATATGCTCATTATTTTAATATTGCATGTGTGTTCCAGGTGGCAAACACTTGCGTTTTTCTCAACTCTCAGTAACAGGAAGATGAGATCTCCCAGGGAAAGAATTGGCAGTTTTGCATAACTCTTTAAAAATCCATGCTCAGGGAAATGTTTTTCCACAAGGATGACTTTTGTCTGTGATGTGAATAGGCATAACTCTTCTATTAACCCCTCAGAAGAACTAACAGAACAAGGCAACACACAAGACATAAAATGCAATCAACAAACAGTTAGGCCTATTGAACATAATTTATGTAGAAAATCGCAATTTTTACAGGTCTGCTTTAGAAAGAATGGTAAAATTTAAAAGATCTATCCTACAGTTGAAAAGGTGACGCAAATACATCTCATACTTAAATTCTTGTGACAAACGAAGTATTATTGATCAGGGAGAAAAAGAGATCATCCTAAAAATGCTGGCAGATTTGTCCATATTTCTCAGTAGTTCAGGGATGGAAATTAGTGATCTCTGGTGAACGATGGCCAAAATGTTCTCACGGATGAAAGCAGCTTTGCTTAAGAATTTTGGAAAATACTTGTTAACTTTGTAAGTACAGTATTAAGTGGTGGATACTTAAGGAAAAGATACTGAAGCAGAAAATCCAGACAAGTCCTGTTTAAATACTGTGCCACAGAAGGCAAGAACAGCATTCCCTTAGGATGGGTGACAATTTAGAAAAACTCGATTTCTGGAGCAGTGGGCATTTCTAGAATATAAACTCTTCAAAGGAGAGGGAAAAATAACTGTGAGGAAAAAAAATAATTAAATCATCTTCATTCCTGCCAGTCTACAGTTCGTTTTGGCTGATTGCTAGAGGAGAGCTTTACTTGCAGCGTCAGCTAGTGGCTATGGAAGAAACTGATTAAAGCATAAGAATGCAGGGTTTGATTTTTCTGGAGTGAGTACTTGAAAGCTAATGCCATGGGCTTGCATGGGCAAATGGCTTCTGATAAAACCCATCTTCTGGCTGTAGCGGAACATCACCGTATTCCTTTGCTGTTTTTCACCCAGACCCTCAGTCATTTCTGTGCAAGGTTCCCTTTTCTGTCCTTTCACACTCACTTTCTGGTCTTGGGCAAGTCATGTAATCTCTCTGAACAAGATTTTTGTTTTCATTTGCATCTTTTTATTTCTTTCCTTCTGTGGCAGTTTCCATAGACTCATTCAGATCTTCAGCTGAGGGCCCAGCCCTTAGCACAGCCAGTATTATTTTTGTTATTTGTATTTAGGTCAGCTGTAAAGGAGAGCAACTAAAGATGAAGGCTCCCTTTTGCACAGTTCTATGTATGAAAACAAAACAAAGAAAAGCTGCTGTGCTCCAACGAAATTTCAGGTTAAGCATTGTATTGGGTTTGCGTGGAAAGGTTCTGGTATCAGGGGGAGGCTACAGGGGTGGCTTCCGTGAGGAGCTGCTAGAAGCTTCCCCCATCTCCAAGAAAGCCAATGCCAGCAGGCTTCAAGATGGACCTATCACTGGCCAAGGCCAAGCCCTCAGTGATGGTGGTAGCGCCTCTGGGATAACACAGCTATGAATAGGGAAAAAAACGAAACCTGCAGGCGCAACAGCAGTCAGGAGAGAGGAGTGAGAATATGTGAGAGAAACAACTCCGCAGACACCAAAGTCAGTGAAGAAGGAGGGGGAGGAGGGGCTCCAGGCAGTGGATCAGAGATTCTCCTGCAGCCAGTGAAGACCATGGTGAGGCAGGCTGTGCCCCTGCAGCCCATGGAGGTTAACAGTGTAGCAGATATCCACCTAGAGCCCATGGAAGACACCATGACAGAGCAGGTGGGTGCCTGAAGAAGGCTGTGACCCTGTGGGAAGCCCATGTTGAAACAGGTTTGCTGGTAGGACTTGTGACCCTGTGGGGGACCCCTGCTGGAGCAGTCTGTTCCTGAAAAACTGCAGCACATGGGGAGGACTCACGTTGGAGAACTTCATGGAGAACTGTTTCCCATGGGAGGGACCCCACACTGGAGCAGGGGAAGAGTGTGAGGAGTCTTCCCCCTGAGGATGAAGCAGTGGCAGAGACAGCATGTGATGAACTGACCACAACCCCCATTCCCTGTCCCCTTGAGCTGTTTGAGGGGACGAGCTAGAGAAAATTGGTAGTGAAGTTGAGCCTGGGAAGAAGGGAGGGGTGGGAGAAGGTGTTTTTAAGATTTCGGTTTATTTCTCATTATCCTACTCTGATTTGACTGGTAATAAATCAAAGTAATTTTCCCCCAAGTTGAGTCTGCTTTGCCCGTGGTAGTAATTGGTGAGTAATCTCTCTCTGTCCTTATCTCAACCCACAAGCCTTTCGTTATATTTTCTCGCCCCTGTCTAACTGAGGAGGGGAGTGATAGAGCGGCTTTGGTTAACCAGCCAAGGTTAACCCAGCACAAACATAAAGATGACAGGATTAGTATTGATCGTGAAACTTAGTATTGATCCCCAAACATTTTAGGGAGAAAATTCAAGGAACCAGCCCAAAGACACTTGCCTGCCACAACAACTGCTAACAAAAAACCTTCAGGAACGACTTAGCCAGGCAACAAAGGTAAATGGGGAACACGATAGCAGGTATGACACAGGGCATTCACACACTACAGTGACAGATATGAGCTGTATGTGAAATATAGTTTTATGGGTGTGGTAAGAAAATAAAAAAAAAGTATTGAAGAAGAAAGGCTGATATGCAAGACCATGAGTAAAGATGTAGGAGCAGGGTAATTACTTGTTAGGGCAGACATCTTCCTTAACTTGCCTAAGCCGAGCAGTTGACTTTCAAGAACTGTTTGGGCATCTCCTGGGTAAAGATTCAAGGACAGAGGAATGCAGCTGGGGACAAGACCTTTGTTCCGGTCACTTATATTACTGAGTAAGGTAGTTAAATCTACATAGTTACTCAAGTATGATAACACCATCTTCTGCTTTTTGTGGTAACTGGCACTTAATATGTTTCTTCTAACCTTTAGCTGTAGAAAATCCTAACTTACCTTTGTATAAAATGTCCTGTGACTTAATTTTAACAGATTTCCTACATTACAGAAAATTCCAGACTTAGATCAGATAAAAGATTTAGGATTAAATAACAGAGGTACATCAGGTAGCAATAAAATGCTACTGACCAGCATCTAAAGATAATGACAGCATAATGCCTGACTACTCACTGGTGAGCTTTTGCAGTCAAAAATTACATGGATTGTACGTACAATATTAGAAGCTGACTGAACAGCAAGCAAAATTATCGCATTCTCAAAAAGTCCATAAAAATGGAAAAGTAATTTTTGTAAAAGTAATTTATGAAAAAAGCACTTTTCCATAAACTTTACAGTTGATTGAGACATGGGCTGAAGTTTCTGAGTCAACTTTCTCCACTTTTGTGGTGAAAAATTTGGATGTTGCTCCATAAGTACTACTGCTCTTGTTTGAGCAACACAGGATTCATTTCTCTTACAGTAATTTTACTTTTCAGTAAAGTGTCTCCTAATGCTTGGGAAAACTGCCTTTTTGTAAGACTCTAGTGTGTGAATTTACTTCATAGCCAGCTATGGTATGTGGGTTTCAAGGTCTCGGTGTTTTCAAGCTCACCAGATGAGGGGATGAGAAGTGAGACTTGGGCATTTGACCCAAACTGGCCAACGGGATTGTTTCATATCATGAATGTCATATTTGATATAAATTAGAAAGTTTGCTGCATAGCTTGCTCTCTCCCTTCATGGCAGTGGTCCAGAGAACTCCTTGCCCCGGTGCCGGACCCCTGAGCCCTTCCCTTCCTTCCGAAACTGTAGCACTCACAGTGTCCAGCATTTATTTGCTGCCCACTGCTGGGAGTGCCCAGCTTCCTGCTGAGAATTGGCTGAATATATCGGGATCAATATTGGTTCTTTAGTATTATTAATGTTAGTTATTTAATCTTATTCTATTAAATCTGTTTATATTTCAGCCCTTGGGTTTCCTTGGTTTTTTTCCCGATTCCCCTTCCTGGGTGGGGAGGGGTCATCGTGTGACAGAATAATTGTCTGAATGACAATAAATTGCTGTGGGTTCTCCAAACCATAACAGCTACTAGTGATGACTCCCAATACCCCGAGCGTTCCTGGGTTTGGCTCATAAACCTTTATTTCTCTCGTGCCTCTGGCTGCTGCCGCTGATGGCTCCTGGCTTCGGTCACCCCCAGGGCGGGCGAGCGATGAGGAGCTCCCCTCTCTGTGCCGCCGTGGCCGCGACCCCTCCCAGCCGCAGAGCCGAGCCCTCTCCTCACCGCTGTCCCTGCCACACACGGACCCCTCTTCTTACACCACACTGTACGCTCTTCCCTTTTTCCCCCAAAATAAGGTCGGGGGTGCATGCCGCGCCGCGGCCACCAGGGGGCAGCAGCAGCCCTGCCACGCACCGCCGCCCCCCTCCCCCCCCCGCCCCGACCGCCGCGGGAGGAGGGAGAAGAAGGGGAGGAATGGGGGGTTCTCGCCCTCCCGCCGCCCGTACGGGCAACGAGGGCCCGATTCGGGGGGGGCTTTCACCCTCCCCCCCGCCCCGGGAAGCGGGGCTGTGACCCTGTGCTGTCCCTTGTCGTGGCGGGGGGGTGGGATGGGAAGCGGAGCGCCGGCCCCTCGCAGGAGCACCGGCTTGACGGAGGCGGAGGGTAAAGAGTGCGGTCGTGCCTGTCACCGGGAAATAAAATGATGGGTTTTAGTTACTTAAGCTGTAGGTTTTACAGCAAACCTAGAGAAGCCTCACTTGGGGTGGCCTGAACTACCATAGGGCAACCTTTGGATAAGACGGGTACACATCCAGTACTCCCTGTTTGACTACAACAAGGGCTGCAGGTTTATCTTTGGACCTAAAATGCCTCTTACTATCTAATTTTGGGAGGAGTCAGTACTGTGATTTACTGACATGCATGTATATAACCACCCCCCCACCTTCCCCGTGCATATAAACACTGTGATTGTATAGGCTATTCGGGAACAGGGCCATAGAACACATGATGGAGAACCAGCAGAGGTAATTGTCCAGCCCTACCTCTTCTTGGCCGCCGAGGATGTCCTTTTGTGGCTTCCCATTTTTCACGCTACATCCGTGTCACAGCCCTGCTGAGTTGGTGTCCTGGACTGAGCAACAATTCCTCTTCTAATGCTGGGGAAAACTCCACTTTTGGAAGACTCTAGTGTCTGAATTTGGGAAAATATTTACTTTATAGCCAGCTAGGCTATGCAGGATTCAAGGTCTTCGTGTTTTCAAGCCTTGCCAGGTGCAGGGATGAGGAGGAGTGAGGCCTGGGCATTTGACCCAAGCTGGCCAACAAGATTATTTCATACCATGAATGTCATATTTGATACAAATTAGAAAGTTTGCTGTGTAGTCTCTCTCTCTCTCCCTTGACGGCAGTGGTCCAGAGAACTCCTTGCCCCGGTGCCGGACCCCTGAGCCCTTCCCTTCCTGCCAAAGCCATTGCGCTCTCAGTGTCTGACCATTGCTGTCCACCGCTGGGAGTGCACAGCTTCCTACGGATAGAATTGGCTGAGTATGATTCTTGTACATCTTATATTAGCACCAGGATTAATACTGGTTCTTTAGTATTATTGTTAATTAGTCTTATTCTATTAATTCTATTTATATTTCAACCCTCGTGTTTCCTTGCTTTCCTCTATTTCCCTTTCCGGGTGGGGAGGGGTCATGGAGTGATAGAATAATTGTCTAAACAACAATAAATTGTTATGGGTTTTCTCAAACCATAACAGTTGGGCACTCTCTATAGGGCCATGCAGTAAACCCCATCCATCCCTGAAATGATCTGTGATTAAGTGACTTTTCCAAAGAAATTGATCTCCTTTTCCATTCTAGGTCATTTCAGAAATGTGACTTACAGCGCAATCCAGGAAACTGTCTCAGCATAACTGGAGTGCGAGGGCAGAAATGAGAGCTGAGCATCCAGGGCTTCATCAGGCAGTTTTACCACTAGAAAAAAATACATATGAAACTGTAGCCGTAAGGTGCAACCAAGTAAATTGACAGCTTATTCTTAATCACACCTGTAAAGCACCAAAAGTTCTCCAGCTGCAAGTGGACAGATGCAGCCTAATTGCAAGACAACCAGTTTGCCTTGGCGATAGGAGCTTTGTGCTGGCAGCTTTTTAGCCTGAGGATCTCCTGACCTGGAATAATTGGTGTGCTCTGGCTACTTGACTCCCCTATGCTTTCCACTATTCCTGTTGTGAATCAAAGGACTATAGATAGCCCCTTATCACATCATTGTCTATCAAGTCGGTTTGATACACTGAGGGGAAAAAAAAGCATTTATCAATACATGCAGGTAGCAGAGAGCAAAAGACAAAGACTAAAGTTACAATTAGGGAGTAAAGCCATTGTCCGGGTTAGAATCTTATCTCCAGGAAAGGGACTGTGTGGGAGAAGAGAACATCTGTCCCCATTTAAACATGACTGCGGGCACATTTAGAATTGTATTTTTGCTCACCTCTAGGGTTTTTTTTCATGTTATTAAAGAGTTGAAATCATCTGGGGTGCTCAAATCCGGGGCTTTGAGCCTATCTTGATCAAAAAGTGCCCGAACAGAACATCTCTGCCGTTTACTTAAACCCAGCACTGCTAGCTGGCTGCTGACAGCAGAGAGCACTGGAGTCCAGAGAGGGGTCCTGGGTGGGCAGACCTGCAAACCAGCTTCACAGAGGAAAGGGGACAGGGAAGGGGGAGGGGAAGGGGGAGAGGAAGGGGAGAAAAAGGGGAAGGGGAAAGGGGGACTGCAGCGCTCCTTGCCAGGACTGGCGATATGCTGGCAACAGCAGCCACCCAGTCTTGGAATGGGCCCTTCTCTGTCTTTTGGTTATGGCATCCTGTGGTTGACAGGAGCTTAAAAATTCAGTGATGACTTGCTTATTAAAAACAAACAAAAAGTCCTGGTTATTGATGTTTAAGGACCATACATCCAGACCAGAAAGAATTAAAGTTAGTCCTTAAGCCTTTCTACCACCTGTAAATTCACAAGTATCATGTGCTGAAGAATAAAGGCACGTGATTTTTTTTTGTTTTGTTTTTCCATTTGGCTCTAAGCCTTGTCTCCTTTTCACCAGCCAACTGCTTGTAAGGAAGTTTCACTGGGAAGAATAATGCTGATCTAACTGCTCACCAAAGTGCCTGCTGATAGTGCTGTGTATGCAGACAGGCAAAGGCATATTGTGACCTCTGTTCTTCTCCTGTCCTCTTCCTCTAGAACTAACACTAAAGCAGACCTTGAAGTACAGAGGGAATTAGATATGCAGATTTATTTGATTAACTGTGCCTAACACTGCACGCATAAGGATGTTCTGAAAGACAGTAACATAATTATATGCAAACATATTGCTATTTGACATTTCCTTCCTCTGTGAGCAAATTATCCCAGCATCTTATTGTTAACAATCTATTATTTAGCAGAACCTGCTTTGCTGCCAGAAGCCCAAACATAGCTGTGTAGCTTTAGGGGCTATGTTAATATTAACAACAGTGCAGGTTTTACTACTGAGAAGAAGTATTCTGAAAGAACGCTGATGCTACAAAAGCAAGCACTCATATTGTAAGAAATATTAGAATTAAGCTTTCCTGGGCAACCTTGACTTGATCCTTCCGTTCACACGTGTTCTAATACAGCTTTAGTTAAGTGATAATAAGGCATTTCCTCTAAGTTCTCCTGAAATCCTAATTCCTAAATTGCTCAGAGCTGCCATTTTTTTCTGTCTTTTCACTGCAGGAAATTGCTCATACAAGGAAAACTATTTTCTAAAAAGTAGTAAATTACATTGACTCATCTTAATGCCCAAGCCCCTGGAGACTCTGATTTGCTTTAACTCACTGCAGTCTCTCAATGGGTTAATTTTAGCAATTGCACTTTCCTCTAAATGTCATGAGATACTGAGGAGTGCAAAGTACCTGTAGGAGATGAGAACTTAAAGCAATTATAGACTGAATTTGAAAAACACGCTGAGAGCACCATTGGTCTAATTTCAGCCAAGATCACATGAGAATTTTGTGCTAAAATAGTGATTTTACTATTCTAGAAAAAAGCACAAAGCTGAATTTTTAATTTTACAGAAAGTATTTAATATTAAAAGCCCAATGCGGTGTGCAGCTGAGAAACAAGGTAAGTAGAAGTATATCATCAAAAAATATTGAAACCTGACTTCACTTTTATTGGCACCTAAGACAGACACACGAGTAAGTTATTCAACTTCACTAACTTTATTAAATGCAAGAGATAAGCATTCATGTTAAATCACTCTCCCTTATTTTTGATTCCCAAGGAGTGTGTTTTAAGATACAACTTCCCTGGGTTTAGTTTTCATTTGTGCAGCCCTGTTTTCAACCAGAGTGAACAGTGCTCGCACAGCTTCAAGGCCATCTCTGTTTCTCACTATAGCCCCAAATCGAGGAGACTAGGGACAGGCAGGAGTCTGGCAGGGGACACAGCCAGAACAGCTGACCCAAAATGGCCAGAGTGATATTATAGAATCATAGAATGGTTTGGGTTGGAAGGGACCTTAAAGGTCATCTAGTTCCAACCCCCCTGCCATATTCCGTACCATCTAACTTCACGTTCAGCAGTAACACTGGGGTAGTCTTTTCCAAAGTAGCCATTGCTTGGAGACTTGCTGGGCGTTGTTTTGCTGTTGGGAGGTAGTGAGTGCTTGCCTTTGCATCATCTTTTTTTTTTTCCTTCCCCCTTTTCTTTTTGCCTCACTTATGAAACTGTCTTTATCTCGACCCATCAGTTTTTCTCACTTTTGCTCTTCTGATTCTCTCCCCCATACTGCAGGGAAAGGGGGTTGAGCAAGTGGCTGGTGAGTGCTTAGCTGCTGGCCAGGGTCAGCCCAGCATGATTAGACAAGATTGTAAATTGTTTACTCTCCATCTGAACATGTGCCTCATTTCAGGATGGACAAAGACTAAAAGTAGCTGCTTCTGCTAGCAGGTATGTGTGTAGAGTTCCCTTTCAGCAAAGCTGGCATTTCTGTGTGGCCCTACTAAGGCTGAAGCCAGGGTTTGAAATCAGGAACTTTGACACTATATGAATTTCTACAGAAGTAGCTGGAGACTTCTACTATTTTATAATCCTATATAGCTCTTCTGCTAGCAGGGGATATAAGTCTAAAGGGACCTTGTTTCACTGAGGGTGTGGAAGAGCTTTAAAATGTACATAAAGCACATCTTGTTGAATCCTTTAGTTTCTGAATCAAATGGAAGATGTGTCATTTGAACGAATTAGCTCTTGAAAATATTATAAAGTGTGGGTAATTTAATGAACTACTTAGTGAAAATAACAATAACCCCTTGGGTTACTTGACTGAATCATTGTTTTCTTCTAATAAAATGTCTGGCTGTGACATTATTTTCTTTTTTTTCTTTTGTACTTTACATTTCTTCCCTTTCAGTGATCGCTTTGCATTTCTGAAATGGTGTGTCCTGCCTTTACTAATCAATTTAAGTTTGTTTAATGGAGGAAGAGCGACCATGCCCAAGTGTCCTTCAGAATAAAAAATTAAAAAAATCTAATTTTCCTTAAGTCTAAACCAGCAGAACCCTTCCAAATGCAAATTTCAGAAAAATTGGTCACAGTGTATTGGTACTGATACTTTCACTGGTGTGGAACTACCTATAAAGAAGGAAATAGTTAAAACAATAGTGATTTCTCACCAGCCAACATGTACCCAGTGGCAAAAGTGCAAATCATGGTGACGATGAGTGATACACTGCCTGAGCCATGCAGTAGAGTTTCAGCTATCCAGTAATTATTCCAATGGCTTTGATCTTATTCTCTTATCTCTTAGAATTAATATTCTAATTATCACAAATGCAGAAATGACAGCAGAGCCGGCTTTCTCTAAATTCGTTCTAGCAGTATAAAGTAAGCTCACCGCAATAAGTCTGTGCATCCTTCTACCTTGATTTATAGTTGTCTTGTAAAAAAGTTTCTTTCCTATGTCCATTGGAATCAGTTCCTAGAAGCCACCACCACCTAATACTCAGCCAGCCTCTCAGGATAGGTGAAAAGCAATCATTTATTTCCAGAAAATTTGTGTAGTTAAACTGTAAATTCTTGACAGGGAGTGATTCAGTCTGCATTTACAGTGTACTTGGTACAATGGGGCACAGGTTGTGGTACACTCCATGGTGCTACTGTAGTGCAAATAACCAGGACTCCTTTTACACTACATGTAGGAACATGTCTCAATATGTCTTTTTTTTTGTTAAGTTGTGAGTATTTGGTCTGACATAAACACCCCCTTCTACTACAACTGTGTGCCATATGCCTTACCCTGATAACTTTGCAGTTGGACACAATGTCAGTAATCACTAAAACAAGACATGGAATTTAGGAACTGCATATTATGAGTAACCACTATGGCATTAAGATGTCTTGTTGGCTCTTCAGGATTCAGCTATTTCAGCTTTCAGCTCATTTATAGAAACAGATGTACCCACATTCTGCAGCCCTATTTACAATGATGCCTGTATATCATCAGCAGGCAGAAGAATGAAGAAGCACGACTCTCCTTATCTTAGAAATCAGACACTTAAAACTGTCCACAGAACCACAGTCATGAATATGAAACTAGATCTACTGAGGTGCAGCCGAGAGCCCAAATAAAAAAAACTGTGTCTTTGCGGTATGTTGTCTTATCACAGGCACATTTTGGAGTTCCCATCAGCTATGAATGGATCACCTATCAGGAGGGAAGGGATGCCATCCAGAGGGACCTTGACAGGCTTGAGATGTGGACCTGTGCAAACCTCATGAAGTTCAACAAGACCAAGTGCAAGGTCCTGCATCTGGGTGACGGCAATCCCAAGCACAAATACAGGCTGGGTGGAGAATGGATGGAGAGCAGCTTTAAGGAAAAGGATTTGGGGGTGTTGGTGGATGAGAAGCTTAACATGAGCCAGCCATGTGCGCTCGCAGCCCAGAAAGCCATCTGTATCCTAAGCTGCATCAAAAGAACTGTGGCCAGCAGGTCAATGGAGGTGATTCTACCCCTCTACTCTGCTCTTGTGAGACCCCACCTGGAGTACTGAATCCAGCTCTGGAGTCGTCAGCACAAGAAGGACATGGACCTGTTGGAATGAGTTCAGAGGAGGGCCATGAAGATGATCAGAGGGCTGGAGCACCCCTGCTATGAGGACAGGCTGAGAGAGTTGGGGTTCAGCCTGCAGAAGAGAAGGCTTCGGGGTGATCTTATAATGGCCTTCTAATACCTGAAGGGGGCCTACAGGAAAGATGGGGAGGGACTCTTTGACAGGGAGTGTAGCGATAGGACAAGGGGTAGTGGTTTTAAACTGAAAGAGCGGAGATTTACATTAGATATCAGGAAGAAATTCTTTAATGCGAGGGTGATGAGACACTGGAAGAGGTTGCCCAGGGAGGTTGTGGATGCCCCTTCTCTGGAAGTGTTCAAGGCCAGGCTGGATGGAGCTTTTGAGCAACCTGGTCTAGTGGGAGGTGTCCCTGCCCATGGCAGGGGGGTTGGAACAAGATGATCTTTAAGGTGCCTTCCAACCCAAACCATTCTATGATTGTATACTGACAGTAATGACAAATTTAACTACGAAGATGACATGAGATTTGGCCAGCTGTCAAGTTTGGGTCTGTTCCTCTTAGCATGTATGCTTTGTTTGGATGCAGTAAACAAAACATACAAAGCTTCTCTGGAAAAAAATTTATAGGACGTGTCTTAGGAAAATGCAATGTCCTACAGAAAATGGTTTCCAGTATCAGGAAGAAGAAAGCAGGGATATCTGAAATACAGGGCATGAAAGAAGTTACCCATATAGAGACAAAATGATTTGAAAATTTTTGAAATGTAAACTGGTGGAATTTGATTTTGAGCTCTTCTGATTTAACATGGATTTGATATGGAGGCAATGTGAATTTTAGTTACAAAATAACTATACATGAGTTTCATCTATTTCTGAAACATGATTTTTCCTGATTTATTTCAGCATAACTTTTTACCATTTTAAAGTATCCACAGCAGGAAAAGTGTGCACATAGGTTTACATCTGATGAGTTTTATTGCTGGTGAATGTGCCGGGCAACATTTTCCAAGATTATAAAGCCTTTCTATCATTCAATATCCCACGGCAATGTTGGAAAGACAGCAGTAAACTGAAGGATTACTGAAGAACCGAAATCAACACACAGTTGTTACATTCCAGAGTATTAACTGTGTTATTTAGATACTATTAACAGCATTGACCAAAGAAAGGTCAACTTATGAGTCATATCATTTGTTGACTTTTTGATGAGATACTACGTATAATCCAAAGGAACTGCACATCTTCCTTTGAGACCACAGAATAATTTACCTTCTGCATTACTGTATCTATACTGTGCTTATATACCAAAATATTTGCCAGAAGATCGGTACAGTTATGCTTGGTATTAGGATCATTTGCATGAACAATTTGTTTGGTTGATATGAAACCTGGAGACAATACCTCCAGTTATGCTTAAATTCTTAAATACGATTTCGTGTTGAGTGTTTATTCTTAGGATAAGCTTTAACTTCATAGAAACATACAGTACACCTCCCACTAGTGAATAAAGTGAGTGACATTACAAAAAAATATTGTGGAGCTGGTAACTAATGCTTAGTGCTATTCCGCTAATTAGCTTGCAGCTTAGAGAGTAGAATTAAGCAATTAATTTCCTCCACAATAGTTCCATTGGACAGTGATGTATCACACAATCTACTTATTTCAGGAAGCGTTAAGATAATAATATTCCACCGTCAAATATTTGTATTTATATTATAAATTTAGGCAGTTAATGAGATGGGGAGCTGTGTTTATATAACAATTATTATAAGAAGATAGAAAAAGCCTTCCCACATTAATTTTTATCTGTGACTTTCTTTCCAATTAAAGCCCAATTCAGTAGAAGACACTGAAACCTTTGCTGCTGACTACCATTTAGAGAGCCTTTGGACAACAAAAGCTCTTCCTCAGTTATACCTTGGGGGAAAGCATCTGCAACTATACCACATCCTTGAGAGTGATGAGGCTTAGTAAAATTCAGTGCATTCAATGGAAGTGCTAAAAGCATAGCAAAATAATATTGCCTAATGACCCACAACATGCCAAGTTAACTTTAAGTTGACAGTAGTCTGTGTTTCTGATAGCATCAAGAGAAAAGTACAACTTTTCTCATTTAAAATGTTGACAGCAAGAGGCTTGATAACTGCAGCTGGGAGAATCAATGTGGTGTATTACAAGAGTCAACACACAGCTGGGGAGGCTTGCTGAAAGGCAAGAAAGGGCTTACTACCACCTCATACATTAGGTAACAACCTACAGTATCGCAAATTTTGAGGACAACACAAGAAAGAGGTGAAACAACCATCAGTTGCCACGACTGGAGCAATAAATGTTTTTAAGGGACCAGCCAAGAAGAGCCAAGTCTTGTACCACCATGTTTATCATGTAACAGGCATAAGGAAATGCTTGGTAGTGCTCACACACCTGGAGTGGTAGGATGAAAAGGTGAGTGGGAAATAGCATCTTCAGCTGGAAGCTGATTGCAAATTGGTGGGAGAGGTGGTCACCTGGAAAGCCTGAAGAGGGAGGAGAAGCACCCCTGTGAGTGGCAAAGCCAACGGCAGAGTATTGCCTCATGGCAGACCAGAAGAGTTGAGTATGACTCACCCATTGCCTTGCATTTGGGATGCCGTAGTTTTGTCAGATTCTTTGGTTTCAACATTTTCCTTAGAATTGCCCCCAGATTAAGTAGCTGCTCATTGTGTAACACTTGATTTTTCTTCTGCTTTAAACCACTTTAAAGCAAAGGGATTGCATGTGCATTCATTATTTACTGTGACATCCACTAAAGCCAGATAGACCCTGAGAACATGAAGCATAACAGTTACAATTTACTGTGCTCAGGTAGTTTGATGGATAGGAAAAAAATGAAAGAGGCGGTTTTGCTTTCAGCCTGATGAAGCTTAGCTAGAAACAATTAGTTTCATGATTTGGAATAAATGTGTAAAGCCAGCAGCAAAACAACCTCAATCTCCTTCAGTTGCTGAATCTTTCAATTTATAATAAACATAATTTAAAAGTCTATGACATTATTCATTGGTCCTGTTCAAAGACAAAAATATTTACGCTCAACTGCCTGGTGCGTTTGCTAAGGTGACCCGATACCTTATAGCACCAATATGGGTAGTTTTTACCCTTCAATGCATCTATATAATTTTTTTTTGATGAAAGTTTAAGTGTGCAGTGAGAAAACTTTAAATCAAAATAATCCTGTAGTAACTCTACGCTTATTGATGTCGTACACTAGCTATCAATCAATCTCATCCTGCAAATACTTTGATTGCAAAGCTGTTTGATTTCCTTCTAACATCCCAACAGAAGAGGAAAGGGAAGAGAATTGTTTTCAACAATCATATTATAATAGGTGATTAATAATCTAAGTACTATAAATCAAATAAGCGTGGAGGAAAACCACATTCTCCTGATGAGTGTTTACCTTCCTTGAAAATACAAATGGCAGTGATTTTCTTATTATCAGTGGAAACTTTTACTAGAGAAAAAACATGTGATAGGAAATTCATGCCTCAAATATAATAATGCTTTATTGGACTGTTGTTTAGATGTTCCAAAATGCTCCATGACAAACTATTAAAACCCCTTCTCTTCTGTGCCTTGGTATCCTTGATTTGTCTCTGCATTTAAGAGGGATTTTTATAGTTCTGTAGTTCAGCTGCAGATGAGCTTTGCAGTTTGGGCTAGTTCAACCTCTTTATTACAGAGGAACAACACAACATAGTCTCAAAATTACAGATTCTTCTCTTTCAGTAAAAAGTTAGTTTTATGAGAATTGAAATATGAGCTGCTAAGTTATTTATGGATGAAGACTAAAATGTTTCTTCCATCAAAATAAACAAATCTTTTCCAGAATTACCTTCCTATGAGGTAACCAGAGTTTTTGCACAACTAAAACTCAGTGATGTCTTAGGTAAGCCTATGTTAAAAGACTTTTAGGATTATGAGTTATTTTTCTTATAGTCTTCTCAATGGAAAACTTTTAATTCAGCTGGACCTAGACATAATGTATTACGTATTAAATACATCTCAAGAACTTCCTCTCAAAAATGAACAAAACCAGGCTGCATTCACTTCTTGCTCACACTAGTGCTATGAGAAGACTTCAGTATGAAGACTTCAGTTCAATCTAGGTTAAATTCCATTTAAATTGAAGTAAATACACATTTTCAGGGAACTAATTCTTTCTCCTGCTACAATCATCTGACTTAACTGCTATGTGAATTGTTAGGCAGTGTTCAGATTTGTACTTAATGGACAGGAAAATCATAAAATTATGATAATGGTGAACTTCTCTTCTGAATCCAGCATTTCCTTACCTTTCAATTCGTCTATTTTGTTTTTCAGAACTGTCCTCATAGCACTATTTGAGTAGTAATCCAACTCTTACATCTGTGGAAGAATTGCAGACTGCACATACCAGGCTTTCAATTACCTCCAGGGGTGTCTGTTAAATTTTAATAGGTACATACTTATCATTTTGATTTTCATGCTTTAAGTTTTCAAGGTTTACAGCGGTACAGCACTGAGCACTGTGGATGAAGTCATGGAACAAGCAGGTTATCAGGCTTTCAAGGTGTGCTAAATTATTTGGAAACAATTGCCACCTCTATGAGATGATTTTGTGAGAGAGTATTCACGAGTGAATACTTAGAATCCTTTTCTAGTTCTCATTCTAAGATTTTACTGAATTGTAACGTAAATCTCTTTACTCCCTGTTACTTAGACAGCTATTAAATCATTCATTTACCAAAAAAAAAAAAATACGTATTCTACAGGGCGCTATCTGTTTATTATTTATTCCTTCTGCCTCAAACATTGTGTCACCTGGTTATCATACCCTTTGGATAATAAATTCTGATATATTTTCCTTATAATAAAGGTGAATAGGAAGCACGGTTAATAAAATAATGTTTAAACAGCAGGATATAGGTAAGAATGCTCTATATTTAAAACTGGCTTAACTGTAATATTGCTACACTGTAGGTCATATGATGAATTTTTCTGTCCCAAGCCAAAGTTGTGCAAGAAATTCTATTATATTCCACTTTTCCTTAGAATAAAGTTCAACCATAAGACTTTAATCCCTTCACTTCCTGCACTGCTGTAGACTTTTCTGAAAATCTGACAGTCTTCAGGCTTGCATTATATTCCTGGAAGAGTTATTTCTGAGAGGCATGACCTATTAGAACAATGCATACATCTGTTTGTAAGATCTTCCAGTAGAACTACACTTTAGGGTTTTGGTTTTTTTTAACCTTGACTTACTTCTTCATCTTGATTTTGCAAACTGTAATTTTTCTTTGTGGAAAAACAGATTGAAGATGTGCTACAGAACTGCAATAGGATGTCTTATGAAGCTGCGAAACATGGATAGCTTTCTTCCTTGAGCTCACTTTTATATATATATATAAAAAGAAGGGTATTATACATAGCTCCCTTTGTTTTTTGTGCTGTGGGTTTGTCACACTGTTCTCTTCCCATCTCCCTCGGTCCTGCTTAAGCCATAACTGTCAGCGGGAGTTGCAATGGGTTGCACTGGACTTTGGGGGATGGATGACAACATAGCCAAATGCTGTCTGGAATAGGGATTTAGACGTCTTGCTGCTATGCAAATATGACTATAGGTCAATTATCTTACTCTATAAATAGTGGACAGCCCAGAGCCTGTTGAGTTCTCCTGCATGGCAGTGGGCTGCATTACAGGATCTCCCCTCGAGTTGGGATGTTGCTCAAGGTTAAGAGATTCCTTGCTGCAACAGATCCTCAGTAAGTGGCTAATAGTGTGATAAACTTTGAAATCTTACCTAAGTGATATAAAGGATTGATTGCACATATATAATCCTTTGGATATAAATCGTTGACCAAGTCTGACACTAGGACTGGATCCAGCCGCACCTAGACTCCTTTCTGAGAAGGAGTTTAGAAAGCAAGGGTGTCCTCTCTGAACCTCATGACTTAATAGGAGGGTCTCCTTGACAGTTCTGTCTGACCCTGTCCTCTATGCAATAAATAACCAAGTGTGCCTTGCCATCAAATCTCATAAAACACCATCGCATTTACTATCAAACTTTGTTAAATTGCTGTTTTATATCAATTTATATTTCACTGCTTCTCTCTTACGAGTGAAGCGAATCACTCCATCCGTGACAGGATTCTCTATAAATAATGTCATTTCTTAGTGAAATTGTCCTTTTACTTCTTGTATGAGGTGGTTTGTGTTAGGAGATGCATCACAGGTAAGATCTAAGCTGACTGGGGCTCCCACCACTGCTATGGTCTAAAGATAAAGCAGCAGACAGGTGCGCCTCAAGGGAATTAAAATCTAAGAAAGAAGGATAGGTGGAGGAAAATTAAGGATAGAAGAAGATGAAAAGAGACTTCCATGGATGGCATAACTAACAAAGGTTAGTCCTTAATATCCTTCTGTAATATCTAGTATCTTTGATGTCTAAAACGTAATTGGGTATTCTGTCAGAAGCAACGGTAATAAAACTTTTCTTGAAGCCACTACTGCCTTTATGAAACTTTAGGGAACGTAATAGCTTTGGAGTCTACTCTCTATCAGACGTGTTGGAAATTGTCCAAGGAAATTCATGAGGTGTCAGACAAATTTAATATGGCTGCGTAAGCTTCATTTTCTTAGGAAAGAAAAGGTGAATGACTTACCAAGTGTCTCCCAGCAAGCAAACAATAGCCCTAGGAGCTTTTGCCAGTGTCTTCTGTTGCCCAGCTCCGTGCCCTTTCCCACAGAGTCCTGTGGTACAAGGCCAAAGTCATAATCTGAGCCTTCCTTTTCAAGTACTACTGTTGTTTCCTGAGAAACTTCTTTTTTACTGTTGTTTGTCTGCCATTACTTAACTTATTTGATTCTGCTTCTTTCTCTCTCTCCGCCTTTCATCCACTTGCATTCTCTTTCATCTCACTCACTTTATTTAATATGACTTTGAAGGAATAAAGGTGATATACCAGTATTAGCATGAATGGTCGGAAGAACATGGGAAAAGATCATCATATAAGCAACAGAATATGGAATATGTTGCATCTGTGTTTGTTAATTGACCTGTTAGTATGCTGATATGCTAATCAAATGGTGTGGCTTGATTTGGTGCAATTTTGAGCACTCCTAAGTAACAGCTGCTACCATGGTCACATGGAGCGGAACTGAACCCAAAAAGTCACAAGTAATGTGCTACACAGAATCCCAAAATGTGAAGTTTGCTTCTCTGTGGCTATTTTTATTGCAGATATTCACACCTGCATAGTATGGCTGTAAAAATGTTGTCAAATCAAAATCTTTCAAACCATTTAATGATGGTATTTTTCTATCTAGACCTGACTGAGATTCACAGGTGTCAGGTGTGAAACCATAGAGGATCACGCTAATAACCTGAAGTCATCAGTGGGTTCAGTGGGACAGAATTTGAATGCAATTACAAATCCAGTCTTAAAATCAACCTAACATAAACACAAGCCTTTCATGCATACCCCCTGTTGATATTTAACATCTGCAGTCTTTACAGAAAGCAGAACGAATCATATGGAAAGTAAACTCTTACAACAACAAATGAGAAGAAAAGTTAATCAGTTGCAAGGAAGTAATTATTATCACTAGAGTAACTAGTATCACCAGAGAACTCTGACTCTTCGAAGTATTTGAAACTCTTTAAGGCTGTCCTCATACCATAACAGACAAAAGGCACAGCGTTTCCTTCAGAGACTCTGAGAATGCTATATCCTCAGCTTGCAAACATTTGTATCAAAGTTATTAGTTCTGATTCTTTGTGACATGGAGCCTAATTATATCTGAATATCTTCTCATAATAAGAGAAGTTACAGATACTGTGTCAAAACCACTAATCTGTTCTGAGTGCATTTGGATATTTTTTCAGGTTGCCCTGTTTTTTCGTCTTCTTTTGTATGATGCTTACACAGCATACTTGAGTATCTTTTCTTTCATTGCTCATGATAGTCTGCTCATCTGGGACCCGTGCAGTTATGTAAATAACAAGAGCTGCAAATTGTGCTCATGAGGACGATTTATCACCAACGTTTATTTTAACTTATTGCACTGTAAAAAGGAAGTTTCCTTAGTTAATATTTGTGCAGCATTTTCAGGACAGAAAGGACCATAAAGTTGCTGTGTTATAAGAGATCTGTGACCACTCAATAAATCTTGATTGCCTTTTGATCATACTGTGGCACCCTGGAGTTTTGCTCTGTGATCGGAGAAAAAATTGGGAAGGAGGAAGAAGCCCCAGCTGCCTCTGTTAAAGGAAAAGTCCCAGTAGGCATTAGCAATGTGGAGTCCACGATAGGTTGGTGAGAACAAAAACATTTATGTCTTACTGACTTTTCTGTCAACTTAATAAGAAAACTAGCAGCATCGTGGCAGCGGTTCATGAGCCCTTTTCCGTTAGTATTGTGGTCGTAATCTTTAGCAGCAGTGATGTTGGGTATCACCACTGGGCGCTGTGTGATGGCAGGTTCTACTTCTGACAGAGGTACCACCTCCCTAGGGTTCAGGCAGACATCACTTCAGGTTCCTGAGGTGGTGTAGTTGCTTCAGTTTGGTGCTAGGGTTTAGAATAAAAGTTCTAGAAGCTGGAGCATTACCTTCAGGATTTAGAAAAGCCAAGTTGTATTCCTTTGACAGCCTGTGTGACTTTGGACAGGACACTATGCTCATCTGCACCTCCAGTTCCTGTCTGTAAAGAGAGGTTGCGGCTTAGGGGGTATTACAAGGACTTCTGCTCCAGAGAAACATGGAAGTCAGATTCAGAACAGATAGTGGCATATAAACATCTGAAATATATGGGGTTTCCAGTAAATCCGTAGTGCCACCCAGGTTACCTCACTACAGATGTGGATACTGGCTTTGCTTCAACTGCTCTGTACAGCACATCTTCTCCACGTCTTTTCCTCCCAAATACTTGGAGGTATGCCTTACTAAGAAGCAACCGAATCAGCTTGAGGTAGAAGCTGTCGAGAACAAAGACGGAGTAAAAGATCAATTTGGGGTTCAAAGTGTAAGGAACTTTGTCAGGACCGTATCAGGACCAGGCTGAGTGTATGAAGTGTACGGTTAGAGAATCCATGTACCTCTGATGAGCGATGCAGTATTGTGATCCCCAGTTCCTGCATAGAAAAACAAGCCTTTTAGGAGGTCTGCAAATTCACTGTTCCATGAACATGGATCAGACAGGGAGGAACCGATTGTTTATGTCGTTCCAGTTATTCAGTTTGCTGCAGCAGTTGCTGATTTGATGCATCATAACAGCCCTCAGAGTCAATGCGAATAGTGGTAATATTGCTGAGGAAAGAGGAGTTAGTGCTCAGCAAAACTGATGGCTATATATAAGGAAGATACTGCAGAGAGAATCCTCACTCTTCCAGGAATTACCGTTCGAAGCCAGATTTCAGACTACCTCGACAGTAACACCTCTTGCAAAATGGCTTACTGTGTTGCAAAAACACCTACTAAAATGGAGCTTTGGACATTTTACCTGAAGTTTCTGTGTGTTCTTGTAATCCAGTCAGAGGGAAATATATCTTTTCATTATTTTTTTTTTCATTTGCTACCAGCTGAAAAAATAAATGTAGTTTTCCTGTGCTCCAACATCTGGAATGCCCTTTTGCCCCCCACATACTTTGCTCCGCTCGCATCCTTTCTGCACCCCCTCAATGCTATTCTACTGTCTGATCTCTTGAAAACAGCAAGCGGCTAGGGATTAAACTCAAAGCCTGACATTGTGCTGAATGAATCGATTAGCAGATAACACCAGCTGCCTTCAGTAACTGATGTACGTGAAATTTGTCGTGTGCTAACTCCAAAGGATCTGAGTGACAGTAATGAGTTATGTTGCTATACCTTCCTGAAGCCTGACAGTTGCTTTGCAAACACAGTAATTGGAGAGTTACATATCGAACACTAATAGTGGGGGGGGGGGGGCTGCAGAAATTGTCAAGGTTCTTGAGGTTACTTATTTTTCTAAGAAACTGTGTTTTTCTTATCCCTGTCAATTTGCTTCATTGAAAGAAAAATCAAGTCCCGGCTATGACTCAACAGCAGACTGAATAAATTAAAAATAAATGGCATTCTTATCACTGAATTGCAGTGTCTCTGAAAGACTGCAGAAACATGCTAGGAGTAGCACACAGTTCTCACATTATAGTGTTCTCTTCTTGGGTGATGTGGGAAGCAAAAGGATTTAAGGAAAATAATGTCCTTTGTTTACAGTGATGTCAGGTTAACAAAGGTTTTAAGCATATTAGCATACTATGGGAACTATTTAGGAGAGCAATTTCCTAAGACACGCATACACATCTATAAATAAGTATAAATATGTAAAAAATATATAAATAAGTGCACTGTTGGTACTCAACCTAGAATGATTTTTATCTCTACCAAAAGAAATAGAATTGTGGAAGGCTTGTACTGAAGCCTATCTTTAGGCGGATAAAAGGAAATACTTCCATTTCAGACCATGGAGTCATTCTAGGAAAGTGCTGGCCATAAGAACGTGTCTGAGACATATTGTGCACCAGAGTTGTTCTTTAAACAAACAAACAAACAAAGAATGAACTAAATAATTATAGGACAAAGGAATCTTGTAAACTACCAGAAAGCTATGTTAGAACAGTAACTTAATAGTGCTCTAGAGCTCAATCTGATTAGTTTTCTTCATTACACAGCTAGATAGGTGCTTCTGGATTTTCTCTTTGTTTCGGAAGGATTTCAAAGTCAGTTTAACAAAGACAGGATTTTTAATTAAGTCTAATTCTGAAATGAAAACCTGAGATGAATAGTCTCCAAGTGAAAACAACTCATAATCACAGGCTTACTTTCTTTCCTGATTTAACTGAACTGACGTGAAATGACATTAAAGTTAACACTAAGCACAACCTTCACGGCCTTGTTCCCAGACAATGAGGAGAATGCTCTCCTAAGAGCACAAGATGACCCTAAACATTTCCCTCCCTTACCCAGGCAGTATTTCCTCAGAGTCAATAGATTTATAATTATGGACTCTCTGTGATTGCTTTGCTGGGCAAAGCTGGACAAATTCTTAGTATCTGTGACCATACGCTCTTCATTTCCCCCTTCATTCAAGAACTCCTGTCTCCTTCATCCTTAGTCTCTCTAGAGGAGCTGGCCAGAGCTGCATACAGCATCCCACACGAGGTTCTTCATACTGTGTGTATTGGTGTTAACATCTCCCTCTCTTTACTGAAGTTGCATCCATAGACACACATCCAGAGAGCATGTTGGCCTTTGTATCACATTGTTGTATCACATTTCTGTCTGATGCTCTGCCTCCATCCTATCCCTATTCAGTGCTTTTTGAGAGCTCTTGTACCTACTCGAGGCATCTCCTTGAAGGGATTTGGCTTCATAATACTCTGTGAATGTATCCTGTCAAGTACCAGATGTTGCAGGAGTGGCTTGCATCAGAGTAGCAGAATGAGAGAAGGGAGAGAAGAGCTGTTAGCAGCTGAGGACCAGCCTCTGCCAAACAGGGAGCCTTGCTGGCTGTCAGCTGTGCCTCCCTGGTTTGCCTTCTCTAGCCACGTCCCCAGTCACTCATTTATATTAGCCCCATTCCCACAGTGTGTTTAATCCCTCATTCCTCATTTGCCAGTTCTGGCTCTTCACACAGTGAACTGCAAACAGAAGAGTTTGTGGTCTCCAATGCTGCCTGGTTGCTGGCACATGGGGCTGTCCCGCTGGGGCACGAGGCTGTTCGTTGACTAAGGATGCTATAAGGAAGAGCAGCTCCAAACAACGCTGCAGTTTTGGTGGAGTGGACAAAACAGGCAGTAAGGATGAGAAGGTACACGCAGTTCTGTCAGTGACTTTTGCACCTGCATTTAAGTGTTCATATACCAGGCAATTAGAGATTGCTGTGGTGGGAGTGTACAATACTAAAGAGCTAATACTATATAGTCAGTACTGGTGGCTACAGCTGTTGATGGTCTTAGCCACCCAGGTGGTCAGGGCTGAGAGCTTTTTAAGGAGATAAACTGAGCCTTAAGTGGGCACTTTCTTTCTTCCTCCTCCCTGCTCAAATTTGGGATCTTGTCCTTTTACTAGATGATTCCTAATCCTTGGCTTCTTTCTCTGACTACACACTGTGTGATGCTTGGTAGTGGTGGTGGCAGGGTGGTTGCTTTCCCAGGCTGGAAAGATGCCTTATCCTGCTGCTCATCTGCTTCTTTCCCCCTCCTCCCACTTTTTCTTAGCTGCTGCTTCTTTTCTTAAAGCAAAACTGGTCTTCTCCCATGTGAGTTGTGGGCTCTCTGTTTTCAGCCTGTGCCCATATTTTCAAAACCTTTGCTGTTATCCCATGCCTAAACTGTGTATTATAAAGAGAAGCACCAGGGCTCAAGCTCTGGGTCACACTGTAAGTTTCTAAAGAAAGTTGGTAACAAGCCTGGCAGGTCAGGACCAGGGCCTCGCACTGTGAGTGTCTGGCACAGTTAGCATAAGATGTGTGGCCTGTTACTAGCACTGGCAAAAATGCTTACATAGTTATTAGTGTGTTTGGGTTTAAAACAACGTAATATTAAAATCTGTGCAGTGCAGTTCTCATTTCACAGGTGCAACAGGCCCCTGCTTTGGCTGCACTTCTGTGTAACCTTGGGTAAACCACTTTGTCCCTGGGTCTCAAAAGTACTTGGTCTTCCATTATTGCAGTGCTTTTGTTGAATCCTGGCCCTGAATTAGGTTCTCTGCAGGAGATGTCAAGACAACTTGATATCTTGATCCCTAGGCAATAGCCAAACAAAAAGCCAGGAGTTAGGAATGAAATGCAGAAGGCATCTATTATCTGTGCTCAGAATCCTAACTCATTAATGTCACCCTGGGGAGTATTGTCTATTTTTCTGTTATTAAATGACGAGAGAGAGAAAGAGCCTATGCTTACAAACACGTACCTGGGGTATGATTGTTGTGAGCTGAAATCATTGCCCAGTCTGATTCAATGCAGAGGTCTGATTCCCTCTCATGTGACTAGCAGATTTGTGCCTTTTAGGGAACGTTTCTCTCATTCACTCGTTGAGCTGTTTTCTGATACTGGTTGTATCGGTCTAAACCTGAGTCTGCATACTAGAGGGGGTGCCTTCACCACCCATCATGGTAAATGGTTTGGCCTTTCTTTGAAAACATATATAGTTTGAGTACATATATATTTATATATATGCAAAAGCATGCTCAATGAATTCTTCAGAAAAAAATAGTTATTCTGAAGATCTCACTCTCAAGAACGAAAATATAAGAGAAAATCTCATTTTACTGCTTATTTTGGGGTAACTTCTATGCTCTGGGGGTTTGTATGTTCTCAAATCAAAGAAATACAGGTATTTAGGCAGAAATGTTGAGGTTATTACTGGAATCCAAAAGATGAACTAGGCATTAGGAGGGCAAATAGGTGCCTAACTACCATTTCACCTTGGCCTTCACCTTTGTCTTGTCTATAAAATGGCAGTACAACTCTCAGGTTTGAGGTCTTTCAGTATTCCTCAGAGC
The DNA here is from genome assembly GCF_963924245.1 of Chroicocephalus ridibundus. Lineage (NCBI taxonomy): Eukaryota > Metazoa > Chordata > Aves > Charadriiformes > Laridae > Chroicocephalus > Chroicocephalus ridibundus. The sequence goes on along the minus strand of NC_086284.1, from coordinate 135,618,713 downwards.
TCAGTCAGGATCTTTCATTGCACCCCTGTTCTTTTATTAGGTTGAGTTCTTCCCAGGATGGGAAAGAAATAGCTGCCAGAAGCAAGGCAGAATGTGTGCTGGAGGACAGAAATGCTGTTAAGAAGAATGTCATAGTTTGGTAGCTTTTAGACAAAGTAGTTGTAGACATCCACCTTCCTTGTTTTACAGCCTATAGGCTTAAGGCTGGATCTAAGCAGGGACTTCTAGAGCCTGTCTGCAGCAGGAGAATTACCGAGTCTGTCTTAAGGGATGAAGTTCTCTGTGTAGTGGCTCAGGAGAACTGAGCAGGTAAGTGACCAGGATTCAGGGTAGTCAGCATATTTTGTGAAAGCCCCTGCAGAAAACTAACGGTCAACACCTTCAAGAGGACCATTTGTAAGACTCCTTATCTCCTCACAGATATGGGCACATGTGAATATCCACAGTTAAGCGTCAAGATAAAGGTAGGATTTACAATGTATCGTTTTCTCCAGCATCTCTCACTCTTTTCCTTTGAGTGCTGATGCTTTGGCCTTTCTTTGAAAGCACATACAGTTTGGGTGCAGCTCCATTGCAATATGGGTAAACTACTCCAGGGAACATGAGACCTGTATTCTTGCTCCTCTGAGATCCAAAGGCTTGAAACTGTTCTTCCATTTCCCATACCTTCACTGCCATACTAAAATAAAATGTTAGAATGATTGCAAGGAAACACTAGACTAGAAGGACTCACAGGGTCTCCTGTGGCACCCTGTGGTGATAAAACACCTTTCATGTGAGCAGAGGGGACCAAAGCTGCTGCCTCTTCCCTTACAGCCAAGCTCTGATTCCCCTTGTGCTGGAGATGATGGTAACACAACATCCAACCCTGCAAGGATGACTTAGGCAATAACATTGGAGCAGGGATAAAAACTCATTCTTTTGAGCTTAAAATATTATTTTTTTTTAAATTCAGAGCCAGAAATATTAAAACAAGCTTCTGAGAAACACATTTTGAGTCTTGCTATTGTCTGTAGCCAAACTGTTTCACTGGTTTCCCAGTGAACCCCTTGTGTGGCTGACCGGAGGCTTAAGTCTGCAGTTTTACAGAAGTTGTTTATGGAAATAGGTATCTGCCTGATCCTTTTTCTTCTTTTTTTCTTTTTCTTTGAAGAAGATTTTTTTTATCTCTTCTGAGAAGCAGCACAGTTTTTTGTCTCTAGTTCTAACAGAGGAAGGAAATTCCCCAAATACACTAGGTCTTGCAAGGACTTCAGAGACTAAATGGCGTGTCTGAAATAGCATAGCAACTTTAAGGAAAAGTTGGAATCTGAGGTATAGTCCAGTGACTTAACTATAAACCCAGTTTTTCTTTGAGGACTAGAAGACTTGCCGAGGTCTCCAGAAATATTTCAGTTCTTTGAATTAGATCCTTCACAGAACTAATCATGCATGGGTAGCATTTGCAACAGACGGACACCAGAAGTTCCAGTTATCCCCTTAGATCCTTGCTGCAGTCTTTTCCAAAATCTTGCAGCCTTGACTCTTCTACTCTAAGAAATTAAGACCCACCAACCATCTGGTGTAAAGAGGGAAGAGTTAGACTTCCAGTCCCATGGAGAGGAGTAGCTGGCAGTGTGAGCTCTGTAAATGTGTGTAGAGTATAACTGCAAATGCTAGAGAGAGACTTTTCTCCACAGAGATTGTAGACCAGCTGTATGAAGTACTGTCATGGCTCTCACATGGCCTCAGATGGCAGCGACTGCAGCAATTACTCCAAATTAGTAGCCGCTTTTCTTTAGCCTTTGAAAATAAGGACTATTTACAAACACAAATAGTCATTTCTAGAAATAGATGCAGTAGAGGCCTGACAGAAAGTTTTCGGTATTTCCCTCTACTCGCTTGTGCTAAAATCAGATGCAGAGCAGCTGCTCCAAGTCCAACCTCCCAACTCCTGTGTGAGTGAAGAGCTGGCTTTGATCTCTCATCAATAAACAAATACAAGAAAAGCTTTTTCAGCGGATGCAAGCAGTACTGTTTCCAGGTAACCATGTCCTTTCCTCATTGATCACTATGGAAACCTGATTCCCTCCTTCTGTTTCCTCTAAATGAGAAAGCATGTTTCCCTGCTAGCAGAGAAAGGAACTCTTTGATTTCCTATTCCAGTCCTTGACTCCGCAATAGCAGAGGGTCACTTTCAATTCTAATACGAGGCGCTTAAATTTCAGCAATGTTGAAACAAACAGACACCCCAGGCAGTCTTGCAGCTGCTTCAAAATAACCTGCTCAAAATTCATTGAAAAGAAATGAAAGCCTTTTTTTCTTAGAGAATTGTGCTATTATGCACAAAGACGTGGAACACAATTCAGCTCCCATGCCTTCCATCAGCCCTTCCTGGTTGATCAGGCGTTTCCACCTACAGGTTAATTACCATCGTTCTTAGCTGATGCAAAGGAGTTTTGTAAGACTTTTGTCATGAACTTGAACTGGTCTAAGGTCAACATGAAACTTTCTGAGAACACGGTTCCCATCTTAAAGGGTGTTTCCCAGACTTTCTCCTGTCTGCATTTGTTCAGGTCTTCTCCTTACCAATTTGTGAGAGCTTACTAGGTGATGTAGAGAAGTGGCGTTACAAAAATATAGACATCCTTCACCTTTCATTTTGGTCAAAATGCCCACCAGACAGTATTGATTTCACTTATGCTTCCACCTCCACTTCAAATGTTCCCAGTTTAGAATAAAAAAGAAAGGCACTAGCAAGACCCAGGATCCCAAACATGATCAGGTGATTAATTTTTTTTTAATGCTTTTGACTACAAAAAGCTGGGGCTTTGTGGGGTTTTTTTTGTTTGTTTCCAAAGGTTTCAAGGATTCTGTCTCATGATGGTATTTAAGTCCTGCAATATCCAGTGGTTTTGCTAACATAAAGGTCTGTGCTTTTCTTTCTTGGTAATCCCATCAAGTGCATGCAGTTTTAAAATATATGTCCTATCAGTACCTCAGATGGGTAGATCAGCATTTTCCCCTACTTTCTAAGCTTGCATATTGAGATCTTAGCTTCCCATGCATTTCAGCTTGTATATTTATGTGTCCTTTGTCCTGGGATCTTTGCAGGTCTGCAGCTATAAATGACACTATCCATTCACCCTCAAATTATCATTATTGCTTTAAAGCTAAAGACATCTGGAGTTTCAGACAACCAAGTAAAACAAAACAGCCCTTTCCTGTTATTAGCTTCCATGACAATCAGAGAATTAGTTTCCAGTCTAATAGATTATTTCCAACAAAATTACATTGCTCTCTTAAATTGTTGCTACTGAGGTTGCGGTGGGGAGACATGGGCAGACAGTATTTTGCTCCTTTGCTTCATGTTGCTTTAATGTGATTTTTCATATTGAAATTCCTAATTTCAAGACAAGAAGATTCTTCCAGTGAAAAACTTGCACCGGGAGCCAAGAATTTCAATACTTCTGCATAAAATTATGAAAATTTAATAGCTTGCTCTGGCTGGCATTTTGCTGTGTTTTCTTTTTAAATTTTTGAGTGATCTAAAAAAAAGAATTATTTTACCTGATCTTCTTCTGGATATTTTGAAGACCATTTTTTATCCCCCTCCAAGTATGCTACAGTTGAAATTGGCAGCGGCCAGTCACACACTATGTGCAATATTGGTAAAAATTCTATTTTTAGATACACCTAAGGAGAAGCAAATGTAGCATAAGCAAGAAGGTAGAGAGCTTTTCCTCAAAGTGTATTGTCAGAGGCTTTCTGTCTGCAAGACAAGCCACTCTTGCAGGTCTTGGGAGAGCTATCTATGTGAGGTTTGTTATAGACTTCAAAGGGCCAGGATTTCACTCCAGATGAAAACGTTGGAAAAGAGCCTTACTTTGGCCACTGCATCAAACGACTGGAGTGATGTAAAACGAAAACTAAAAGCCCCTTTTCTGGTCCAGAGGATGATTCATTCCAGCACAGACACCACGTAAACCAGCACACAGCCTCACGGCAGATGCCTGTGCATTGCATTCCTTTGATGGATGCCCATCCCAGTTTAAGAATAGCTCCAAGTCATAGAAAGATCCACACTTCTAATTTACTACAGCATGATATGAGACTGCATTTCTTGTCTCTAAAGTATTGCCTCTTCCCAACACAAAGATACAATCCTCAGAATGGTACAAACTTGTGAACAACACTATAGAAAAAAATATGCTTTCCCCTTGCATACATGCACACTACATACAGTACAGGTCGAAGAAGATATTCTAGAATTATACTCTCAAATTATTCAAAGAGCTTCTGCTGAGGTAATCCAAGTTGCTATTTCATACATTATAATAATTAACATGAAAAAGTATTCATTGTATCCTTCTAACTTACAGTAACTGTCCTTTTTGACAGGCAGCAAATTCCCCTTTGTGACAAAACTAACCACAAGCCAGCTGGAGAGGAGATATAGATAAAAAAGTGGGTTTCTGATTCTCTTATCAAGCCCTGCTTTGGTTTCACATCAGACTTAGTTATGGTTTTTGGTTTTACGCTGCAGTAGCAAAACATGCAGGAGCAGCAGCTCTGAAGGGTTCTTCCGGTTGCTGTCATCTCATAAGGAATAGCACCTGTTTACATATAGACTGTATAAACATGGGCTGGGGCTTTCACAAACTGAATACAGCTGTAGGCTTGGAGAGTTCTCGTTCCATGGTCAGTCTTGGAGAGATGTCAGAAACCCTGCTAACTGCTACATTTTATGTGTGTGGATATAGAACTATGCATACATGCACATATTTCTGTTCCGATATCTTACAGGTAAATTTTAATGTCATATTGTGGGGAAATAGAACTACTATAGTTGGGTTCTTGAACCAGCTATCTAGGAGAGGTGGCTCGTAGGATAAATGTCTGCTGGCAGCATGTGTGTGCCATGTGGAGATGCTCACTCTGGACCCGCCAGGTAAGCTCCCGGACCAGCACAACTATGCCCTTGTAGAATTCTTGTTAAATATCCATTATGAAAAAACACTGCATTAACACAGCTGGAGTGCTCCAGGATCACAAAGGTGCTGCCTCTCAGTGTGCTGAGCTCTGCAGGCATCCTGGCACATTTACAGCTATCTGGTCTCTCTGCCCAGTGCTGCATCAACCATACAACATTCCTTCTGCCCCTGTTTTCACAGTTGCAAAATAGATTTCACAACACAACCGAATATTTGGAAATGTTTTTGTTCGTGGCTGCTCCCCCACATATCTTTTCCCCAACATTCTAGTTTTAATGTTCCAGTGTGTTCTGGCAAAGGACAAAATAAAAATCATAGGAAGAAAAGGAATAAATCCATTCCCTTTCCTCACAGAAAACATAAACCAAAAAGTAGTAAATAATGTTCATTGCAAATACCAAAATTTGAAAGTTTGCAGAACCAAAATATATTTTTAACAAAGCCACAGAAATGATTTGAATTTATTTTCAAAATGTATTTTTTCATCGATTCTTTGTGAAATAGCTGACTGTTTTGGCCAGCTTTGGAAGATGTGCTAGTGATTTGTGCATCAGGAAGAGAATAATACAGACGATTACCCAGACAGTAAGGCTTACCTTGTGAATGTTTGCAAGGCAGAGCTGAGCATCTTAGATGGAAGCGCTATAGAAATAAAAAAAAATATAAAAAAATTCATAAATCCTACAGAAAACTCATTCTGTAATAGAGCTAAACTTTATCCTGAGTGGTATGAAATACGCAGCTTTGCCAAAAACCAACACACAAACAGAATCAAAGCAAGTAAACAAAATATTAAAGAACTACTGTAAAGCAGTGTACTATATAAACCCAGAAGGGGTCACTCCAACTCTTAGCTGCTGCTGCCTTCACAGAAGCTGAGTGGCACTGTATGCAATGTTTAGAAGTGCCTAATTCACTTGTATGCTACTGAAAATGTTATCCATGAGCCACCTTGACTTTTTTTTTGTAAGTTTACTCTTCATTAGGGAACAAGCCAGTGACTTACCCCATCTGTAACAGGCAGTACCAGAAACTTCAAAGGAGATTAATACCAGAGTAGGTCCTTCACCTACCTGTGCCCCTCTCTTAGTTCCCCCAATAGAGAAAGGCTGGTTTGTGCCTCAGCACACCTATTTCTAGCAGGGGCTGCAAGGAAGGGACAGGCCTCTGAGGATGTCAAGTGTTATGTCTCGTAACTCCAAAAACTTCGTGAAAATTTCAACCATTGCAAACAGAAGCTAAATTGTGAATCCTGAAGGCAAACCCATTATAAAAAGGAGAACTTGATCTGTTTAGGTGCATGCAGTCAGTTTTCCCATCCTTTTTTAGCCTCTTGGTGCAGTGTAATTTCCCTTTGTTCCAGCAGGTAGAGCTATGGCTTCAAATATTTTCCAGAAAAGCATCTGGTCTGTTCATTTGGGTTGAGCACTGTCTTTCCAACTGCATGATTTTGTGTTTTAGATTAGAGCTCTGAAATAACAGATCTAAACCAAAGCACAAGCATTCTGCTTGCACTGCCATAATTGGTAGGAAGCTAAAACTGGGATGCCATCAACTGGACAAGCCTTAATCTCACTGTGACAACTGTAAGACTACCCACAAACAAATCATTAGTTATATGGGCTGAAAAGCTATGCTTAAAGCCTAGCTAGCTCAATGAAAAGGGTACACTGTGAGGCAACATGAGGTGACATGATTTTATGTCATAAACAAAGAGATGGGTCATCCACTCCTTTGAATTCCTGAAGCACTACCTGCAAAACCAAAAACACTGATTTCCTCCCTGCCCCCCCGCTCCGCCCAGGAACGGACGGAGGGAAAAGTCTTCAAAATGTATGTCAATCCTGTGCATGAATGTATTGTTACTCCTTTTTTTAGCTAAGATTCCAAACACAGAACAAAAGAGAATCTGGAAAACTTTCAGTTTTTAAAATCATAGTTTGTTTAAGCAGTATTTAAACATTTTTTTCCCCTAGATTGTCCATGTATTTCCTAAGTCAGTCAGAACTGTCTGGTTTAGATAAAGCCTCACCACACCCATAGTACTGTTCCCATTTGTGGATTATCGCGGTTGGTTTATAACCCAGAAATATTAAGTTTCTTGACCTGGCCTGTTCTGAACCTGGACCAGACCGGCAGTGACAATTACACAGATGTTTACTGGCTGGAGAGAATTAGATCTCTGGTTTTACTTCAGTTTCTGATGAACCAGAAAGAGAAACATCCCAAGTGCTCCTTCCCACAAGGGAGCTCACACTGAAGACTGAATCACAAGACATCGTCTCTCCAGCCCAACCCTGAGATGTGGTGCCAAACAAGTGAGGGGGGTGGTTTCTCTATACAGAAACCTGCCTGCAGGTACACACTGCCTGAGCGACATCTTTGGAGGCTGAAGCAATAAAATAACTTGGGATAATAAATTAACCTCTAAACACAAAGAGACAATTATTTGCATTTTACTACCCTTTCTGGATTTAATTGATTGCCTTATGATAATTTGTTTATTCCTTTTGAAAAATATCAGTCCCACCCAAGGCCTAATACTTCTGTAGCAGAACTGTAATTATTGATCTGTTTGAAATTGCTTACAAGGCACGGTTAGAGGCCGTGCAGGAAAATAGGAATATTGGGTATTTTAAACAGAAAGAATGCCATTCAGAATGCCTCCAGTGCTACGATAAAGAGAAACTGAATTAATGTGTTCTGACATCAGTGAACAGTGGTGTTTTCAATGTAGGCCAACGTTAATTGCATTGCTTTTCATGGAATTAGTGTGGCAAGTGCAATTTGTTTGGGTTGAGTTCTCAAATGGTAGAAATTAATGTAGTTCCATCAAAATCAATGAATCTACGTTTGCAGAGGATCAGAGCAGTAGGATTTTGGTTTTTTCCCCTGCAGCCTGCTGATATGACATCATTTTACTCTGCTATCTTTCATTATCAACATCAGTTGATAGCAGTTCTTAACGTGTTTGGGCCATTCACACACAGCAGAGCTGCACACACTGGCTTAGGCAACTCCAGAGATGATGTGTTAGCCTCAGTAGTATGTCTTCCTTAATCCAATATTAGAATTGCCATGGAAACCTCTTAGCAACATAGAAGATGAAAATGGAATGAGAAAGGAAAGATGCAGTCAGCTCAAATGATAGTTCTAGGGGCAAAAATCCCCAAACCACATAAACTTACTAGCCTTGGGAAAACACAAGAAACAAAACTAAACTGCATCTGAGAAGTTCATCTTTTAGATTCCCAGGTGGATTATCTCTTCACGTCTTTCACACCCTTCTGCTTTTTGTGCTCGCAACCAAAATAGCCAAGATGTTGTGATGCCTGCCCTGGACATTGTAGTACAGATGATTGCACTGGTGTCTTCCAGTCCTTGCAGAGGCTTGCTTTTGCCTGCTGGGAAATGGCAGGTTCTTATAGAAGTACCTTTAGAAGTACTTACAGAAGTTACTTTATAGTACTTACAGAAGTTACTTTAGAAGCAGTTCATTGTTTCTCTGTGGCTGGCCATCCTTTTTTGCAACACCCTTTAAGATGCTCTGTGGTTCAGATACGCAGCCTATCTTTGAGTTTTAACAAGACGCAGTTTTACTAGAAGCTCAGCTTCAGGTCTTGGGCCTTTTTTCTTTTTTTAACTATGGGAATTTCCTTCTTAGAGTCTGTATTATCCTACAGAATACACTGAACATTGATCAATATACATTTATTCAGTCACTGACAAATGGTTCCTGTGTGGTTCGACAGATTTTGACTGCATGAGCAAGATTTAAAAGATGATTAATGAAGTTGGATAGCTAGACTGAGACATGTTGAAGGTGCCTGAGGAAACACCTATAATGCAGGTGCAGACAAACCTCACCTCTGAGTTAGTTTAGTTAGAGATGAATCAGCTCCAGTCTGGGAACCATGGAGCCATGGTAACATCCGGGATAATATATAGGTTGAATATTGAAAATATACATTCACTCAAGCACAGCACTGAGAAAACATGGATATAACAGCATTTCAGCCCAGCTCAGGATTTCTGAAAAGAAACTTGAATTTGTCATTTTTGCAACGTGGAGATGCTCTGAACTTCAGAGGCCTGGTGTTCAGTGTTTTCTGAGAAATCCACTGCTGATTTGGATGCTTACTGTTAACTAACTCCATTCACCTGCACATACACACTTTAGTCTCATGTGTTCCTAACTATTCACGAAGTGCACACACAGTACATGCAGTGCTTTCTCCTGTAAGTGATCTTTGACAAGCTTGTGCAACAGGCACAAGAAGCAGGCTATGTAAATGACTCAGAAATTAGGATTTTTACCAGACTGACAGCTGACATCATCAATTATTGTACAAATAGGTTCCACTCCTACTGGAATCCACAAGGGAGACTCATACAGTGATTAGTGTTGCTTTCAGCAAGGTCAACATCAAGAGCTACATAAATGCCTGAGACAAGCCAAACTAATCATTGTTTATAGATGTCTGATGTCTAAATGTCATGTTGGAAATCACAGCAAACTTCTTTCTTTAATGTAAACAAGGAAAATACATTTTATAGGCCTTTTGTAGTGTTAAAGACTTTCTTTTTGTTTTTCATTTCCAGGAGAGGTCAAATAAAATAGTCCCAGGGACTAAAAGCAGAAGGACAAATGCCTTTAAAGATCAAACACAAATTACCCAATAATGTCAAATTAGGTTAAAAGTAGTATTGCACTCATAAGATGTAAAAAAGACTTCCCACTAGATGGCACTTCAAAAGCAACAGTGTGTTGTGTGAATATTGAAGAGGCAGGGATTTTTAATTACCAACAGGCTTCTGATATTCTTCAGTTTATTAATGGAAAGATAAAAGCAATTTTGTGCAGGTGCATTAAAAAAAAATGTTTGTGAATATCAATAAAGCTACTTTTACTTAGTTATACCAGACTTAGGGTACTCAAAAGATTTACTGCCAGGTTATACCTTTGGATATTGAATCATAGAATCATAGAATGGTTTGGGTTGGAAGGGACCTTAAAGATCACCTAGTTCCAACCGCCCTGCCATGGGCAAGGACACCTCCCACTAGACCAGGCTGCTCAAAGCCCCATCCAGCCTGGCCTTGAACACTTCCACGGATGGGGTATCCACAGTTTCCTTACAGTGTCTCACCACCCTCACAGTAGAGAATTTCTTCCTAATATCTAATCTAAATCTATCCTCCTTCAGTTTGAAACTGTTACTCCTCATCCTATCACTCCACTCCCTGGTAAAGAGTCCCTCCCCATCTCTCCTGTAGGCCCCCTTCAGGTACTGGAAGGCTGCTGTAAGGTCTCCCCAGAGCCTTCTCTTCTCCAGGCTGAACAACCCCAGCTCTCTCAGCCTGTCTTCATAGGAGAGGTTCTCCAGCCCTCTGATCATCTTCATGGCCCTCCTCTGAGGGTGTTATCATAAAAGCTGATGTCCATTGTCCACTCATACAGATAGGTAAAAAAATGCTGTCCTTAAAAGTCATTGCAATGCCTACTTTAATATATTTGCAAATTATCAGTTTTATCTCTTACATTGAGGCACAGTACCGTCTCGCATTTTTCTGAGCATGTGAACTCCAGTTCTGCTTTGAGATAGTCGCTAATCCTATTTCCTTTAAAGCACCGCCTCTTATTCTTTATTCATTACATTTTGTGGAACTTCAATCATTAATAAATAAGACTGTTCTTATACTTCTAACTTAGTTATAAGTGCATCAAAAAAGATCCTAGTCTTTGCAAGGAGTGAAGGCCTGAAACACCTGTCAGAGACAAACTGTAGATGGGGAAAACTGATCACCTATGAATGAGAATATACAATGTGGCTGCCTGCAGCAGCAGCAGGAGACTAGACATGGTGGGCCAGAAAATCACTGTCAGCATAATAGGCTTTGATTTCCTGACTCTTCAAATAAGGTGATGAGTACTTTACTTGTCGGTCTAGAAAGAAGCAAGATAGTAAACCTCAAATATCATATTTGTACAAAACCCAGCTATTCTGCTGCAATAGTTTAGAAGCTACGCAACTTCTTCATTCACAAGGCAGTCTATATCTTTAAGTATGTGACTGCTGCTTATAATAAGGCTAATAAACAGGCACTGATTCTGGAAAGGTTCTTAAAATGGAAAAATCCACATAGAGAATAGACCTTAATGAGCTAGTTTTTTAAGGGAAACTAGAGCTAAATGGTGGCTGAATTATGATTCTCTTCTGAAACCACTTTAAAAAGTCCAATGGAAGAATAAACTCTCTAGAAGTGTTGGTTTTGAAAAGCTATAATTGAATATTATTTTGCTGTATTCATGCCTGTGGCCTTAAAATTAGGCCAAATGATACAGCAGCAGCTGGTTATATCAGCAATTGTGTGATACCTCTTCCATGTCACATGTATACCATTTTAAACTCATTTCAATATGCATATAAACAGAAAGCTTTAAATTTTCAGGAAACAAGTTCCCTAAGTGCAAGCAGAAGAAGGCTGCAAAGGCCAGTTTACAGGGTAAAAAACTCACAGCTTGATGACAATGTAACCTCATTAGTTTATCCTCTATTTATTTCACATACATAAAAAGGAGATGTTCCCATTAGTGCTCTCATTAAGCTCTTGATCCATCTGACCTTGTATACTACCTCCACAGGCTTTCTCCAAGGCACACCAGAGATTTCCCACTAAATCCCAAAAAGCCTTTCTAGCTGGCAGTTCAATGCCTCGTGGCATGGTGTTAGTTAATAGCAGCGAGGCGGGGGATAGTCTGGCAACGGAAAATCTTCAGAAGGGTAGGGCAGTTTAAAATGGTAAAATCTGACTATTTTCTCTGCCTACATCTGATCCTACCTTCAAATAATCCAATGGGAGAAGAAATTGGCTTAATTTAATTAAATACAGCAAATTAACCTTAATTACTCTGCAGAGGATGGTTGTACAGACACTGTTTCCTGAAATTTAAACTTCCAAGAAAAGCTAAAGGAAAAACTTCATTAAAGCTGTCCATAAAATTATTTATACGTAGAATTCAAATTGCAGTTCTGCATTTGTTAGCTCATGATAGTAACTGGATTATGAGTTAGTACAAATCACCAACAACGCTGCTTATGTGTAGTAACAGGAACTCAGTATTGGACCAAGGTGAGAATCTGGTGTGTTCGTTTCAGTCTGGGAATGCCTTAACTGCTCAGATGTTGCTGATGTTGCCACGTCTAGTGGAGACACAAGTATGATCCTTTCCAAGGCCGAGGGACATATCTCTTTCTTTTAAATACATGCTCTTTGGAAGGTATATAATAATACTGGATGCTTTTGTTTACACAAGGTTTTAAGAAACTACAGAAACAAGGGATGAAATGTCAGAAAACAAACACAGTATGGCACAACAGTAGAAGGGAGGATTTCATTCAGCCAAAGCTGGGATTCAGGCCCTACATTGTAGGAGGACACAGGAGAAAGCTGCTGAATGCTCAGAGTCAGCCCAGCAGCTGATCTCCAAAAGTGACCACATTTCCTGCAAGTGGTAAAGTGTATGAAATTTGAATAAAGTGTCCCAGAGGATCAATATGTAGCAGTAGAGTTGGAAGCAAGCGATGAAGAAATCCTAGAGGTAGTTACACTTTCTCTTTTGCGTATCTCTGCAATTGAATTTCATGAACGGGAAAGCATTTGAAGCACAGTTTGCTTTGCATTGTTATTACTGACCAAAAATGAACTAATTTCAAAGGAAATCATGGCGTGGCAAAGAGGACCTGTTAAAACAAAAGCAAAAGGAATGGAATTTGAAGCATTCCTGATCTCCAAATGATTTTATTGTCACTGTATTTTATCATTATGTTCCCCTATCCGGTTGAAAGAACACTGCATGGCAATGAGTTACTGATCCAAAACCAGATCATTGTTTCTATCCTTTAATGTTTACTTTCCATTTCTTACTGCTGAAAACATGGGAATGTGACAGAAAAAATGTACCTGAACCACACTTGCACCCTGGGGACATTGTACTGTGTGGGAAATTGGCTAGAGAAGACATCACTGACAATTCTTCTGTCAGCACCCTTTTACTTTATCAGGTGTAAAGCACAGCACAGACTGGCTCCAAAGGCTGTGGAGAAGGGCTTCTCCACTGGTGAGACAATCATTGTCTTGAAAGTTCAGGGTAGCATGAACAATAAAAGACAGGGTAACCCGCACTCTCAGATGCTCCATTCGCAGACTGATCTGATCTGTGGCTGAATTCACACTGATTTAATGCAGAAAACGGTAATTCTGGTCCCTGATGCTCCATTTGTAGCTGGAGAGTTTGGCACAGGATTTTAAAATGGTACCCCATCATGAATTCTATTTAAAAAGCAATGCAGTATAGCAGTCAACAAGGTGCCTCATTAGTTCTGCAGAGATGCTCAGCAGGGGATACTCTTTTCTGCTCTAAAATAGCAGGAATTAGAGCATAACAGAAGAAAAGTGTCTTTCTCTTTAAACAAAACCCAAGCACTTCCTTTCCATCACTCAGCCTTTGTCGTTTCATATCTCTTTGCTTCTCTTAGAGGCTCATGTCCTTTCGTTAAAAGAAAGGAAATATTTTTTGCCTATTCTTCTAAGTTTTCTTCTAAAAATGTGATAGAAGGAATGAATACTTTGTTCAATCTTTAGCTTTAAAGTGACCAGATATCCAGAGAGAGCCAACACAGCCTGGCTCTTACACCACAGTAAACTTTGCAGAAAGTTCCTGGGTAAAAACGGCATGATTATATACATTCGTAACTGGAGGAGTTTGTCTGCCTACAGGATCGCACCACACTTTTCCACAGCACTTTGTTCACACGTCTGTATCTCCAATGTGCCAATACAGTGCAAGCTGAGTTATGTCACCTGGCATAGAAAAAGCTAACAAAAACAAATAGATGTCTTGGGTTTATAGTGAGTAAGAGGTGTTCTAATCTGTACTAAAAATGTTTGGGTATGGTGGTTTTTTTAGATTCATAGCAGATTCCACCTCTTAAATTTGTCTTTTAGTAAATCCATCAGAGAAAAGCCTGACTGGCTGGTGATATGCTAAACGTTTTGTGCAGCACTGCTATTACAAGGGTAGCACAAAGGGCCAGGTGAGGGCATTCCCCTGCTGTGTTAAGCTCTATTCAAAAGGAAAAATTGAGTCAGCTTATTTCAAGGGGGAGGGTGTGGGTGCTTAGCAATGTGTTTTATATGGGAAAGTTTTTAGATTTTGTACTTTCTTCAAAACGTTTGCCCAAACCAGAATGCAAAGAGCCTCACTTTTTCTAGTGTCTTAAAAAAATCCTCATGAATGTTGAATACTCCCCCTAAAGTAGATTAGAAGAAATGCATCCTTGCCATCTACTGATACCTTTCTTCAGTTTAATATTAAAAGAATAACCTTTCCTTATTTAATATTTAAATCATGCTATGTAATCTTTGTACCCAGTATAAGACCTGCACGATGTTTCTCCCTACAGTGTATTTACTGAGTCATTGATATGCATCCTAGTCTCACTCGCTCACCTCCTGAGTTCCTGTTGCCTATGAATATTCTGAAGGAGCTCCTGGAGTGTTTGGTTTTCCAGAGCACATATATCAAACAGGGACAGTTAGGCTGCTGCTTCCTATCAGCATCAAAATGAATATTTTTGAGTAAAGGAAACAAATGGATGGTTTAAAGCTCTCCCCCCAGTATAGCATTTGCTGCTAAATTGGTCAACACAAATGCTGGGGAGGCTAGCATTGACTATCAGAACAGAATACAAGCAAAATCACTGAGGGAAATACTGTCACTTATCTGACAAAACAGAGAATAGGAGTGGGCAGAAAAGGGGAATCCAAACTAATGCATAAGTCTCCAGACCATCTATTATCTCGTGGAGTGTACTTCTTAATTATGCATCTTCACGATAACATGCAATCCTGGGTATGTTTTATCTAATATTTGTGGATTTTTTAGTTCCTAAAGAAAATAGATTTTATATAAATAAAAAAACATAAAGCGTATCTATGTATACCTGAATAAAATACATACTTATGCATGTTTCTACCCTTTTTCTGGAGTTACCTCTCATGGCACACAACGTGCCACAAACCGGTGCCACCCTTCCAGGCAGTGAGATCTTTGCTTTATAGCTAACAGAAAATTGCCAAAATTGGTGAATTCACCTATGCTGAGCTCCATTATGCTGCAACTATGATGCTCTCTGTACCTGAGCTATCTCATTTAAAGTTACCTTACATATATCTACACACTACTTACAGAGATTGCTGGGCTGATGCATATATCATATCATCTGAGTAATACCTTACATTTTGAGTAGTCTAATTTTCTCCCATGTGACCTCCCGTAAAGTGAATTGTCATTATTATGAAGAGTAATAGAGCCAGGTCAAACATGGAATTACTGTATGCACTTACAATGGTCTTTACAATAGCAACATATGGAAAAAAAATGTTGGCAGCTATAAGCTGTGTCCCCTCTACTCTTGTGAACATCAGAAAACATCAACATTTTGAGAAGGTAGCCCGCTAATCTACTTGAATGCCACATACACTTAGGAAACAAATATATATGCCAAGACTCACTATACATTTCCTTTTTTTGTGGAGCTTCTTTCATAAGAAATAAATTTCAGCACTTGTCTGATCTGAGTCTGAAAAGGGAATTCTTACTGAAGAGAATTGAAAGGTGTTTTTATGCTGCTGTTTTATACACCAAAGTGAATCTAAAAGCTTTTAGTGATAATCGTGCCCAAACAAATTGACGTTGAGATCAAGGTTTCTAAATGTTATTTTCAAAAAGGTCAGTAAGCAAAATCTAGGCATCTTAATCTTGCCAAATAGATATTCTTGCTGCTTTTCAGAGCAGCTTATACTTTATACAGTTGAAGGTCTGTAGCAGGATGAAAGTCTGTGCCTAGGGGGTCTCCAGAAGTCTCCTTGTTCAGGGTGGTTTGCATCTCTCCATTATCAGTAAGACTTGGTAGATGCTACATGAGGTATGCAGGTCGGCCTGCATCAAATACAAATAAAACTAATAGACCAGTTCATAAACAAGTCATAGGAGGATATGGGTGACTTAGTAACTCTGTAAATCCAAAGATTTTGTAGGACACTCTGTCTTTTCCCACTTCATGGTTACCTGCTAAATGGATTTGAGTTTCGTAATCTCTACTAAACAAAACCAACCTTCAGGAAGACAACTGCAGTCTGGCAGTAACCATCTCCTTTTGCAGTTGATTTCTACGGCTACCTGACTAAGGTAAAAAAAATTCTGCAACTTTGTTAATCAGAAGCAGAAGGAAAGTTTAGGATGACATCAAACTGAATTTATCAGTGTGTGTTAAATAACCAGCATGAACGAGGGCCTCATTGCTTTCTCATACTTCACTCACAGGGTACTTCTGGGGATTTTTTTGGTTCAGACTCCATGACACAGGGACAAATATCACCAAAATTACTTTTTCTGCCTTCTCATCTCCATATCTCTTAACAATACAGCTTGATTGCTTGCTCATACCCTGTGCTGATCCTAAAGTGACATCTGGGGCTCTACCTTACTAGTGGACTCATTAAGAAAATAAAAGGAATCAACATATGTGGCTCTTGAATAAGTCCTAGCTACCTGAATTTTACAGCGTATTCAGTCTCCAGGAATCACCTGATGATATCAGAATCTTGGTGTCATTTAAAATACACAAGTGTGCACACACACGTTTACAGAAATAATACACACATAAAAAAGTGAAATCCAGATTCCATCAAAGTCAATTAGAAAACTCATTTTAATTGTGCTGGAGCCAGGATTTCAGCCTGTGAAGATTATAATTGGAAACTTTAGCTGAATGATTTAAGACTGAAAAATTAATGCATTGATGAGATATTTGAAGATGCTCATTAACTTCATAATTCTGCTGAACATTTATAAGCCTAAATATATTTACCCTTCTCTAACTGTATCTCCAATAAAATAAGACTGAGATTTGAAAGCCAACTGAATCCCCCTCTGCCAGTAACTCTTGTTGCCTTAAAAGCAATGCACATACAGCAATGCAAATTCTGTTAAGTCATAACTACCATTATCTTCTTACTCTTTAAGATACAACTGAGGGCTGTCTCCAGGCTTGCTACAGCTTAATTAACAACTCTGTTGATAGACAAGCTATAAAAGAGCATCTGCAGATCTGCAAAGGAAAAAAGAGTGAAAAAGTAGCAGAAGCATATTTGCATGCTTGAGTTAAACATTTATGGTTTTAATTGGAAATCGGAAAGTCCAATTTTAACAGTACAATTTCCCTTACATGGGAGTAAAGCAAGTCAAATCCTAGATGCTCTGTGATCTAACTTGAGTGTATTTGTCAGGCTGAAGTCCTTTCCCTTCCTTTGTGGAAGAAATGAGATGCATTAGCCCACACCCCAGTACACTTTTACATCGTCCTTTCCTTAACTGCCCTGAAATTGCTTTCCCAGCTGCTTCCAGTGCTTGATCTGAAAGGGAACCGCAGCCTAATGATCACAGACTTGCCCCCTTTGCACAGTGTTTAGGCAGGTGAGCACTTGGGCTTTCTTTATGACATTCTTTGCTTTGGAGCAGAAATGTGGCTTTTTTAATCTCAAAGATCACTTCATCTTTTCCTGCTCCCCATTAGAAAATGTAGCTTTGAACTCATGTAACACTGGAAAGACATATTTGCAGGGGAAGGTATTTACCTTCCCTTGTACAGACCATCACACCTTACAAAAAATAGACATTCTTCTTGAGTGATTTTGACTTCTCATTTTCTAGCTGCTCAACTTATCAAAGGCAACTGCTTCATTGATGTTAGATTCCCACATGCAACTCATAGAGGGTTCTCTGTCACTCACAGAAAGGGAAGTGGCATAAGGAATAATCACAAAGCCAAGAGAAGGCAGTGACAGTACGTACTTCATGTAATGCTTTTTCTCCAGGGGCTGTCTATCATGATGTTTTACCTGTGTGTATAAAGTTGTGTACATCTGCTGTAGTCTGGTCTCAAAATTTCAAGGGACGAGGGAATGTAAAGCTCTGCTATAAGCAATAATTGTGTGCAACTGCCAGTCTGAACTCTATTTGAAAAGGCAAACTTGAAACAGCAGTTCTTTATCCATGTTTCCAGTCCACACAAGCTGTACAAGAGCTTTACATAGTGGCTGGATCCATTATTTCTCCTCTTCAGAAGCACTGCACAGGCAAGAATGGTTGCTGAACTGTTCCCACAGTTCTGATCACATTTTGTCAAAATAGGAAGTAAGCATGAAGCAGAGCATATTTTTTAATCAAGAGAATAGCACAGCTAACAATTAGAACTTCCCCCGAAGATGGGAAGGTTTTTGTGCAACAAGATGAAAAGGGAATCAGTCAAGAATATTTCTTAGCGAAAAAGATTGATATGACTATCCTGAGGCAAATCATCATTGGTGTAATCAGAAGCAGCAGCCGTCAGGGGATAGGAACAGTGTCATAGATTGCCTGACAGAACATGACAACTTGGTTCATAAATAGCTGCTTCTGTGAAAACAGATCCTACAGCAGAGAGGCAAAAACATATTGCAAAGGGAATCAACTTTATGTTGTGCTAGCCTCATTCTAATTAACACGCTAGTCCTCGGGCAAAAGGAGCCTTCCTCTCCAGCCCACATTCCAGATTTCTGGTGTCTCATATCTTCTAAAACAAAAAAGAGAAGGTTCATTTTTCTGGATGAAACCAATCTATCAAATCAGTATAGTCAAAACTATATCATGAGGACAGCCAGACTCTGCCCTAGCAGCACCAACTAAGCAGGAACTTCAGTAGAGACTATTTTTCATCTCCACTTACTGTTTTTTTAGAAGATTGGTATAGTATGCAAGGATATTTCTGAGAAATGCAAGACACCGCTGGGAACTAGGTCTATAAAAAGGAAATGATGTAGGAATAAAAAATTGCAGTGTATTAGAATGAGTATGCACATGCAACGTGAATATATCCATTTTTAATGACACTTTTTATAACTGTCAGTGAAGTAGAAGGTTATGGATTTCTAATTCTGAGAGAGTGGTAGTAGAAAATGATGTCTTCTTCAAACAAGGTCACCCTTACAGAGTGGGCATTTGCCCCAGACAGCTAGATATTGCTAGTCCAGTGCACACAGTACTCACAGTACAGGAAAACACTGCATGTTCTTAAGCAGAGCTACGCAAAGAAGATCAGTAATTATTTAAGGAGAACCGATTAAATTTTGTGCATACCAGGCTATGTTGTCATAACTGAAGCCTCGCACTTTCAGCTTTTTGTAAAGCTGTGGCTCTCAAATGGCATGGATACCAATCACAATCCTTTCCATTTAATCCTTATTTTTCCTTGGTTTTATTGCAGGATAAATGCAAGAAAATATTACCTAACATTCCTGCAGTGTTAAATAATGGACCCAAATGCTAACCGCAGTAAAAAAAGAAAATATTTTGACATGTTATGCAGTGGAGATAACAATCAAAAGAATGGTTCCAGTATTTTGTTGCTTCAATAATTTCCTATGTTTATGCTGACAATTTGTCCTTGGAGATGACAAATTTAGTGGTAAATTTTAAGATTACTGCGTATGTAAGACCCTAGAGCCTGTGCTGCTTTTTCTTTGCCTTCCTGAGTTCATATGTACATCTTTACCCCTCCATATTACAGACACATCTAATTTAATCCATCTGCGATGCAGTTTAGATCTTTATTCTCACAGAAATGCAACAAGGGGTACCTAAAGGACCCAGCTCCTGCACTGGGCCCCAGGCTCTTTGTGTACACCGGGAGAGGCAGTGAAAGGAAGAAAGCCCCCGACTATATGAGAAGCACAGGGAGAGTCTGGCTGAGACGGAGGGAACAGGACACTGCTAACAGCTCCTAGACACCGTCTGGGGAATGGGATAGAGGTAAGGGGGGCAAAAGAGAGTTCTGAGCTGCAGAGGTGCGAGGCGGGTGCCCGCCCTCCGCTGTGGGAGCCCCACAGGCCTCGCCTGGTTCAGCAGTGCCTGCCGGCACCAACAGCCCCAGCCAACAGTCCCAGGGGATGCTTTTAGAAAAAGTGAATCAGAATCATAGAATTACAGGACCGTTTTGGTTGGAAGAGACCTTTGAGATCAAGATCCAACCCTTAACGTAGCACTGCCGAGTTACCACTAAACCATGTTCCTCAGAACTACACTTACCCATCTTTTAAATACCTCCAGGGATGGTGACGCAGACACTTCCCTGGGCAGCCTGTTCCAATGTTTGATAACGCTTTCAGTGAAGAAATTTTTCCTAATATCCAATCCTAACCTCCCCTGGTGCCAACTTGAGGCCATATCCTCTTCTCCTACCCTAGAGAGCAACTCCCACCTGGCTACAGCCTCTGTTCAGGTAGCTGTAGAGAGCGATAAGGTCTCCCCTCAGCCGCCTTTTCTCCAGGCTGAACAACCCCAGTTCCCTCAGCCGCTCCTCACGGGACTTGTTCTCCAGACCCCTCACCAGCTTCCTCGCCCTGTTCTGAACACCCTCCAGTACCTCCATGTCTTTCTTCAATTCCTCAGGACTGCACTTAAGCTTTCTTCCCCTGTCCCAGCAGGTCAGCAAAAGGGTGGCTCAGCAAGGCTGCAGCAGAACAAAAATAAGGGAATGGAGGAGCCCAGTCAGTTGCCGAGCTGCCCCAGGCCTTGCCGACTCCCTCCGGCCTGCCGGCTGTCGAGGGCCCTGAAGCATGGCTGAAGCGACTGCTCTCACCGATTTGCAGGGCAAAACTCCCCTGCAATTGCAAACCAAACTAACATGCCTGGAGTGAAGCTTTTAAGGTTTGAAAAACTTTATCTAGTGGCTGTCACCAAAATATTTTACAGAAGTTTGCGTGTTCCAGCGCAGGGCCGCAAGCACAGATGCCAAAATATAGCTGTTCAAGTGACATCTGTGGGCTCAGCTTTTTGATAAATATTTATACTAAAGATAAGTTGACAAGATTATACGAAGGAACAGCTAATTCATCTCTCTAATTTTACAGTCCTCCAATGATTTCAGCTAAGGACTCTTTTTTCTTTATGTTTTTTTCCTCTCTAGCACAGCAAGTCCACTGCTAACAGACGTGTCTGCTTTCACATACCTTTTAAAATTGTTGTGGTAAGTTTATTTTAAACAGAATCCGTGTTGCTTGACATGGCAGAGGACTGTTTGGGTTCTCAGCGTCTTGTGTGTTAAAGGGTGTGCTGCACACTTGGCTGCACGACATAGGCACGCTTTCAGGACTTTCTTTTAAACCAGGATCAGTTGGAAATTTGTGGGATAGGATTGCAGGACTATTTCGTAGTCCAATTGCTTAGTTTCTCTATGATTTGGATTTCCATGTGCAACTCACCTCATGGGAGAGCTATTGGGATCATTTCTGAGGTCTCTTGAAACAGTCTCATGAAAAGCAACTGAAAAATTAAGCATAGTTATGAAATAGTTCCAGCCTATCATGCAGAAAATAACATCAACATCAGAATAAAGAGTTTCAGTCTCTGCTCCCCTCGCGGTGAGAGGCTCGTCTGCTTGTTATAGTAGGAGGGAGGCATGTCAGTAGTGGAGATCCTGGTTGAGGAAAGAAGGATTTTGGTTTATTTAAAAGGTGTTGTTGAATAAAAGAGCAACTTGCAGCGATTGCTGCAAGAGAAAATCATGATTTTCAATTTTAATAATATTCAAAATAGCCTAATTAAAATCTGAATTTTGCTTTGTTTTTCTTTCTGGGATAAAAACCTGGAAGCTTGGGACTTGCAATTATAAAGATGAATAACTGCATAATAAATACTAATCTGAGCCTTAGTAATTAGACCCTGCAGCATTTTGATTTTTAAATGAGAATCTGGTTCTGAATGGGTAGACAAGAAAGGCAAGCAATGTTTAACAGATGTAAAGAAGTAGCTTACAGTCATCTTTGTACAAGACTGGTGTATGTGTGGCGTGCGTCAGTACACAGAACTTACGCTGTATTTTGCCACAGGGAACTTGATAATATTTATTTGTACTCAGCTATAATCTAAAGGCACCTGTCATAACAGATAGGGCTTGGATGTGACAGTCTTGAACGTAGTCAAAATAAACAAGGTGCCTGGGATCTAGCCACAAAAGCAAAGGAGCTTAGGAATTGGGCGTAGAAAGTCTTGTCCCTCATGTCACCCTGTATACCTTGCAATAAAATGCAGAGCAACTAGCTGTTCAAAGTGAAGATATATGTCTAGTGACTTGCCATTTCATACAGTCAGTAATCTTATGTTTGTACTACACATTAAACCAGATTGAGGCACACAGCAAAATTCTTGTTAGATTATTTTTTTAACAAAATTTTAAATTCCTAGACTAGAAGCTGGATCACACTCTAATAGTTAAAGAACAACATCTCCATCTGAGTTTCTTATATTCCTAATCCTAGAATTCCAGGAATAAGTATAGGAATTTATGTAAATGATTACTTTTTAATCATCATGTAAATGGTGAAAATAAAATGATTACTGTCTATTATTCTACTTGTAATATGGATATGTAAGGGAGTTTTCTCTGCTGGATCTGTTGAGAGGAATTTATTTTATTGATGTGTGATATGCATTTAAAGAAAAATTTTGAAGGCAGAAAAAATAATGAAACGCAATACGAAAAAAGAAAATCTAAACTTTTTCTGTTCTGAAGCAACTCTCAGGAACACAGTAAATTCAGGGTTTAAAAACTGCATGAGCCTTCACTTGTCTTCACTATGATGTTTTCCCACCAATTAATGTAGTGCAATTTTACAGCAATTGTACAGTGGATTTAAGTATAATAGAACTTATTTGGGTTAATTTTCTATCCAATATTTTGTCTTTCAGCTATTTTAGTCTTGTTCTTTCAAGTTAGAATGAAGATGCCTCTTCTGTGGATAGAAGCAAACCCCAAATAATTCAGTATTCACATCTTTCCTTTGACCTCACTTATCCCATTTGCAAGCAAACCAGGCATCACTGATAAACTGAGTGCAGTGACTGCTGAAGTATTGATTCATTATTGTCTCATACTTTTGCCATTGTATCCATATGCTGAGACTTGATTTAGACTAGAATTCTGTTTGGTGGGATGGTCTGTCATGTGCTTCCATGCTCCCTTGAAGACCAAAGGTCCTACTTCCTACAAACTGCTGTAGAACAAATACTATTACACATGTTAAATCCTGGTTCATTTAAGTGGAAATATATGAATAAGATTAAATGTCTGGCTTGGTTGAGAATTAGATTTTTAAAATTCAAGAGCACTGAGGTATCACTCAACCTCTTCTCTAATCAGAGCTCTGTTCGGATACCTAGGTATTGAACTGGCTTATGTTTGATGTATTTGGTTTGTATTTTGCAGGCTTTGTTTTGGTAAAGGGTTTGTTGACTGATGGGAATCCTGAGTGTTTACTCATTTAAATGGCTTACATTCAGTGCTTTTAGACTCGGAAAAAATGAGTTTATGCCAGCTCTCTCCTATTAAAAATTACGATTAGTCTGAATCATCATCGGATTTTTATCACTCTTATTTCCATTCCTTATTTGGAAGGAGAAAAATACACATTGTAGGTTCAACCAGTTTTTTCATCCTCTGTTACCTGCAGCAGGTGACAGCTTCCAAAAAGACGAGCTCCTCTGGTTCTGACCTACTCCTTTACCTATGTTTTGTGCCCCTTGCCTTCCTCTTAGCTCTGTGCTCCCACTACTTACCTTCTTCAGACCATGTCCTCTTTGAGCTGATTCAAATAGCTAACCAGACATAAAACTAGCTCAGAAAAATAAAATGGATGTGCTCTTGCTGCAGTGACAAGCTGTATCAGCTAACAAAGGGGTTTGAGCGCAGTGGTGCAAGGAAGGAGCTGGAGGAAGCAGCAGTATATTCTCCTTCTACTACAAAAGAGCAGGTAGTTGGATTTAAGTTCCTTTTAGGATCACAACTTGGATAGCTTCTCAGTTCTTTGACTTGGCTTGCTAACTAGCAGGATAACAAAGCATTTAAATGGGGGAGGTTGCTTGATTGCAAAAGCCAGCAGTGGGGTCAGGCTTGCACAGACACCTGTGAATTTATTCTGCTCAGCTCCCTTTCTTACTGTTATGCTCTGCTTTTTGCTGAGTTAATTCTCTGCTACCTTAGTGAGTTGAAGCCCCTCACGGAGGGATTCAGTGAATGCTGGTGCTAGCACTGGAGCACTCCTTTTTTAGTGACACCATGTTACAAACTCAGCCCTCTCTGCCCAGCTGAACAGTTTCATGAGCATCAGGCTGCAACTCTTAGTCTCATGAACTGCTGGGATGATAACAACAAACTGCAAAAATGCATCTTGATAGTCCAGGTGGAGGGAAAAAGAGAGGGGTGGGGAGATGGAAAGGACCTCTCGCTTTATTTTTTTTCTGTACAGCAGTATCCGTTTCCATTGTGTTTCACACTTTGGATCTGATAATATGCTTAGCAGTGGCTGCTAACACAAATAGGAATGTCATAACTTGCTCTGTTCTCTCTGTCTTCCAAGTTGGTTCTAACAAAAAGTATGCTTCAATTTTAGTTACTTAATTTAATTCATTAGTTAGCAACCAACAAGACAGAGCTAATATCTCCTTTTTTACACTTAAAGTATAGAGCCTGAGTTGACTTTGATGGATAATCCAACCCAAAGTTTAAGAACATAAAATTAAATCCTGAGGATAGTCAAAATATTTATTAAAGCAATGGATCTATTTAAACCAGAAAATTTTATAAGATAGTTGGAACGCATTTATTTGCATTCATCTCAGAGTCTTTTCCTCCAGCTTTAGCACTAGAATTTTTTTTTCCCATGATATAGATATTTTGGTAACATGGGCATTTAAATCTAGATACTTTACCCTGTTCATGTAATTCCTATCCTTTTATCCCAGCATTTTTTCTTGGCCTTTTGGCTATAATCAGGTAAGTATCCAGCACTCCCATGGTACGTTATCTTTCAGGTGCATGAGCTGGGCTGATCCAATAGGTTTATTAATCTTTGATTATAATACTGAATTACTGTCAAAATAAGATAACTTATTTGCATCCACTTAATGCTACATTAACTAGTAGTATAAAATAATGTGGTGGTAACCTTATTGTCACTGGTAACTGGTATATAAGCAAGATTATGAGGTTTTAGTCCTAGGATAATGTAGTTTTATGGAGTAATCAGATGATGTGGAATGAGACTGTGCTGTTAAACAAATGATTCTTTGCTCCCTTCAGATCAAAGAAATAGTATGAGAAATCACCAGGAGGTGATTACTAGTGGTGGGGGTTTACCTGTAGCTAAGCACATATTTGAAAAAAGTCTCCCTGACTTTTTTTAAGCTTTCTCGTATTGTTTCCAGGAGAAGAATAGGATTTGGCAGCATTCCTCTGTAAATCAATCATTACAGCCTGGGTCTGAAGCCAAATGAAATAGATAAAAATTTCTTTGACTGCCCAAGGAGATAATTCCCTGAGTGTGGTGTGTAGTCTTGGTGATAAAACCTGTTTCATTGCTAAGCTTTTTTTAAACGATGCTGTCACACTAGGATTGGGGAGAAGCTTCAGAATTGTAATCACAAGCGAACAGACCTGTACCACAGTGGGGCTCTTCTGCCTTTCTGTCACTGTGGTCACACTTCCTGAAGCATAATTTAATTTTGGTATTTGTTTTATACGCCGTTTTTTTTTCTCCATCTTTTTCACTGTTGATTTATTTTTCTTTTGTTACCCTTCTTCTATATGCGGTGATTTTTCTTTCTGGCCTTTTATTATGTTTACACAGATTTGCTCAAAGGCTCATAGGAATCCTAGGAAACTCTGCCTTCATGTAGAGAATATAAGATGCGCTATGAGGTAGGGGAAGTGCTTTGTTATAACATCTTTTTCAAAAAATCACTGTAGACTACTGCCAACAGCTTCTGTTTCACTTAAGTGCCTTTCATTGAGAGTCTGGTCTGCTAAGTGACAGTAACCTTTGTGCAGTTGAGAAAGCAATGCTTGCACATTGTAATTGTAACAAAATGGCACGCTTTCCACTTTCTTTCTAAAGCAGTACAGCTGTGGCTCCACAGCTAGGCACAAAATAATCCTTGTTTCAAGAGGTACTCTGCTTCTTGCTGTAAATATAGCTATTCTCCCGATCAGGGTCATACATATACACACTCTAATAAATTAATGCTTTCTCTTCCACTGCCCTGAACAATTTTACTCCAGTTCAGCTAGTTCTGATGACAGCCTCATAAAGCTATGAGTTGCCGCTTGTGACGCTCAGGGTATATGGTGCAGTGACCCTGAGACTCTCCAGTAGAATGCACCCAATATATACTGGGTTGTCTGTTTACAAAAATCTATACCAGGTTTTAAGAGCAAGGATAAGAAGGAGCTTATCAGAATGTTACAGGGAGAGAATCCATTCCTCAGTTTTAAAGTAGAACCGTTCAAATTACGCACTTAATTTCAGCTGGACTCTGAAACAGAAAAGGGATAGCATGTTTAGCTTAAGGGAAGGTATTCATGGAAAGTTATTGATGATTTATTTTAACTTGTATCTGGTAGTGGAAATCATATTTTTTCCATGACTGGAACTATGAAGTCCTTAAATGCGTATTTTTTCTCTCATATTTCTAGGATAAAGATACAGATTTTGCATAAAAGGATGATGCTTATCAGATGATAAAGATATCAGCTCTCACCTAATCATATCTTTAGTTCCAAGAAATTCAGATATAAAATCTCATCTCTCTCCAAATACTGATAAAGCTATTTTGGTCCAGTGAGGCATTCTTGGCATATGAAGGTATTAACATCTGTTATCTTGTCAAAATTAGGTTTAGACAGGGCAAATTCTGTGAAAGTGAGATGTCCAGATTTGCAATGAGACCTAGCATTTGTGTCAGCGCCTAACATTAAAGTCACGATTTTCAACCTAGTATAAGGTGGAAATTAAAGTTACAGAAATTGACTGAATGCCTATCTGGCTTCAGAGCAAGACATTTGTTTGTTGTTACAGGACCCTCCATGTGGGAATTTCAGACAAACCAGGAGATTCCCTGCAGGCAGCCCCTGCAGTGTATAGGACAGTTCATAGGTACTATTTGCATGCCTCAATGTGTTGATTACTAAGCTTGGGAGGACCAGGAGACAGCTATATGTAAGAATTTGGCAGAACAGTTCAGGGAAACTCGCCTAACCCAGATGAAGACACCAGGGACCCTTGTTGCCATCCAGACAGCAAACGAGGTTCTGTTAAAGAGATTCTTCATGTGAGTGTTATGGTATGCAAAAGATCCTGGTAAATTACGGTTTTTAATAAACTCTCTGTGTCTGTACAACACTAGAGAAGAGTTATGTCATGATATGAAGTTATACTAAGATTTGAGGACTTTGTCTCAGACCCTTTCAGTTTGATTTATGTACCATTGCAGCTGTGATCCTGCACGTGGATCCTCTAGAAACCAAGTAAGGCAATAGAAGACATATTTCTGTGTAATACATGTCACTGATTATAGATAGCATATTAATATGCATCAGTGGAAGAACATTCACGAGTGAATTTTGTTAATCAGTTGCTCAGTGCATGCTAAAAATTATTGCTGGTGCACTATAATAAGATTTAACGTTATACTGGTTCATCAGTAAGATTTCTGTTAACCAGCGAAGTCTGTAACCAAGTATTTAATACAGCATTTTTTCTTTACATTATTCCCAAATAACTGAGTCTTAGAACTGATCCAGATTTCACAATACCATAAAGTATGGCCAAAGTCTATTAGTAGGGAATGTAGTTAAGTCTTGTGTTCGTGCCCAGGTAGTATCCTAAATTCCTGAGTCTGTACTTGTGAGTGGCATTCACCACTGATACTTGTCTGTATGAGGTTGAAGACTTGGCCATACTACAAAATTCTATATTCAAAAGTGATTAGCTGCAGTAATTATCTGATGTTCCTGCCAACAAATAATCTTTTCAGTGTCAAGTCACCAGCTTGTATATGGCGCTCAGGACTGCACCACTGACTTTTATAGAATCACAAGACTCACAGAATGGCTGAGGTTGGAAGGAACCTCTGGAGGTCATCTGGTCCAACCTCCCTGCTCAAGCAGGGCCACCTAGACCCAGTTGCCCAGGGCTATGTCCAGATGGATTTTGAGTATCTCTGAGGAGGGAGACTCTACAACCTCTCTGGGCAACCTGTGCCAGTGCTCAGTCACCCTCACAGTGAAAAAGTGTTTCCTGATGCTCAATGCAGATGTTTTAGTTTGTGCCCCTTGCCTCTTGTCCTGTCACTGGACACCAGTGAAAAGAGTCTGCCTTTGTCTTCCTTATACCTCGCCCTTAAGTATTTATATACATTGATGAGATTCCCACTCAGCCTTCTCCAGGCTAAACAGCCCCAGCTCTCTCAGCCTTTCCTCATGCTCCTTGAGGCCTTTTGCTGGACTTTTGCTGGACTGTCTCCAGTAGTTCCGTATCCCTCTTGTACTGGGGAGCCCAGAAGTGGACATAATACTTCAGGTGTGACCTGGGGTTCTGCCTAGAGAACTGATGGATCTTCTGGGGACAAGGTCCAGGATTATCAGAGAACTCCTGAGCAGGAATCTCCCAAAGGGCAGCCAAGAGAGGTGGCAGTCTCTGGGTTGTGCTCTTTTTCCAGGGTGAAAGCAGCTTTTAACTATGTAACTAATTGTGGAAAGAGGAAATGATGTATCAGTGTGTTTTCCTGAGAATTTTCTTGGCAGATGGGGCCTTTTTGGCTGGTATCTTTAGTCCTGTTCTCTGGAAGAGGATAACAGCAGTGGAAAGCCACTTCAGCGAAGGGCCTTAGATAGGGTCAAGGCAGGAATACTAACACCATCAGAAGCAGACTCATAGATAGGAAGTGACAAGCGGTACCAGAGTATGTTTACAGGCATGGAGTATCTTGCCCACTGTGCTTGCTTCGAGGTTTAAAAGTAGCTCAGCTGCTAGAGTTCTGGGAGACATTAAACACAGGGTGTTTACTCTCTAAATCTCTTTGCCATCACACAAGTTTTGTAGCTACAGGCACTGAGCAATTGTCCTGGTTCCGGCGGGGACAGGGTTAATTCTCCCCAGGCTCCGGCAGGGATACAGGTATATTCCATGCCCACTCGGAGCTGCCGGGGGAGGGGGCAGGAAGTCGCCGCTTGGAGCGGGCGGGGGCGTCCCGCGTCCGGTCGGTGAGTGGCGGTTCCGTAACCGTGTTTGTATATTCCTCTATCCGTGTTGTGAGAAACGCTCCTTATCCATTAGCAACGGCTCAGGCAGTGAACGATACGAAGCACATTTTATTTAAACATTCTTGCAAGAACGGGTGAGCTAGCAAGTAGGCACACTTCTGGTCCTTGAAACACACCTTTTTATTTCCTAATCCCGGCCGAATTTTCCCTCCCGTTTCCCATTGGTTAGGTACTTCAGGGTTCATGGTCTGTCCGGAGCGCCTAAAATCCTTCCCGGATGTCCTGCCTCTGTTTACCTCTTCTTATGCTACACTTAAAGGGACTATCTGACTAGTTTATTTCTTTCCTTTTCGGTAAAGTTGCTCAATGTCATTAGCCCTGGTGAAATGTTTGACTACCCTTCTAGACATTAATCCGGTAAGAATCAGTTTGTCCTTTTGTCTGTGTAATAAGAGATGTTATACAAGCCTTTGCTGGAACCTCTTTGTCTAGTCATTCCCTTATCATGTCACTTCTGATGGAAACGTCTTTTCTCCGTTGCAAGAGCAATACCTGCCTTTCTTACAGTGTTATTGTTGTTTTCTTGTTTTTTAAACCCACGGGTTTTGCCTTTTTCTTCTGATTTTCCCCTGTATTGGGGAAGCTCGAGAGAGAGGCACGTTGTTCTTCGTTGCCATCTGAGGCCAAACCACAACAGCAATTTCACCACAAATTCTGCTGCTTCTCTAACACTCATGAATATCAGGTGAAGCTCATTACTTTGATTTTCATATGAGCACTGACAGAGTCACAGAGGCATTTTCTGAAACGTTTTGTGGGGGGTAATCAGCTCATGTCTACTACAGCAACATTTTACTAGACCCGGCTATAGGAAGTTAGATCAAATATAGAATTTGTTAAGTCTCCTATCCCTACTCTCACATTAGGCATATCAAAATTACCAGGTTTATCCATACTGACATTAATGTATTTATCTACATACTGAGCTGTCTGAAGAATGATTGCCTCAATGTGGCTGGAAGGGCTGTTGTGGCTCTTTAATAATGTTTTCCAAAAAATGGTGCTATGCATATTTCTGCATCTGATTACATATTCTGATTTTTGTTTTTCCTTAGAGTACCAATGAATAGCTTTTTTGTCTGTTCTCACTTTTGAAGATCTTGACTATAGTATATTGCTGTACATTTCTAAAACACTTCACACATGGTATTCCAAATGTGCTTTAAAAGTTGTTGGTATTACATCTTACAAGAAAACATATCAGTGACGTGCATGTTGATTCCTGTGCGGTCTGTGAGGATGCAGTAAAACCTTCAGGGTATGTACTCCTCACAATATTAGACCAAGCAAATATTCTGACTACCAAACTCCAAGTGTAAAAGGATCCAGTAAGATAATTCTACTGGTGAAAAAAGGTGGGTAAACTGTAGCCGGTTATCTTTTCAGGCAGCAGCCTAATGGGCATTGCAGGCAAGTTTTGAATCTAATTAACGCAACTGCATAAAAATCATGCATTCTATTGAAAAACAGCAGTAGGTAAGGAACCTTAAATGTTATGACTCAGCAATCTTAGATTACACAATAGATTTTGTTTTATCACCAAAGTCAAAGTAGGATTCCGGATTATTTCACTCTTGATCACAAACGTAAGAGCTGATATACTCGGATAGGTCAAAGACCTGTGTACCTTCTATCTGACAGGAGTCAACAGGAGATGCCCTGGTTAACAGAGGCAAATTCTTCAGCTTTCAACAGCCAGCAATTTAGGGACTTCCTGAAGTGCTTTCCTTTCTGTTTAATAGATACTGGTCTACATCCCCAATATATCTGCACAATACTACCTGCTCTCTGCAAGACTGTATGCAGGGAGTTTCAAAATTTTGTAGTATTTCTTATAGCTATCTTTAAAACAGCTATCTGAGGATTTAACCAGGTGTTCTTAAATTTCAAGAAACAAGGAATAACTATTCATTCATGACCATTCACAATTTACAGATTGCCTTTACCTAATATCCTCTTAGTCATTTCTTTTCCAGGCTGAGATATTTTAATCCACTTAGTCTCTCCTTCTCCAAAGACCTTACTGTGCTTCTCTGATCATCTGTGTCAGCAGTTCAGCACCGTTTCCAGATTTGCCTGAGGTGGGGTAATCACACAGAGAAGCAGTGGCTGGGATGTAGGACCACAGTGGATAGATACAGCAGTATAAGGAAGCTTCGTATTTCACCTCGAAAAACTCCTTTTTCTGTTGCTGAGAGTTGAGGTTGAGTCTGAGAAAAACTATTGGGTTTTGGATTTACGTGGGTTTACGTTTACTCTTCACAGTGACTAAAATCTTGGTCCTAGTCTATTGTCATGTGCATATCATTGAGGTGGTATTTTCCACTGCTAATTTCTAATCTAATTGAATCTTCTATTTTTTTGCCTGGCCACTTAGTGTTGTGATATCCGTGTAGATCTGTGTAGTCTGGTTCGGAGAATTCTGAACAAGTCCAGTAACATTAGGAGCTCTGTGTCACTGAAGTGTTCATCCTTTTTTCCAAATGTTATATGAACATGCTGAACAGCATGATCCTTGAGAAATCCTGAAAATAACCTCACTTTACTGTGGAAACTGACTATGTTTTTGTCTTTTAACCTTTTCCTCCAAATTTCTGGTTTATGACAAATTTGGGGATGAAAAACAGATTGAATACATACTTATTTTCTATTTAACTAGTACTCCTGTAATTTTGGTCATCTATCTAATGCTTTGTGGGCTGCTTAAAGTTGTTAAAGACACAGTGTTTTGCTCATAAAATTGATTTCTTTCTGCAATACGCTGTCTAACTTAATATGTTTTTTGAGGGGTAAAAACAAGGGAGGGGAAAATAGACAAATAGGGGAAATGCTCTGGGGAGGAGAAAGACAAGGAACAACTGTCAGTTATCAAGTACCTCCACACAAAGCAACATTTGTAATCAGAAAAGCCCAACCCATGTGGATAAAGCCATCCCAGATGACTTCTAATACATAGACACTTAAGCTTTAAGTTGCCTGCTTTACAGATACTACTCTTAAGGATACTGTTAACTCTGCTGATATTATGCTACTAATATTTATCTTTGTTTCTCGAGATTTGCATCATTTCTCTATTCTTTTGCCTGTATTTAGGTGGCATCTGTTACATCTTTATATCAACAAATTCAGAGCTCCTAAAAGCAATGAAAGAATTACGCTAGATTGTATTGAACTGGTGCAGCCGTACAGTTCTGGTGGAACATAAGACCCAGTTTAAAGCAAAATCATCTGATACTGTAGTCTGAGTTCAATGATTTTCTTTAAGGAAAAGGCTCTTCAGACTTCAAATATGTATTGAGGACCCTTAGCTTATTGTGCTACAATATTCGGAACTGATACACCAAGCAAACAACAGACTCACTTTTGTCATGCAGAAGGCTGTGCATCAGAAATAGAGAACAGGTTTATTTGAGATTGTCCTTGCACTCATGTGAGATACAAAACTGTTAAATATTTGGTAGTGTTTTCTGTCAAGTCTTATAATCTGAAGAAGCCAAAACATTCTTGTGTATCTAGTTTTGAAATTATATGAATAGTTTTATAGTCTAGACATACAACTTACTTTAAACATCAAATAACTTGGCTGCTTCCATCATTTTTATTTGAAAGGTCATATGTACAATTTATTTCTACGTGACTATGATCACTTTTTATGTAAGCTCTTGTGTTTAGATACAATGTGCTTTTAAATGAAGGTCTGAATATATTTGCTGAACATTAGGGAACAACAAACTTGTCGTACTGCTTCTGATTATTTAATGTGAGTTATTTCTGCAAAAGATTACTTGGTAGCAAATGTCCTTTATGCAAGATTTTGTACAAGACTGGGTCTTGTCTCCTTTTCACTTGGGACACTAAGACAGAAACTATTTCCTAGCTTTGCACATACTATAGCTACCAGCTGATTTAGCTGACTGCTCTTGTTAAGCTCTTCTATGAATCTATTGATCGCTATTAAGAGCCTTTCACAGATAACTTTCTCTCAGGGCTTGATAATTGTGTTGAAAGCCTTTTCGTGTGGTCTGTGAAATACATGGCTTTTCTTCTGAATTTGTTTTATGCACACAGAACATGCACAGATGTGCATCCATCTGCCTAAAATCAGCCGTCCAACATAAAGCTATGTTTATATTGCTGCTTTGTTGTTGGTTTTTTTTTCTGTTATTTGCAATATGTCCTTGACCTTTCATCCAGTTGAAGATGCCAATTTGTCTCAGATCTTATGTATAAAGAGAGCTAGGATAATAGAAAACGCACACACAAAACTCTCTCCTTTCTGATAAGGACTGTATAGAGCCTTTTTCTGGAAAATCTTTCTTGCAATTTAAAGCTCTCAGTTGCAATTTTTGAGCTAGGAATACCCCCAAAAGTTGCAAATGTTCAATGGCTTGGACAGTCAGGACACTTTTATTTGAAATGTGCACGTAGAAGCCTTCGATTGAGCATCCTTGCCTGCAAGTTTGGCTATAAACCTTAATGTCAGTGGATAAAGACAAAGAAACCTGTCAGGTTTCATTATCTGTGCAATATAACACCATTGAGGGAAATATTCTCCTCTGGCTCCTAATCCTCCTTATCTTTGGTACATGTTAAAGCAGAATGGCTGAGTTTCTTTCATAAATTGCCTGAAGCTTATTATCATGGGAAGACTGTCATCCATGATTAAATGCAAATCTGCTTTGGGAATAATTACTTTGAAAATGCGTGTAGGTAACAAGGTTGCATTATACCTCATGTTTCTCAAGTTGGCTGCAGGCGCAGGACCTACTTTCAGATGTTTGACTGTTGTCATGTCTGTTGCTTCCAAAAAAAATATGTACCATCTTTTAGTATTTTTTTTAAATAGAGCAGTAAAGAGAATCATGACAGTTGTAAGGAGTCAATTCTTGCTGTCAGTACTTACATGCATAATATTTCTTTTTGAAATAATTTTGATTTTTTTTAAGATTCTAAAACACTTTTTTTTCCCCACAAATGCAGATATTCTGGTTAAATAGAATGCAATAATGAAGCAGTTATGTTTTGAAAAAAGCTTTTCAAGAAACTATTGCAATTGGAGAATATAAAAGGAACATGTAAACTTTTTGAAGTAGTGTTCTCGGCACTGGATTGCTAAGTAAGGTACTCAGAGCAAATATAGAAGTGACTGAGTTAAAGTCAGTGCCTATTTCTTTTCATTAGTAGGGCATACAACTTGGATGAAGTTGTGATTTCACATTTAGAGGAAATTACTAGACTGTTAAAATTCTTCCAGATGTAATAAATAGTCAGATCCCTTAAACAGAAATGGCACAAAAGCACAGCGCTGGGTGCATGACTCAAGTCAGAGGCACACCAGCTAACACTTCAACCGTGTCTTATATACATTCAATATTGCATACGTATTTACTATTTTGGACAGAGTAATTGTTTATAATGATTGATTATTATTAGTCCTTTTTCTCTTCTATTTGTGTGTTTCCATCTGAATTGTTTCTGATGATCGATGATCTTCAGCTCCCTTTTCCCATGCATCTGTTTCCTTCTGGTAGGATCAGCTCCCTTTTCCCATGCGTGTGTTTCCTTCTGGTAGGATCGATTATCATCAACTCCCTTCTCCTATGCATCTGTTTCCTTCTGTTAATCACTTGTGGAGTCTTTTGGAGAAGTTCTCTTTTGTTTCTCTCAGATGTTTTTCTTCATGATGTTTTTCTTCATAGTTGCTGTTAGTTGTTATCTTTGAGGTTTCTCATGTTTCCTAATTTACTAAAGGTTAGTTATCCTTATAAGTCGAAGATTTATAGCCTTGTTATTATGGCGAAAGCCAACAATACCTTCACTATTTTTCACACAGATATTATAAATAATTTCCCCTGTAGTGCCCTGAGTCCTAGCCAGCACTGAACACTCAGCCCTTGAACAGAAATTTGCTGAAGATTCAAAAATGATTTGATGAGGTTTCAGAGAAATGAGCTATTCACCAACCTTGTAAACATTTGTCAAGCTTCATGCCAAATACATCAGTGTCTGCTTTACCACACACATAAGGGAGCAGGAAAACCAAAAGTCAGAGAAAGTGGCACCTAAAGAAAGAAGGTTTACACTTTCTTGTTTTTTACAGATTGGAATAAAAGATCATTTCTTTTTAAAAGCCATGCTGATGTTATTTTGAATGTGAATTGCCTCTAGAGATCCTGCAGACCCTTTCAAAATACTGATTTGTTAAAGAAGCAAGAAAAGACACTGTCGTGCATCACTTCCTCTAAAAATGTTGTCCACAAGTTCAGACCTCAGACTCAGTGATCCTGGGCTGCAGGTCCTATTTTGCTCTAACAGGCTGGTGCTCGTGTGACCCTCTAAGAATGGTGGGAAGACAAATACAGAGATTTTGCAACAGCTATATAATAAGACTTGAATTAAAAGAGGGTGGTAGACAGTGAGAAATGTGTCTATTAAATACTTACTAGAACAGCTTTAGGAAGCTTACATGAGGTCAGACACTGCTTTTCTTAACCACCTGTTAAATTCTCTATTTTGTTGAAATCCAGAAGTCCAAACTGATACCTATTTTTAGATATTTACTTGCATCAGATATGAGGCCAAATAACAAACAATCTTGAAGGTTTACATCCATCTTGACTCCGGTTTGGATTGGCAACTTGACTGTTTTAAAAGAGTAGAATGTTTGATCCCCTGGAATGCACTCCCAAAGGAAAACCTTGCATCACAAACATTTAAAATGGGATCTGCAACAGGCTTGACAGAGACCTTAGTCAACAACAATCCTCCCCTGATTGTGCAGTGCACAAATAATGACTCCACCAGATCATTTCTATTTGTGTCTCCCATAGCTTAATGATTGTGGTCCCTTTGCCCCTGCTGCTGTAGTTCGGGTGTACTTTATTTATTTTCGATTCTGCTTGGATCAGGGAGGATGGATGCAGTAGTTAATGGCAGGTATAATGTTCCGGTCGTTACAGAATCAGATGTCACTTTGACATTTTTCTGACTCACTTGGTGCC
Organism: Chroicocephalus ridibundus; assembly: GCF_963924245.1. Lineage (NCBI taxonomy): Eukaryota > Metazoa > Chordata > Aves > Charadriiformes > Laridae > Chroicocephalus > Chroicocephalus ridibundus. Next base: position 135,582,479 of record NC_086284.1, on the reverse strand, counting down.
TTTGTGTCAGATGCCTTCATAAGCCCAAGGGGCAAGACTTGCTTCATTAGTGTAAATGGAATTTCAGGAGTATAATTAGCAGGTGCTACATTGGCCTGGCAACCATCGAAGTACTAAATTAAGAATCAGCAGAAAATTGAATTACTCAGATGTATAATGGTTACAAGGAACGTTTTTCTCACCTGTCAATTGCAATCTGTTCCGCTGGAAAAAACAAAGTTTGCTGGCAGAAGAATGCAACCCTTGCTGGTAGTTCCCGTTACATGACACTGCAGGAATTTGTTGAAAAGGGCATCAAAAAAGAAGAGTCTGCCCCTTGTTGGTTTTTCTTGTCATCCCAGTACGTAATTCCAGTTCTCAGGAACAAACTTATGCTTTGCTATTTTAGCTACCTGTTAACTTACATGCTCTAGTTATTTGCTGCATAACAATTTTGGTGGTAGGAACCAGGTAGTGCTGAGCCTGCCAAGACTATTTAGATCAACACTTCCATATTTATTTAAATATCCTTCATTGGTGACAGCACACCATGATTGTCAAATTTTTCTGCAACAAAGACCATATGTGAAAAAGGTGGCATTTTGTCCCACCTTGATTTCTTGGTGCTGCATGAAGAAAATAAGAGCTGCCGGCAAAGTATGCAGCTAGCATGTTGGATTTGGCTGGGATGTACTGTGCTCTTTCACTTTACATTGAGGTTTGCTCCATTTTTTGATCATTTTATTGCATCGTATCAATGCTCAGGCAAATAGAGACATCTGAAAATAGACTAGGCAAACGGTCAATACTGCCTGTCACAAATAATTATCAGCTAATGGGATTCTGATGTTGGGCTATTTGCTGCTGTGCACACAGTAGCAATGATTGCAGGTGATACAGAGTATAAGCCAAATGGCATTCATTTGCAATGAAAGAAGGCTTGACAAGTATACTCCATCACTAGTGCTGGCAACAGAAAGCTCATCTCTGCTTTTTCAAAGACTGACTCTGTTTCCATTGTCCTATTCTTGGGATTTAATGCTCGTAACGATCCATGTTTTCTTCCTTCAGGAGGGGTAGAGATCAGATTATGATGAAACTCAGATTAAAGTAAACAGGCTTGGAATCTAAACTGGATTGCACTAACCCACAGTGTGGATGCTTTAATGTAATATACTGTAATTCTGGCAGTAATTTGTTGTGAAATAAAGGAAGGACCTGGAGTAGGCTCCGATAGTAGATACATATACCTAACATTGAGAAGAGTCTCAGTTACTCTTGCTCAACTAATTATACATTGTTAAAATGTCATTCCATCTTCTTATGTGACAAAGGTATGTGAAATCCTAGTAATGATCTTAATACAGACAACTCTGTTTATATTTAAACAGATGAATTGTGTGTATATAGACAGATGAATGTACACATATGATACTATTTTCTACAGTAAGTAATATCTACATGAACACTTGCATGTCCATAACCTTTTGACAAAAGACAGAAAAAGTCGTGAGAGACTGTAAGATTTCTGTTGCGCTGCCAGCCGCCTGGGTTCAGAGTTGACAGTCTGCACTAATTACTTGGCCGTCAAAGTTTTTCACTTCACTCCCTGAGGTCTGCCAGTGTTGAAGTGAGTTTAGGAGTTGGTGCAAGTTGCATGCAGTTTGTGAAAGAGAAAATGTTATTGTTTCTAGCTGCTCAAAGACCAAGCAAAGCAAAATGTCCCTTTTAAATAACTGTTTTATACGGGGAGTGAGTTTTTTCATAGGACTACTGTGCCTGGCAGCAAAGTTGGCTTTAGAGTTGAAGGAAAAGCACTTGTGATCTGCAGGATACAAATCCCTTGTAAATTTGGAACTGGAGAGAAACTCTTTTCTATAATTCAAGAGGCATTATACAAAGCTACAGAAATGTGGGTGCAAATGTAGCCTCACAGTGATGTGAGGAAAATTTCTCACGGCTCAAAGGCTTGGTTTGGACTGGATGTGAACCCCAGCCTTCCTGCATAGATTTGGTCAAAGTCCCTACCTCTGGCAGGTGGGACATGCTTTGCTTTAGATTAGGGCTCTTGGAAGAAATCATTCTCTACTGAGGTCCATTCTAGCCTCAATTTGTCCACCTAAGCCTGAAAGATTACTTACACTCTATAAATAAGCTTAGAAACTTGCCACAGCAGCTCTGTTAGTAATTTCTTAAATCATTTTTGTCTTTAGCGGTAGGTTTATATGGGGGAAGCATAGAGGTAGAGTTTCTGTTACTAACTTATTATATGCACACCTACATTTAGACTAATTATCTCTCAAAGTTAGGAAATATATTCTGCTCAAGGCCAACAAAACAAGGTTGGAGTTTGAGAAATTTAATAAATGGAAACATTAGAAATATTTTGAAAGGTTAAGCTGCCTTCTTTAGAAATTACTTTTTCTTACAGGAAGACTCCTATTTAGATGAGATCTGCCATGAAAAAAATGAGCTTACTTGTTAAAAAAATTACTATTGGTAGTCTAATTTCTATATGTAGATATGAAATACAGTATTTAATGAACTTGGATCTTCATTTTTTGGTTTAGTGAGCCTTTCTTTTCCTTGGCCTTTGAAGGAAAAAATATGTTAATTACATCAAAGCTGTAGAAAGCCTCTCTAAAAATGTTCATCCTTTGTGTAGTAAAGGATTTTAAAAGGTACAGTGTGCACCTCTGAAAAAAACAAACAGGGACAGCTTAGCAATTAGTCCAACTATTCCACTTTTGCTATTGGGGAAAATACTTTGGGACCATCTTCCCATACTCCTTGTGGACATGCTGTTAACTTTTTTATGGCCAAGGACCCACAAGGTGCTTTTTTTTTTCTTCCTGCGTACCAGGGTTTTGCTGTAATGCAAAGCTTCAGAAAACAACGGCCACTCACTCATTCTACTCAAGGGACTGATCTGCCATTATCCTTACCCAGATATAGACTCAGTAATTTAGTGTAAACAGCTTCCAGTTTAAACTGGAATGTTGTTTTTTTCCTTGGCACACTTTCTGATGTATTCTGCAGTTTTTCCCCCATTGTAATTCTTTCAGCTTCAGCTCATCCCACATCTGGATCTTAAAGCTTAACTTCCTATTTTAAACATCTTCATTTTCTGTAAATATTTCCATTTTTTTGTGCATTCTCTTTCAAAGAACTGCCCTCTCCTGCCTACTGCTTTCAACATGTTTCCTTTTGCATTGATGCTTCTAGTCCATCGAATGGTACTGTTGTGGGCAGTTTGCAGTTAGTAACCAAGTGTGCTGTAGTCAGTTGTTGCCTTTTTGTACAGTATAGGTTACTGGTTAAGGCATATCTTCTTTAACATCAGTGTGAATGCAAGCATTGGCATGGATGAAGCTCCATAGATACAGGTAAAACTCTACTACGCTCTCGTTTCACCACTGCTACTTACTGACTCATTTTCTGGGACATCCACTTTGTCATCTTGGCATTTATTTTAAGTCCTGGTCTATTCTGCGTGTCTTTTGAGCTAATGAAAGGTATGATCATTAATTTAAATGGCTGTCAGTTGAATAATGTCACCTACAAAAGCTAAGAGGCTTAAATCTCAACTTGTTTAGTGTTCTTAACATGCAGTTTAAGAAAAAAGTTGAAGAAAATCTCTGGTCATTCAAGCCCCTCTGAACTTTGCTCTTTTAGTTCCACTGAAACTTACCACACAACCTTGTTAAAGATCTTTGTTCACTCTTTCAGGCTTGGAAATCGGTGCAGACACACAACGAATGGCTCTTTTAAACATCTAGTAATCTGGTTCAAGTGCATTTTCATCAGGTAGCTTGTTGTGTGATTTTGAGTTGCATCTGAAAGCAATCTACTGTAGGTTCTTTCAAAGCATGAGCACTAGTGTGTTATGAGAGATGACAGCAGCTGGCTGTTGTCTCTCCATCAAAGATCAAGGGAAAAATCCAATTGCAGAAGCAAGAAGAGGTTAAAAAAAACTCAAAACACTCCAAAACCTTCATTCAAACTGAAAAATGAAACAAGATTGCAAAAGCCTATTTAGTGCCGAAATGATGATTTTAGTGTTTGAATCAGTGTTTGACAGGGAGTGTGGCAACAAATGTTGCAATTAAAATGGAAAGGTTTTTTTCAAAAAGAAAATGATGAGGACATTGTGATGGCTTTTATAAATACAAAGAAAATGCAACTCAAATCAGCAGAGCAGAGTGTTAAGAGCAAGGCTAAAGTATCATCTTTAATGACAAGAAATCATTTCTGTATGAGGCCATTATATGTTAGTGTATAAACTGAATGCCTTATATGCATGGAACAAGCCCAGAAAATCTAATTTTGTTTCTTTGCTATTTAATGATAAAGGAATAATTTCTTCAGTATTATCTGTTGTATCAGAAAGCTATTATATTAGAAATAGAGAAATTTATACTTGAGTCCATCTTGTTGTTACTAGTCATACATACTGCTTTAAATGTATTTGCTGCTATGCTGCAGTTTGATCCAGAAATGATTTTGCAGCTCCATATTATACATGAATGAAAAAAATGTTTCCAATGCGTAGCCTTACATTGACTTCCCAGGTGCCAAAGTACTAAGAGAACAAAGCACTGGTATTTCCTTGTTTTTAAATTTTCAACACTTACTTCATTTATAAAATTCTTAAAATATACATTGCTTTGGGTTTCTTTTGTTTTAACATACTTTATTGAGAGTTTTAAAACACCCAAAACTAAAAACAGATAAATGGACCTGCATCATGGCAAGCCCTGGTATCAATACAATCTGGGGGATGAAGGGATTGAGAGCAGCCCTGCCAAGAAGGACATAGGGCTACTGGTGGATGAGAAGCTGGACATGACCTGGCAATGTGCGCTTGCAGCCCAGAAGGCCAACTGTATCGTGGGTTGCATCAAAAGAAGTATGGCCAGCAGGTCAAGGGAGGTGATTCTACAACTCTTCTCCACTCTGGTGAGATCCCACCTGGAGTACTGTGTCCAGCTCTGGAGTCCTCAGCACAAGAAAGACATGGACCTGTTGCAGAGAGTCCTGAGAAGGGCCACAAAAATGATCAGAGGGCTGGAGCACCTCTCTTATGAGGACAGGCTGAGAGAGCTGGGGTTGTTCAGCCTGGAGAAGAGAAGGCTCTGGGGAGACCTTATAGTGGCCTTCCAGTACCTGAAGGGGGCCTACAGGAAAGATGGGGACAAACTTTTTAGCAGGCTCTGTAGTGATAGGACAAGGGATAACGGTTTCAAACTAAAAGAGGGTAGATTTAGACTTGATAGAAGGAAAAATTTTTTTACAATGAAGGTGGCGAAACACTGGCACAGGTTGCCCAGAGAGATGGTAGATGCCCCATATGTGGAAACATTCAAGGGCAGGTTGGATAAGGCTCTGAGCAACCTGATCTAGTTGAAGATTTCCCTGCTTATTGCAGGGGTTGGACTGCATGACCTTTAAAGGTCCCTTCCAACCCAAATTATTCTATTATTCTATAATAATAAGTGCAGCCACTCTGGCCTTTATGGGCTGTCTGTATTTTGGATTCATGTGACAGATTATGTAATCTTAATTTCATTATAAAGAAAATCACTCTTATCTTTTTCAATATTTCACATTTTCATGGGACTTCTCACACTGGAAAGCAAAGTTTTGTGATGTCTAGGGAATTCTGACCTAGTACAAGGCAAACTATAGCCAAGAAGAGCTGCAACTTCCTCATGCATGACAAGTTTGTGCCTCAAAAAAACTTTGTTTCCATTAACATCTATGAAATCGGCACGTACCACAGTAATTAATGGAGAATCTATGACTGCACAGATGCTGGCCAAAGCAAACCCCGGCTTGCTCAGGAAAAAAGGAGTACGAAGTTCATGCTTTGGCATTCCCATGAGACAATTTTATTGACAAGTTTCATGTAGATGCTCGGGAGAGAGTGTTTTTTATTTTTAGAAACTTGCATGCAGTGAAAACTGGTTTTAAACCTGAAAAGAAAGAATATATGAAATATCCAACAACCCCTACACCAAGTGTGAAAATAGAGAAAAGTCCCAGTTTTAGTAAACCAATCTCCTTTTAAAATCAGCTGGAAAGGCAATAAATAAAAATGGGTTGCAATCAAACCCCTTGATATCCACATTCACTGTAATGAAGCTTGATGTTTTTTTACGAGCTGTAGCACAGTAAAATTATAATTAATGCTCAACCAGCGTGTGAATTGAATGCTACTTGTAATCACATCACCTTGGTAATGTAGTAGGATATTGCACGTGACTGATTTTGGATTTTAACTGGATTTTTCTATTGGATTCACTCCTTATCAAAGAATGTGCTGAGGAAGACTCTGTATGGCTGCCTCAGGCACAATGTGCACTTGAGAGTTGTCAGGTTCATATTCAGCTCAGATGTTGCTTCAGTATGAGACTTGGGAGAGTCGTTTGACCTCTCTGTCATTTGACTTCCTGAAAAGTGAAATGAAGAAACTATGTGCTGGGGGGTCAGGAAGTAAATAAAGATTATTTTCTTAAATTTGGTGGTGCCTAGCAGCCTATGTCTTGCTACTGGGACCTGTTTTGCAAAGTAGTACTTACATGCCTAAAGCAGAAGTTCAGAGAGATTTAGAAAGTAACTAAACTAAACAGATTAGGCATTCAGACTTTTTTGTCTCTATGTAAACTAGGTGTTTGACCTATTTCTGTAACTTAAAACTGTAATGGACTCCTACATAATTTTGCAGTACTGGTCTCAAAACCGCCTTTAGCAAACCCATAAAACATTTATGCAAACTAACTAGGAAAGTGGAACAAAAATCATCGTTCTTCTAGTGGAAGTTGTTTTCATGGTTATCGCTGACAAGCAGTAGCCTGTAAAAATAGTCATGGTGCAAGCCGCACAGGAACAGCAACTTTACTTGAATGGGAACATCTTTCTTGGTAAGAAAATTTACACTTCATCAAAGAAGGCGAAATTCTTACGGTGACTGACTGCAGATTTCTAAGCTTACATGAGATTGCTAGGAACTGGGACAGTAAAGCTCCTTCCAACTGGTGGGCTGAATCTCTTTCCTACAGCTCTCTCCAGAAAAGGCCAGATTGTGAGTTGCCGGAGGTAGCACCGGGCATGCAATATGCAATATGGATCAATATGCAGACCTTTGTGGATGACATTCCACTTTGGAGATCAGAAGATGATTTGTGATGGTAAATAAGCATAGCTTCTGCTTTTCATAATTTGAAAGGTGTGAAAGGAAAATAAGAATGAAAAGTCTTTTTTAGTTTCTCTCAAAAAAAATGCCAAAGTCAAAACCCAGATGACCCTGCCTCCCCCTTAACAGCTACCAAGGTGGGACAGATCCCCAGTGTTAAAATCCCCCTGGCTTTTGAAAACTGTGTTTTCATGCCGCTCAATTTCTGATTGCTCAAGTTGGAACACCTGAAAAGAGCACAAGGGTCACCTGCAGAGTGGTTTCTGGAAAATTAAATCCTTTAAAGTTGGCCATACCTCTATAGCACCTTTTGAAAATTGTCATCTATATCTACTTCTCATATTTGCAATCTACAATCTCTGATGAACATTTTTGCCACCACAAGTCATATAAAATTCAATGGTGATGTTTGACAGTGGAAGAAATTGAGGCTTTCGTCTTCTGAAACAGCTTGCAAAAGTGTACAGTGAAGAAGTGACCCAAATAATTTCACGGTTTTCCTCAGAATTTGGCCGTAGAATCGATTTGAAATTAGATTTCGAAAAATTATAGTTAACATAGTTTCCAGTACAAATTTGGGTGGAAAAACCATCTTGAAATCCCAAACCAAGCATCTGAAAGGACTGTGTATAAGGTTTCTCATGGAAACAAGAATCTTGTGGGATGCTTTGCTAGGCAAAATAAAGGGAAGGGTTTTTTTCAGGTGATGGCTTACAGGAGGGACAACGATAGGACTATAACCCTAACCACAAAGTAAAATGAGACAGTCATTTATTTTTTAGGATTCTGTGTAGACCTCCGGTACTAATAAAGCAACTACTGCATGAAAGTACCTTTTTTTAGAGATCAATCTGGAGCATGTATCCACTGCAAGCATGTAAGACACTTCATTTTCTAATATAGAAAAAAATTAGCCTCAACAAGCAGAATGAATGTGGCCTGTCTTTCAAACCTGCCTCAGCACAGACTCCTCAGGGTTTCTCATAGACATATGCAAATGGTTTTGCACAGACAATTGTTAAATTGTCACTGCACTTGGCACGCTTGTTTTCTCTTGTATAGCTGCTTTAATGAGATCAAGCCATGCTATTCAGGGAGTGTTTTGAAGGATTCAGTCTACTGACAATATTTTGGCTCGTTTGCAGAACTCACAACTAGTTTTGAATGTTATGAAGTTTATATGTGCTCAGGTGAGAGGCGTGATGGAGCCCAATTCTGTATACTTCTGAAAATAACACATAAATGCACCACTTCATGCAGGCTGTTGTATTATTGCCTTTTTTTAAAGGCAGGTATTTCTTCCTCCACTAATTATGCACTAATTATGAATTGTTTTCTTCTGTGATTTGACTATGCTAAGCCAGCATAGTACAAATGAAGGTCTTATGAATGAATCAGAAGTTGTCTATAACATACACTTGGAGAAATGAATTTTAAGGTGACTTTGGCTGTAAAAGAAGAACACGGAAGAAATCATAGCTTGTGCTGATGGCATTCATTTACACTCTAAAATACAGAGTATTAGCTGATATCAATTTTCAGCAGAAACATACGGATTTTTGTCCATATAATTTTTCTTTCTTTAGTGGAAACAGACTACATCAAACCGCTACTCTCCCTGTGTCGCTACTCACACGGAATGAAGTGGGACTTATCCTGTTAGGAATAATTTCAGCTGTTCTGCTGCAGTATTCATCTAAATTCACTGAAATGCAATAATCTGTATCAGTCCTAAAAGTCGAATTATTTGCAAATCTGCTTCAATTTAAAATAAACTGGTTTTGTTGGACATATAGCATTGAGTGTTTTAGGAATGCAGAAAATACCACTAATTCCCAGATGTTCACATTTTTCTTTAAAAAATTTATGAAATGAAATAAAAAAGAATTAATTCAAGTTACATGACTTTCAAACTTCAGTCTCATACTATGTTTTTTAACAGCTGTAAACACTCATGAGGTGTCCATCTCCTCTATTATAGCTGTGATACTGTGCCATCTTGTGAGTCTTGAGTGAATTTTGATGGGAAATGAAAAAAAACGGGGTGGGATTAAAATAGCATCCTCACTGGAGGTGAATGGCAAGCCTCCAGCTGACTGCAATAGAAAAGGAAAGTTTAGAGAGTTTCTGCATAAAGCACAGAATCGAGTGATGCTGTTGAGATGACTGCTAGTGTTTCTTGGAAACCTGAGAGTTGTCATGTTTTTTTCTTGTCCCTCACCACTCCACTTTACTTTTCTTTCTTCAGAGGTGATTGGATCACCTTAGTCCCTTTACACGTATTTCTGTTTCTCGGATATAAGCTTACACTTTCAAGTTCTCCAACAATAGGGGCTTACTTCCATGGTCAATTTAGGTATGCAATACTCTAAGTAGCCAAAGCATTGGAAGGAATAAATGTTGCATTTCTATACAGCTGCAGTTTCCTTAACTAGTATCTGTCAGACCTAAGGAACTGAGTTTTCTGAAACCACTTTTAATAATTTCCTTTACCCATGGTAGGATTGCAGGTATGCGTTAACTGTGAAAGGAAAGCAAGGCAAATTTCAATGTGTTTTAATTTTTACTTTTACTGCTGATCTTCACCATTTTCTTATCCTGTAGTTCCGTATACAGTTTCAGTCTTCTCTCAAATTAGCCCTAAGGAAACAAGTGTGGACAATATATTCCTCATTCTGCTCTGTAACTATAGGCCTGATCACTTCCTACTCAAAAGCTGTAATAGCTTTTGTTTGAAATTACCTGTTGTCTTAGAAATAGATGCTCAAACCTATGATCAACCTTTGAGTGTTTTTTTAGATATTGCCATCGTGTGACAGCACAGATTGCAAGTTGCAAACATTGTGCTTTGGATGATAAAATTTTATCTACACTGTAAGGATGAGTAGCATAACTGCGTTATCATTTTTTTGCATTATCAATAATATACTGCTGTTAATGCAGCCTGATGCATATTTGGTAATCCAGGTCTTAAATGAAAGTACATAGCTTCCTTCGAGACTGATAACTGTAACCAAAACCAGGAGCACATACCCAGAAATGGGTAACGTCTTACTGTCACAATCAGAGAAAAGTAGTTATGGCCAAAACCCCGCATTTCTGAAGCACCTTTTAAAAAGTGAAGCTCCTGTAGATTTCTGAGGTGGGAAACAAATTTTTGGAAGATGTTTTGTGTACATAAAGGGGGAGAGACTCTGTTATCATTCAAGCTCAGCCATTTAAGAGTTCTATCTCAAAGCCTGGATAAATAAGATTTTTTTATGATGGAGGTGGTAGAAAGTGAGAGTCTTCAGGCTATATTCCACTGCTATTGTACCTTACAAAGAAGCTTAATTACAAGATGACTTTACCAAAACACGATTGAGAATAAGTCTTATTACCGTTACACAGGAAATATAATCCTGTATAATATGCTTAATCTATAGTTAATATTAATTTTGCAAACTGAAAGAGGAGATATAGTTTGATACTAACCAATTAAGATTTTAAATTAGATAAGTGATTATAATTATGTGAAAACCTACTTAAACATTTCCTGAACACATCACGGTTTGTATTCTGTAAATGCAGAAAAATATTTCAGTCACTGAGACAAGTAGTGATTTCACATGCCATAAAATATTACCCAGATCTATGTGTTTTGAACTTGAACTTTATTTGTTAAATTTAAGATTTCTCTTTACTTGAGCTCATTTTGGGTTAGCCTTTGGTCTGTTTGCACACCTAACATTACAAGCTCAAAGTATTTGGCCAAGACTGCTGGTCTTTTATTGCCACTTTGTGTAGTAAGGCAAGCTATATTATGGTGCTGTTGGAAGGAATGTATTTCTCCATCATGTAATAATTTTTCTTAATGTACTGCTTAATGATTTCACAAAACTTCTTTTTTATCTGATTGCTCCGTTATTTTTTATGGTAGCAAAATATTTGTTCCACAAACAAGCTAGAACAGAGGTTAAATGTAGATTTACACAGGGATATAAACTTTTCTACAGTGGAATTTATTAATCAGCACTAAATGAAATTATGACATGAAGGACATTATTTGAAGAAAAAAAATTTCCCCGTCGACATAAGTTGCTAGCAGGTAACAATAGAACTTCCTTTTCTGTGGACCATATCTGTGGACATTTTCTACAAAAGAGGATAGTGTAAGCAGCCTATTGTTCTAGTTAAAATAGCTCATATAATGATAAATTGGTGTTTAAAAAGTCCTCTTTCCTTATTAAAAGAAAAACAGCTTGGCACGAGGAGAAAAGTAATAAAAGTTAGTTATTACGTGGTTGGGATTCTACAGTAAATTCAAATTAGCAAATCACTTTGAGTTCTCTTGAGGTGAGTGGGTTCTGTCCAGATGTGAGCGCTGGTGCTGGAAAATGCTGTAGAATGAGTCTGTGTGATGTTGCTCACCATGTCAGGAAAAGGCGTCCTAATCACGTCACCTCAACTTCCCACCTTTGGAGCATCAATCTCTGATCTTCAAAGCATGATCCTGACCACAGAGATGGGTTTCCTAGGGTCATTGTCCTCCCCTTTTTTGAGTCTAGGATGCTCCTCTGAGTACAGTAGCAATAATTTCTTCTTTGTGAGACTTGATTGTCTAGCTGTGCTCTGCTTTGGTATTCAAAGATCCCACTCTTTATACTAAAAGAGGAAAATACATGTGACGATGCTCTCCCAGGTATTGATCCCTTCTGGACACATAATAGGCTGCAGCTGCTGAGAGTAGTATGACAAAGAGCTTCAAATTATAACCTTCTCTCTTCTCAGATCAACGGGGAAGACGTTAACTGTTGATATTTTATATTAGTGTTATTGGAAGCCCTGCTTCTGAAAAGAAAATAAGTCTGTCTGACTCAGGACTTCTGGAATAAGAATGAAAACTTAAATACGTATGGACTTCTTTTGCAGTGATTTATTAATATTCCTTTGAGACAACTAGTGCAGCTGAATCGTAGTCAATGACTGTCTTTTAAAGTCCCACCACTGTGAGGTTTTTACTTGATTCTGTAGTCCTTTTTGGACTGGGTGAAATGGTACTGGGATTGTTTGTTTCTTTTTGCTTGATTTGTTTTGTTTCTGCCATTGTACTATCTGCAAAATGTGGAGACTGAGCTAGAAAAAGAAGAGACATCCCGTTGTATTTTCAGTGTTATCACTGACATTTCTTTTGCTAAATTTGATGTGGGTAATCCCACTAGCATAGAGAAATTAGTATTATCAGTGCAAGGTTTTTGAACTGAAGACTGATACATTAATTACACTTGATAAATGGTCTGGTCTAAAGATAAAATTTTCAACAATGGTATCCAGCAACCCCTGTACAGATAATGAAGACAGTAAGTTAAACCATGATTATAACCGAGACTTCATGGTGTTCCCCTCAGCCTGGAACTCAGTGTGTTCTGACAAGCACAGATGTGCAGCAAGAAAAACCTTCTGATTTGGAAATCAAAGATAAATTCTTGCTTTCTCTCTACTGTATGCAGTTAGTCTCCTAGTTACCTAATTGATATTATTTAATATTTTAATAGCTGATTTTGTATTTTCCTATCATCTCTTGATGTTAATATAGGTCTTGAATAGAAATACATTGCAAGGAACGGTTATTTCTAATAAATATACTACTAATTATATTGTGGAAAACTATGTAAGTGTACAGTGCCAAAAGGAGAAGGACACTATATCTCAGTATTCTGTAATCTGTCATATACAATTCTTTTGAGTAGAGACTTCTTTTTCAGGGTTTGGTGGGTTTTTTTCCTGGTTCAGAATTTGCACTTACTGTTATGGCGTTAATCTTCAGAGAGATAAAAAAGTAGATTTTTTTGCTTGCCTTCTGTAGTTTGCTGTTGTTGTTACTGTAGAAAAATGATATGCTTAATACACTTACTGCTGTAAAATACAAAGTGTTTTATAGGGCATGTGTATCCTCTGCTGGTTAGGTCGGATAATGTAAAGGGTTCTACACAATTGACCCTGCCTAGATTGTTCCATTGCCATTGAACACGGCAAATACTTACTGTTATTCTGTCATTGAAATCACAGATACGTGGCTGTAATGTATACTTTTTTCCTGGTGATGGCGTAGAGTTAACAATATTCTTATCGTAAATTTCTTGTCACAGTGCTCTGGCACCTTTAAGTCCCAGGAATTCTGTCTTGCAGTTTTCTGGATCACTGGAAAGCACATCTCTAAAAAGATCTTTAATATAAAACAATTTCTTAGTGAGAAGAGACTTGGGACCTGTCCCTGTCTTTAAATAAGCATGAGTGTCCTCTGGCATGAATTTTCTGCTCATCTCCTAATGCTGTAAACTTGCTTGATGAGCCAAGAGAAAGTTCATCATTAGACAGTAATATCCACAGGGGCAGCTCATAACTTGAGACCCCCATGGGTGCGGGCACCTCAGCTTGGGGCCGAAGCAAGCACTCTTTCCAATGTGGGGAATGGCTTGGGCGCTGTTTGGGCTGGGCTCGTCACCCTGCCAGGGGCAGAGCGCTCTCGCAGAAGCTGGAAGGCGTTTCCAGGCTGAGGGATGCTGCCTGCGAGAGGGGGTGATCCTGCCTCATGTAACGCGCTGGCTCCCGCCCCAGGTGTGCACATGGCGCTGAAGTTGTACTTAATGCTATTCTGAGACTCAGGAACATAGGTCTTCTATCTCATGTTTGGAAAGGCCAAAACTCTTCTTTTATCCTATGTTTGGATACTCTGTCCTCGTTGTAATGACAAGCAATTCCACATCAGGTGAACTGTGTGAGGACATGGCTGCTGTCCCCACACTGAACCTAGTCTGTAGTGAGTATCCCTGGCAAATAAGTATACGTCTCCTCAACCTTCTGGATTATTTTATGAGAATTTGCCTAAATTATGCTCGTGTCTACAAAAACACTGTCTAAGGCTGCTTTTATTGTCTTTCTTGGTGTGGCAAAGATACTGGGCGCTGTACCCAGTCAGTCAGACACGGCAAGCAGGGCTTGCGTGCGTGCAGGAGGAGGCTGCTCAATCCACCAGTGAGCCAGGGTGGTTTCATTACACAGCACTTAACCTTCTGCTGTCTTATCCATAAGCTCTGTTGTAAATATTTTTGTGTCTTTTAAATGGCAGTGTTTGAGGAAAGAATGGGTCAGACTGAAGGTCTTGCAGGCCTGCGAGCCCATCTGGCAATGGCCTGTGTAAGAGGTTCAAGGCATGTGAATACACACACAAGAGTACGTATAGATGAGGTTTCCTACTTGTGTAGCTTCTGAGGTTGTTTTGGTTTGAATCTTTTTTTTTTAAGTTCTAACTCACAAAGTGATTGCAAGAAGCTGAAATATTTCGGAAGGTCTTGTGCCTTTAGAGCAGTATCAAATAGCTCTTGTGTCTGCTGCCCAAATGCCAGCCTCTGCTTTTCACTTCTTTTCATAGACGTTGGTGAGCCAAGACCCTCTGGTTGCTAGAAGCTGTCCTCAGCACAGAGCCTGGGGGATCGGAGAGGAAAGGTATGAATTTCTGTCAGGAGGACCGGTTTAACCCCTGCTGTGGGTTATGTGGTACACTTACTGTAGTGCTGGATGTGGAAATTTCCTGTTCTGCTGAGGGACTGTTAAAGCCAGGGTAGAAGTGCTCTCCCCTTTCCATGGGAGAGACCCCCCAGACTTAAAAATTAAATAAAGGTGAGGGAGAAGGGGAAGGAAGTACCATGTCAGTAGAAATCTCTGGTGCAGAAAACTTCAGAGAGTTTGATTTTTTATTAAAATTTTTTATTAAAATCTTCTATTAAAGATTGATTTACATCTCTAAAAAATAAAAATAAACACCACATCAATTGAAATGGAAAACCAGGAACATCTCCATTTAGAAATGACACAATATTGCAGTGTCCCAATCTTTAAAAAGCAAAATACCACAGAAAATATATCAAAAACAGCGTTTCTTGCTAGTTCCTATTTCAGAATCAATGTATTAAAAAACCCGAACTGTATAGTATTACCACTCTGAGCCCAATACTGACCAGCTGTAGACTGAGAAAACTGCCTTCTAGAAAACCATAATGTTTTTATGGTGCTCGCAATCTCTTTGGTGCCAAAAGTTTGTGTAGTAGACTTCCTGTGAGCATGAAAATGGAGACTAATTTTTAGTTACATGCTGCACTGTTAGCATCAAGGACCCATTTGTTCTTTCAGTAATGTGATTCTCAGTCTCTGGAATTCATCAGAGGGATTTATCTGTCTAATAAATACGTCCACTCTGTCTATACTTTTAATATTTCCTGATTAAAATAAAGCTGTTTATCTCTCTTAGCTTCAGAGGTTGTATGTAAACAGGGATTACTTACCCATGAATCTCATCCCTATTGCCAGTTTGCAGCGTGTGCAGGCTTTCTTTGGGAATGACTGCAGTGTGAAGCATGTTTCTGCCTAAACATGTGCAACTAGTTTAGAGTTAGTCTGAATACAGGAAAAAATAAAGAACAGTCTGTTCTACTGAGTTTTTAGGTATATTAGTGTAATTTATTATTAAACACTATGTAACACAAAACCAGATCTTGTAAGGGGATGAAAGGTGGAACAAGATTTGACTATTCCAACACAAACAGTTTCTTCTTACTTCCCTTCCTCCAAAGGGTAATAAGAACACTCGTACAATGTATTTTTTATTTCTAAATAAACTGTTGATAAAAATCTATATGATGATAGAATAATTGCTTCTTTGGGAAACAGACCTCAGCTGTACAAGGGTATAAATTATCCCACAAAAAACCCCAAAATGCAGAATCAGCACAGAGTGACTTCTTGTGAGAAGAGAGCAGCAACCTGCAGAGGCAGATTGTGACCCTCCTACCTCCTCTGCAGGGAGGGTCAGGGATGGACTTGGACCTTCTGTAACTTGCCATTGAGCAGAAACATGTTATATTTTACACATGATTAATAGGTTTTATGCATGTGAAAAATATGGATATTTTTGCTTAGCAATCCTCAGAAAAATTAAAGGAAGCAGAATGCTTTTAGGGTTATTAAGCAAAAAGATTGAGCCATAAACCACTGATTTGTGTTCATACGGAGAAATATCACTGCATCCTCTGCTTGTCTTCTTTCCGTCGCATCTGCTGCTGGTCTGTGTCAGAGATAAGACCTTAGAAAGGATGGTCTGATGCAATGTGAGCTGCCTCTAGTCATGTGTTGGTCTCATATATCAGCAATCAGGCAGTTTCGTGCTCTCTTCTTACTTTTGTCTTACCAGTCTTACCAATTTTTATAATTTTTCTCTACCGTGCAGAGAAACTTTGAGTTTTCCTTCTGTAGTAATGCGCCAGGATCTTGTTTGCAACTTTGCATCATCCTTGCATCAAGGAGTGTACTAAAAGCCTGCTGTCTGAAGACATACGGATGACCTGAGCCTGTCTTCTCCTACTGTTATTAGTCTTGCAAGCTATAATGTTTGTGTCTAGATTTGTCACCATGAAAACCCAGTGTGTTGGCTACATTATGGTTCTTGTAGAAGCAGCAGTGCTGTTTTCCTGCTTTAACTGACTTTTTGACTCAACACATCCAGGGATGTCCAAGACTAATCAATTCCAATCTGTTGCAGATGGGCACTCATAAAACTACATTTAGGTTGGTTAGGAACATAGACTTTTATAATGGTAAACCTTAAACTGCCATAGTTTGGAACAGATGTAAATGTGAGACAGTATTACTCAATGCAGCACACAGTTACTCATTCAGTTGAATGAAGTTTCACAGCATCTTTTTTGGGATTGTCTTTATTATACAGACTGAAAAAAAATGAGGCCAGTTTAAATCATTTTTTTTTCTACCTTTCGTCCATTTTGATGAAACCGCTACTTAGGGAGCTGGCGGGAAAGCTCACCAAGCCTCTCTCCATCATTTATCAGCAATCCTAGTCAACAGGGCAGGTGCCAGATGACTGGAGGGTGGCTAATGTGACACCCATCTACAAGAAGGGTCGGAAGGAGGATCTGGGGAACTACAGGGCTGTCAGCCTGACCTCGGTACCAGGAAAGATCATGGAGAGGATCATCTTGAGTGAGCTCTCACGGCAAGTGCAGGGCAGCCAAAGGATCAGGGCCAGCCAGCATGGGTTTAGGAAAGGGAGGTCTTGCTTAACCAACCTGATCTCTTTCTATGACCATGTGACCCGCCTTCTGGATGCAGGGAAGGCTGTGGACATTGTCTATCTGGACTTTGGTAAGGCCTTTGACACCATCCCCTACAGCATTCTCCTGGAGAAGCTGGCGAATCATGGCGTAGACAGGTGTACTCTTCACTGGGTTAAAAACTGGCTGGATGGCCGTGCCCAGAGAGTTGTGATTAATGGGGTGAAATCCTCTTGGCGGCCGGTCACCAGTGGTGTCCCTCAGGGCTCAGTTCTGGGGCCACTTTTGTTTAATATCTTTATCAATGATCTGGATGAGGGGATTGAGTGCACCCTCAGTAAGTTTGCAGATGACACCAAAGTAGGTGGGAGTGTTGATCTGCTTGGGGGTAGGAAGGCTCTAGAGAGGGACCTGCACAGGCTGGATCCATGGGACAAGGCCAACTGTATGAGGCTTAATATGGCCAAGTGCTGGGTCCTGCATTGCGGTCACAACAATCCCAAACAACGCTACAGGCTTGGGGAAGAGAGGCCGGAAAGCTGCTCAGCAGAAAAGGACCTGGGGGTGCAGGTGGACGGCCACCTTAACATGAGCCAGCAATGTGCCCAGGTGGCCAAGGCGGCCAACAGCCTTCTGGCTTGTATCAGGAATAGCGTGGCCAGCAGTGGTAAGGAAGCGATCGTGCCTCTGTACTCGGCACTGGTGAGGCCTCACCTCGAGTGCTGTGTTCAGTTCTGGGCCCCTCTGTACAAGAGGGACATTGAAGTGCTGGAGCGGGTCCAGAGGAGAGCTACCAAGCTGGTGAGGGGTCTGGAGACCAAGCCATATGAGGAGAGGCTGAGGGAGCTGGGCATGTTTAGTTTGGAGAAGAGGAGGCTGAGGGGAGACCTCATTGCCCTCTACAACTACCTGAAAGGAGGTTGTAGAGAGGTGGGGGTTGGCCTCTTCTCCCAGGTGAAGAATGATGGGACCAGAGGAAATGGTGTGAAGTTGCATCAGGGGAGGTTTACGTTAGATATTAGGAGGAATTACTTTACTGAAAGAGTGGTCAGGCACTGGAGCAGCCTGCCCAGGGAGGTGGTTGAGTCACCATCCCTAGAGGTGTTTAAGAAACGTCTAGATGTGGCACTTTAGGGCATGCTCTAGTGGCAGAGATTGTAGGTTGTTTGGTTGGACTCAATGATCTCAAAGGTCCTTTCCAACCACGAAGATTCTATGATTCCTTTTTGTTAAAAAAAAAAAAACCAGGGGGAGGGGGGAAATAAAGGCGGCTCTCGGCTTTTCAGAAGAGTCACTGTGGTGCAAGGTAATTGTATGGTCTGGCATCTCTGAGCAGGGTGTCAGTCTGAGGAGGCTTGCGCTAAGGCACCTGGCAGAGGAAGAGTTTGATCACCTCTCTGTTTTTTAAGGATGTGTTGCTAAATAGGGTGGCTTCATTAGCGGTTATTGTAATAAGATTCTAGGGCACTGAAGTTCAGATTCAAAATTCAGGTATCTTTCCTCTCCCTACAGCATACAACATACTGTGGATTAATCATAGATAGTACAGTTCGTAACATGTCAGTAGTCTACATCTACTGGCTCCTGTTATAACTACAGAGTCCCAATATTCAGACACCTAAATAATGGTGTGGTAATCATCACTTTCAGCCTATAGGGAAAGGAGAATTCCTTCATAATATGCTCTGATGCAATACCTGAAACATTTTTTTTCTTTCCATATCTTAGCCATTTTCTATTCCTTCATTTTATGTCTTGCCACCTCTATTCACATGTGCAAAGACACTTTACAATCTTTATGAGGTATTATTTATAGGATTAGTAGAGATAGTCTTTTTGTGAAAGCCTTACAAATTTTCTTCCTTACTAATATATTTAAATACATTAACGGTCCTTTGTTTTTCCCCTCATCTTTCTCCAGCATGTCACACTTCTGCATTGTTTTCCCTTGCTTTATTAATCTTTTTTATGTTTTTTTTTTCCCCTTCCTATGCTGAAGACACACTTACTTTCTCACCTCTTTTTCTCCCACTCTTTTATCCTCTCTCTTGCCCTTTTTCCTTTGCATGTTTCCTTCCTTCTGATGTTTTTTTTGCTGCTAATGCTTTTTCCCCCGGGTCCTCAACTGTTTGCTTTGCAGTCCCTTTGCTGATCTATCAGAATTTCCGTCATGTTTATTTTCTTGGCTTGTCAGCTCAGCATGCAGACTGATCCTATGCAAACTGCTGGTCTGATCCTATGCTGAGCTCCAGTGGAGTAGGCTGGGTGGCTGTAGTAAGGCAAGTGCAAATCAGAACTTCACAGCAGCATAAGGCACCTTTTGCTTGCAAAGAAACATAGAGAGCAGAGCTCTGCTTCTCTGTAGTAGTTCTGTCTGCTGTGTCCTCTGTTCTGAAGATGGTCTCTCCATCACCGTAAGGTGGGGGAAGGCACAAAAGAGCTATCTCAACCAGTGGTGGGCAGGGAGCTCTGTTATTAGATAATCACTGAAGTGGCTGTGGAAAAGCATTTATCACCTATGTAGAGATAATGTTGCTTCGCTTGTCTCAGATTGATATGTTCCCTTTCTCCTTCATGAATATTCTTCTTGTTTGATGTAAAGACATCATACTATTTTCATGCTGTTATTTAATTTCATTGTAGAGCTATAATGGATGATTTTGAAGCAGGATTCAACATTCCTGTCAGATGTACATGAGGGCTAGAAGGTATCACTAAGTTCTTCTTCCTTTGCGAACTTGTTATATTTGCAGGTGGTACTGACCTGTTCAGGTGCTGCACATCCTCAGGAAATGTACATGCAAAAGCATTTTGAATGTCAATCTAAAAAATTCTCAGACTCTATGCCAATTTCTTGTTTAATCAATTATCAAGGAAGAAATAAACTTACTTTCTAATGTTAAAAAGGCATCTCTTTCTCATTAGAGGCTGAACATTACGTTTTGTAATTTGGAGAGCAGAGGCAAGACTTCTTAACCATGCAGGAAACATTGAGGCGTGAGGCTTTTGATCTGATACTTTCAGTTGCAAAGTGGAAATCATAAACCAGCTGCTTAGTCTGTTGTAGTATTTGAATAGATAAAAATATACAGTGTCTGACTGTAAGCCCACATGCCGGGATTGTTGGCTGGCAGCCTGTTCACAAATGTTCTGTACAAGTGCTTAAGTACTAAGCCCATTTAAATAAAAGTCATTTCTTTCAAAGATTAGATAAAGGATTACAGAGTACTCAGGTACTCAGTTTCAGATATTAAACTCTACAAACTCAGTGGTTCTGGGGATGATCAAACTTCTTTTTGTTTGCATGTGTGGAAAACTATAATATGTAGTGATGCTATTCAGCCTTAATCTTATGTCATTTTCCTTGTACTTTCTTTACATAAACAGTTTCTCTGTATTTTCTCTAACACAGCTTCCTCTCTGTAGTTATTCAAATTGCATCCTTCAAAGAGCTCTACAGCTTAATTTGGTTGAGTTGTTGATTTTGTTGAATCATTTGTGCTCCAGAGTTCACCTATCCTGGTCCGCACTGGTAAGTTTTCTGACATTGATTTCTCTGGAGGAGGAGGCTCTCGCATCCTTGTTCAACAGCACAAGAATGAATGGCAAGTGGGTTTCTATAGGTTCTTGTTTTTTTCCTAAAAACATTGGATGTTTCTGTATAGTTTTTTCCTAAACATCGATCTATTTGGCTTTCTTAGCTTTTATATACGGCTCTGACAGTCCCCAAAGTGTGGTTATGGCTCAAGCTGGTAAAAGCTTTGCTAATAAGACTGAAAAGCTGAATGTATCTTCGATTTGCTTTTTTCTTTTTCCTACCAAAACCAATTAAGGATGCTCTCTGGACAACCTGCTTTGGAGACAAGTATATTGGTGATAAAAATGTACCCAGTCTGTACAATCTAATGTTACCTTCTGAGGTGAGGAACTGTGCCAGAGAGCATTTAGAGGATTTTTATGCCATGTACACAGTGTTTCCTGTGTGAATGTTAGGAACCTACTCACAAATCCTCTGTGCTCTGACATTACAGTCCTAATCTAGCAAGATACTTAAGCACGTGTCTAACTGTAAGCGTGCCGTGTAATACATGTGCTTACAGCTACCTAATAAAACACCTTCCTAAGTGAAAGTCTGTATTATTATATCTGGTCTAAAGGACTACTAAATGATCTGGTAAGGGCAATTTAGCACTCAATAACAAAATGCCTGATTTGCTAGCATGTTTTTTGCATAAATAAGTATTTTTGTCACTAATTTGATATTTAGAGATAGATGATATTTTAAAAGCTTATTTGTAATAAGTCAAAACACAGACTTTGAGTGGAAACTTGATTAACATTAAGGAAAATTTCTGCTCCTGACTAAAATGAGAGCATCGGTCTCCTGTCATAGCAAATAAGTAGATGTCTAGAGCATTCAGCAGAGATACGAAGGATCCCAGTCCAAACCCCTGATCTAAACTTCACATTTGGAAGGGATTGAGACCTGTGTGAGCATGTCAGTAATCTACCGGTAACTGTTTACGCTCCTGGCTTTTTTCCCATCGTTCTCTAGTGGCAGAAGTTCCCTGTTTTCACTTGTTGTTCAATAACAGTCTCAGGTAAACCTCAATTTCATGAGATGAGAAAGACACTTCCTGCTCAGCTCTGGTTGGAAGACGAGGAATAAACATTTATCTTTAAGCTCGATGGAGAAGTATTCACACCTGCTAAATTTATTCGTCCAACTTCACTACATTAGAAGCTGCTGCTTTCAGTCACTCAGTGTATACTTCTTGGAATTGCACCAGGAGATACAGGAACTGGGAAAAGAAATCTGAATTAAAAGATGCAGTTATCCCAGACAAGAACATCATCAATCCTTATGCCACAGAAGAATCCTAAATGTCCAACAGATTTAACACCGAATGGCAGTAAGTCAGCAGAAACTAGTGGCAACTGAGATCTGCCTGTAACAAAGTCATCAGAGCATCCGTCTATTGAACTGATTATAATCTTTGGGTATACCTTTGTTACCTTTTTAGATGTTAAAACAAGTTGCCAGGTAGTGTGCAGTGGGCTGTGCAATATATACATATTTTGAAAGCAAGCACATGAAGAGAACAAGCACCATTTTATGTTGCTAGCACCAGTTTTTCCTTTCCTCATATAATTTCAAAAGAAACTTGATGGTGTTGCTTAGAAGGTGTAATTGATCTCCTTCTGCAATAAGGCATAAATCAAGTAAAGTTTTATGTGGAAAACCCTGCAGAAAAGTAACTTCATGTGAAGTCAGGGCTGTAATATCAAGGAGTTCAGTAGATGTTTTTTTCCAGGTAGGATTCATTCCCAACCTTCTTTTTCATTTTGTTGTATCAATTAGCAACCTAGACAATCTGTGTATGGCATCAAAATTTGTGTTAGTTTTCTTGTATTTGTGTTCCGTGAGACAATCATGAGCTCTGGGCTGTGCAGAGAGCAACGCTAAAGCACTAGGAAAACCGTTGTCTAACTTCATGTGAGTGCAATTTAATTGTCTCACTTTCAGAAACAATGTTCTCCACCTGGTCCTGCAGTACAACAGCTACAGGATGCTCCATAAAACTAGTAGAAGATGACTTCAAAATAAAGTACAGGCAGAGAACTTCTGGAGCTTGTTGGAATTTCAGGAAGTGGTGTATCTGCAGTGTTCAAAAGGGATTAAATAAGTTCCTGGGTAACAGGGTCATAAATGTTTCTAAATGGGCTAGGTATCGACATGTCTTCTAACATCCCTATTATGACCCTTTTATGTACAGGGGAGTAGGGTGGAGTGGACTGCAGAAAATGGCCACACACCATGGCTACTCTGTATAAAAAACTTCTCCCTAAATAGCACCAGCACTGCTGGGGGCAGGTTTCTCGTCTGAGGCAGTAGGGCATTCCTTCATTACCACGAAGCAGAGATCTGGAAATCCTATTCACAGTGAAAATGCATGATTTATGAATAATAAAGAAGAAGTTATGTTATGAAGAATGTTCACGAGCCTGGGCAAGAGTAACAACCACTTGAACTGACCTTAAGTAAACAAAAATGCGCCTTTGGAGCTTACTGACCACAGGAAAAGTGGGAACTAAGGGCATTCTGCTCCCTGGGTCTCAGTCTCAATGTAATGAATTTCCTGCCGTGACCTTGGGTGTGTTTACTAGTGGATTTAAGGTTGAGCAGTTCTCCCTGCTCTTCTTGTTGATGCAAGAATAGCGGTACTCACACAGTTGTTCCGCCTGTGTTATTTGTGGCATGAGTAACTTGAGAGTCTCTCTCTTCTTTATGATGCTGTTCAACATGCTTAAGCTTTGCTTGGAGACAGGACACTGGAGGAGATGGACCGCTAATCCGATCCAGTCTGACAATTCTAGTGTTTCTATCAGTATCTCAGAAGTCCTACTGTACCATTCATTTATCAGCTGTAAGAGAACTCAGCCTAACTGACATATGGAAATGTACTGGGCAGAAAATCTGATTGAATTCAATATATTCTCCTAAATCAACTTCTACTGCCTAGCGATCCCTGGAGAATATGAAACTTTTTGCTTCTGATTGATTTTTCTGTTGTATTCCCTAGCAATTTTAAACATTTATTTTAAATGCCTTTTTTTAACTCGCTTATACTTCTCTCCAAAGCTTTGGGGTTGTTGTCCCCTCGGATCCTTTCCTCCAAACCTATCACCTCCAATTCTGCTCAGCTAACTGAGGAATCGTAGCTCAGACCTGTGAAAGGACATTTGGGATGTTTGGATCCACAGACAGGGATAGTATCGTGCCCTCTGTAAAGTCAGTTCAAGAGAGGGCATCATACCGCTAGCAAACACTTTAGGATTAAGAGGAGCTTAACAGATGAGGAAAAATGCAATTTGTAGCTCGTGAAGCCCATGATCAGGGCAACAATCGCCATGAGGAGAGTGAGAGCGTACATAAGAGCAAGATACAGCTGGGTCATAGAAGGAGGCAAATTATTGAAGACTGCTCAGGTACAGCATGGGGCATAGGGACCTACTCAAAATGGAAACGTTTTAATCATCACAGGGAGAAGTCATAGCAAATGTGTTACCTAATATTGAAGCCTAAAAGCTAAGGTAAAATCACCTGAATTGTTGGGCATTTAAAAAAAACCAACAAAACAAAACAAAAACCAGTACAACACACTATCAGGTTGGGTTTGGTTTTTTTCTAGGTACACTTCCTCCTGCATGTGGTTCACAGTTTTCTCCTGAAACAATTCCTATTTCCTACTTAATAATTTCTACAAATTTCTTTTCCCTCATTCATTTATGCTATTTACCTTTTTATATCTATATATACTCATCCTGCATCTCTGTCCTGTATGACTTGAAAAGTTCAATAATAATGAATACGAATAAGCATGTTTTCATTTGTAATGAAAATCCAATCTTCTGCAGTATGACAGAAATGTTTTCATATTGACAAGGAAAGGCATCTTGTGGTGCTGACAGTCATCCTTGCCCCCTGCTCTGTTTCTCTGGATTTTGCTTATCTGCAGCTTCTAAAGCAGCTTGATGATCCTGATCTTTCAAAATCTGTTCCACTACTTAAGGAAGGCTGACCACACTGTGGCTCGTGTTTTGTATGGTCCAAGCACAGCTCACTTACCAGCACCCTGTTTCAGACCTGGGCAGGATGCAGGGCTACTGCTGCATAACCCAGATGCTTAGTTGGGGGATGCTGAGCCCAGCATTGTTGCTTTCCTCAGGACAAGACCACCCTGAGGTGGTGAGACCCCTGGAGATCTAGTGTCAGCTAGAAACTGAACCCTTTCAGAGTATTGCCTTCCCTTAGTGTGGTGACAGTATTTGTGTCCTATGTCTTGTGGCTGGTAGTTACAAGAGGATTTTGGTGTGAAGCCTGTGGGGTCAGGCAGGTTGGCCATACCTGGTTTAAGTCCTAAGCAAAATAGCAGCAAAAGTCCTGGGAGTATGTTTTGCCGTCAGCTAAAAAGGACAACTATTTCTGTAAACACATTCTTGAAAACATTTTACGGAGAATTTTTTCATTCAATTGAAGGCTTGTCCCAGTCGACCTTTTTTTATCACCTGTCTTTTGTGTGTGGACAGTTGATATACAGGTAGTCATTACAGGAATAGTGTATCATTACTTTTAGTCAGGGAAAGGAAATACCACAGGAAAAAGCACAGTGTACCTTTGTGCTTGTTTGACTGTCAGTGTTACCAGCTTGCACTGATGTAGCTGTTTCTACAGAAATCATCTTTGGAAGCAAATTTGAACCAATGAAAATACTTTTGTAAAATCCTTGGACTGGGAAATTGTATTACATAATGGTTTTGCATGCTCTAAATTTGAATTTTCCACTTTAAACACTGAAAAAAAGTAGTTTTCAGTAACTCATTTGCACCATTTAAATGCAAACAGAATTTTCATTAAAAATAACCATTAATTTTGGTGGAAAAGGGACTTCAATGGAAAATTTTCATCCTAATCATAATGTTTTATTGAATGTTTAAAGAAAGAAATGGTTATTGTTGTCTTCCATTTAATTTATCCGTGAATTATATGTATGGTTGAAAAGTAGCTGATGCAGGAAAAAATGATGAGTATCATTCGTCTCATGGCATCAACTCTGGCAGTTGGCAGTGGGAGGAAGATGCCTCTTCGTTGTCTGTTCTCCTTTGCTTGTTAGCTACCTTTCATAAATAAGAAATGAAGAACAGCCTTCCTTCTTTTCATGTAGGTTATAAGACATTGCTGAAAACATGTATTTTTGTCTGTTTTCTTTGCCCTACACTAATGGCAAAGTCACATTCGAAACCTCCAAAGCAAAACTAGGAGACAGAGACAAGTACTTAGGCCATATGTTTGCTAGTTTTTCTTTTACTTAGATGGCAACCAAGTTCATAAATCCTTAACTATCCCTGCAGACTCTTGTTTGCAATGATAAATAAGAGTCTCTCTGCCAATGTATCCTACTTTCAAAAAAACTTTTCTCCTATTTTTTTTCTCAGACATAAAGATGCAAGTCTGTATAGTAGGAGTGAGACTTTCTAAGGCAGATATTGTACTTAAATGCCCATCCTCCACCAGAAATCATCATGAATTGGAAATGCATGGCTTGCCTGGTTCTTTACATACTCTAACACAACTGTCTTTAAGTTTTATTGATGTAAACTTTATCATTCAGGGATCGCACCAGCAAAAATCAATGACTGATTGGAAAGGCAGTTTCCTATAGAGGGGCTGTCACAATGCAGGAAATAAAGAATCTTGTCTTGAAATTCTGGCTCCATCATCTCGAAATGTACCTATTTAAATATACACACCTGTGCATCACTGGGTACTTACGAAATACTCTCACATTTCATCTTTTACCCTCCTGTGAAGTTTAAAGAAAAACACAGTTTATCTGACATAGAACCTGAATAATTGTAGCTGAAAAAGACAGGCTGTTGCTTGTTTTTCCATTATTGCTCTCAGGACTGCATGCAGAAAACGCCTTTAGGACAGAGAAGCTGTCTTAAACAGCTCTCAGTGCTATGTAGGTGCTATAGCCCGCTTATCTGTCTTGTTCCGTTGTGTTACGTCAATGACAGTATGCGTTTCACAAAATGTCAAGTAATTTTATAGCCCTTGTCAGAACTGTACCTGAAATGGAAGCAGTGCAGAAGATGATGGTATTTGTTCTGTCAAATGAACAAAGCCACCTAAAAGGTTTTTTATATTTTAAAGTAGTTTAATTCGCTTTTCCCCAACTCATCAGAAAGTTTTGCTATTTGACTCTTAGAAGGAAAAGAAGTAGAATGGCAGCTGGAGAGGACAGGAGGGTTTGCATGGCAGTAAAACTGCTGATGTGATGAACAGGAGCCACAAAGTCAATTAAATCCCTACCTGTAATCTAAGCTAGCCGGCCCCGTGTGAGCATATAAAACCATTTTCTGAACCAGTACCATCTTTACAGATGAGAGAGTGACTGCAGGCATAAACACATCTCCATTTTATGCCATTTATTTCATTGCTGGAGTGAAGAATCCATCTGAAAACCTCTCTGCTCAGGGGACGAGTGCTGATTTTATTGAGTTCTCCAAAATATTTCTTTGGTTTGCTGTAGAGGAAACAGTTCTCTACTGAAGTCAAGTTGCAACCTACTAATTCACCTTACCAAGTAAAGAAACTCCATGCAATTAACAGTTGATTATATCTACTAAAGCTTTAATATTATCACCTAAAACTTTAATATTATCACTTGGCATAGTGCTGCACATCCTATTGTGTCCTTCCACTGCAGAGGCAGGAGGCTGTATGGCAAAACAGTTGTCAGCCAGGAGCACCTCCATTGATATCATAAGCTGTGGCATAAAGCATTAGCAGTGCGCTCTGTAGGAAGAGGGTTATTATGGGACAATAGTGATATTATGGGACAACAGTGAGCAGTGAAAGAAAGATGAGTTTGTAACTCACTACATGCAGCACAGACAGTGAAGCTCTGTGTTGTTTTGGGCTCGTTATTTAAGAGGTGGTGTGGCACAGCAGAAACATGACAGTTCTCTAGGTATAACTTCAGAGAGCAACAAGTGTCACAGAATCATGGGCACCACAAACATGTTCTTTGAAGAGAAGTGATTAAAACAAAAATGAAAAGATGAAAAAATAGGGAGTGTGATAACTTAAGTCAGTTATGAAGATGGAATTTTTATATAACTCTTTAGTGGAAAAATGAAGGCAATGCCTTCTACTTCCAGTTTTAATTTCTCAAATTTAACTCAATTTTTTGTATCAGATTTGTCCATATTTTATTTCCTTTTATAGAGCAAAACATTTTATTTCAGGGTCAATTTAAACATTTCTTCTTATTTGCAATGTTTTAGTCAATGTGTTTTACTTGAACTGAAAGAGTATTTCAGTAGAGAGGGCAGAGTGTTTTTCACTGGTTTGTTTTATGTGCTATGAGCTGATTTTGCGATTTCCTCAACGGAGAAAAATTTTTTGTGTAAGCCCAAAATACTTATTATTTTTAGTGAGTGATTCAGACAGTGAATGAAATGAAGTTCTAGTTCAGACCATCTGTTTATATTACTAATACCTGTTTGAGTCTTACAGTATTTTCCTTTTATTTCTTTCTCCATTACTCAGTGTTTCCCATTCAGACATCAGCACGCCTTTCGTGCTCTGTCTCTCTCATTATTTTATTACGGTGCTATGAAGATTTTCTTTCCCAAAAGCTTGGAAAAAATTGTCAGTTACTCTTGTCGTCTTATATCTCTGCGGCACATAGAGTAGTTATTTTCTACCCTCACAGATTATACTTCTTTTGTTTCTTAAACTCGTCAACCACGAGAATCTGGTAGCTCACTGTGGCCACCTGATGACACTAAACCTGGGTTGTCTAATCAATATCTTCTTCCCCAAGATGGTCTGCCTTCTTGCATCTAGAAGCCACATTTCAATTTTCATTTCATTACAACGTGGAAAAGAAGGAGGGGGAAATAAAAAGTGAACAAAGCAGATGGAAATAAATGGCACAAAATCAGTTTTCTTTAAAAGTTGGGCTTTTGATGACTTTTTTTTCCTAGCAAGGAAAGAACTAAGAGGGGAAAAGAATCCATGGAAAGCTGTTTTTTAAAGATGGTTTCTCTGGAGTGGGGTGAGTTTGGGGAAGGAATAAACTATTCCAAACTCACCTATAAAAACTGCTAAATACTTTTATTTTAGCTGACGTGGGTCCATATGCAGGTGCTGACCTGGAGAGTGACAGCTCCTTATTTCAAGCCTTAAGGCGTTCTCTCTGAATCCTCAGCCACGCTGGCTTTCTGCCAGGGAGGTATGGTGGCGGGGTTATTTTATTGTTTACTGTACCGACCAGGATTACAGAAGAAACATAGTTTCATTATTTATGGAAGGCATCCAGAACCGGGGGTGGGGGGTGGGGGTGGGGGGAATAATCAACAGTGCAGTGTTACCAGCCACAGCTCCCTGCTGCTGATGCTGATGGGGTGTAAAGCTGTTGCCCATCATTTTGCAAGCAAGATCTATTGTTGCCTACTAGAGAGAGGAAGAAAATTATAGTGACAAATGATAATGTTGTTGACTCCCTGGTAAGAAAGTGGAAGCTTTATTGCTCCACAATCAAGCAAACAACTTCCTTTGTATCTAATGAATAGGTTCAGCTCCAAGTCAAACATAATTGCAGATAAACCCTGCTTAATATAAAAGCTCAAAACAATCAAACTCCCCAGACTTCATCAGTTCTTTCTCAGTGACATTTGTTACACAAATTGCTAGAAAAAAAAAAATTACATGCAAAAATCTTGTAATATATTGGATCAGAATGGTTCATTCTGAAGTGGAAGCTCTGAATAAAGTTAATAATGCAAACATTATTTCTATGATTGCTTTAGGACTGTAGCCTTATTTCACACCAAAGTTCTAATGTAAGGTGCTGCTTTTTTTAAAATTAATTTATTTATTTACTTGGGATAGGGGCAGCTGTCAGCTTACAAGAGCTACATTACTGAGTTCAGCCTGCACCAGGAGCAGGCCCTGAAGACATTTCAGTAGAGGAAGGGAGGAAAATGGCAGTTTAAAAATTTCAAATTGTTCACTGAAGGGAGTGCATAAGCCACATAAGGAGAAGCTGGAAACTATTTGTGTTCGGGTTGTTTTTTGTTTTGAAAGAGACCAAAATGGCTAGTGTATTCACACTGAATTTAATTAAAACAATTACATGTCCCTGCTCTGAGCCAGGTATGCAGGTCTGAAGCTGAGTCTTCTACAGGATCACTAAGAGTCTGACATGAAACCTAATGGCTGTTTCTGTAAGACGATTTCCAACTTTGACCAGACATCTCATCTGAGACCTATAGCCTTCTCCTGCTGTGTCCAGCAAAAGATTTCCATGCATCAATATTTTTCAGTTAAAAATGTCATTTAGAAAGTAAATTACCACAGTTCATTGTTACACAGTGGCCATGAGGATGTCACTACAAATGAAAGGACTCCTGTTCTGGTTTAAGAGCCTTTGAAATGCTTCCAGACAAGTGCTCCTGTTTGTCTTCTGATGCTGCTCCCAGGAAACAGAAATTTCTGAAGGTAGGAATCTCATCTCAAATAATCTAGGAGGCAAATGTTTATTTGAGTGATAAAGAAGTAAACACAGACTAGTTCACCCAGCTTTGCTAAATACCCTTCAGTTTTTGGGTTGGTATAAATCAAAGATGTGGCTGATGAGCTATTTTTAAAATGCTTTTCTCAAATAAATTAATTCAGTTCAGCAAGAATAGAAAGATGCATGTGCTTCTACCTTTCCCTTAAGTCTAATGCATAAACTTGTCCCTGAAAATGTAGAACAGGAGATATTCTAAGGGAGGCTAATGTTTTCCATACAAAGTACTTAATACAAATTGCCTTTTGCATTTCTTATAAATCATATCGTGATTCGGGGGCCTTTATATCCAGAGTGTTCTCAAAAGAGTTGTGGAGGCACTGCTCTCTGGTTTGCACAATAATTAAAGAGGTGTTGCTTTCCTGCTGCAGTGGAAGAACATAAAATAGTGGTAGCCTGGTGTTCCTGGTGCTCACCTGGACTCTCCTGTCTACCCACCTGCCCTAAAGCAGCAGAGAACGCTGCCTTACACGAGCATGGCTTCTTTGGGTCTTGTTTGTTTTTTTATTGATCGAATAAAAAGCTGCAGTAAAGATTTTTTTTTCTAAAAAGAGTAGACATTACAGAACACCTCAATAGCAGGTTTTGCCTTTGCTCTGCAACTAGCACTGCAGCTGCCTCAGGTTACAGAAGCAGCTGAGCCTCTTTTCCTTTTTTCTCCTGGTAAAAATTTGGAAATACGTTCTTCAAGCTTTCTCATCTTTTGCTTTAATGAACTAGGAAGATATGTTTCTCTGTTGGTTTTACTCCACTGAAAGTGTGGTGTTTTATATTTTCAGTGCTGCATCCATGCCGCTTGCATTACTTATGAAACCTATGCTGTAACTTGGCCACTGGCAAATCTTGTAACTTCAGTTATTCACTTTGGATGAATATCTAAAACAGAAAATAAAATATAACTCAAATTCCAGAAAAATTTTTGAAGAATCTACCTTCCTGCAGCATGCCATCGTGGTCAAAACTTTCTATCTACTAACAAAAATATTCCTTTCATGACTCTTAATGGGGGGGAGTTTCCGCTTGCCTCTGATGGACCAGCCTCTTGCTTCCTTGTATCTACTGCCTCAGCCAGGAGACACCAAGGGGAATATCTTAGTCATGAAAACTCCTTTGGCTTCTGTTTCTTCTGCATTCTTGCAACAGTGGAGGATTACTGATGTGTACTGTCCAGTCCAATAGTTGGTGCATTCAAATTTGAGCTCTTTTGGAGTTCTGGTGCTGCTGGGATGGTTTAGCTCACATGGGCCATGTCCTTTCACACCACATAAGAAACTGGCAAGGCCCAACTTCTGTGGGCTGTCCCTTTGCCAAAGTGTGTATTTCTAAGACCTTTTTGAGGAAATCCTCCCTAATCATTATACTATAACCTATCACAGGTAGTGGCAGTGGTAGTGTGGACCTACAATGTACGGCACTACAGCATTCAGTCAGCTCTTTCGCTTGATCTGGGAAAGACTCAGTAATGAACAACTGTGTGTATATACCAACTTTTCCACCGTTTCTAGCGCCAAGAGACCTATAGCAATGCAATCATTAATGCATGCATTTTCTCCAGAGGCTACTTAGAGAAAATATTAAAGTTTCAACATTGTGGTTAGTAGAAGATTTGGGTCTATTATTTTACTGCTTTTCCCATCCATGACTGTAATGATTGTTTTTGCATCAATATGTTTTCAGTGTAAATGAACAATTATATTTCATGCCTCAGGCAGTTTAATTTCTCATTACCACATTAAATACTAAAGGCTGTTTTCCTGCCTCAGATCCACAACATCTGTCAGCATTTGTCTGAAAAAGTTTGTCTGTTTTGGAAGTCAGTGTGGTAGCAGACTGAGTCACCATCAAGCTAAAATTTAGAATGGGGCTCTAGCATTCCTGATAACACTTGCAAAATTGAAGAAGCTCTTGTGCTCTTGTGTTTTGTTTTGGGTTTTTTTTTCCCCAGAAAGCCCTTAAGGTAGCATATATGAGGTTTATGAGAAAAATCTATACAGAATTCCTACCCCAAGGAAAAGAAGGCATCACTAAGAGTAGGTAAATAACAGTATAAGGAATGATCTAGGATCATACCCTTATTCAGTATGAATCATTTCAGCTTTCTTGATATCAGTGAAACTTTGCTTGTTTATCTCAACCATGAATTTCAAGTGGTATATTAGAGTTAACTGCTGCCCCCCGCTTCTTTCTGTGAGATGAGTGGACTCTTCAGAACAGAAAGTCAGTTTTCAAGCAGCTGAAGTCTAGTTGTACAATTCATTTAATCTAATGTTCTTCTTTAATCACCTACTTTGTGAAGTTAGGATACAGAAAAGTGCATATGTCCCTGAAAATTATATTATTTTAATAACCTGTGGTAGTTGTCTAATGATTCTAGTATACAAAAGGGAGGTGGAGGATTTGATACCTGAGAATCTGAATAGTGGACAAGAAAGCTCTGACTTTGGCCACAAGAGAAATTGAGCTGTCTGTGTACTGGTTAACAATTACAACTTTTCACTCACTTCCTGGTATGCTATATTCTTTAGACTTTCCTGTATTAATTGGCTGGGTAACCAGTATCACCTAGAGAGAAAAAACACCTCCTAATTTTCCAATTATTTTTAAAACAGTCCTCCAGTGGACATAGTGGAAATCCAAGGAATCAATCCACCCTTCTTTCTCTGATTTCTACCTGCTCTTCCCCATTTTTCATGTCTTTACCAATGTATTGTAATACTACATCAGTCCTTCCTCAGTTTGTCTTGTGCATCTGTTTCTTAAAAGGCCTCCATTTCAAAGGCTGTCAAGTTTCCTTACAGTCTCATATTTGCATGCCCAGCTTGTCACTGCAATGAATGAAAAAGTCTGCAAAATAAGAGAGGAACACAGAGAAACTCTGTCTTATACTTTTGTGGATATTATTTTCTTTCAAGAGAGGAAATTAAATTAGTTTAGTTCATTTCTGGAACAGCAGATGCCAGCCATTTGTGTGACCATCAATCCCTCAATAGAGAACATTAACGGAAGTTTCTCAAGGCTTTGCACATCGTTAGTGGAAGACAATGACTCTGTGGGTACATGAGTCATTATTTCACAGATGCTAATGTGACGATTTTTCTTCTCTTAAATTTCTACAGTTACTATTCTATAAAATAAAACTTTAATCCAATGATTTACTGTTAATAAAAAACATTAGGCTGTTGATTAAGGTGAGATGCATGAATTGAATCAGTCCTACATGTTTCTCAGCTCTGGTTTAATGAAACTGAAACACTTCTCATCTTTGCTTCTTGTTGGGATTTGCACATTTGAGCTCTTTCGGCTGTCCTCTGACACCAAAAATGGAAGAGTGGGCCCTTGGGGCTCTTTATGAAGAGCAAACTCTACCTAAGGGGCAGGTAGAAAGTTTCAGGAGAAGGAGAGAAAGATACAGAAGCCATGAACTTTGAGTCTCCTAGTTTAAGCTCATAGCTGCTCCACAGTTGCTGTCTTAGTACTTACTGATAAAAGCATGATTCAATGGCCTGCTTTTCTTCCATGGTTCTGCTGAACTGTAAAGGATGCCAGAATTTCTATTTGATCATTATTAAGGAAGAAGAGGTTCTGGTCTGTTCTTGGAAAAATAAGATATTTTATCCTTAGGAGGTTAAAGTAAAGTTGAAAACTATCATGCCTACGCTTAGTGAAAAATTATTTTGAAACATAACTTAGCCTGAAAAACTACTATAAATGGTAAAAATGGGTAAGCTGTGGGTAGCTTTCCTCTATGCCTCTTCAGTTGCTAATATGAATGCCTCCTATTACCCTTTAAATTCCTCTGAAAAAAGTGCTGAGAAAGTGCAGTGCCCCATTTCCTCAACTTAGACATTCATTGCCCTGTAGGGTGAAGAATACCTTATTGTTGCCTATTTTAATATTGGAGATTGCATGACCAGGTTGGCACAAATCAGAGACATGAAAATAAGTGATTACCAATAACTGATAACAACCAGCAAAGCCTTCTGTCATGGAGCAAAATATTGTGAGGTGCATTTGAACCTGTTGATTCTAACAGGCTTTTGAACGTGAGCAAACCAAAATTTTTACTAACACCTAGTTACTATTATCCTAGTTGCACTATAAACATGGTCTTCATGAAAACTGAAATCATTTAGGAATGACAATATAGTAAAATAATGACAATATAATATAATTTTTAAAGCCAATGTAACACTTTTTTCTGCATTGAAAATGCAGAAAAAATACCTTGGGAGGCACTCCTACGCCAAAACTAAAGTTTCCATCTAAGTTGAGGGAGGAGAAGGTAATTTTAGCTTAGATGTTGCAAATTCCATTTAGAAAAATTAGGGGACTGCTCTATAGCGTAAAATTAAACGTGTGCTTGCCTGAACTGGGATTTTGATAGTGCATGGCAGTGCATCTTGTTCAAATCAAGCTAAACAGTCTTGATATATAGAGAAGTCTAATTTTATAGTGCCGTTGATCCTACTCTGCTAGTGTCAACTGCATCTTTGGTACTGGTTTTATTTAGTCTGGGTTTATCACAGTATCCTTTTCTATATGAATTGATTCTCCAAATCCCTCTAGCAGGGATTTTTAATGGCAGGAAAAAGGGTCTAAGCCAGGACTAGTAACTAAATTGTGACTTCTTAAGCTTCTAGAAAGCAAAAGCAAACATGGGCTCCTCTGTTGCAATTTTAAACTTCTTACTAAAACGAGAAATTTCCAGCTCTGTTAGCAGACACTTCTACAATGAGCACTATCATCAGATGAATATTGGCGTGCCAGCACCTGCTGGCAACTTGTCAGTTCTAGTTACAGAGCAAAGCCTTAACGTTGGCAGGAGCAGAGGGGTCTCCCTACCCCTTCTAGCGTGGTCCGTGCACTTGGACAGTCTTTTTCAGGAAAGTCATTAACACCACACCTCGACTAAGTAAATTAACTGTGGCTAATTTCATGCAACTCCTTCCCTACCTAAAATAAATTAATTTAGGGACTGAAGAGACATGAGTGGGCTTCTCAGTTCTTGGTGGCTTATGAAGGCTGCAGAGACTGAAGGAAGAAAATTCATCCTTTGAAATTCTGAAACAGCTGTTCATTCACTTCTGGACTTTAGCTAAGACTGAAAAAAAAAAAACCCTAAACAACAAACAGACCTGTGCTTTCGGGTTAGGATCAAAGATCAATATGTTTGAAAGTCTTAGAAGAGTTTCTTAAGCGAACAGACTGCAACATTTCTTGATCCTATTTGATCAGGTAAGAGGGTCTTGTCATTTTTTGGACCCATCTTATTTCCCAGCAGTGAGCTATTTGTTAGAGTGTCCACAAAAATGTCAAAGTTGAGAAAAAGAGGTATTTCCAGAAGCAAGACTGGAGCTTCATATATGCAAATATTCCTACTATAAAACAGATTTTTAAAGTTAGTAGTATTCATTCAGCCAGGAGCATTGCTAAGGGAATTTAGTATCCAGTGATAACAACCAGTAAACTTGGCATTTGAAATACTAGGCACACGTAATGAACTCGCTTGAGAACAATCTTCATAGATAAATAGCCATAAAATGAATGGTTCTGGCTAGTAAATAAATACAAATACATTATGTTCCTCATGAACAGATAAAGGCTTAAACTGTTTAAAAATGACTCACTGTGGACTATTAGCTTAGTTCTCCATAAAAGTAAATGTTCTCATGAAGTTTGCAGACCATGTTTGCAGACTGATGTGGTTTGGATAAAGCCGATGAAAAAGAAAATTACTAGAAACACAGGCAAAGTATAAACCTTTGGGAAACTTGCCTACCCCTCCATGCTAGTTGTTTTCCTTCAATTACAGAAGTTGTGGTATTTTTTCCCCTCCTGAAATGATCTGCTGTTCAGTCATGCAGCTTAATTGATACCATTTCATATGGTACAAGCAGGTGGCGTTGGATGCAAGGAAAACACCTCCTTGCGCAAGCCAGGAGCATTCTCCTAGCCCTCGGGATTGCTAGAAAATTAGGTGTTCCTATCTACACCACCACAACTCCGTTTTCACCTTCTGATACATAGATGCCCGCACATGCAAAGAGATGTCTGCTAAGGAGTAGTTTCAAAGCAGAGGTACTGTAGCACCATGCTATGTAATTTCCTATATAGTTTCCATGGCCCTGCTTGGAGACAAGGGGAAAAGGCACATGTCTAAAGTAGCTCTACTCCACTCTCGGGGTTTCTAGCGGGCCTCCTTCCCAACCTAAAAACCTTACGAAAGATTGCTGTGGTAGGAGGGTGGTGCCCATGCAGTAAAATCCTTCTCTGTCTATAGCCCAAGTAGCAGTCAGTTTTGATAACTGTTATAGTGAGTAATGCTCCTGTATTGAGGTGTGTTGGTAATAGCCCCATTGTTCCCTATTAGATCCCGATGACTTATGACTTTATAAATAAATATGGATAAGTACTGGAAAGACATTTTTGCTGTCCAACTGTTTTGGGGAATTTAGTGTTGAATGGGCCGTCTGGTATACTGAGTCCAGTTTACTTGTTCTCACAGGAATGACATACAATAATACATTCTCTGCTAGAAAAATACATCTTAGATCTTCAGCCCAGCACAGTTTTTCTCAGCATCTATCAGGACAGTGTTTCAGAGATATACTTTTCTTCTGTTACAGATATCTCCTAGTTTCTTGTCTAGATTTATTTATATTTTGATTCTGTGCCAACATTATCCAGTAGCTTAAATCTTTTTCTGCCTGCACAACACTTACATGAGGGCACTGGATAATGAACTGCAGGCAGGGATGATATTCCTGTCCTTGGCTTCTCTATCTGGGGTGAAAAACAGTGTGCTCTGCTGTGGTGAGGCTGCCCAGCCACTGGTCGTCTAAAGAGTCTTTGTGCCTTTTCCTGTTTGAGTTAATCTTCCATCATCGCAGATGATCAGAGCCATCCACAGGATTCAACACAAGTTTTTCTGAGTGCCTTTTATAGTGGTACCTTGTACAAGACTTCCTTGGAAATGAAGGTGGTTTTTTTAGACCTTCAAAAACATAGGGTGTTTTTTTAAGGTATTATGGAACGGAAAAGGCATAAAATTGTAAGGGAAAGTAAGTAAGGGAAAACAATCTAACCAGTGCATGGTACTGTCAATCTTTTCTGTTTGTCATATGATTATAACACTAAAGGTTGAAGAAGAGTAGCAGAACCTATATTTTTTACCCATACGACCTAACGAATGGTTCCTTGTAGATAAAATCATGAACAGTTTTGGATAGCCTGAGACTATTATAAACATAATTAATACCAGCTGTTAAATTTTTGCTGACATGCCTTGTACATTAAACCATTAATGACCCTACTTTGATTGTACGAATAATAGATCATATATATAACCTACATTAATAATAAATATTTCTAAGCACTTATCTAATTACATCAGAAGCTTACATTTCTCCTTTATTTGAGATCTAAAGCACAGAGGAATGGTTTGTATTTATAAATGCCAGGGCAGAAAGTGTTTTGTTCAGGAGCTGAAACTGTATCCTATATGCATTTATGGGTTTTATGTGGTTGCTTATGCCACTATTGTCATCTACACTGAAAATCCTCCTTTCCTGGCTGAATACAGTCTGAGCTTGCAAGTGCTGTTCAGGTTTCAAGTATGCAGCCAACTGAGCTGTTCTTATCCTTTCTACCCTCCCTCCTTGTAGTGTGGTTGCAGCACATTTGGAAGCAACTGGGCATGAAAACAAGTATTTCTTTATAGTTATTCTTTTAGCTGTCCCTCCAGTGGTCTTCTGTCTTCTTTTTGCAAACTACTACTCTGCCCTCTAGTCTGTGGGAAATGAATCGTACTTTATATCACCTTATTTGGTGTTTAGTTACACATTTTCCTCTCGGACTGCTTCAGACTGCCAGCGTAACACTTAGGGGCTCCAGGCTGCCAGCCATCGTGTGGTCTGCTGGGCCAAGAGAGTGCTGCCAATATGCAGCTTGATGGCCAGAGGGTTACTTGCATTCCCAGTAATACCAAGAATATTGTTCAAGGAAGCACAGGGTCGGCATCAGTAACAGGAATATATATGATAGTAGAAACATACATCATATGGCTGGGATGCCATGCCAGAATGAAACAAGGACTGAAACAATTATGCTGGGAAGCAAGAATGCTAACCGCAAGTATAGCAGAGTCCCTGCTTTCATATTTCTGCTGTGTGGAAGCTAACAAAATACATGCCAGCATCCCAAAAGCTGAACTCATTGATCCCTCCTCATGACACTGTTCTCCTACAACTGAGAGGGGGCAGCGAAGAGGAGGCCCTAGGGAGTGAGATTTCCCCTGACAGAACAGAGGTGGCTCA
Source organism: Chroicocephalus ridibundus (assembly GCF_963924245.1). Taxonomy (NCBI): domain Eukaryota; kingdom Metazoa; phylum Chordata; class Aves; order Charadriiformes; family Laridae; genus Chroicocephalus; species Chroicocephalus ridibundus. Next base: position 135,543,739 of record NC_086284.1, on the reverse strand, counting down.
CCAGCAGGCTGTCCCACCAGGCATCCCAGAAAGAATCATCCAGGACTCCTTCACTGGTGGGTTCTAAGGCACCCATAAGAGTCGGAATGGAGGAATGGGAGTTTCAACGCAGCACGCCATCCACCCCATACTGGTTATTGTTTTGACAGATCTCTATGTCCAAAGGCAAGATGGACAATGAATTCCACAGGTATTTCATAATTCCCTGAGGTGTGCTGGGCTGCCCAAGGATTTATGCAGTGCTTCCCTTTCCTCCTTCCATCTTCCCTCCAGGACTCCTTGTTGGTTTGTGTGTTTCTTCTTTCATTCCCTCCATGTTGTCCTTCGTGTGTTGCCCACACTGAAGCAGATTACGGAACTGAGGTCAGCAATGGAAACTCTGTTTATAAATCTTATCCTGCCACCACTTTTTCAGGGAGAAGAAAACTCATATTTACTTTAGACTTTCAAGGAAGTTTTAATAAAACAAAGGTTTTGGCAGTGATCTTACTCTGATATATTCCATTGTTTGTCTTGTGGGCTGACACCTGCAGTTCCAAGAAAACTGAGTTCACTAACAAAAAAGGAAGAATACAAAAATGATGCAGCATGCCAGCGGTGGCCTCGCAATGCAGAAATGAGGAGGGGAAAATAGTTCCTTACTTTTCCTTCCTTCAAGAAAAAAAGATAATGAACAGGATGTCTTTGCAGGCATTGAGGGATCTGAAAGGTGGCCGTTCCGCCTTGAGGCTTAAGCACATCTAGTCACCAAGAGAGGGAAAAGAGCAGGAATGCATGCCACTGCTGTGAAAGTACTAATGAGGGGTGTTGAACTCAAGGTGCTTGCCAGTGATCCAAGAGGAACAGGAGAAGAGGATGTAGAACAGGTTATTGCAACAAGTGGTGAAAAGGAGAGCAACCTGGGATGCTGTGCAGGTCCTGCATGAACCCCAGCAACAGACCTGTGTTGAGTCCGACACCTATGCAGACTTTTGCATGCAGTGAGTCACCTAAGAAGACAAAGTCCTTTCGGTAACACAAGCTCCTCTAATATTTGGCCAAAAATATGGAGTTGCTCATGCCCTTGTTCCACCACCCTCTACAGAGCACTTCTGGGACATGCTAGCTGTCGGAGCTGGAATTATGAGCGTTTCTCAGGAGACAGACTGCTCAAAAGCTTGCAAGAGGGAAAACAGCTCTTGTGCTCCTGTCCCCCATACACTCTTACAATGCCTAGGCTCCCAAAGAGAAGTTGGAAGGGGCAGAGATCCCGTATTCATCTGTGTGTACTTTAAACTTGCATGCAGACCTTGGGAATTGTTTGATTGTTTCTAATTTGCATTTTAATTTTATTTATTGCACTTTCTGTGACACTGCACAATTCTTTGGCTGGTCAATAAAGATAAGCAGCCAGCTCAGCTCACTACATGTTCATTTTTTTTCCCCTAAATATAACTGTGAGTTTAGCAAAGTTTTGTTTGACATTTACTGTTCTCCTCATTGTGGCTGTTTTTAGCATGTATTGTTACTTGTAATGAAATAAATTACCACTACTATGCCAAAAAGTTTTATTAAAATATCAGAAAACTGTAAGTAGTCTACGTAAGTCAGTTAGATGGCACTCCAAGAACATAAACTAGCAGTCACTGAGGTTGCCAGTGAGATTTTATATGGCAAGGAAATCATCCTGCACCAATGCCATCCATAAAATTATTCAGGCACAATAATCCTTATAAAGGTCAGTGGCTCCTTCATCATAGGATGATAAACTTAACCCCCAAGTAATACCACAACCAATTTAAAGCACTATAACATATTAGTACAATATGTTCCACAATAAAGCAGAACCTTAGGAAAAAAAGCACTTGCATTTGAGAGAAATCGCCCATCAAATCACCACATATCAAGGATACGAACTGAGGAGACATTTTGAATTCTCATTTCCAGTATTGAACCTGGGTTTGTGTTGCTGATAGGAAGGACATTAAGATGGATGCTTGAATCTTTTACACAAATTACCAAGGACATACATGGGAGTCCAGAATTCAGCTCATTTGTCTGAGTTCAGTATTTTTCTCAGACTTCATATGTATCATCACACAGGGCACAGCAGCACGCCTCCATAAATGTGATGTTTGTAATAATTACATCAGCTCTGAAAGGTAGCTCCAGCTTGTCTCCAGAATAAATGCTGAAATTGCTAAGAATGTAATTAAATTACCTGTAGGGCTCCATATCTCACACGCTCCTTAAGCAATGTTGGAAAGAATGGTAAGTGCTGTCCTAAAACATGTTCATAACTATGTAGTTGGAGAAGAATGCTTGTGTGTGACCTCCCCAGACCCACAGCTTTATGAACTTTCCTAGTACTTCCCAAACTGGTATATTGATCCTATCTCTGGCATACCCCAGCTCCAGCACGCTCAAGGACGCTTGTCCTTGGTGCTCATCAGCTTTGCGGGAAACAAGCTTGGTGCATTCGTAAGCCCTCAGTTGCTCAGAGCAGCCTGGAGGCTTCGTTGTCTCAAGGCCAGCAGCTGTTTTCACACACATTTCTACGTTTCATATACCACATCTAGCAGTACCTTTCATAAAGGCATGACAGGCCTGCAGGCCCAGTAACCCATCATTTGGTATATGGAAATGAGGCAGCCCGCTGTAGAGGTGCGAACTCCCTCAGTTCTTAGTCCTCAGGCACAGGACAAGCTGTATTTCCATGAACATCTACTTCCTCCTGAGGTAGCTGGAGTAGCGAATGTCTAACAATTTATTTGATCCCACCCATTCTCTTGTTCCAGAAGTGATGAACGCTGGCCAATAATGAGAGGGTTGAACCTTTCTGCTAAATCTGTCTTTAAAATGCTTGAAGAAGAAAAAAGACTATAGACTAGGCCAGGAGCACTGATATTGAGCCCTGTAAATCCTCTGCTTCCGGATGGAAAGATTTGTCTATCTGGTAGCACTTATTATTATTTGAGAAGAAAATTAAGAATATTCACAGTACATGACTGCATCAGACCTACTTTTGGAAAAGGTGTTTATCTCATGTATGTTTGTGTTGCATCTTATTCCTGAGCTAGGGGGACACTCTGCACCCATACAGAAGCCAATTGCTATTCTCTTCTTTCTTCCACCTACATGAAATCCAGGACGAGGGATTTGAGCAGGATGAGTTGCCAGTATCTGGATGATCAATCCAGCATCTGCCTTGGGGATTAGATGATTTATTTTGTTTGTACTTCATTTGTGTTATCCAATTTAAATGCTACTTTATTTTTTCTAAATGTCCTATGCTCCACCTAACCTCCGTCTTGTTTAGGATGACAAATAAAACCAGATTACATTGGTCAGTTGCTTAAGAGATTAAAGCAAATCAAATCAATCACTAAAGCAAGGGTTTCAGTCCCTTGCTGAATTTCTTTCCTTCGTGAGAGGAAGCTCTACTTTGTTTTTCCAGAAGCATCTTCTTTGTCTTCAGAAGGTCTTGTCTCCTAGGGCTTCCCACACAGTAAGGCCTAGATTTTGGCTTTACCTAGCAGCACCCTGTAAGATTACCATTTTTTTTTCTCTAGGTATCTTAAACAGCTGATGTTTTGCTTCCTAAAATCTTGGACATGTTTCTGACTTAACAAGGTTAGAATATGGAGGCTTTTTGATAAGTTCCTTTGATAGTAGCCTAAGCTAGATATTTTTAAATAAAGATGGTTTGTAAAACACGGAATATGCATTTCACAAACTGTTCCTTTTCTTCTTGAAAGTGAGATTAGGAAGCAAAGGAGATGTGTCTGGAACAAGAATTTATGAATAGTATTACTTTCATTGTCATCTAAACATTCCCATAATGCAGTTGGCCATTCATCCAATTTTTCTCTGCAAGAAATGATTCTTTGGCTAGTTTCTCTGATACCTTTGTGACCGTTCGTCTTGGATCTTTTATCTACAAACGCTGTTTTCACAGAAGTAACTTTCTAATCTTATGTTGAATATTACTAAATAGTTGACTTCCTTAACATCCTGGGACAGTGATTTCCATATGGATTATAGACACCTTTATAATGCATTTGTTGGAGAATGAGAATAATATGCTTTTATGGACTTTTATTGGACTTCAGTGTAAAATATAGAAGAGTTTTTATAGTTCAAAAGGCAATAGCACTGTGTGATTGCACAAGATGATCTCTGTATACAGGCTGTTAACCTTCACATACAGTGTTTTTCATATTGCTCTCTCTCTCCAGGGCTGTATCAGCAATCTTTATTCTGCTTTTAATCGTAAGTCATTATTCTTGCAACATTCCCTAAGAAGAGAAATGTCAACAGGTGACAATTTTGTTTCTGGCAGCAAACCAGCCTCTTAAGAAGTTGTGCATTTTTTTCTTTTGCAGACTCTACTCCATCACATGTAGCTGTTTAGTCCTAATTACTCTGCCCTTAAACTGACTTCATCTTGTTCAGAAACATAGCTTGCTACTTTCTGAAGTACAAATGAATAATTCTAGCTAATATGATGGCAGTTTTATTTCTTTCTTTTACTTCCTTTTTTCTTGAGTTTCCAGTAACATTAGTGTTTTCTACTGCACAAGTCTTATGGGTTATGAATTTTATTTAATGAAGCCCTAAGCAGTTGGCTTTGGCCATTACTGTGTATGCTGTAGTTTCCAAAGTCAAAATTTGTATCCAGTTTCACATGGTGTCTGGTCTCAGTTTAATCTCACCACCAAATAGAAAATGTTATTATATTTTGCATCAGTATAACACTGTTGGCAAATAATAGTGTTGGCTATTCTATCTGTTTGGGTTGGTCAGAAGCATATTTATTACATTTATGGCAAAAAAGGCATGAAGTTAGTATATTATTTATTTGTTACGGATATTTAAATTTATTTCAACTTCTCAAACAATTTTCTCTGCAAATACAGAAATCTAGGTTTCCTATAAAACCAAAAGCTAATCTCTTGCAGCTGGAAGAATTTGGACGGGGTGTGGTATGCCTCCCTTTCTTTCACCATTACAAAACCTGGTATCTCCGCCCATTTTCTGAGTATCTCTCCCTTAGAGTTTAAATTCAGCATGCTGCTTTGATCTGTCTCCTGTTTTTTCCAGATCCATTGTAAGATATCAATTGCATCTAGAATATATACATACATCTCATGTACAAACACATTCTTTTCACTGCTCTATTTGGCACTAAACCAGTTTTTAAGTTCCTAGGGGCAGAGCTGTCTCTTCTCTGTGTGCATACGCCACTAAGCACATTGTGAGCACTCAAAGAATAAGCCAATACACATGCAAAGCCCCTCCCTGTTAACGCTAAATAAATTTTCCATAGTTAAACATCCAGATGCCAGGAACCGTGAAATTTATGACTGAATTAATAAACTCACTTGTGCCTTCTATGGAACAGTGAAGTCAAAAGCCCTCTACTTTAGCAAGTGCTTCATCTGAGATAGTGTTTTTTTTCATATTTAGTTTTCAAAATATACAAATTTAATAAAGTTTCATTCCACAAAATCCTTGTGTAACATTTTCACTGGGCCCTAGCTAACATTGGGACAGGTAGCGTAACCTCAGCAGTCTGTTGACCTATGCAATAATGAGTATATCTGTGCTACAAACCCTGTTACTGGGCTTTCTTGGGACCAAGAATATAGAGTTTTTGCATAGCATTTTCATTTTGGAGAATAAACCTTGCTTTCATAGCATTACTCGTCTGAGTCTGCAAGGCTCCACTTGTCGCTGTCACAAGTAAAACATACTCCTAAAGGCTGAACAGGTAAAGTAAACCAAGGGGCAAATAACATCTTCAGTAACGTTTTGCACTACTCTCATTTACTAGGAATTTTAAGCACTGGAAAAGCTTGCAGCTGCAACACACTGCAGCGTGTTTCCACACTTGTGCCATGGGCTTCAACCTTCTCGTGTTAGGGATCTCCCACTGCAAGACCTTCCTCCTCAGGGGGAAGGAAGTTTACCTAGCAAACACAGAACTCCCACTGGTTTTGGTAGGATGTTTTTCATCAATAAAGGACTTTAGAAAGTCATGATTTTTCTTCTCACAGTCATGATTGTATTATTCGAGACTTTTGTAAGGGGCGCCCATCGCAGCAGGGCGTATTCACACTGTATACGCTTAGACTGTAAGGTTGTAAACCCAAACACCCAGTGAGCCTCAATAATGTAAATATGTTCAGCAAATGGAGTTCAGTGGAATAAAAATCATTCTTGAGCCAAATCCATTCCCAACAGTAACTCCTTGCCTCATTGCCTGTCACAGGCGCTCCCAGTGGTAATAGGTTAGAACATCGTCACTACCAATGATGCAAATCTGCAGTTCGTCTGGTGGGTTAACAGTGCAGGATGATAATTTCTGGCAGTTCCTCGCTGTGTTTCTCCAAGCACAGAGGATATGAACTGTGATAAATTCTGCTAAAACTTAGACAGCTGTCAGGTATGTTGACAGCGGGAAATTGGGGAGGAGGGACTGTATATGTTATGTGCTAAAACTGAATTTGCTCACACAATTATTTGCTCCACGTATAATTAAAACTGAGCTCAACCCAGCAGCTCTTTTTTGCTCAGCTCTCGCTTCCCATTTAGCTTCAGCCTGGCAAAGAGGAGTTGGTGGTCCCCTCTCAGCTTCTACTCCCTGCATCCAAAGCCCCTCTGGTTATGCCAAAATGATAAGCCATTCACATTCAACTTGGCAGGGTTTCACTTATGCTTCTTCTTCCTTACATTTTTATCAGCAGTGACATTGCTGCCAAGGCTTATGCACCTCTGGATGAGATTTATGCAAATTATCAGCTAGGCTGTTTTGTACAATTGCTAATAATTTGCATACAACTGTACAATTTAGTTTAATATGTGCATACTGAGCACTGGGGAAAGGCTTGTAAGTGAGGGGCCAGATGTCTATTGCAGTCTGCCCACAGTGACCTTTTCCAAGCTCTCACTTTCTTTTAAAATGGGAAGCAATAAAAATCGCCTTTCTCCCAAGGAAAGGCTATGCAACTTGGTGGTACGGTAAGCACAGCAGAAACGCAGAACTGTTTTCAGCAATAGGCAAAAAGAGGGGAATGTCGGAATATGTGGTCATTGCTCCAATCTAGCTCATCCTCCGTTTGCTCTGTAAGTCAGGCATGCGTGTGCAAAGCCACACGTATACTCTCCCACCCTTTCTCTCCCTCCTTCACCCTCACTTACTCCTCTGACATCTCTGCCTACCTGTTTCTGTCTTTCAGATACAGGAAGGGGCACAGTGAACTGTTGATACTTAACTTTAAGGTAAAATAAGTAGCATCCTTTTGATGTGGTTGTCAATGAAAGGAAATTATCTATCTCCTTAGAAATAAAATTATACTGTACTGTTTGGGTATAAAGGTAATGTGAAAGTCAGTGGAATAATGAGTTCTGTTTTAGGAAAAAAAACACTCCTGTTATGATATGCCAAAGACCAAATTTGATGTAATAGTAAGAATAATAAAAACATCGTCAAAATTTAGGATTGTGATTATTTTAAAATAAATGCTGGTTTTAATCAGATAGGGAAAAAATCTATTTATTTTATTGCAAGTTGCTGTCTTTGCCCTGGAACTAATTTGGTTTTGTTCAGTTTCAGCAACCCAAGTAGATCCATAACCATGCTGTTTTGTTTAATGATGATACGGGTTATATAAACGAGTAAAAAACTTACCATCTTCTATTGCTTTGCTGTGCTCTTGCCTGTGCCAATGGTACAGCTGGTGGAAGTGTTTGCTAGAACCAAGTTACTTGTTTTTAATGAAAAAGGCTTGTTTGCTGAGGTCTTCTTTTTATTATTATTATTTAACATACCTGTAAAGAGCACTGCGGAAGTTCTTTTTTTGTGTGTACACATGGGTATGCATTTAGAAAAATCACCAGCAAACCAAATAAATGTAGAATCATACAATCTAATTGGAGTTTCTAAACTCATTAAGAAAAGGAACACTAAGCTTTCTAAATCCATGTAATAAATGGAATATAATTTTTTGCCCCCTCAATTACTTAAGTCTTGGTTTTCAGCCTACAAATATTTGTGGCTATCTTCAGAAAAGTGAGCATTTCTAAAAACTGCTTTTGCTAACAATTTGTTGTCACTATTTGCATAAGTAATTTGATGAGTTAAGTGGTTGAAGTGGTGAGAATGGGAACATACATTTTTCATTAAACATTTAGGGTAATTATGATTCCAGACATTTTTTCTTTCTTTAGCACAATAATAACATACACAGTCATCATCCCAAATGAGCCTCACGAAACTTAAATAATGTTTAAAAAAAATCTCCCATGAAAATACGAAATATAATTTGCTATGGAAAATATGCCATTTGAAGGAAATCTACACAAATTATAACTATTTGTGAAACATGTTTGTCCGTAATGGTGAAATGCTGCATGGGTGTAAACATACCTGGTTTGGTTGGGATTTATGTTTGCATTTTTATTAATACAGCTGTAAGTTTTTTTCCCTAATAAAATACAGGTGTATTTAATACTGTGAAAATCGTCAGAGATAGGCATTGTCCTGCTAAAAAATTCTCTTAAAGGAAAAATTTTAGAATAGAAAGGGAATCTGTGTATTACGGAATTCCCATTGGAAAACCTAGTCTGTTTTATATTGACTTTGATTCAGAGGCTAAACTACATTTAAATATTTTACAGCAATACTGCCTTTAAATGGGTTATGAATAATTAACTCAATAGCTGAACAGATGTCTCCGTGGAGTGCGAACTCTCTATATCTTAATGAATAGACTTAATAGAGTAAAACAAACTTCCAAGCTTTCAGTTATTGGAAAAGAGTTGACAGGAAATCTGGCATGCTGCTCTGCATAGCAGAATCAGATAATCTAGGAGTAAAAGCAATAGAGAGTTCCTAGACATTTTTTATTATTATTTTTGAGCAGTCAAATTGCACAATATCATGGCCTATAACATTTTGTTCCCACTTTTATGTTTAGAAGAAGCCTTGATTTATTTTTTTTTCCCTGCAACACTCTTCACACAGGAATGGGAAGGACAAGGATTTGCTCTAAACAAAGCTTGAAAAATACAAAAACCCTATTCAAAACTCAAGCCGGTTCTGAAAATTTGATGTAATAAAAATTCTTCAGGACTGACTTCATAATATCCTCCTGCTGAAGAGGAGACATGATGTGGCAGCAGAAGCACCACTGTTCTTTGCTACTGGGACATCTGCAAATTCTTCCACTGGACATCCAGTATCCTTCTGCACTGCTGTCGGTCAGCACTGCTCAGAAAATTGGGGAAGAACTTGAAAAAAGGACAACAATGAAACCTTGCGCTGAAAAATACTTTCATCCATTTTTTCCCCCCTTATTGGTTTGAAATCTTAAAAATCCTTATACTATAATGATGTATATATGTAGATAATAACCCAGATTCTCAGAAATTATTTAGAAATTAATCTACATTAGATTAGATTAGATTAGATTAGATTAGATTAATTAGAAATCAATAATCAATCTAATTAGAAATTAGCTGCAATGATTTACAAAACCTTAAGCAAAAACCTAAATCCAAAAATGAGATGATCACTCCAGATTCCATATCCTCCCTTCCTCCACTTAGCACTCACAGGACATAAAATTACAAAATAATAAATAAAAACACCACAAACACCCCCCCCCCCAAACAAAAACAGCTTTACAAAAGATCAGAGACTTAGCCTTTTCATTACAAATTTACCATCCAGAAGCTGTGCATGCGATATGGTGGTGCTCCTAAAACTCAGAAATTACACAGAATTACTCTTCAGTACTTGGCTGGGATTCAGAAATGGCGCAACTCAAGTTATTCCTGGTTTCCAATTTTGTTCCTGTGCCATTTATTCCTATTCTGACTTCAGTGTTAAATCTCTTCTTTTGGGTGAAGACTGTAGATATGTACACAATTGTATAAAAATAGATTTCTGCTTGATTTTACAAGTCTTTTCCCAATATTTGTAAAATTCTTGAATCTGCTTCTAGTAGAAAATTGTAGTGTTACAAAAGCAAATATTTTTTTACAAAACCTTATCATACAGTGTGTACCAATATATCATCCATCAGGGCATAGTAATACAAGATTTCTGTGAACTTGTCAAGCATTTTTTCCCAGTTAGAACAAAATCAGATTTCAAAATGTAATTCCAAAGAGAAATACAGATTTTAAGCAAGATTTAGTCCCTGCCAGCTGTCTGTGTATTTTTGAGCAGCATTTCTGAGCAGACATCCAATAAACCCCCAAAACTCAGACGGAGAACAAGGGAATTTGGAGAGGATGAAAGGCAACAGCATAATTTAGTAAACTAAGTTCAAAGCTTCTCACAGCTTTGGCAGCAGTGCTATTAATTCTTATCATCTCAGGCCTTTCTGAAAGACCCTTTCTGGAAGCATGTGAGTAGGCAAAGCCCCAAGCTTTCACTTGTGAGAAGAGTAACTTTGAAACTTTCATACTGGTGGAAGAAATTTGACAATACCAAACCTTCAAAGTTGAAAGATGAAAAGGGAAACAAAAATATCCAGCATTTATTTTAATTTATTCATTATTATTATTATTTATTATTATTATTATTATTTAAAGGCTATTGTTTTTTTAATACCTGGGTGAGGGATATGGAAAATTACTTTGATTGTGGCCTTTGTCAGCACGAAGGTATCTTAAAACCTACCTTTGTTCTGTCTCCTTTTAAGATGAATGTCTGAGGGGAAGCAGCACAAAGTCTGTCTTAAGAACAATAAATAAGAAAGGCACAGGGTCATGAAAAGTCATCCAATAAAACCAGTGCAGGAATGTCAAAGGCAAGCGCCTCCGAACTTCTGAGTAACTCAGACTGTACTTGACTGGAAAACATGACCTCCGAGTAAGGATACAGGAGAAACTACCTCTAAGCAGTAGCATCCGTGGCTGGCTGGGAAGCATGTTGCTCATGAGGAGCATTCATGGCTAGCAGGAACCTGATACTTCGCAAGGCCCCTCAAGTGCCTTCCTATCTCAGCCCTGCACCCGTCCAAGAGAAGGTGCCTCAGCAGAAATGGGTGCTTGTAATAATGATCTACATTACAAGTTAGAGCTGTTCACAAAATGTATTCAGGGGAATAGTAAAATAAAATATGATTTCTGTTTTTTTTCCCCTTTATTTAAATTATTTATTTTATTTTTAAACGCTATCCTTTGTTAAATTCTGATGAAATCTTAATGCATCCAAGTAGAGCATCAACACTATCCTGTACGTCCAGACCCGCTCTATATACTGAGTATACTGATATTTTCTGCTGTGTAACCCTGCTCCCCTTGTATCGAACAACAGAATCCTTAGTAAATGGCTATCTTCACAGTACAGAAGTATTAAAAAGTGGAAGGAAGCATATGGGACTAAAGCCAACCACCTACGTGGAGCAGCTAATGTTCTTTTATTATCAGATCTCTGGCAGCCTGTGCCAGAATGCTACGTCTCACCCCCTGGATTAATTTTCACAGTTGCTACTTATGCAATATGGGGAATCTTAAAATGTACGCACCTAATTCATTTCCTTGTTTTCTCTGTGTACAACAGACATAATATGAGGAAGCTGTACTCAAATACAAGCTCTGCAGGCTGTTTTCCAAGTTACGGCTAGCGATCATGAACACCGAACCAGGTGTACCCCAAGCACAGTGTGGTGGAGTGTGGTAGAACATATTCTGTGTCTGCCCAGCCTGGACCAGGCTTGCAAGTCCCTTCTGTTAAGCAGCGTGTGATGTTCATTGTTACGTGCACTTGTTCAACTTGGCACTGCACTACAAAGGCTGCAGTTAGCTTTCATGCTTGCACGACAATTGCTTCCATGTTTAGCACGGCCATTTGTGTCCAAGACTGCTGCGGAGAGCAATCATAGAATGGTTAGAGGTAGAAAGGACTTTAAAGATCATCTCCCCGTCCCCGTCTCCGTGCACAGAATCCAAATGCACACTCTAAAATATGCATCACCAAGAGACTCACTGGAGTTCAGTCTGAGTAGTTGCATCATTGAATTTTGTAAGTAACTTCCGTTGTCACTTTTGGCATTTGACAATTTTTTCATTCTGAATGGATCTGCTGTATATTTCTATATATTAGCACCATTCTTAATTGTGTTAGTACATCACAAACATCATTTTCATATTTCTGAAGCTTTTTCTTGTGCCTAGCAATGCAAATTATCATTGACATTTTGTCAATTAATTCTGAACTCATAATTTTGAAAAGTTAAAATTGTGGAAAAAGTAGGCAAAAAATATTTTTTTTTCACCTAAATTAATGATTTGGCTATTCCTTAAATAAGAGCGTTGCTTTTAAAGTAGTGCAAGCCAAAAGTTATTATGAGAAATGTGAAATTATATTAGCCATGCTTGGCTTATTGAAGGAACAAGTAATAGTAACACTGTTTTCTACAAACAGCATAATTGGTGGAAAGATTTCGCAGCTTTTCTTCTTAAGGGTCTCTATATTAGGCATTTTTTTTATTTGAACAGTGTCCCTTTTGTTTCTTTTGAATGTATTTCAAGGAATTACTTGCTGTCAAGAAGATTAGTTCAGATTTTCATGAAAATCTAAGCAGCATACAATAAGGACACTCTCTACCCTTTCCCCCACCCCGGTTGTGCCACCACTCCTCTGCGGTCTGGTCATTAGAGGAGGTCTGGAGTGGGTGATGAGGCTGCAGCGCCAACAACACGCTGAAAACTCAGCTCTGTTTTTCACTGAAATAAGTGGCAATGGCATTACAGCTTTCTCAACACCGAGTTGACAAGCCGGCTGATGAAATAACGTGCTGTGGTTCTCTGAGAACTGCCTTCAAATCAACCTCTGCGAGGCAAGGGACAGCCCTTTTAGCACAAGCATCCAGAACAGTGGTTTGGACTGGTGTCGGCAGCAATTACCGAGATGGTCTTTCTGCTCTTGTCAAATTATTTTGCAGGCTGTGGATCTCTGCGTCTGCCTTTGTCCCTGTTTCCCAGATAGCGGACAGGTCTTGTTATTATCTGGGGCAAACCTAGAAGTCAAGATTTTCTCCCTCCCGTGACGATTGTTTGTTACCTGTGCTGTAAATGTCTCCAGCCAGTTTACCTTAGCAGGCGGGGAACGGCTTTTGGCTTCCCATTTAAACGCCAGAGTAAATTATTGAACGCCTTTGGCAACAATACAGTTTCAACTCTTGAATGGACAGAATTCTATTGGCACATCTTTTGGTGAATTACACCACCACAAAGAGTTTCTGTGAGGATGCCTTACAGTAAACAGCAATATTCTGAGACATCCTGGATACAGAAGAGGTAGGGAGAATGATTTTGCAGTCATCTTATTTGTATCTTTGAAAACTGAGAAAGCGACAATTGAGAACTAATTGTTTGTCAACTTTGCCTATCCAGGATACGGCCCAAATCCTGTTTGTCTTCCTGGAGTAGTGGATTTGAAGCTGATAGCGATATTTAACTGTGTCCAGTAAGCAGGATTTATTACTTTGTCATAGAGGGTGAGAATAGCTGGCAGAAATCTGTGAAATAATTGGCACACAACTAAAATACATCAGATGATTATCCCAGCTGAGCTCTTCCCAAAATAATTGCCAAACTAATATAAATGTGCCAGTATCAGTGCTATCGCAGACAGTTCTTCACAATTTTTCCCTTTCTTATATTCCTTAATTTTAAGTCTGTTTGAGATGATCCTTTACAGGAACAGAGTAAGACAAGGTTCCTGCACTGGAGATTTTACAGACATGTCTGGACAGTAGAAGAATTGAACAAAAAGATAAACGTATTCTTTTTAAAAACAAACAAACAAACAACAAACACCAACCACAGAAATTATTTCTCATCTGTATTTTCTGAGATTTTTTTTTAACGACAATGTTTTCAGGAAACCCCTAAGTGCTTTAGAATGAGAAGAAATTACTTTTAAACCACTTTCTAAAGAAGAATTAGCCTATCTGTATTTGTGTGGGTAGAGATGAAAAATTAGTTCTTTTACTGAACAAAGATGGAAAGAAACATTTCTTTCAAATAACGAAATTAAAAAAAAATCATTTTAGATGTTTCAGCCAAAACATTTCTTCTTCCTCCAGCACAAGATAATATAATATTTGCCTATGACTGATTCTTTAAAATCTCTGGAAAATAGATACCTACAATGTGTCTTTTATCCCCACGCTTATACAACTAAAATGGACTATATTTTCCGCAATGCAACTAAAACAGACTACATTTTCCACAGTGCCAAGGGGCTTTCCTTGAGATTTCCCATGGAAAAGAGACCAAAAAAAGTCTGAAACGTAATTAAATTGTAATACATAGGTCAGCTATATTTCAAGTATCTGTTGTGTTACCTTTATGGCCACTGAAAGGGAAAAAGAGAAGGGAGAAAGAACGTGGCTTGTAACAGGGAACTGTACGGCAAATGGAGCAGCAGCCAACGGTGTGAAGGGGATTTTGCATTGCAGAGAGTCCTCTGGGGACTGGTTTTGCACAGCTGCACTGATTCAGTGGTTGCTTCATGTTACCTTGTTTATTATCTACCTGTATGAAAGACAAGGAGCATCACAGATAACTTCCTAAAACTGTACCTGCTGCCATGTGGGCACCACAGATGTTCCTGTAACCACCCTCTCATTGTGGGAAGGGTGGGAGCACGTACAGCACACGGTGATGGCAGCATTGCCCATACATGAGACAGACATGCAGGCAAGCATTAACAAAACTGCAAGGCTAGCAAAATCAAAGTGAAATCCTAACCTGGGAGATGTGCCAAGCTTTCACCAAAACACCGCTGAATGTTGCGTGAAGGGGAGAAACCAAAGGGAAACTTTTTTCTAAGTTCTTCAGCACTACTCTGCTTACGCAGTTTTTCCCAGTCTTTATTTCTGCCATTTTACTGGTTCTTACAAAAAAAAAAAAAATAAGGAACAAATGAGCTGTAGTACGAAGCATTAAGTCTAGTCTCACCTTGTCCCAAATCTGGGTTCTTTATCTGGTGTGCAAGCCAATAACAAACAGAGCAGAGTTATTTCCAAGTTTGTTCCATTAATGTGCAGAAACGGGGTGCTCATCTTAAGGGAGCACACCTTAGTTTCAAAATTTCCCTTTTTATTAATTAATTAATTAATTAATACATATTCTAAAAATTAATGCAAGTTCATTGTTGTTCTCTTTAATGATTGGTCAAGATTTCTTCACTTCCTAGTGAAGAAGTAAATTGGTGTGCAGACTCTGTTTTCTTCTTCCATTGTTCTCTTCTGAGTAGGCGGTATCATTTGGGTAGGTGGTTAATGAGTCAGTGGTCACAATCTCCCCCTGCCGAAATTACCTTTTTCCTCCTTCTCTAACCTTGGCAGTTTGAGGTGGTTTTCTTGGTTTGCTGACCAGGCCTACAGTTCATCATTCTCTTGACAGAAATATCCTGCTTATTAACAAAGCTGCATTGTCTAGTAGTTATTTCTTCGATAAATCATGTCTAGTTACTATTTCTCTATCACTGATGTTGGGGCCGTATAAAGGACTTCTAGCAGCAGCAGCAGGTTCCCTTGGTTGCTTTGATTACATGTTACTTTTCATTTTTCTAGTTAATATCAATTTTACTACAACCACCTTGTCAACTAAATAGAAAAGATATATGTAGCTCTTTGTTGACCAGATTTGCATGCAGTTTCTTATCATACATTTTCTTTAATGAAACAATTCAAATGTTGTGTTAAAAAGACGCCATATAGCTACACTCGTCATAAATTCTTGTGATGTTTTTTGCACTTTGCAACTCTTGAAGCAGTATTTCCAATATAAATATGACACGTCAATCATAACAATTCATATCAGGAGTGAAATTCTAATTTGATTAGAATTTATTTGATTATATGAAAAGCGATGAAATCAAATCTGGAATTCATGAATAAGTGAACTGTGATGAAATTATGTTGGGCTGATGTATAGCAACTGTCATCTTAAATACAATCTTAAACTGTCATCTAAGACTTTTCAACATACAAAAGTTTCTTCTTGGAAAGAATAAAAACTGGATAAAAACTGCCATCTAACTCTCTGCTGTTGACTTGCCAATGGTGAAATTGTTTTCTAAATCTGCTTGAATTTAGCTGATTCCTCTAATCCTTTTGAACAAAGTTTCCTTTAAATTTCTGCCTTATTTGCATCAAGGACTGCTTAGGCATCTAAGCAACAAGCTTCTGACCTTATTTTTATGGTCTTTGAGTGAGAAGTGCTCATTAGTTTCTTAAACATTTCTCAGCCTGTAGGAAGGTTTGATTCCTCTACTGCCTGAGTCTGCGTAACTGAACCAGGTCTGCAGCTGGTGGGAACTGATGTGCAGACTGCGATATTCAGTCAAACCTTCAGTCACGTTTTCTTGAGCGATTTGACGCATTTGATGGCTAATGCCATCTGTGATACCTTCCACCAGCCCAAGCTCCCTTCCCAGGCCGGGTTTTCCTAGGAAATCCCTAGGTAAAAGGCTCATTTTCAAAGAGCCCCTTTTACTTCTGACAGGCACTTAATGAAAGCAAGTTTCACAGTGGACCTTCAGGACTGTGTTAGCAGCTCACGAATCATAAGTGAGAGGAAAACCCCTGTTATGTGAATATCTGCCACTAAATGGTATGAAATACTTTTAAATATGGGAATTGTATTTATGCTGCGTTAAAGTGGAACTAAGTTTTTATTAGCGCACTGTGAAAATATGAATGTGAGGTATGAGAACTGCATGCTGCATATGTGGGGCAAAGCTACTAGTAAGGGCTGTCGGGTTTGTCACTGCTTCTCATTCTAGAGCTCTCTGTAAGTTTCCCGACGTATTGTCAGTTCCATCAAGAATACAGCAAAATTAGCATCCCAGTGATTTTTGTAATGTGGAGAAAGTCTACCAGAAAATATATGGCAATTCCCTTCCTTTGTATACAGCAATGCATTCACAATCAGGACCTGGTTACACTACATTACATTTCCTAGCATTAGGATAAGGGAATATTTCTGCTTTTACTTCGCTGTCATTTTTAAAAAATAGAGAATATATGTGGGGTTTTGTTCCTTTGCTTTGCTTGTGATGGAAGGAAGTTCATTTTCCAGTTCAGGATCCAAACTGGAATTTCTAATAGAAATATATTCATACATCTCTTAAAAGTCTTTTCAATGCGTGTAAGTTATCTATCTGCTGCGCTTGCAATGTAAACATTTCAGCATTATAGCCAGAACTTGAACCTAAATAGTCTCCTTTCATTTTCACAGCTGAATTTAGTGCAAATAGTAAAATTGTACAAATGATGAAAAGCAATTAAGGCTATTATCTTAATAACATGTACACATATGAATAGTTCCATCAAACACAAAGGAGCTAATTTACTGCATGAATGTCTTAGCTATTTAACATGCTTTCAGTGTTAATAACTTAAGATGGAATATTTTAAAGAAGTGTTTTAGGCTTTGCACAGTGTTTTTGACAGCATTCACCATGGCACAGTGCTGCTGTTTCCTCTGACCTTGTTGCAGTGAGCTCTGTGTGAGTACATTAACGTACAGAAGCTTTTTGGAACTGCAAGGAGCAACCACCTAAATTGCAAGGAGTGGGGAAAGCTGTACTATCCTTGCAAAGAATGGATAAAAAAGACTGAAGACCTACAAAGCCAAGTGAAAATGAATCAGCTGCTAAAATGGCTGCCTTTTCACCTAGAACATGTTAAAAAAAGTGGATGTGAGTGCCATTTGGGGAACATATGACCCTTTTTTTTCTAAATACTCACCTCCTGTCACAGTATTTATCTTTCATTGAAAGAAGAGAGGAAAGAAAACAATGAAGATGCCTGCTGAGTGAGTGTTCATTGTGCATTGCAGTTACACATTATGCTAACAAGCCTCAAAAGATGTAAGAAAACACTTCCTTAAAACAGCTGATTGTATATTTCAGTGTAAGAAAACAGATAGTGACCTCAAGGTTTTATTGCTAATATTTTCAGTCTTGCAAACAAAAAAAATCAATTAAAGAAGGCTCTTAAATCACAAAGAGCTGTTCCTCGTATTTTCCTGTATGCTCAGATTCTTACTAGGAATCAATTTGTAACCTTCTGGTCCTAAGAAAATACTGTCTTTCTCATTAAGACTACCTATGGTCAGGGTATAAGTAAAAAACCTACGAAGTATTGTTTTCCTTCTTATTTTTGCCTGAGTGGCAGAGTAAAAATCTGAGGAAATAAGAATCTTTTCTCTTCATAGGATTTTTTTTTTTATTTCACTCTGCTGTATTCCTTCACACTGCTTGCTCAGTCTACCATGCGTAGGAGACAACCATGGTTCCTCCTGAATTATTTCTCACCACTTGCTTTCATAAGGGGACCTGATTTTAAGTACATAGAGTGGATCATCTTTAACATTTATGCTGAGGAACTTGGGCAACAGCTGTTCCATAAATGCTACAGAGTCTGTATTTCCATCCTTACGGGAATGCTTCTAATATACATACTGCAGGGACACACGTAGCTGCCTGACTTCCACATGCCTGCGGTAAGACAGGAGTCTCTGGGGCATAAGAGAAAAAGTCTAGCTCAGATACTCTCTCTTCCTGTGAAAGTGCTCAAAGGAAAGGCTGTAAGGTGGATACTTCAGAGAGGAGGAAGAGGCATGGCTCTCAGGGTTTCCAACACTAGGAACTTTTTTTAGACTGATCTTTTCATGACTCAACTTGATGATTTGCAAGCCATCTCCAGAGCAGACCACAGACACTAAGGCAAGATAGCTCCATAGTGTACTGAGTTGAGTTGGCTCGTCTTGCAAAATTAAAAATTAACTTTTGCACAATGAAAGACACATAAAAAGGTAAAATGAAAGATGGGACTTTCTACACAACCTTCTCTTATTGAAATTGCCATCTAGGTGAATTTTAAAAGTCTTTTTTTATCAAACAAGATTGCAATCTCAAGAGCTAGCAACAACTTTCATTGCATTTTGAAGACCAATGTTGTAAAAGTCTTTGTAGAAATTAAGTTAGAAATTAAGTCATGTCTCTAATAGAGCAGAGGAAAACTACTGTAACTTCATAGGGTCTTTCGGTGAGCTTTGGCCAAGTTTATACATTTGACTATTACTTCTTTTTCCATTGCTGTAAAAATTACATTGAAGTTCCTTCTAATATTCAGACAGAGAGTCCAATAATACTATCAGCTGTGCGGTAGCAATATAAGGAGTATGTTGAAAAATGAGGGTAAACGTCTTCAGTCGAGAACAGAATTCCATAGGAAAAGTTTTAGACCCCGGTGAAGCTATAAGGAACCGAGTTTATTCTATCTCTCTGTACAATTACGGTTAGGATAGAGATGAGGACTTAAATATCTGTCTAGATAAAAATAGTAATTTTTTTTACTAGCCAACTGAGAAAGTTCTTTTGCTCCACAGGAAACCAGATACTAAACCAAAACTATCATTTTATGAGATAGAGCAGAAACCAGCTGGTATTTAGGAATTTTAAAATGAGATTTCTGATCAGAAAAGTTAAGATGGGAAAGCAATGCAACTCCCGCTGTCTAAAAAAAAATCTAGACCTTCTGTTTTCAAACTTTTTGTCCCTACTAACTCTCTTTTTGTGTAACACATATCTCAAACTAAGCAGGTACAAAGGGAGCTATCGCCTTAACGCCTTTGTATTTCACTGCAGGGAGGTGTAAGAAAAGAAAAAGGAATGTTATTAATTATTTGCAATTTTTCTAGATGTAAAAGCGAATTGAATGGAACTGGCATTTTACACTCAATATTTTAATCAGTCCATTCAGCATGGAAGGGAAATTTGCACTTGCAGGCATGGAGCTCACCCACATTAGCTAGGACAAAATGCTTTTACCTGGGAAAATTGATTCCTACTGTACTTCTGAAAGAGTTCAGCTCGCACGGGTGTTGATTTGAAGGTAGGATATTGATACTCAAACCAATGCCTCTTTTCATCTCCTACCAACAGACTCATCTCCTGCTTTTTTTCCACTGGCGTGGGGGACCCAGTACAGCTAATGATGTGAGTTAAGCCTCATCAATGAAAGAGTTAACAAGTTTTAATGACAGTCTGTATTACTGGTCATTATTAGTAATAGCCTGAAAGCAAGAGGGAACAGGACTTGTGATTGCTTTTCTGGGCTGAAATCACTGAGGCACTGTAACGTGATGCTATGAAGTACCATTTTCACAGAGATACACTTCAGAGTACAACTGCTATTTAGTTCCAACAAACATAACTCAGAGCTAATTAAATTACCTTTTTTCTCTACTGTCCTTTTGTGCTATTGAATAAAAAAAAAAGAGGAAAAAGAGAATTTACTGGAGTTACTGAAAGCTCTGTTACCATTAAGATTCATAGCTTCCTGAGAGACTCCAAAGTGCTTTGACACCAATAGAAGCAAGTACAGGTGAAGTGCAGCCATTTCAAGGAAAATTATCATAAGCAATTCAGGAAAGTTTTAGAAAAGGGTGAAGGAAACCTATTCTGCTCTGCAAGATCAAGAAGTTTTGAACTAAGCCATTTCCCTTGTAACTGAGAGGGTTTCAGTAATGAAGCTAGTGCTGTCCTAAGCAGGGAAATTGCAAGAGAGTAGCAAAAAGAAAGCTGGAGTTGTGATGCTGAAACTGGAATTCATGTGGGAGCTCGTCATCTATGGACTTTTGTTACCATCTGTGTGTTGTTAGATACTATTATTAATAGGAGCATTTAACATTTATTTTTATACTGCTGTCAAAATACTATCTCAGAAGTTATTATCATAGCATTCTGTAGGAAGCATAAAGAAATCTGATGAATATCTGTTATGAAAACTATTTCAAGTCCGAGTTTTTGTACCGTAACTTGATGAACGACTGAGGTGTTTTACTGAATTCTGAACTGAATAGCAGAATGTCTGAAACTATTCACTGGATCGTGAAATATCACTGAGCTTGTCTTAATTACCTGTTCTCTGGTAATTTTACTTTTTGATTTAGTATAATGGATTTTATGTCACTGTGCATGTCATGCAACCCTGTAGATACAATGCATATTACTATGTTATATATTGTTATATACAATTAATAGTATATTCTAGATACAATATAGAGTATAAAAAGATACTAAGAAAACCTCCAAATTACAACTTTTAAATGACTTAGCTTTTACTGCTTCCAAAACCCAACATCCCCACCAACCCTGTGATTTTATTCCAGGCAAAGTAATATGGTGCATGTATGTCACTATAAAGGCTTAGTGAAAAGAGTAAGTTTGCTGCAAAAACATTGAACATATGCTGATTGCTATTCTGAAGAAAGTCTGCCGTAAAATCCTTAGTGCTTCTACTCTGCAAGTTTGTATAGGAGTGTTGCTGACGTATTCATTATCCTGTGATAAAACTAAAAGCAGGTTACCCACAATCTCTTTCCACCGAGAAGTGTAGATTCATGTCTGAGAGTCATATCATTGTATATTATAAATTGTATGGGGAAAAAAAATATATTTTAGCATTCAATTCTACTGTAATTTTATGCCAAAACAGCTCCTGTCAGCTGAATGCCTGAGACAGGCCTGTTAGTGGCTGCATTTTTATTTTCTACTTCAATTTCTGCACTTTCACTGTAGACACTCATTCCTTAAAGATGGTCTGAAAGAGTTGAATGTCAATGCAAAATTTAAAGTTGATCAATGTCTCCCATTTCATTTAAGAAAGGGGATCCGAATATGGCTCCCAGCTGAGTATAGAGAGAGTGACTTACCCTGGTTTCTACAGGAGTAAGAAATTAAAATGTTCTAAGACCAAATTCTCATACTTGCTTTCAATTTAAAAATCCAGGACAAATACATTTGACAGACTCCTAAAACTTCTTTTCCTCCAGTAGTACTTTTAGAAGTAGCATTCTCTTGATGAAATGTGCACAGCTGGCCTATGAGGGGAAAGCAGGATTTTTCAGTACAGCTGTAACACAAAAAGTTATTGCTATGTGTGCATGAGTTAACAGCTTTGATTCAGATTAGGATGTCAAACAGGGCTTCACACCATCTGCTTAGTGATACTGCTTTGGCAGCTAGGGCTTGGTTAGGCTGAGACAACAACAGTAGTTCTCCAAAAATCAGAAATCCTAGAATACAGAAAATGTGATAGTCTGTCCTTGGAAGACGTTAAAAATATTAATTAGTTAATGTATATGTTACTTGCTCTACTACTACTAAAACATCTTCATTTAGGATCCCCAGGTCAGCACTTCCATAAACATAGTAATAATAGGTGAAAACAAACCGGGCAGCTTATTTTCACAGAACTAAGACAACAGGATGAGGCTGTGGCAGTGGCAGTGCTTAGCACATGGGTTGGTCAAAGCTCAGGCAGTCACTGTGAACTGTGAACAGTGATTTTCCAGAGAATTGATGCTGAGCTCTGCATAACTTGGCAATAGCAGTCGAGAAATTCATAGTTGATGGAAGGATTACGGAGATATATAAAGCCTGAATCTTTCATTGTGATCACAGCCATGTGTTGCAAGACTGTTTGCAATGTCTTACGCAGTAGTGCCCACCTATTCTCATGGAATAGAGATGTCCTATTTGTGTTCTAGGGGAGATCAGGATCCACCTGAAGGCCATTCAGAGGGTCTGGTTTGACATGCAAGTCTCACTGGGACATGGGAATATCCATCCCCCACAGGAATAAATTCCTTAAGCCGTGTTTGGGAATGCATCCCATCCTGGTGTCTTAGACTTATTCCCACATATGTCAAACTACTTTGATCTGTAACACACCACGTAATGTAATTGGCTCCATTGCTAGAACTCAATCTACTGATGATTATCTTTCATTTCCCAGGACTCTGCTCATCTAGCCTACCCTCTTATCTGCTGTTTTAGAACAGCTGTGATGGTACAGATGTTCAAAGCAGAGCCTCCTGTTGTATATATTGCTTTGAAATGCCATCATTTGGACCTTCTATCCCATGGGAAGTTGACCGGAGCTTTATTCAGGTACTTGGTTTCTTGATTTAGCATATTTGGGTTTCTGAGTTAATATTGCTTTTTTCTAATTACATTTCAGACTTCTTTTACTAGAAATCATGGGGGTGTGATGGAGTTCTATTCTGGTAAAATACTGGCGGAATCTAGGGCAAAGGAAGATGAGGATTTTTTGGCTTTAGTCTTGGATTCGGGAGGAGTAGCAGAAGGAAGGACTAGAGGAATATGATAGAAAGAGGTGGGAGGGGAGTCTTGAACTGAGGTGAAGAAAATGCATTCTGGAAGAATAAAGAGAGAGTGCAAAGCCCACAGGTTCCTGGTGTGTTGCTGAGGAACAGGCACTGTTTTCCTGGGAGCTGGGAGGAATTGCAAAATACAAATATTTGTGTAATCAGAGATCTGGTTTAGTAAATATGGGGAGAAGGATCTATGGAAAAGTCCTTTATTCTTTCTTAGAGCTATGAAGATCATAAAATGCAAGACCTCTAGTGGGATTAGTGCTTTCTAGTTCAGAGTTTAATAGTGTTCATTTGATAGAAGATCAAGGTGAGGATAACCTTACCTCAATAGCTGGGAAGGTGATACAGCAAATAATCTTGGAAACCACTTCAAAACATATGAAGGAAGAGAAGGTGATGGAGAGTAGTCAGCATGGGTTTACAAAGGAGAAATCACACCTGACCAACCTGAC
Source organism: Chroicocephalus ridibundus (assembly GCF_963924245.1). Lineage (NCBI taxonomy): Eukaryota > Metazoa > Chordata > Aves > Charadriiformes > Laridae > Chroicocephalus > Chroicocephalus ridibundus. The sequence goes on along the minus strand of NC_086284.1, from coordinate 135,520,085 downwards.
AGCCTGCAATGAGATGACCACCTTGGTGGATAAAGGGAGAGCTGTGCATGTTGTTTATCTTTACGTTAGTAAGGCTTTCAACTCTCTCTTTCCCATAAGACCCTTCTAGACAAACTGATTAAATATGGACTAGATAAATGGACTAAAAACTGGCTGAACTGCCTGCTGAAAGGGTTATGGTCAATGGCACAAAGTCCAGTTGAAGGCATGCCACTAGTGGTGTGCCCCATGGTTCAGTATTGGGACCAATACTGCTTAATATCTTTGTTAATTACCTGGATGATGGGACAGAGTGCACCCTCAGTAAGTTTGAAGTTTACGTTGACAGAAGCACTCTCAGATGTTACAAAACTGTTGGCACACTAGACAATTGTGCTGCTGTACAGAGAGACCTCAACAGGCTGGAGAAATGGGCTAACAGGAATCTCAAGTTCAACAGAGGGAAAAGCAAAATTCTGCGTCTGGGGAGAAATGATGCCATGGATCAGTGTATGTGAGGGCCCACCCAGCTGGAAAGCAGCTCTGCAGAGAAGGACCTGGGCGTCCTGATGGACAACAAGTTGACCAGGAGCTGGCAATGTGCCGTCATGGCAAAGAAAGCCAATCTCCTTCTAGGCTGCTTTAGGCAGAGCATTGCCAGCAGGTCGAGGGACGTGATTTCTCTCCTCTACTTAGCCCTGGTGCAACACATCTGGAGTGCTGTATCCAGTTCTAGGTTCCCCAATACAAGAGAAAGATAGACATACTGGAAAAAGTCCACCACATGGCCAAAAAAATTATTAAGGGACTACAGCCACTGTCATACTAGAAGAGAATGAGAGAACTGGGACTACTCAGCCTGGAAGAGAAAGGTCAGGTAGATCTTATCAATGTGCACAAGTATCTGAAGGGATGGAGTAGAAGAGATGGACCCAGACTCTTCTGGGTAGAACCCAGTGACAGGACGGTGGGCACAAGCTGAAAACACGGGAGGGTCCATCTGAATATAAGAAACAACGTTTTTACTCTGAGGGTTCTCAAACACTGTCACAGGTTTCCCTGAGACATTGTGCAGCCTTCATTCTTGGAGATACTCAAAACCCGATTGGACATGGTCCTGAGCAACCTGCTTAGGAGGGGTGGAATAGATGATTTCCAGAGGTGCCTTCCAACCTCAGCCATTCTGTGATCGTGATCCTTGTCATGTGAGTGGAGCAAGGAAATGCGCTGGAGTCTCCTCACTGTCTGCCAGTGACAAATCTTTATTACAGTTTTCATTTCTAAGTTCTCAGATCCAATTTATAAATTTGAAATGTCTTTAGCTGGCACTGAAACACATAATTTTAAACTACCTGGCAAGAGTTTAATGTTCCTGGTGACACATAATTGTCAAATGCTTTTTACTTAATTCCAAAATATAATGTGTTAAGACAATGCACCATTAGACAACAACAACCTGACTGCTGGGATAATTAAAGATGCTAAAAATGCTCAAGAATAAAACTAGTGAAGCATTCAGTGACATTTTAGATCAAACAAATTGGTTTTTTTGTTTGTGATAATTTTATTGTCTTCTAGAAATAGTTTTTCTAAAATAAGCTGATTGTAAACTTTTTGTGCTTCCTGAGTTCTAAAATCTGTCTCACAGAAGAAAATTATCCTTTATAGGACATGGGTATTTCAAAATATTTTTTTATGAATCTTGGAATAATATTTCCTTATTCTACTTGCTTATAGATTTTCATATTGGATATTTGGTAGTTATTTGATGTGCAAACTTAAGGTTTGCTTTTGGATGTTTAGTTAATAAAGCAATTCGTGCTAAACATCTGTGTGTTGCTATTGTCAACAAGTCACTTTGTGCTTCTCAGCATTTCAGAGAGAAGGGCTGCGCTAATTAACGGTTGCTGTAGAGCATTCCCTTGTTTCTGAAGACAATAACCCCTCCTGCCCACCTGCTTAGCAGATCATAAGCACATGCCAAGACGAAACCATAGGCAGTGTCAGAGTTGGAGTCTTTTCTCACTCCTTTTTATTGTAGGTAGAAAGATAGCGAGAGGCAGGATAACTGGGTAAGAGTTGCTCTGGCAGCCAGGAAACTTACCCTGTTAGTAGGACATTGGTTCTCTTCCTGCCTTGGCCACTTAGGTGCTCCCTGGCACTGGGGTTGCCCCATTGCCCTGTGACTTGTAAAATTGGGATTTTGGCACTGGGGTGAAGATCACAACCATTACAATAGAAGTGCTAGTAAACCTTGTTTTACCTGAAAAACAAGTGATTGTTTGAAATACTTTCCTTTTTCTAAAGGGTGTTCCAGAACAGAGGTGGCATCTGCATTCGATTGAAATGATGTTCTGTTTTCATTCATGAAAACCTAAAAATTCAAATTTTGAAATGTTCCTTTGTTGTTTTTTTTTTCATTATATTTCTCTATTTCTTTCTGTCATTTAATGCAGGGGAGGAAAAAGATAGCTTTTGGGTTGTATTTCTTCTTCCCCTTAGTTACTTTACACAGCATTTCCGATGAATTTCCCTCTCATTTGCCACAACTGTTTAAAATGTTTATGTTTGTGTTATGGGTGAACTCAATTCGTTATGAGGAACAATGAAGAGATTGATGATTAGGATTATGTGGGCAGTTGACAAAGATTTTTCAGAAGATGGAGAGGTTGTTCCATGTTGGAAGAAGGATGTAACTCTGAGCCTGAAATAGAGTGAAAACGGGCCAGGCACCCCAGTTAAAAAAGGACATCCGTATTTTGATGAAGCAGGAGATGTCTAAATGCCTCCTTTAAAAACAAACAAACAAACAAACAAACAAATCTTTTTCTGGTACCTTTAAAGTTTAATAATACTAGTGACAGAAATGACACAAGTGCAGCATTGTTCTCGATGACTCTTCTTTGTGCCACCAACTGCGTGTTCGCCATCCGCCCTCCCTGTGTGCCTGCCCAGCTCCACAGTCACACTGCTTTGTGGTACATGGTTGTTTGGTTTTCTTTTGCTCTTCCCGGTCCACTGCCCCAACCTCGGGGGCAAGTCTACTTGGTGGCCCCTCTGTCTTGCCTGTCTGTCTTTCCTAGGCTCAGCCTGTCAAGCAGGATTTGAGACCAACGGTCAGCATTTTGGACTGGTTTGCCATCCAAGAGTAGGTTTTGAGCTATGTTTCCACATTTTTATCCTGTCACCGGACAGATGCCATCACCTCACAAGTCACTCGTCCCTGCACCACCACCATTGCCACCACTGTTTGCTTCACCTCCTTCTCAAGTGGATTTCTGAAAAAGGAGCACGCTTGTTATATACGGCAGAGAGGGAAGAGGGATTTAAGCTGGATCATTTCATAGATCTGGTTAAGAGCATGAGCACATGAACTGTCAGACTGATGTGGCACCAGCTGAGACAATCTCTGCAAGAGGTGGTAACTTCTTAAGCAGGGTCTGCTGTTGCTAAATAGTATCATGCAGCCACAGGCAGCATGCTTATTCAGAAATATACTGCAAAGCAAGAGGAGGAATAAAGAAAGAGAAAGAAGGAACCAATAAGGAAGCGTTGGAATGATCTGAAATGGGGCATGGTACAAAGAAATTTTAAAAAAAGCATTGAATGCCTCAGAATACATAACTGATTTTAATACTACACATTTTAATGGTATTAAATGAAACCAGGAGGGGGTGTGCTGAGAGACTGTGCCACTGCACAGGCCAGACAACTTCTATTCCATCTTTCTGTTTCCTAAGCCAATTTGCCTGGTTTTCTAGTGATCTAACTCATTCCTCAAAAAGCACGTATATTTTGTCGTAGTAATTCCTACGTGATGGCCTGAATGTGAGCAGCTTTTGATTTGAAAATGTAAAAGCAATAGGATAGTATTAATCAGAAGCATAAATGATTTTGGTGTTTCTTCCCCATGCTTTAATAAGTCCTAAAATTACTGTTATCGTAGTGTGTAATTTAATGATTTTCACTTGAAATTGTGAATTTCTTTTTTCCCCAGACATGTCTCCCATGTTTCTTCTTTTTGAATTGTCACTAGAATCTTCTAGAGAAAAACAGAGAGGAAGAACAAATAAAGCTGGGGCAACTTGAAATGCAAACATATAGAAGCAAATTCTCTGAAAACTGTCTCCTGATTCTTAAGGAGGAGGGCATTGTTGCTTCAACTTTAAAAACAATTCCCCAATGGCATTTGCCTTAAGAGAAACGAAGGTCAAATTATTGTTTTAGTTCTTATTTTATTTACTAAACCTGCTCCTAAAAAATACTTTTGGCAGAATGCAGGGCAAATTGAATGAGGGAGGGAGGTAATGTGTGGAACTTTGATTTTCTTCTGGTTTTCTATTTTTTCTGTTTATTTTCTCCTGCTGAACCAATGATTTTCAATCTTTCTTGATCTGTGAAATCCTAAAAAATGCGATAGCAGGCTCAGTAGGACAAATTTACTGGTAGGAATAAACTGCTTTTATAGTTACCCTTTGCAGCTCCCTTAAAAATCTCTGTGGATTCTCAGGTTGGTCTATGGATCATAATTTGAAAGTCACAGTGGCAAAGCAAATGTAGCCTCTTTTGAAAGCAAGTATTTTAAATACAGTGCTTTCTTTAGAAGACAGATTCTTGCCCTCCTTATTCTCTGCATAGTCTTGTAGAATATTAACTTTAGGAGCCAAGATCTTAGTTGAAATCCTATAAGCATTTAATCTTCATTTCAACATCTGAGCTCAGTTGCATAATCGCTTATAACAAATTACCCACAAAATACCTTGGATTACTCTCTAGACCTCTAATACTCAAACCATGAACTCATAATTTCCAACTTTTAGGAGTATTCCCTTGACAAACCTTATATAAATAGAGGGGGTTTAGAAGCTTTAAATGAAAATTTATCATAAAAAATAAATATACAATAGTCCAAACTCCATTTCAGTGACTTCTTGCCAAAATATAAGACTGTTTTGGGATGGACTAAAACCAGTGTTTTAGGAAAGATGTGTAAGTATTGTAAAGTACCAACCCAGAACTTTTATTTCTTGGTAAGGCTGGGGAGCACAGCTTCTGGAAGATGTTGCTTTGTGATAATTCATTTGCTTATAATTTGGTTTTGTTCTATATCAGATCTGCCTCATCTGCTATGAGAATCCAGGTAAATTAGGAGTTGCAGCCAACACTCATTAGCCCACTTGAGCCTCCAACCTTTCAGATAAATATTTGGGACCTGTATTAGTATGTAGGTCGTTAGCATATACTAATATCTGACAAACAAGGGGACTTTTCCTTTTCAGTTTTGCACCCTGTATTTGTTTCATCCAACAAATTGGTGGGTTTAAAACACTAGTGATTCAGAATAGTCGAGCGGTCACAGTGCAGCGGTGAAAATGAGAACAACAGATGTGTGATCAGATGGGGTCCCTCCTTCTGTCAGTCCAGCACTGTATGTGAATCCTAAACAGAGATCCCCGTGTAGTCTCCTCCCTGCTGTGGAACTGTTGAGTAGCATTTGCTGGCTAGGGTGTGATCAGGTATCACATTTTCACATTTTCTGGCAAAAAAATATTACTTCCCCTCAGCTGCTTGTCACCACCTGTCTGGCAGAAATTATTGCCCCTACACAGACAGCATAGCTACCAGAAGTGTCCAGACACATCTGTTTCTAATGAATTCACCATAGGAGCAGAAGTAGTCCATGAAGATGACCTGGTCAGTCCTGTCTGCCAGGTCGGTGGGCAGTGGGAAAGAGCAGGAGATAATAATATGTTACATTATTAAATCTGGATGATGTTACATCGCCATATCTATAGAGTGCTTCAGTAATATAATAAAACAGAATTGATTTCCAAAAGGACAAAACCTCAAAACTCCATGTGATTTGGTAGTCCAAAGGGTGGGATTCATCAATTTCCATTATATTCCTCAACAATATTAAATCCTTCAGTATAATCACAGCAAAAAAATTTTTTTACTCTCCTCTGTGGCCTTTCGAGTGAAACAACCGTACTTTTCCCTGCAGTTTGCCAACTCACTCCCCATTTATTCCATCAAATTATTAATAAATATTCTAATACTAGGTGCCCTGGTGTCTGAACTCTCCATTAACCTCTCCCCCCTCTGACAATAATCTGTTCTCTAATCCTTTGTTTCCTATTACTTCATCAGTCATTTTTAAATCTATGAAAGCATCTAATAACCTTCCATCAGATTTTCTAGGACAGAAATGGAGGGGTTTTTTCTCGTTAAGGGTTTTTTTCTCGTTAACAGTATAAGGATCAGTTTGGACATTTCTCTAGTAAAATCAGTGTGAACGGGCACTGCACAGGTGATTTTCCTGTCTGCAGCAGAAATTGCTTAGAAGATCCCCTGCTCTTAGAGGTACTCACTGGCTTGGCACAGGATCATCCTAAAAATTCCCTTCAGCAAAGAAAGAGCTTCCCAGTATCACAATCAGCGTCTTTAAAGAAGAAAACTCACCAGCCTTTATGAGGTGTGCTGGGAATTATGCCCAAGAATCGAGGTAGGCTTGTGATGGCAGTTTCTGTGACCTGGGACTCTGATGTGCCTGTACAAGTGGCCACGAGCCCGATCCGCAAGCAGCCCATGAGCCAGAGACAAGGCAGCAGCGACTCTGATCAGTTCAGCAAAATGGGTGGAGGCAGTCTGAATCTTGACCATAGAGTCATAGAATAGTTTGGGTTAGAAGGGACCTTCAAAGATCATCTAGTCCAACACCCATGACGATTTGGATTATGTGCTAGGTTTCTTCTCTCACCCTGTCTCCAAGGTGGCTGCTGACTTGAAAGGTAACGTGGAAAAAAAAAAATAATAATCAGAATGATTTGCTGGGCCAAAAAGCTGCTTTTAGGGCAATTGGTCAGAGTAGCTACAGCAATTTGGAGGAGGAATAAATAGGCTTTGCACTGCACAACATTGTCCGCTGCCCAGCAGAAGTGATTTCAGGGGAGAATGACAGTGACTGAGGCAGAGGGACAGGCTGAAGCCGGGCTGGGCCATGGGCCCGCCGGTTGGGTCAGGATCAACAGAGCCCATGTCCAGGCAAGAATGATTCAAGAGCCGTCCCTACCTCAAGGCAGACGGTGGAGTTGGGGCTGGCAGTTGCTGCAGCCGAGGGGCCGGTGTGGCCATGCCACGCTGCAGCCAGGTCAGCCCGGGCAGGGTCTCCAGGGACCTGCCTGAAAGGGGAAGTCCTTAGCCTGGTCTTGTGCAGGGCTGAGGCACATTCAAGAAAAGGTCCTGTCTGCTCAGTGGTGCGTCCTTTCTTGTGATTATTTTCTGTCGTAAAAACATATTTACTACTCTTACTACATCTCCCAATGAGTATCAGTTATGTAGATCAGAAAATAAAAAAGGTTTTCTAGTAGATGTTTATAATAGACCAATATAACGGCTCCTACCCTGCGCATTGCCTTAGTACCACTACTTTTTTGCAGGGAAAAAACACACTGTTATCAAAATTGTTACAAAGAGAGAGGCCTCGCAGCACTTGCCATATGCCAGGAGAAACCAAAGGACAGTCCTGACCCATCACACTACTTCTGTCAAAAATGCCACCAGAGCCACATTTCCCTGTCGGTACACAGATGTATTAGCAACACATCTGGATTCACGGAGCCCTTGTCTGGATTATTAAAACACCCTCTCCCTAATGAACATCGGTTATCATGGAACAAAGAACGCTGTTTTCCTCCTTTAAAAGTTGCCCATAAAACACGGGCAGCAGGGGGAGAGGGGAGTGGAAACCTCCTTTAGGAAGGCGAGAGAATGGGTGGGGATTTTTGGTGGTCTTTTTTAAAAAAAGCTTTTGACACGTTGTCATACTCTAAACACCAAAGCAAATGGTATCAGAAGTCGCCATAGCAACAAAACCTTGGAACCTTGGTCAGTGAAAGACTTTCCAAGAAGTGGTGATTATGTCCTTCAGGTAGCAGAGAATAAGACCTCGTTATATTCAAGCTTTGAATACTTTAATTTGCACTTTGCTTTAAGGGAAAAGGCAAAATTAAGAAGGAAAACAATGAAGAGAATTGCCTTTGTTCTCCTCTGGGGTGAATGGTGGAGTATAATAATACAAGCAACAATAATCCTGTCACCATCCTTCCACCTCAGAAAAAGAGAAAAGGATAAACATTCCCTGATCCTTTTTTAAGGTTATAAAAGATGAATTACTCTGTAGTGATGGTGGTAACATTCTTTCTTCCTTCTAACCCTCTTACCCCAAATTAAGCCCTTCTGAAAGCAGCAAAATATTGAAAAATATTTTAACTGAGAAGAGGTTAAGCTTTTTCCCTGGCACAGGTGCCAAAGGACAAGGGAGGCCTTTTCTGCCAAGCCTAGTGCTTGGAGTGTGTCCCCCTGCCACCACATGGCAGAAGGTCCAGGCTGGAATCTGAAGCATCTCGAGGCTTTAGGGAACTCACTGGAAAGCTGAGGATGTGCTAGTTTTTTCAGTATAACAACACCTCAGGCTGACTTTGCTACAGTCCTTGAGAAGTTGAGCTGTACTCTAAAACAGCTGGACTTGGATGCCCTCAAAAGATGTGACACAACTCTATTGTTGCCTGATGCTGCTCTGAAGAGTGAGGAGGTATATTTGGCTTTTTAAAATCCAGAGCAGCAAGAAGCATGGTCACAACTGGTTTGTAATCAGCCTTTTTAGGATCTGAGGTATCTTTATACGTTGCCCTGTGGCAGAATGAGAGGCTGTTTGAATGGATTCCCAGAGAAGATGGGATGACCTAGTAACAGTCATATTTAGTACCCATCACGAGAAACTATCTTACATTTCCTATTGGAAATGTTCTTCTTGAATATTTGAGTTTTTGAGAGGGAGAAGAAAACGAATTTGTATTTTAAAACTACTTTTAACCAGCTTGAGAAAAGAGGATTTGGGGCCTACCTACCAAACACTAACTAGCATGCCAAAAGCAAATACTATTAAGAAACCCTTAAGACCCCCAAAGCTAACAGAGCTGACATTCTGTAACATTTTGACTTAAAACAATAGGTTTCGGTATTTGATGCAAGACTACAGGACTTTGTGGATTTCTTCCCATTTCTTCAGCTTTATTAATCACATCCAGACATAAGTATGAATTCAAAACAAAGAAAGGTTTAATCTTTTAGAAGACTAGAAAAACGCTTAGAAAGAACATTGGCTTAATTGATTTTTCTTTTACTAAATACATTTTGAAATTCTCCTCTTTTGTGATATGACTTGTCCCATTGCTTTTTGTATTAGGCAGTCTCTGAATGGTACTTTCATCTTCCTATAATTCAAAATCAAGATGTTCCTAGTGGGACCACAGCAATAAATTGTTCAGCCTATAAGTACAGTGCTTGCTCTGATAAGAGGTTTCAAAACTGGTATCTTGTACCTCTGTAGAACAATTCCCATTTTTTCTTCAGATTTATCATTTGACTTTTGCATTAGCTTTGTTTAATACTGGTGGTCTCACAGGGCTAATACAGTTAATACTAAGTGCAGTAATGTACTATTACTAATGTAATTTGGGTTATACGTCAAAAAATGGTTGACGTTGTACAGTCATTTTCACCTGTGGAGACTCACTGAGCTCAAATAGGTCAGCTAAAGACTTGCATAGACACACAGGACTTCCGTTGCTCTTCTGTACGGCATATGTGATTATAGAAGTCTCTATAGAGAGAAAGTGGAGGGTCTGTGGGACCAGCTTTTACTAAAAGTTCCTCTCTTTGTTGGTAAATACAATGTGATTTTAACAGAAGTCAGAGAAGCCCTATGAAGTCAGTACTTTGATGTAATTTTCACAGAGGTACTTTTTATACCATTTGCAGGAAAGTTGCCAGAAATGTCACTGTTTGTATAGAGAGTCCAGGGAGCTATAGCAAACCTTTTGATTTTATCAATAAATAGAAAAGCTGTGTTCTCCCATTACTTGTGAAAGCATGAGCAGGAAGAAGTCAAATGTGGTGCCATAGTTAGGACTCTGAAAATAGGTTAAAGGTTAATAATAAAAATCATCATAATCTTCAGCATTTTTATTGACCTGTCTGCATATAAAGCTGGATACATATTTTGACCTACTTTTATCAATTTTAACAAATAAACATTTATGGGTCACTGGCAGAACAAAACCGAAATCTCTAGGTGCACAGTAAGTCCATAGCAACAGGACAGCTGAGTAATGTAGTTTGACACCTTTCCTTACCTGCCCGTCACCTCTTTTGCCCTATGTTTACATAGCAGACCACAGCTGTCTCTACATCAGGTATCTTAAAGAATAGATAGATAACAGAAATATTTTGGGAAATTATTTTGCTTGACATTGTTGCGATGTCAAGGAAGCTTAGCACAGCTGTTGTGGAGGCTGAAAATGTGCAGAAGTGAGAATCTGCTGGTTGGAAAACTCTAAGGAAAAGTGCCTCGGTGATGACAAGATGTGTCTGTGCTTATTTGTCATCTGTCAGGGCCATAATCTTGGTTTATGTATAGAATCTGTTAATTAGAGCTGTAATGAACTGTTCCGTTCACTCTGTTCATGCACTAGCTTGCAGACTTAGGGACAAAAGCCAGTGCCTGAAGACCCAGGGGACCAATTAAGTACACAATGTTTCAAGTAATTAACATCTTAGTCAGATGTTTTCAGTGACAGTAAATACATTATGCTGCCATCGCCCTGCCCTAGAGCATCCTCAGGCCAGGTTTTTTAAACACAGTTACCCTGTAATCTATTTTACCTGTTAACCCACGCAAATGTCAGGGATTCTGTAATAAATTTATAAAATAAATCTTTAGCAAAACTTGTTCTTTCCAAAGAAGTCATTGTCATAATGAGATGACCCAAGCTGTGATCCTTAAAATCAATTATTTGTGTATCAATTTAAACTAAATAGACCTATTGGCAGAAGAGATTTTTGCAGAGGGGTGATGCCAGACTTTTGTACTGCTTATCAGATTATGTTGTCTGTGTAGATTAAAAAACCAGTTAGACATCCTGTTGCATATTGACAATTGCTTTCCCATGCAGTACGACTGAAGTATTAGCTTTGGTAAAACGTGCCAGCCTAAAGCCCAGTGACAGTGAAAAATATGCATCTGCTTTTTAAACAAGCATCAAGTTATCAAAGGAATTTCTAATCTGGAAGAAGAGATCAGATTCAGTCTTTAAGAAAGTGTCCAAAACTAACAAAAGGTAAAATAATTCAGAGCTAGCAACAAGATTTTATTTCTACTGATGCTGGAGGTCAGTTTATCAGTGTGTTTGCTTAATCTTCTGGATTAATTATGCAGACTGATAGGCTGAGATCTCTGCATCTTCCCTTCCTTTTTTAGTCAGTGGTAGACTTTCTGGTTTCAGAAAGCCTTCTGTGAAAGATTATGGGTAATTTTCATGATTTTGCAGGCTTGGAAAGTATATATATGACTATTTGTTACCTTGGGTCCCCAGACCGAGTGCCTCCTTCCTTGCTCCTGGTACTTTTACTGGTTATATTAATTGGAGGATTCAGAATATTTCACCTTTGTTTTGTCCAGGTGTTATCAAAATTTGCAAGCAGTCCTTACTGGCTGTAGCTACCAAGTAGCAGGCTTGTGTCTGAGAGTGCAAAATTTCAGTTTTAGACATGCACCCACACCCACTCATGTATAAACAATTGTCAGCTGCCTATCAGCGTTCACAATTTAAGTTATTGTCTATCACAAGGGCCAAGTCCTGAGGCAGCACGGTACTACAGCGTACAGAACTTGTCTCTGATCTCTCCTATATGGGACTTGTATCACCACAAATCAGCCTTGCAGAAACTTATATTATAATATGACTGAGGCTGCTGCAAAGTGTACTCATCATAGCTCTTAGTAATAACTCCTATAAATGCTTCACTAAGATTGCCAAGAATCGCCAGAGCAGAGATGACTGGGAAGCGGCAGAGCCCACTGGAGGGCACAGTCTCTGTCTGGTAGGCTTGTGGTGGTGGAGGGTACTTTTGTGAAAGTTTTTTTTAAATACTGCAGTATAGGCCTCTTTTTTAGTGTTAGATATTATCAAGCATTTGCCTATTTCGTTTCTACAGAGAACAGGTTCCCTAGGTATCTTTATTAACATTTGATCTCCATACAGTCTGAACCCGCATATAGTTATATTTTCTAACTTTGCTTCAGAATCAGCAAATAATGAACTTCAATTTGCCACAGTTTAAATGCATTGGCTGAAGCAGTAGTCCCTTCTATCCTCTTTTCCCAGACTGTCCCAGCTAGAAAAGAGTCCAAGTGTGTGCTGTACTCAATCGTAAGTTTTATTCCTTGGACATAATTTCACAATGAATGTGATCACTGTGAAGTAGCAGTCCAATGAATGTTCCATGCTATCTTCCTTTGCATTTACTTCTTTGTAGAAATAAATAACCTGCAGAAAGGAAGAACTGCTACACCAATGGAACAGTATGGATTTGGAAGGGGTATCCCCAAAGTTTCATTTTCTTTTGCTTACTGTTTAAATGTATTGGTGCAGACATGTTTATGCAAATCACTGAGTATGAAATAACATGCATGCATGTGCCTTTCTGAGATATACAGCTAATTTGTCTCATCGGAAATACTTTTGCAGTTAGGATAACAGAGTTTAAAGTTCTCTTGAGGCATGAGGCCTGCCGCTCCTCTGTAGTTCATGAGGATAAGCTTGACAGACGACCTTGTTTGTATGCAAATTAGTTACTTTAAATACATTTTATCTTTTATTTAGATTCACTGTACTGGGGACCTAATGGCCAATAGAGAGCAAACTCTTCAGTACATTTTAAACTGTTTTGTTCTGCCACACCCAATAAATTAAACTAATCCTTATTAGAATATATTGTGTCATTAGCATCTCTTCCAATTTTAATTTACTATGGACAAAAGAAATTGCACTCGTGTACCCGTTTTTCTGTTATTCATTGTGAGAACCAGGAATTTAAAGCCTTCTCAAAGCTTAGTCAGACATAAATGGGTATGGGGACGGGGAGAGGGTGTAGGAAATGTGGCTAGGGACTCCCTCCAACAGCTGGCAAAGCTGCATGGTTGAAATGCAGTGTAAATAGATGCTTTGTGAAAGTCAGGATACATTTTCCATTGACTTTAGGGTCAGGATTTCACCCTTTATTGTTCAAAGAACCAAGAAAATTAAAAGCTAATCCTGCACAGTGATTTATTTGTAGTTATAATCAGCTTGCTAAAAAATATCAGAACTCCTTGTGTCTGCTCAAGGACAGATACTACCACTGAAATAAAAGGCTGGAAGTGTCTTCCTATTCTCTCAGGTCCAGGCAACTAAATTTTATAATCTCATCTCTACCTAATAAATGAGGTTTTTTGCTTCTTTTCTTTTCTCTTTTTCTTTTTTGGGTCCCATTGATCCTAATGGGTGGTTACTCCTGAAGCTCTGTCCCCTGATTTGGCAGGTTGTATTTCTACCAACAATTCTCAGCATCCTCAGAATCAGCAACTCTGCTTTTATAGAGGCACCAAATATTTTTGAGGAAGTTTAAAATTCCCCAGAGATGTTTTTCCTGTACCTCAATATTATTATAAGTATTGCCAGACAAGTTAGCAATATCAGTCAGATCTTTCTTAGAGCCCTGGGATGAAAAATACTGAATGACAGCAAGGGAGACAATCTCTGTTTAAGAAACAATTGAGTTAATCTCTTGGTTTCTTGCATATCTGAAAGTGAGAGATCTGCTTGTATGATGATTTATAGACATGCGTTGAAATGAATTGTTTTATTTTGAAACGATAACTTGTAATTGTCATGTCAAATAAATGCTCAGATGATGCTGAGAAACAATCCTGATTCAGGCTTCCTTCCCTCTTGATAGAATTCTCCTATGGCCTGAATGTATTTCATCAGATTCGTCCTTGCTTTTGGCATGTTTGTATCACTTGGCATTTTTATGAGCCATATTTTATTTTCCTCTTAAAAATAGCTTGTTCATCACTCCCTGATTTCTGCTGCTACTTTGCAATACTTTTACTGATAAATCTGTTCATTTTGCCTGTGTTAGGGGTGCAAAGATATTTACAGCAGACACATTTTTAAATAGTCTTTCATTTAAATTGTATATGAGTCTGAGGAAGGTCTCAGCTCTTTACCTCTACTTAACATATTTGTCCTGTAGTGCCTAAATGACAAGCAGATGAGCCCTATTATGTTAGGTTCTGTACAAGGAAAAGTAACTGTAGTCCCTTGATCAATCTGTAAGGCAAAGTAGGGAGAAGAGGGAAGCCAGCAAGCTGTGTTTGGGAAAGGAAATGGTTGGAGAAGCAGAATAACAAATACATATATTAATAATTTTGAAGTGGGAAATGCCAATGAAGTGAGAAACTTTCCCCAAAGTAGAAGATGATTTCAAGAGCACTTGATAGAGAATGGTTTTGCTTCTCCCTATCCAGAGACCTTCAGATTCATAGTGGCTTGGCTACAATTCAGAACTATTTCTTACAGTTAGAAATATTATCAATAACTTCCAGGCTATCATGGTCCCTGTAAAGCCATGATGGAAGGTGGGGGGTTTTTTTCACAGGGCATGTACTGTTTTAAAGCTTTCAGTGCCATTCCAACTTGAGCGAAATAGCTCAGTTCATTTTAAGTACTGATTCCTTACAGAGTAGTATCGTAACTTAAATGGTCACAAATTTCCTATGGACTTCTTGTTTGTTTTCTGGCTATAGCTTCTGTATGCCTGAGACTGCACACCAGTCAATGGTAAAAGCAAGAACATTTCAAATGTGATAAGAAAAATAAAAGATGCTGTTCAGTAGGGACAAATGCAAAGTATTATACTTGGGCTGAAATCACAACCTGCAGAAATTTAGGCTGGGAAATTTCTGGTATGGTAGCAGTGGTGTAAAAGAGGATCTGTAGATTACAGTAGACCACAAGCAGGAGTTACATCCATGTGATGAAGTTATTCAGAAGAGAATAAATACAACCTGGTGTTGCAGAAAGAGAAGTGTGGCCTGCAAAATAGGTTCAGTAATTGCGTACTGAGCTTGCATTCAGTATCAGGCAAGTTTCATGTGGAGAAGTGCCCGGTTTTTGACATGACACTTCAAGAAAGATGTTGTTTGACTGAGGAGAGTCTAGTATAGAGCAATGTGATCAATCAGAGGTTGGAAAGGATGACTTACGGAGAAAGTGTGAATGAGATCAGGTTGCCTGAAGAACGAAGGACTGAAGAAGGATATGACAGAGTGTAAGACATGTAAGAGGCTTTTGTAAAGGAAAGAGAATAATAGTTTTCAGTGTTTGCAGTAGAATAGGCAGGAAACAGTTGGCTTCAATTGCAAAACAGATGACTTGGACTTGATATTAGAGCATACTGGTACTGCAAGAAGGCTAAGTGTTCTCAGCTTCTGAATGGGTATAATACCTGAATAATCAGGGCAGCCAGAAACTTCTTGATGTCCTTTCCTTTTTTCTTCAATGTCAGTAAATGTTTTCAAAGTATAATACCTTATTTAGGCAGCAAGGGTATATAATAGAAAGAAACTGGATTTTCTTACCCAGAGTCTGAACTCACGTTAAGATCCCCACGGCGCTTCTTGCAGCCTTCGTCAGCCCGAGGGAAGCGGAGCCCTGAGCCTATAATCAGACTGCAATGCACAGGCCATTGCACATGCATGTACTATTGGGCAGCCATAAAGTAAACAGCAGGTTGGGCTTTAAAGCTGCTTCAGGAAAGAAAGTAACAAATTGATTCAAGAGCAAACTCATCAAGGAGACGCACTCCCTCCTGCTTTCCACCCGACAATCTGAGCCACCAGGACTAGAGTCTTCATTAAGGGAACACCAAATGCTCTGTGATCATTTCCCAGGTAATAACCAGCAATTTTTTTCACAGACTCACAGAGTAGCTGGGATTGGAAGGGACCTCTGAGATGGTCTGTACAAGCAGGGTCAGCTGGAGCAGGCTGCCTAGGACAGTATCTGATTTGACATTTCATGTAAATCTCAGAATGGATGCTTCCTTTAACCCAGAGAAAGGGCACCAGCTAGCTAGTGGTGGTGGTGGGGACAGCACATTCTCAATTTTCATTGTCTTCACAGAAAGTGAAGGATGTTTGACACATTTAGGAGGAGACTGCTTGTTAGGAGGGGATTGTATGATGTAGCCCATTATTTTTGCTTGAGTCTATTTTCAGTGGAACGTACTGAGAAGCGAATTCCCCCTACTGTTATCTGTGTGTCCCCAGAGCAACTACTACCAGATAAATAGGAACATTTAAAAAACTAAATTCTCAATCACAGAGTTAACAACACTTAACTCTGAAGCAGATGAAGTTTTGGTTTTATTAACATGCTAGCTTGCACAAAGAGGTGATTTTCACAGTTTTTCAAATATCTTCTTAGAATAGTTTCTTGAGCAGCAATGTTTTCTACACTTGTTTTGAAGTTAAGCAAAGTTAGACCATGGGTCCTCGAAACTCTTACCACAATTTTGTTGAAGCTATGTTAGGAAGTGATGAGCAATTCAGGAAGAAGTCTTCTGCTAACTGGAATATCATTTTTAGAGAGGTAAAAATGCATTAGACTTACGACAGCAGAAAAAAATTTGAATGACTGCAATGTGGGTTAATCTAATATATGCAGAAACTGGAATGAAACTGTCCAACTGACATGAGTGGAAATGTCACTGTTACATCATAAATATTTAACCTGTCACTCAAATAATAAGCAGATACTCTCAACTTGTTATTTGGATCTATGTGTCTGCAGAGAGGAACCTGCTGTAAAGTTTTTTCGACTCTTTTTCAGATTTGTAATATTTTCACTTCCACCTCCAGAAGACCTCTCTTCTCATACTTGCTGGCACATTTGACTAGCATGTTTATGTGCAAATTCATTCCTTTTTGAACCAAGTAGGGTTGTACTCTGCTAAGTCATTATACCAGACTTGCTGATTACCCAGCAATTGTTCCTCATACTAATTCAGAAACGTGTCTGCAAGCTCACCTAGCCGGCATTTTACCTGTGTCAGAGCAGAAGAGTCAGCTAGCACTGGGAAATGGAGCTGGCTTTTCCTCTCTCTTATGAATCACCAGTGCAAAAAAATCCAGCCAGGAATCTGTCTCTGTAGCGCAAGGTAAGACTGTGAAGAGTGATGCCAGATTGCTGTTGGTGGGTAAATTGGCAAAGTCAGTCACAGATACAAGTGGAAGCTGAATCTGATGAACACATTGGGGCTGACTATGCATTTGATAGTAATAGAGATATCACCCAGGAGAAGACAATAAAGAGATTGCAAAGGTGGCTTGCACAACTTTAAACTGCTAACTGATTAAGATAAATGAGGAAAGAGGACAGCTTGACTTGCGGAATCAAGCTGGATTTTGCAGGGCAGGTGGTAGTCAGTAAAAGGATATTTCTCTTCTAAACAGCACGCGTGAACTGGAGCCACAATAAAAATGGAAACCTGGGATGCCATTTTTATCAAGTCCACTGTCAGAACAGAAGAGAACTGCATTTGTGCCCGATTAAATAATACGACTTTTCACACTGAACTAACATCAGAGACAAATTTCAGTCAGATACTTGTTCTTCGTTACTGTAAAAGTATTGAATGAACTACTGAAGAGAGAAACCATTTCACCTTATTTTCTATAGTATCTTTCATACATATTTCTATTATTATTTTACTTTGACTCTTCAATAAGGGTTTAGTAAAAACAGGACTCAATAGAGTCAGAAATATATTTTTCAGAGGGAAGGGAATAAAGAAATATGGAAACTAACAAATTTTCAGACAGAATGTTAGTCTGGAGTCATTATCAGAAGACAGTGCAGATATTACTGAGGAGAGCTGACAAGCCAACAAGGGTGGACTGAAAGCGAGGAATCAAGAGAGAGTTACTCACAGATAAAGTACAGAAAGGGTGCAAGTCTGATACTTGCTGTCTTATACAGATGGCAAGGCACCTGTGTTTATACCAGCTCAAAAAATCTTGACATTAAATGAAAATAATTTTTGTATAAATCAGCCAAGGCTTTTATTTACAAGCTTGATCAGGACTGGATAAAGAGGAGTGACCCATCTGACTAGGAAAGCCTTACCCTGGGGGCTTCCCAGGGAAGTCTTGTGGGAATAGCTAGTAGATTGTTCTAACATTACCACACAGCCACACCAGCAAAGCTTTTCAGATATGACCAATATATTAAAATTTCTGGGTGTCCAGTGACAAGGCAGTGCATAAGGCTTTCTCTTCAGTGGGTAGGTTCTGAGCACTTTTTAGAAAGTCTTCATTTTTTAGAAAGTGAATCCCTTCACTGAATTGCATTTGGGCATCTAATAACAGCTGGAATCATTAGTCATCTCTGAAAAGCTTAACCTGTGCCATCAACAAAAACGTAAGCTTAGTGTGTTATGTTTCACTATTTGCACCTCATGAGTGAAGATCTGGCCATACCTTTTCTTCTGAGCTCCCTGAGTTTCCTTTTTTTATGTCGGGCCTTCTTCCTGTATGCTATTCAACAGTCCTCCCATCTTCAGGCTGGGTCAAGGCCGCAGATTTGCAAGGATTCGTGCCTCTACTCGGTTTATTTTGGTCACCAACTGAATTCTGATCCTGGTAATTTTGTCTTTGGGGACCTGTGACCAGTGAGACGTTTCACGGCTAAAGATCCTCATTGAACCAAAGTACTGCTCATTGAGAGGTAGAAACAACTTTTCTAGGCGTATTTCCAGATAGCAAGATTCTTGTTAACTTTTTGTCCTCTCTGATGAATTATCACCCCAGAGATACATCAAAAACATTTTCTTCAGACAAACTTCTGTGTGTATGTGCCATAGTTGCAGTGCAGTTGACCTAAACAACTGCCTTCCCCTTCGGAGAGAGGGCAACTTTTTAGGCAAATCAGACTCCTTTCATTTTCTTGTCCTCTTTAACCTTTTCCTTTCCTAGAGTCCTTTATATCATCCTGAGTAAAGGAGGATAGTAAAACAGTCATAGTGAGCCATCCTTACTGTTTCTTTTCCAACATATCCCCAATTACATTGAACACAATACCGTGTACTGCAAAAACCCATATAAAAGATACTGATAAATGCTACAAAGCACCTCTAGATCTGCCAGTTCTCTCAGTTTTGTTATCTACAAGCTTCTACGCCAATACAGCACATTTCTGCACTGAATTTTTGTTCAGAAAGTAGCTTCACTGCTATTACCAAAATCAAAAAGAAAAACAACTGGCATCCTAATTTGCCAGATGCTGTATCCTAAGGATCCAACAACATCCTCGTGATGATAGAATTTTGCAATAATAAAGATTTATAAATCTTGTTAGATGAGCAGTTTCATTTTTTTTAGCATATCAAAGCCAGCAAATTATTAAATACCAAGATGCGCTAATTCATGCCATTTTTATATGCATCATCTTACTGAAGTCAGTTCTCATCTGTGGTAACACTAATTTCTGTATGTATTTAGTTTCTTTATCAGTGTTCTCTCTGACTCACTGTATCTTTTTTTTTTTTCCCCATTGGCCTTTTGATTATCTTCTTTAATTTCATTCCTGCTGTTACAGTCTTGACTTGCATCTTAGTAAAGCTGGTCAATTATCAGAAAAGCTTCCTTGACATCATTTGGTCATCACAGTACAATGTAATCAAACCAATCTTGAAAGAATAATTTACTCAATTTTTTAACTGTCTCTGATTGAATTGGAGCAAGTCAATAGGTTTAAAGTTCCTCTTTCTGACCAACACTCACAAGATCTGAAAATGATGAACAGTCCTCTGTTGGCAGCCTAGAAATAAATGCCCAAATGGCTGGAATGTCAATAGCCATGGTATCAGCTGGGAGTGGGGAACCTGATGAGGATGGAGGGCTAGGTAGCATGTAAGCAGACGCTCACCTTGTTGGCCTAATCCATGACCTAAAATCCTACAGTAGCAGCCAGTGTCTATGAGGACGCTGTCTTAGCCTGGCCTTTTTCAATAGAAATATTGTAAGACTTTTCCACAAAGCTGTTAAAAACTCTGTTCCACACTTCAAGCCTTTCCCAAAAAGCTTAGAGCCATCTTAACAGTAAAGCTACTCACCTTCTGTTTGCTGTTTGTAGCTAGGATGATTTCACTGAAGAGTTGCAGTAGTAAGCAGAGGAGAAACAAGGGCAGGAAAGTTGTGAACTGTTTGTTGAAGCAATGTACGTGCTCTTTAAGAAACACATTACAAGCAGCTTTCTGAGAAGGAGGTAAATCTATTCCCAAATCAATAAGAGAAATGCTGATCAAAATACATTCTGTAGTTGTATGTATGAAATAGACCCATTCACTGAGGGAGCCATCGTAGTTGGCAAACAATTGGCTTATGTACAGATAGGGAAAAGACAGGCATAAGCGGGGCTCAGAGAGAGAATAAATGTGACTCACAAGTGAAATACCCAAACCAGGAATAACTATATGGAAGTTTATCATCAGACCAGGAGAAGCAGCACAATGCCAGACCTGGCTGTACTTTCACCTCTGAACAACAGAGAAATCCTCAGAATCACAGGGTCTTTTTTGATAAAAGTTAACATGGATTACTGGCTGGGTTATTACTACTGCTCAGAATGGGTTCTGACTTATGCAGTTTCATCACACATACCTGCTTTTGGAGGTATTCATCATTTGTGACAAATAGATCTGGGCTGGTGAAGAGCAGCCCACCATCTCCAATTCATACTGCTTCAATTGAAACACTGTTTCGTTTCCCCCTCACTTTATTGGGATAAGAGACCTGGAATACAGAAACCAGAGGTGAGAAGGGGGAGAGCAAGCTGAAGGTAAGAACAGAGAATTTTGATCAGGAAAAAACGTGGAGCAGACGGACTAGGGAAAGCAGCTGAAAAGAGACAGCCCATAGCAGCAGGCTGTGAGGGTGTGAGAGCCTTCCTCCCGGGGGTGGCACACCGCCCAGCCCTCCTGCCACCTGCAGACTTCTGCTGTGAAGGCAACGGGAAAGGTCGGAGCCATTGCCCCTCCTGCAGCAGGGCTGCAGCTGCAGGTAGGGCAATGGCTGCTATTGCCACTGCTTGCGCTGCTGGCTCCAGCAGCAGGGCTATGCTGTGCATGTGAGAGATTCCAGCCTTACAAAACCATGTAGGCATCGTTATGGTCACATCGGAGGAATCCTGCACCCTCCATTTGTATTTTTAGGAAATGGGAGCGTGCATAGACATTTTGATTCCTGTGAACAACAGAGTAGCGGTAGCAACCTCAGTCCTGTGTGCCTCCTTTCAGTCATTTCTGACTTAATGCTATTACGTTCGAACAGAAATGTCAAATCAGTTTCAATCTTAATGCAGGTCTCCAGTGGAAAGCTTTGCCATCTTAACTCTGCTGACTTATACGATAGTATAAGGAGACTACCCTCAGCATCTTGGCTTCTCAACAAATATCCTCCTCTGGATTCAGATGTGCTGGTGGAAGCGGGAGCTCCCAGATGCTAGCTTTCATCTCGCTCTTTGAGGCTGCCATCCCACGAATCCACTGGCAAAGCAGCCTGTAACTGCTCGCTAAAGTGCTTAAGGCACAGTCAGCTGGCTTGCCTCAGTCAACAAGTTCAGACCCCACAGATAAAACTTTGGTGTAAAGGGAGATGTTCGCTGGCAGTAGAGTGCTTCTGTAACGCAAATTATATTTTGGGATTAGATGATCCACCATCTCGTCTTTTTGAGTAACCAATATATTTGGCTACTAACATGCAGAAGTAGCTTTTTATAACTACGTTCCCCAAGATACCATACAAATCTACACCAAGCCTTGTAGAATATGTGCAGGTTTCCTTATTTGCATGTATTTTAATAGTTGTTATGGTAACTTTACTTTATTCAGTATTATTCAGAGTACCGGTGATATATCATTGTACTAGCAGATGGGGAGGGAACTAATAATGCTTTAAAAAAATTAAATAATGTACATGAGAGCTGTGAGACTACTTCAAAATGCCATTATGAAAATACATTCTAATGAAATTAGTTCAGTCTGGTATTTGAAAGTTTATTTGCTCCCATGAATATTCATACAAGCTGCAATTTTTTTAGCAATAACATTCATTAAAAAATTTAAAATTAATCATGCCAATATGTGTTTGCCCTGAAAGCATTGTGAATTCTCAAATGACTGTGTTTGCATGAATTTTCACTTCTATAAAACTTACTCAAGTCCTTTTCCTTTTTCTTATAAGTGTGATTGGATGGTGGAGACAAGCAACCGAATACCCTGGGATTTAGGATGGTAGTAGTACTGTATAAACAGCAAATTATAAGTAAAGAATGCCAAAAGCAAGGCTGGCCTGAGACAGTTAATAAGCAAGCTGTGGGCAAGAATACGATCACATAAAATCCTTTCTAAACAATGTCAGCCAGCATATTTTGTAGAAATGAAATCAAATGATTCCTATGGCCAAGTAGCAAACAGAGAAAGAAGGGGCTTATATTAAATTCATATTTCAGCCACCTATAACTAAAAAGTTAAATAGTGCCCATTACTCTCTTCCTAAAAGATTTTATCCCTGCCTTAGGATGATGAAGCCTTTTGCTGTAACCTGTGTGGTAAAGAGCAACAGATTGTCTTAGCGCATTACTAACAGACACCAGGAAATGCCTTTTAATAAACTTAATACATTCATGACAAGCTGTTTATAATTCTGACAAAAATCCAGCATTCTATCCTAATATTTGATAAAACCTTAATTCCTGCAAGCGGAATGCCTGAATCTAGTCTCAATATTAGGTTGCCCCCTTGCTTTGGTCTCAGGGCAATGATTCACACACATGTTGTTGCTGCCCTAGGAACTAAAAAGCTGTTCAGAGCTGAACAAAACCACGATCAAGAAAGGATCTGGGATGGGTCTTTGAAAAGATAAAACTGGGCTTGGTGGCTTATCATTTTCTTTCATAGTCATACTTTTCCACACTTCTCCTTTTCTAGGGTTCAACTATAACGGAGTGGGTATTCCTCTAACCCTTTAGTATGATTTATAGCCAAGATAAATAGCCAGATGATCACCTGCATTGTTGTTAGGTGACCCTTGGCAGCCTGTGTTATAAATGGTTTTCAGAAATGAATAACAAAAAAGCCCATTGACCAGCAGGTGAAATTCTAGCATTATTGGGTTGAAAAGCATCTAATCAGGAAAAGAAGAGGGAGGAGCGAAGAGGAAGGGCCATATGTGCTAATGAGGAAATGAGGGTTAACTGAAGCTTCACCCACAGAAAAGCCATATGGCAAAGCAACATGAATAATTTGAACCCTTATCTCCGAAGAATGGAGCTAAGAAACTACTGACCAAGGCAAAAAAAAAAATGTTTATTTTACTAGAAACTAATAGCTTAAGGAATAAGTGTCATTTGTTTGAATACATGGAATTGCCTGTTCAAAAGAAAAATCATCACTATTTGTTTTTGCCGAAAATAATTGCTTTCTTAGCATGAAATATATAAATGATCCTGGAGGAGAAAGTAGTTCTAGCACAAAGGTTTTACTTCCCCAGCCTTTTCTATAGCCTCAGAGTTTACACACACTCTTATGCTAGACTTAAAGAGGAGTTTATATTCTCTTTGGTTTAAGGTGAACATCTACCAGTTCCACTGCCTGAGTTTGTGTCCTACCTGCTAGCTGTCATACTGGTTGCCTTTTAAAAGAGTGATCCACTCTCTGCAGCAGCACTACCCAGGGTGGACTCTTAACCCTCCCTGGTAGAGAGATCTTGTATCTCCCTGAGCCAGGCGCTGACCTGTAGCCAGACAACTACGGCACTAGATAGGTGTGGGAGCTGTGGAAGTACCTAAGATGGACACTTTAAAAAAAAGATAGGTCAGACAACAGTAAATTACCCCACAATCACTGACAAATTTTGTAGAAACTTCTTCATTTTTTATGGTCAGAATCAAACTCAGCCGAATTCTTCCATTTTGTGTATTTTTTCCTGCCTGATGCTGTGGAAGCGCCGAAAGGAGCCATTTTCTCCAATTCTGTTTATGCCTATAGAAACCAGCATTTAAAATCCTAGTGAAAATGATAATCATAAAAGTTGGAAAATTACTAAACTTCTGGGATAAATTCAGTAACTAATGTGTTCTACTGAGCACTCTGGTTGTAAAATATCAGTGGATTCAGTGAGGAGAAGGAAGGAGCAGATATGTCAGTTTTAGACACGAGCACTGTTTAGCCCCTGATGTATGTTCTGTACTAATAGACTAGGAGAGCACAATCAGGTAAAAGTATCAAGCTATTGACTTTCTAATTAATCGGTCAGGAACCTGAAATACCAGGAAACTCGAATGACTGCAGCTGGATCCAATTGTTTTTATGTGCAAGGCATCTTAAGATCTTGAAATTACTTTATTCAAAGCTTTCTCCTCTGGATAATATAGATGAATAATAAAAAGAAAATTATGAGGAGAGGTGAGCTCAAACTCACCAACTTTGTTTAGAGCTGGGGAGTACCATATATTCCTGCCAGGTTTTTCAGTTAGATGGAGATCTATTATAATGAAGAAATTGAGTCATGTCCTCTGATGCTGAACTGTAGAAAAGAGATATTTGAAATTACGCTGACAAATGCCAAAAAACATTCCCCCAGAACACGCTGAAAAAGTAGAGCAAGTATGATAAGGCAGAAAGCCCCAGTGAAGAAATGTCTCTCAATCACATCCATTAACTACTGAAGGGCGTTATGAAATATGCCTTTTCCATTCCACTTAGTGCTCTGAATGTAAAAATAATTATGCAGTAGCACTGAGTGCTGAGCAGATAATGAAGAAGTTTGGACCCCCACCCTCTTGGCTGACTTTCCTCTGAAAGTCAACTGTATATCTAACGTTAGTATAATGATGTGTCCATTTTAAGCACAGATGGGGCCTAAAAGCTCACGGACTTCACACAAAGCTCTTTATGTTTCCAGATCCATTAATATAGTCCCTGCCCAACTATGAGAATCGTAGGCTTCGTTTAATTTAACTGGCACCAAGGACAAAGAGACTCAGCTCAGGTGTTTTCTGCCAGTCTTCTCTTACACAGCCAGACAAAAAGGACAGAGAATGGGTGATTTCCGATCAGGTTTGGTTTATTCAAAAGACTGTTTCCTGCCAGCTTTCATTTGTGTTTTTTAGCAAGCAGGAACCAGGAGTTTGGCCAGCAGAAACAGGAATAAATATACATAGAGTAATATGAACAACACTCTTCAATGCTAAAAAAAAAAATCTTATATAGGGTAGAGGAACACATTTAGAAGTTATCAGAGGATTGAGTGGTGCCTGGCTCTAGCCTGGCAACGGAGGGAATGAAAAAGAATTAAGCTCTCTGGACACTGTTTCTCACCTGGGATGCTTGTGAAGGGGGCTACTTAATTAGGCCTTCATGTTTGTTACTTCCTGCAAGTGTACTCATAGGAATGGGGACGAATGAAGCACTGGCATAACCGAGGTGCCTGTTCAGAGATAGGGAGATCGGCAGTCCTGGCTGGGGCCAGCAGCAGGGAAGAGCCCTTTGAAGCATGGGAGAAGTAGGAAGCTTCCAAAGAGCACAGCACAGCTCATAGTTTTCTTATTCTGTTAAATCCTTTGCATCTGTCCAGGTGTGAGGAAGCCCTCTCACCTTTAACCTGCCCAGGCTGCTCACAGAAACTGGGCTTAATTTGGAGATTTGTCTCAGTTCATGATTCCTCTGAAAAACATGCAAAAAAATCTTGGTTTGGGTGGTTCTGCTTGCATTTTGGCATACAAGCAAGGAGTATTTCAGTATGGCACTGCCACTCACGTGCCGCATAATGTAAAGTGACACCTTGCTTCACCAGCGAGCCAAATGATTTCAGTGTTCCCTTCCCACCAATCTGGAAAGACAGTAGCTTGGATGACTCCTTCTCGGGGAAAAACAGTGTTATTCTATGTGGGAAGGGAGGGTGGAAACACCATTTTAAGCCTGCGGAAGAAATTTCCAGAACAGTCTTGGGAGGATTCGCTGTACCCTTGGGGAGGAGATACCTTGCTGCTGTAAAAAACTGTGTAAGTTACAATAGGTGTCATATGGCCACGTAAGCCTTTTGTACCTTCCTGTGGGTGACCCACTGAAGAACCACTAATGAGATTCTTCCTGTAAAGTTCTTTAAATATAAGCTCATTTTGCTGTTTTATACATAGTGTACCTTAATTTAGTCCCAAATGGGTGGGTTATCATAGCTTATTTAGATCTACATTAGAAAGTATCAGTATTTCTTCAGTTTTTCACCCCAACTTTCATTTCCACAAGCAATCGTTTGTCACCCAGACATGGATGCTGCAGTGATTTCTAACTGATCCATTGTAAGGCACTCAACACACGTTCACATGAAAATTTCTTAATAGATTTATGCCAGTAAAAAAAAAATACCCCAAAACCAAAGTTGTACCAATGCCATGATACACAAAAGCACTAATGTGTTATTTTAAGTTAAAAACCCCCAACCTAACAACAGTTCTTGCAAGGAACAGATAAAATTACTGAAGCTCTGAAAATTAATTTCCTGTTTAGCAGTGAAATAATTGAAAGACCAAAGTTGCTCCTGAGATTAGAAGGCTGTCTGCAGGTTCTGTCTGTGAGCAGACTTTCATGCAAAACTCCCTACAGAGACAATTTTTTTGTTACTTAGACAGTTTCCTACAAATAGAGATGTAGATTAATCACTAGAAATGTACAATAAATAATAGAATGACTGCTATAATTGCCTGAAAGTGGATGGCTATTCTTAAATGATCACAGTGTTACAAACCTCCAAAGTACATCATTTCTGTATCTGTATCTTTGTGTGTAGAGCTTTGAAAATACTTGTTTCAACACTTCCATGGTCATTGTCCACCATCTGCCAGGTAGCTAGAGCATTCCCTAAAGACTAGGAGGCATTAATATGAGATTCTGCATCATTCTGTAGAAAGAGGAACACAAGTAAAATCAGAAATATGTTTGACAAAGTTAGACAGGGGAGACATTTTGATTTTCAGAAATCTCTCCATTTGAAAATCTTCCTGTACCTAGGGCTAATCCATCAGCCTTAGACACATCTGCCTGTCCTGAGTCACTGAAAATTATAATTTTCTGCTTTGGTAGGCCTACTATTATTTGTATTATTACAGAATATGGACCATGCCTCATTAGGCACTGGGACAGAAAACATCAGTCGATGGTTCCCTGGCGAAAGAGCTAGCAAGCCATGCCAGACATACAGAAGACATGCAAAGGAATCTTGGTTTCATCTCTTACTTCTTCTCAGTTTTGCAGTGGTGATTTTTGGCAGTAATTGTATTCCCAACATTTCAGTCTATGCACCTGACTTAAATGCTAACTTCAGGAAGCCCAAGTTTTCCTGTATAATCACGGAGGGAAGAGAGTAGTTTCTCCAGTGACAATGAAAAGCAGGAACCTAACTTGAGATTTTGTTTTGCCCTGTGGAAGAAAGGCTGTCTCTCTGCGCTGAGTGTTCCGGAAGACTAAGCAGACCAAACTACATCATACAAACAACTTTCTATCTTCTCTGGATCTTGGGTCCCTAACTGTGAAGTGAAAATCATACTCATTTTCCTCACAGAGGGATTGTGAAAATAGACTGGGAGGTGTTTATATACAGTCATGGATGGACCACTGAAATACACCTAATAAGCTCTTTTTCCTCTCTAAAAGTATGTATATTTGCTTTTCAGCACCTAAAATTAATTCTTTGTTATTGGACATAAAATATATGATGATATTAGAAACTGTTCTGCTAAGTGAAGACTTTTTGCTTTCTACAGAAAAAAATATTGAAGGATGAAATATTTTTTCTTGCAATGGGTTGGTGGTTTTATAAACAAAAAGAAAATATACATGAAATAACATAACTGAGTCATCTCAGGTTCCTGGATCACATTTTTCCTCTGTGCAAAGCAGATGAGAACTACGAGAATGGATAAAGGAGTTCATCCATATAAGCCAGAAAGTGGAACTGACAATAAATGTGAAAGAAACAGATTATTCTCACCAGACTGTTGAAGACAAAAAAGTGAAGATGGGGTATGGCCGAACAAGTACATCCAAAGCCAGGTAAGTATGTGGCTTTAACCACAAAGTCAGGCAGGGGATAGCTCTTTAGAGGTTAATCATATGCTCCCCTCCATTTTCTCTCTTCAAAATACTTAACTAGTAAAGACCATGCATCTTGTTACTTCTTTTCTAGACTGCTTTACCCTTGCACATTCTTATGGTTGTGTATAGCCTCATTATTCATAGTAAGTGGAGTTCCACGTGGTACGGGCTTTCACAAGTTGAAGGCCTTTGCCTAAGGAATATCCTTTTCCTGTGGGTGTTGGCACATCAGTACAAGGCTGGCTAAATGCACTCTCTGTAATGCAGTGTTTTGCCTTTGATTTCAAGGGGACGGAGAGTGGCAGCGGTTTGGAGATCTGTAAGCGGCAGAGATTGAATTATCATGGTCTTTGCAGATTCAGAATAGGCAGTATGGTGCTGAGAAGAGTAAAGAAAATAATCACATACGTAGCAAACAGGTATTTAATACATCTGAACGTTCACAATTACTTATTTTGTAAAGGTCCTGAGGTAGTTTCAGAGGAACGGTAAAAACGTCTTTAAAGATCTGCTGGATGGCTACATTTAAAAGAGATCTTATAGATGCTATAAATATTACTCCTAGGTGTTCTTGCGAAGATGTTAGGTCAGATCCTTTTCTAGTGATAACTGGTGTTCAATAACTTCGTTGCACTTACCCTGCTGAGCATCTGGATACTCATGTGGAAAAACAAACAACAATCTGAAATGACTTGGCATTGGTACTTTACAATTACTGGAGACAGGTGTTCGAGTTTCGTATTTTATAGACAGACAGCAGGTCAAATTCTGCTTAGTGCTTTGAATAGAGTGGATGAGCCCAGCAAAGGGCACAATCTGATCCTGCGCTGTAAGGGTTTTCAATGTACACCTTTAATTTGTTTATGTGAATAAAATTATGTACTGTGGTCACAGCACATCTGTGAAAATCTTACCAGTTCTTTAGAATATATGATGCATATTCTTTATGAAAGGTGCAGTTGTCAATGCCCCATCCCTGGAAGTGTTCAAGGCCAGGCTGGATGGGGCTTTGAGCAGCCTGGTCTAGTGGGAGGTGTCCCTGCCCATGGCAGGGGGTTGGAACTAGGTGATCTTTAAGGTCCCTTCCAACCCGAACCATTCTGTGATTTTGTGATTCTGTGAAATTTATAAAAAACCCTTTCTCGTGCCACTAAAAATGTATAGTATTTTCCGGAACTTAGCATTTCAGTTTGGTATGAAGTGACTAAAAAAAGACTAATTAATTTAAGAGATGAGGCCTATGCCAAAAAAAAGGGAAGCAGTGATGATACAAACAGTATCTTGACTTTTGGCCACACAGTTTGTATTCAGTCCACATCTTCCTCAAATGTGCCTCAATTCTCTTCTCTACCCTTCCTGAAAAAGAAGAGTATTCAAGCATTCCCCCTTTAAATGGCCTCCATTGAAATAGCTTATCTGCACAATGAATTGCTTAGTCTGAGTGACAAGTTTTAAAGGTTGGGCACAGCACCTTTCCATTCATTTGTATAGCACAATCCTTTTTATCAGCATCCTCCAGGCTCCCTCCACTCTCTGTGTGGGGGAGATAACAAATAGAGCAAATTTTTGTAAAGAATATTTTCTATTTAACAAACCATGGTATCTATCTGTTGTTAACCTTCTGAGCAATGAGAGAGACAGGATTACTCTATAGGTGGTGAAATAGCCATTAAGCTGATAAACCAAACTTCACTAGGATGTTTCAAATTTTCTTTTGTCAGCTGCCCAGGTCAGAGGAGAAGGGGGTTGTTTTGAACTTGGAGGTGGATTCTCTTATCTGCTGCCCACCACTCCCGCTTCCAGCCATAGGTAATATGAGTTGTATGAGGTAGGCTTGGGTGTTTCATAATGCTGGCTCATAAAGACATTCTTTTTTAATGTTTTTTCATGTGTCCTGAGAAAACTTTGGAATTCAATGTGTCAATCTCTAATAATGATCTTCAACATCTCAAGGAAAAGTGAAGAAGCCCTGTGACTGGGGACCAACCTCACAGAGCCCAGTTTGTTTGTAGAAAGATTCTGTGAAAGACAGGCTAAATATCATGCTGCGGCGGGATCCGACTACTGTTTTCATTTCCATATGCATATGCATATGCATAAATAAAATAAATAGCCTACTCAGTCTATTTACGCAAAGTGCTTTCCAGTTGATCTGTTGTTTTCTCTGCTGTTTTGAATGCCTGCAGGACTTCTTACTTGAACTCTGACAACTGCCTTCTTATAGAAGACAGCTTTGCTCCTCATTCCCCCTGGGAGGTAGTTCTTAATTCAAATCAGATTTCAAAAAATAGTAGCAACTTGCTGGAAAAAAGAAAAGTAGCTATTAATCACTGGCAGAAAGAAGAGATAATATCCTTTGAAGCCAATTTATCCTCTAAGTTACAGAGTAATGCACATTTTATTTAGCTGTAATGTGTTTGGGATCTTGAGTTTCTATCGGCGTGTTATAGCTGTATCACCTCCAGGCGTTAGGGACTGTGAATGGGGATTCAGCTCAATTTATAGTTCGGGCACCTGCTGATGTGAAGCTGTCATAAATCACAACAAACAGTATACGATGGCTGAAGCTAGTCAGTCTACAAAGTGCAATTTCTTCCTCCTTTCACACAGAAACATCAATTGACATTACATTAGCAAGTGTAGAGCTGAGTGAATAATTTATAATGAACAATTAGTCTGATTGTGTCTGCTTCCGTTATGAGCTGATTATGAAGCGCTGAGATTGGATGTCTGAAATGATTTGTGTATTTCTTCAAAACAAGTTTTCCATGTGAACGTCGTGTGAGTAATTCATTGTGAGTAGTTGAACTTCAGAAGTGATGATGGTTGCTAAGTTATATAAGTCACTGGGATTGTTTGTGTTTCTCTAATCAGATTATTTGCAAGTCCAGACAAAACACGGTGAATTTAAATTATTAGAACTGAAAATATCATGGCAGTGGAATAAAAGGTGGAAAATATCTGAACAATTGAACTTAGTATACTTGGAGTTAAAGCAGAACCGTGCAAGTAAGTGGAAAATTAATACAAAAGGGCTATAGACATCATTATATTTACCTTTGTTTTCCATTGAGGAGGTTACTTAATGAAAATCTTTTTATTCTCCCAGGTCTAAAAGAACTTCCTTTTACCATCTGCATTTGATTTCTGTGTTGTTCAGGGAGGGGGTCTTACATTAATTAGCTGTTCATGTGTGGAGTTTGCCAAGGTCAGCCCCAGACGGTGACATAAAATCCTGGCTGAAATGAAATTCAAATATTTCCACTGATTCACCAGTACCGTGATTTAATTCTTTGTTCTGAATGCCTTCATTTTACAGGAGAATCAGATCTGGATCTAGGTTTGAAGTTGCTATGAGAAATATTAAGATTTCTGAAAATGGGGGAATAAAACGTAAAGTAGGGCATGATTAAAGGCCAATGGAAGTATTATTAGAGGTCCCTGTGGATCCCCAGTGTCCTGCAATGCCAGTGCTCAGGTGGGAGTGATGGAGTCATGCTTGGATGATCGCACAAGCCCGTTTTTGACAGGCATCTTTTATCCCATTGATTACATCAGAATTTTACATCCGAGCCTGCATGCTGCTTTATCACCTTTACGTTTGTCTTGCATGTTTTTTCCACATGGCTTTTTAAAAAGACACGTCTTTCCTCATCGTGTTATTTCAGTGTTGGCCAGTGGGTTGCACTGTGTCAAATGTGCCCTCAGATTATCGATGAGGGACTTTTACAAGAATGCCTCTTTTCTGCACTATTGTAATATTGATAAAGGCTCTTTCTCAGTATTTGGGCATCCTCCCCCTCCGTAATGTGTCAAATCCATGACAGCGAGACTTTTACTTGAATGGTTTTTGATGCACCCACAAGCCATCATGGTCAGATATTTACCACTGAGAGCGGATCACAATAAGGGAATTTTTCAGCTCACAAGTATGCTCTGGGCACCCGAGTAGATGTATTTTAACCTTAATTATCTTTGCTTTTTTCCTTCATTTAGAAATCAAAACCAATCATACTTTCTTATGTCACAGGTGTTTTGTAAAGATCAATTAAAGTTTGTGAATCCCAACCTACTGGTAATAAAGGGCATCAATATGCCCAGGAAGAAATGAATATTTCTGCCTTCAGAACAAAGTCTGAATTCCCTTTCAGTGAAAAAGGCTTGCACCAAACATTGCACCATGAAAATAAAATTTAAAATTGAACAGCTGCTCATTGAGTACTGCTCACTGTTGAACCAAATAAAGCAAACACATCCTTTAAAACATATTATCTGGTCATGGGATTAAAAGCAACGCTGCAGTTTATGAGCACCAAAGAAATTAATGGTTTTGCAACCCGAATCATGTTGCTTTGGCGCATCCACGGTGTGCGTAAAGGGTGTTGCCCTCTGTCTCAAAAGGACTGTATCAGTATGATGAAGTGAAGAAGGGAAACGGACTGGTCAAGCGAAAGCAACGTTTTTATTTGGTAAATATTTCATAGTGCTAAGACGAGGCATGTATGTGGGCAACGGATGCTGACACTCAATATTTCACATGGGAAAGAACACAGCATTTCGCACTTTCAGACATGCCCGTCTTTGCTTTGGTCACAGCACTGTAGCAGCAGCATTTCTAAAAAGCTGTAAAATGCTAAGATGGATGGGAATGATAATTCACAGCTCCTTGCACATGAGGGTTTTGGAAAGAAACATAAAATTTCATGGCATCAGCTGTTCCACCTAGCCTACACCTGACTGATATGACTTAGGTTTCCTTCCTCTCTATATTTTTCTGAAACAGTTACTTGAGGATTATTAGTCGTCAGGTATTTTTCCTGTAGATTACTGCTCTGGTAACATCTATCTCCCCGGATGGTGTTTAGAACTTTAAAGCAGAAATTTAGAAGAGGGAATATTGTACCAGACAGCACTAAAAATCATTAACTCTCCATGTGGTATCCAGAAGGTCTCTCAAATGAACCCTGTTCTGTGATTCATATTCTGCATTTTAGTTGTTTTGCTTTTTGTGCAGAGTTTCCAACCCCACCATTGCTGCCAGATAGCTAATATTCCAGGTTTGCCTTACTGGTATGCCTTTCCAGTGTTGCCCAATTCCAAGATCATTAAATATTTGGAACTGAAGGAATTTACAGATAATTTGTGTTTAACATACAAATATTTCTTTTTCTCCTTATAGAAGAAAAATAAAAAATCTGATCTATTTATTATTATTGCTGAAGTCATAGAGGCATCCAAATGAACTGTGGTAAAAGAGATTTGCAGATCAGGAGTCCCAGGGAGTTTCTGAAAGATCTACAGGAGCATGGAATAATGGATTATGCCCTGAATGAATCCACCATTGTACTATTGGAAATTGGCCCAAGCTGGAATAATCTTATACTTAGGGTGGAGATAACTGTGCCATAACCCCATTAGCACTGCTGGGGTGCAGCATGTGTTCACATGAAATGGGAATAGCACCTCCCAGAGCCATTCCAGCCAGTTCTCCTCCGAACACTAACTCTGGTATGGCATCAGCTCTCCCCATGGAAGAGGGAACTCTCTCTGGGAGTTTCCATGGCCAAGAGGGAGTCCCGGCTAGTAAAAAGCACTCTCTGCAGCTTCGGTGCAGCCTCTGAAGCAATAAAAACTGCAGCCACTGTTCTCAGCATGCTCTGTGCACTCTTCTCTTCCCTGTTGTACATATTTTGTTCAGTATATTCATTAATGACCTGGATGATGGGACAGAGTGTATCCTCAGCAAGTTCGCTGATGATACCAAGCTGGGAGGGGTGGCTGACACTCCAGAGGGCCATGCTGCCATCCACCGTGACCTAGACAGGCTGGAGAGCTGGGCAGAGAAGAACCTAATGAGGTTCAACAAAAGCAAGTGCCAGGTCCTGCACCTGGGGAGGAAGAATGTCAGGCACCAGTATAGGTTAGGGGTGGACCTGCTGGGAAGTAGTTCTGAGGAGAAGGATCTGGGGGTCCTGGTAGACAGTAAACTATCCATGAGCCAACAATGTGCCCTTGTTGCCAAAAAGGCCAATGGAATCCTGGGCTGCGTAGGGAAGAGTGTGGCCAGCAGGTCAAAGGAGGTCATTCTCTCCCTCTGCTCTGCACTGGTGAGGCCACAACTGGAATACTGTGTCCAGTTTTGGGCTCCCGAGTTCAAGAGGGACAGGGAACTGCTGGAGCGAGCCCAGCGTAGGGCAACAAAGATGATTGAGGGACTGGAGCATCTCCCTTATGAGGAAAGGCTGAGGGAGCTGGGACACTTTAGCCTGGAGAAGAGAAGGCTGAGGGGAGACCTTATTATGGCATACAAGTATCTAAAGGGTGGGTTGAAGGAGGATGGTGCCAGACTCTTTTCAATGTTTCTCAGTGACAGGACAAGGGGCAATGGACACAAGTTGGAACATAGGAAGTTCCGTTCAAATACACGGAAAAAATTCTTTACAGTGAGGGTGGCAGAGCACTGGAACAGGCTGCCCAGGGAGGCTGTGGAGTCCCCTTCTCTGGAGACTTTCAAGACTCGCCTGGATGCAGTCCTGAGTAATGTGCTCTAGGCAATCCTGCTTTAGCAGGGGAGTTGGACTAGATGATCTCTAGAGGTCCCTTCCAACTCTGAAGATTCTGTGATTCTGTGATATGAACTCAGTTATGCCAGTATCCTATAAACCAGGAGGTGCATTCAAGGTCCACTGCCACTCTGCATCATTTCCATTTGTGCTGTGCACATTGCTACTTGGATGAGGTTCACCTGAGGCTGGGAGTAGGTCTGAGGTTCTTCACCTAGTCGGGGTGCTCACATGGGGAGTTTAATTGGCTTGGGCTTTCTCTGAAGTTCATGTCTATAAATCCAGAAAGACAGGTATTTCTCTGCCACTTAAGTGACTGGACAAGGGCCATAGTGTGTCTCAGCATTTGCCCTAGACATCTTGGTTAAACGTCTCGTGCTTGTGGGTATTTAATACATATGTGCTAGGAAAAAAAGATTAATGAACTCTAGTAAAGGCATTAAAACTCCACCATATGTACACTTATAAACAATTTTTCCTTCTTAAATTTATATGAGAGAAACCTCAGTCCACAATATTTTGTCATTTTACACAGCAAACTTCTCTGTTGTCATAGTGTAGAATAGGTGAAAAAGACATTGTTTACTAGACTGAACACTTCCCCACATTCATACCCAACTGAAATGTTGACCTTTACAATGAGAAATTGTGTGTTTTGCTTGCAAGCTTTTTGCTTTTCTTTTCTGTTTTAATATTGAAAGTTGGAAAAAGCACAGACATAAATATGGAGCTAAATCTCTTGTCTGGTTATGAAGTAGTGTCACCCAGTCCAGGCACTAGAGTCACACCAACACGTACGAGCTGAATGGCTGACTCTGGGGGGTCTTGGCTTCATTAAACTGTCCTTTCTTTCATTTTCTGCACTCATTTCTGATACATCTTTGTAATTTTAGCATGTAAGCCAGGCTGAGGCTAGTTTCTGCTATCAGCAGCTTGTCCACCTCTATGTCTTTCATAACATCTGTAAGTGGAAAATAATTTTTAAAATTATTCAAGTTGACAGGCAGTGCTTTCTGCTAATCAGAACAGCATTAAAGTTCATTCCTTTGCACCTTTGGTGCTGGTGGCGTTTCATGTTGATCGGAGCTTTGCATATAAACAGGCTTCAAAGTTTAGACGTGGGGCGTAAAGGCAGCAGTGCTGGATTCTTCCAGGTGGGAGCTGGATTTCACTGACTTTTGAATGCACGCTTGCAGTATTTGCTTGGGTTATATTTTTTTCTTAGAAACATTGATTCAGTTAGGAAGATAAAAACCCACAGTGCCGATCCGTCTGATCTCTGCATGTAGCTTTGTCCCTGAGCCTCCTTTGCAGGACCAGGTAATTGATTTGCGGCTGCATGTCTTCAGTAGGTGTCTGGAGGTGTGGTAAGCAGACTGCGAGCAGCAGCTTGTTCATATATGCCAATTCATATATACAGCATTAACGAAGAGGCAGAATAAGGGATCATCGCTGAGCTTCTGTTTCCCGTCCACTTCCTAGCTAGCCCCTCTTGGAAGGAATTCTTCAACACTGAACGAATATTATTTCAATAGTACATCATCCTTGAAAAGCCTCTTGGGTCTTGCTGAATGCTCATTTACATTGCTTTAATCAGTAGTACCTTAAAGGCAAAGGCTTTAAGGGCAACCTTATGGAAGGATGACATGAGAGAAGGTTCATGCGATTACTCAAGAGCTGTGCTGGAGCAATGTCCAGGGAGCAAGTGGCACAAGACTCACAGCATTTTCAAATCTGCTCCTCTGTGATTTGTGAAGGAGTCAGTTTTGAAGGTTTTCCTTGACAGCAATATTTGGAAGCTAATAAAGGTCACATGACAGGAAACCAAGCACACGATTTGTAGCTTAAACTTACTAATTAGGGTTACTTCCTTTTGCCAGGCAAGATTTTCTGAATGAGAATTCTGTTGAATTTTTATTTCCACTGCTTTGATCTGGGATTGTTTCTTCAGAAATTGAAGGTCTCTTCACGTTTTTTTTGTTGGTTATTGGGGAGCTGAAACCCAACGTAGGCAAACACAAAGTCTTGAATAACATCAGAGATCAGCAGAAATGTGAGATTTCAGGTTTTTCTCAGTGCAAATAGATATATCTACCTATGCCGAATGCATACATATGAAATAGTTTTAAATCAGTCCCTTTATTCACCTTACAAGGCTCTGAATTAGGATCTATGCTCCCATGCTGGGTGGAGGTGCAAGTTCGGGTCCCAGAGCAGCACAGCTGAATTAAGGTGGTACTCTACTTAGACTAATTAGCCTTGCCTCAAAGAGCATGCACATACTCTAGGTGGTGAAAAAATCCCTCAGCTAGCAATGACCGCCATAGTTTCCCAGGTGGAGGCAGCCAGATCTTCAGGGCTTTTTAACTGAGACATGGCATGGCTTAAATGTAGCCAGACTGCCTTCACGGCACATCGTGATACTTCATCATACGGATGTGAGGCCCTGCACTGTACCATGTAGAGATGTTGGTACACTATGGGGGACACCTTCTGCCTTAAGCAGGGCTCTAGCCTAAGGGCAGCACCATGCTGCCACATCCTACACAAAGGGGTGGAATTAGCTCAGTCCATGTGTATTCAGGAATTTCTCCCCTGGGGAATGGCCATAAGGTGTCTCTGGATGAGGTGATCTGCACTTTGTCTCCAACAGAGAGGTTATCCTTGAGGTATGTGGGACCACTTCCTCGGAAGCTGCTTGCTTACTTCAGAAGAACCAACACACGCCATTTGTGTGGATCTTGGCCCAGACCTTGCAGGTTCACGTTCTGACTTTGGGCATTGATTTCTTGTTCCTGGGTCAGCTCTGTGTGTTAGCCACAAGATCAGGTTCCAAACCTGCACACAGTCATTAACTAGTTCGTCACACTGGGCGTCACCCAAGATGGTTGGATTTCATAAGAATTAAGCTGTAGTTTAACCTTACTCCTGCCAAACTCTATATTAAACATAACCTTTAGATGCGTACCTAAGAACTTTCTGTAGCACTTGTTAACTGCTGAATCTTATGATTTTACAAACCTGGCAGGTAATTCAAGCTGTCAGGAGCTCTCATAGAATCATTTAGGTTAGAAAAGACCTTTAAGATATCTGAGTCCAACCATAAACCCAACAATGCCAAGTCCACCACTAAACCATGTCCCTAAGCACCACATCTATACATCTTTTAAATACCTCCAGGAATGGCAACTCAACCACTTCCCTGGGCAGCCTGTTACAATGCTTGATAACTCTTTCTGTGAAGAGGTTTCTCCTAATATCCAATCCTAACCTCCCCTGGTGCAACCATTTCCTCCTGTCCTATCACCTGTTACTTGGGAGAAGACACTGACCACACCGACCCCCACCTCGCTACAACTTCCTTTCAGGTAGCGATAAGGTCTCCCCTCAGCCTCCTTTTCTCCAGGCTGAACAGCCCCAGTTCCCTCAGCTCCTCCTCATAAGACTTGTGCTCCAGACCCCTCACCAGCTTCGTTGCCCTTCTCTGGACCTGCTCCAGCACCTCAATGTCTGTCTTGTAGTGAGGGGCCCAAAACCGGACACAGTATTTGAGGGGGGGCCTCACCAGTCTCAAGTACAGGGTCCTGCTGGCCACACTATTTCTGATACAAGCCAGGATGCTATTGGCCTTCTTGGCCACCTGGGTACAATGCCGGCTCATATTCAGCCATGTTTTAGGAGTCCACTGTAACAGTAGCTACTAGAGAGAAAGTCAGAAAGTGAACATTGCTTTTGAGATCTAATCAGAACTTTTCAGCTCCCTTCATAAAATATTCAAGAGAGTATAATGGAGATTTAAATCAAAATGCATTGGCAAACATTTTAGTGGTGATCACCTATGACCTGGCTGACTGTGTCACTGATGTAATGGTGTGTCAGGGGACGTTACTCCCTGGGGCCGCTCTGGCAATTGGCTTCTGCACCTTGTTCTGAACAGGTTTCCAGTGGGGTTCGGGTGGCCACAGACTCTCTTATTCAAAACTTGTGCTGATACAGTTTGTAAGAAATGCTGCCTTGTGAAATGGAGACAGCAGGTTGGCATTGCTGCCCGTTCCTCACTTCTGCCGGTGCCACTGCTGCGCTGCCCATCTTCCCCATGCTTTGGTGATATTCTCGTCCCTGCAAGTGCATGCTGAGAGGTGAACGAAGAGGGGAAAGTGCCACCCAGGATGGTGCCACCCCCATCAATTCCTAAAGCCGATCGTACAAACTCATAGAAGGTAGTTTTAAAGAAATTCTTTCGTAAAAGTAGATTTAAGTAGTAAATTTTTCAGAGAAATGGGCAGAACAAACATACTTTTTCTGAGCAGCAAGAATCGGAAATGTGTCAAATGCAACCTGTTTTGGAATTTACATGGGTCTTCTCCTAAGAATACCTGAGTACTTCCCAGTCCCTCTAGAACTAAATCTTAAGAAAACCTACAGGAATTAAGAAAGTGTAATTCCTTTTCTACAGATGAGAAACATGGTAGGTTAATTGTAAATTCCTGACAGCAAATGACCTCAAAATCATGCAGTAATACGTGTCATTTTCACGAATACCTTTATTACAGCTTGGTTTTGAGCCCAGTGTACAACAGAGGTATGAGGAAAATAAGATAATGCGTGTGCAGACACAACACACGTTTCTGCATGTAACTTTGCCCGTGTGCTTCAAACCCAAGTGGAGAGTGTCAGGAGAAGAGACCATTCCTACTAAGGTTGCCAACAAAATTACCAGGGGGTCTCTGCTGGCATTTTCTGATGTCAGCGCATGTGCAATAGGATCCACTGACATCATTTCATACTTCCAGGCGGTTTTGTCGATTTGTGTTTAGGCTGAAGTTGCAGAGCCAGAAATGAAGTCAACGTTCCCATCTGACTGTATTTTATTTCTTGGATAGAGTACATTTCTTTCACTTATTTGCTGGAAAGATAAAACAACCAAGGATCATTTGGGAATTTTTTTTCAAGCTGCTTTTATAGCTATCAGGGGCTTTCTTGATGGTAAGATATTGATTTGTGTGACGTGAAGTGATAGCCTGCTGCAAAGAAACAGCACCATTCTTTCAATGCAAAAGCTAATTTAATATTGATCTTTCACTTATAAAATGCAAGGATAATTCTTTTAGCAAAAACACCTTGCATCAGGGCTCCTGTGGCTTTCCCAATTCAATCTGAATTTCTAAGCACTAAAGAAATCTCATTATTGAGAAGTGAAATAGCAGCTCCCTCAGCAAAAAGGTCACGGAAGTGTGAAATAGCCTTTGTACTGTATTCAGCAGCAGTTCTTGAATATACGCATTACTCATCCATGAGGCTCATGATGTTTAAATGCCATCTACAACAGTGCTCCTTCTCTGACCGTCATTTTACTTCTTCGCCTTTTTGCCTTTAATAAAGCAAAGATTAAATGGTTTACAAGAGCTATTACTTTGAAAGTCACGTTTTCTCCACACGTCACTTGCAATTACGCAGGGAATATGTCTTCTAATAGAATACTTAACTCAGTGGGTTTGGATGTTTAGGTTTCAGCAAGCCCAAAAATGTTTTAAACATGTCTCTGAACTTTGAGGTTTTCACCCTGATATGATACCAATCTTCTTAGCTTTCCATCCACCTCCACTTCCCTTTCAGCCCAAACCATTTATTTTTATTTTCTTTGGGTTTGTCATTTCTTTCCCTCGGTTTCCCCTGATTTGCCTTTTGACCCGTCTCACTCAAGCCATACAGCAATTAGATCTTTCTTTTTTCCGCACTGCAGCAACATCCCGCACTTAGTTTGATCATTAAAATCAGAGGAGTTTAAAGATGCTGCTTTGATTTTTCTCTCAGTCTAATTTGGGTTGGGCTTGTTTTTAAATAAGGACTTGTAGAGGGGGTATAAATGGTATTAAACAAGCTTTTTTTCTGAGGCTTTTAGGTTTATTTTCCCTTCAGAAAAGAGACTGTTACATAAGCAGTCTAGCACAAGGAGAATTAGAAATTAAATGGATGCGGAATTCCTGAAAACAGTAGAACAAAGGTATTTAATAGGAGGTTACTTCAAAGGAAATCTGGGAAAAAGAGAAAAACCACGGGGATCTATATACCTGAGGAGGCGTACACCATGCACTCTATTCTTACGTGCTTGCAGTTCCACAGAAGAAGGATTTTGCAACTGAAATATGCACACAGGGAGACCCACTAGCTAGAGTTTATTCAGAGCCTCCTAATGGGGAAGAGGAAGGAGCATTTTGCCGAAATGGGTCACTATTTGTGGACTATACAGAAGCATCTGTTTAAAATATTGGACAATATCTGTTGCATTGGAGGTAGGGCTCAGTAAGGGAGATGGCATAAGTAAAACTGAAAGAAACTATGGAAGTAATGACATGGGGTTCACTGACAATAACTTTGGTGAATTATGATCAAAAATTTCAATATTTTAGAGATGAAGGAGCTGTCTGAAAAGCCTTGACCTTCAGAATGTGGCAGCCTTGTATCCCTATTCACACTACCGAAGTGTGAAGGGAAAGAAGCATTGAGAAATAACACGTAATCGATACGGAAAGTCTATACTGAACCTGTAATAACATCCACAGTGCACAATACGATTGCACCACTGTGCAGAGCGATACTGCAGGCAAGTTTCATTTCTTACAGGAAGAGAGCCCAAAGGTTCTTTCTTTGGCTGCTGGCTCCCAGAAAAAGTTTGCTCTTATTTTCTGTGTTGGTCTGACCTGCCTTTTAAGCCATGCATCCTTCACCTGGTAAAAAAACGCCCTTTACAGGCACGTCCACAGTAGTCGCTGATGCCTGTGCCAGCCCAGCCATCGGAACAGGCTGGAGCAGCAGCTGCCTCTAACTAGTACACACAGATCGTCCTTCTGTTGTGTGTGTCTTGCTCTTTGATGCTATGGAAATACATTAATTTATGCTTTGCAGCTACATCCCAGATGATCATGGTTGTATTTTTAGACAAACAAAACGAGGGGGGGAGGGTTACGTGCTCTTGGAGGATGCTGTAGTTCGGCAGTTGGTACGAGGAATTAGAAAATGGTTTTTGCTCTGAGCTGTTGCGAGCGTAAAAGCTATGATGATATCCATATAACGGGAGCTTTATTCAGATCCTGCACACCAAACTCAGCTTCTGTTTCTGCCAGGAATGTCTGAGTGCTTTTCCTGCTCTCTATCCCCCACCCTCGGCCATGTGAGCACACATACACATACACACGCATGTCTCACTTTGTCTCTCTCTTCCAGGCTCCCCCAGATCTTTGAAGGCCTGTGCTTCTCTATGGGGGACGGAGCCACCACACAGAACTGAAAGTAAATCTATTCTGCCACCTGCAAACACGTTCAATACGTTGCATTGCAGTTTTAACTTTCGCTGCTCGGTGATGCTCACTGAAGCGCGCACAAGCGCTTACCCTTTAGAAGGTGTATTTCTGCTAAGGATGCAGACATGTTCCGAGGAAAATGTTGAGTTGGTAGTGATTTGTTATAGGTTTCCCTCTCTGTAAAGGTATTTTTCCAGCAGGAGATGATGCAGTGACATGCCTCTCCGCATACTCCTTCCTGAAAAGTCTGTGCAGAGACTATGTCTTTGTGTTTGGGAAAAGCATTGGCAGGCTCCGAAATCATGAATGAGGTCACAGCAATTTTCCCTGTGGGTCAGTGAGGCTGAACTGGGAAACGACATGCAGATTCCTTCTAGGAAGAGAAGGAAAAAGTGCCTTGAGGATGATGTTGGAATCCAGTGTCTCCAAACAGGGTCGAGGAAACAGTTTGTTCTCTGGCCTGATATTGCAAAAAAAGTCATTTATTCCAAAAGGCTTTTCAGCTCTGGGTGAAATTTGTCCTCTGTGCTTTGCTTTGCTTTGCTTTGCTTTGCTTTTCTGATTTATAGTGTCAGGCAAGGCCTTGTGTGATCTCCCATTCGTGGAGAGATGAACTAGATGATCTCATAAAATTATTTTTTTTTAGCTCTGTTTGGTTTCTGTTGTGAATACTGTGTTACAGAAAAAACGATTTTACAACCAAAGTACTTATCTACACACAGAAAAGAGCTTTGCCTGTGTTCAGTTTTCTTCTTTTTACATTGTAGTGAAATCACAGCTTCGGTCTTATAGCACAAAGAGGTACTTTATTATGTAGCAAAAATAAATTTTCCAGGTGATACTAGTCTTTTTCTCTAAAAAGGGTATAAACATCTTTTGCCCTTTATAGGAGCTAATAGGGAATATACACGTCAAAGGCAATGCAAAACCTGAGTTGTGCAGTTGTTGACACGATGTTCAAGTCCCAGCTGATAAACTCCATTTCCTGTTTCAGCGGCAATCTCTGACAGGATTCACGAGCCAGACAGTGACAAAAAGGGGGAAAAAATCCTGACAATTTCTCCCATAATTGCCACCTGCAATCCCAGAGAGTGGAGGAGGAACGGAGCCATAAATAGCAAGAAAGATTTGTCAGGCTGTGCAAGATCAGAGCATTGATTCAGCCTTGATTGGACTCCCTACCGCTGTCCTGTCGTTATTTATGTCAGGTTAACCTCTCACTTTCAGCAATGACATCTGTTCCCCATCTACTCATTTCAGGGAACATACTGCGGTTACCATTTTGTCAGCTGGTTTTTCTCCTTCTGATTACTTTGGAGCAAGGCTGCTGGGGTGGTTTTTATTTAAATAACGCCTAATTCAAAATGAATGGGCTTGCTTTGAGATAGGACATGT
Source organism: Chroicocephalus ridibundus (assembly GCF_963924245.1). Taxonomy (NCBI): domain Eukaryota; kingdom Metazoa; phylum Chordata; class Aves; order Charadriiformes; family Laridae; genus Chroicocephalus; species Chroicocephalus ridibundus. The sequence goes on along the minus strand of NC_086284.1, from coordinate 135,476,749 downwards.
GATAAGATGAGGTACATTCCATAAAGCCTACCAACAACATTCACGATGAAATGAAAACTATGAGAACCTAACGGAGAGGTTTACAGAAGACAAAGGCGGAGGAAAGAGCAAGCCAAGCACAGGGGTGGAAACTCCCAGACCCGTGGGCAGGACTGTTTTGTACGAAGGAAATGTAATCATCAAATACCCCATAGTTGCGCATGGTACGCAGGTGAAGTGTCACCAATGGGAGCTCTTACCTCAGGTGTGTGAGCAGGTGTGTACGTCCACGTGTCGCTAGAAGTCTGCTTCTGCTCATCAGTTACTCCAGTAAAGTCTGGCAGCTTTTTTTCTGAGTTCAGATTGGTTGTTTTCAGTTTGAAGGGGGTCTATTTTCAAAGGAAATCTTTCTAAGACAGTTTGGTGTTTTTTTCTTTTCTCCTTTCCCCTGCCTGTTGGTTGTGCAATGCTTCTCTGTCACTTGTATTGCAGCAACTCTTGCATATAAAACCCCACATTCCTTGGGCGATACTGGCAGGGAAGGAATCTTACTGTGCTGCAAACTGTGCTCACAGAAAAGTGTTAGGTATCTTCTACTAGAGATGTTTCTTCGCTTACCTCTACGCTTATTTACGAAACAAACTGCTCTGCTGGGGTTGCATAGAGGCATATCCCTGACTCAGATGCCTTCTTTTGCCTCTTTTGTCTGTATTCCTTTCTGTGTTCCTAAATTGTAATGACAGACTAGAGCTTCATGCACAAGTTACAAGCTTGACACAAGAGTCATTTTGTGAAAATCAGTGGCTATGAATTATGCAGGAGTCTAGCTGATATCAAGTACTACATTTCTTTAAAAATGCTTGAATCTCCAGTTTTAATCTTGCATTTTTACACAGGGTTACTGGTTTCAAGGCAAAAAAAAAAAAAGGTAGTATTTTAAATATTTTTTGACATACAATGCTTGCAGTACTGTAAATTTAATTCTGGTGTTGATTCTGGCTAAGGTCACTTTACCTCTTTATTCTGGCACCCTCCAGGGCAGGTATTTCATTGCAGATTGTACATGATTTATGTAGTCTACCTATTCACATTCCTAGCTGCACAGGACAGCGTGTCTCATCTGATGCCAAGTGTATTGTTAGTACTTAAAGAACAATAATAATGATTCTACCTTGAAGGAGAAAAGAGCCATATGAGCAAGTTAATAATCAGGAAAATCTTATCTCTGAAAAAATATGAAGCTGCTTCCTTGCCCAGAGAGATACATAAAAAGCAAGAAAATCTAAAGTACATTATTGTATAATCTCCATATAGACTGCTTTAGCAATCTTCCCCCCCAGTTTCTTCCCTGGTGGTGTTTGACTTTGCCTCTGTATTTTATTCTAGGTTGTCTACTGTTAGAAACCATTGCTGCTTAGGGAGATTAGCATTACAAAAGCAGAGTAAGAAATTTAGTGGAATTTCGCTAACTCTTGAGACAGGAAGATATTAAAAACAGTTACTGCTATCCCATTATATATGTTGTTGAATCAACCAGGACACAAGATTAACTCCCAAACTGAAGGCTTTTAAAATAATCCCTACCATTTCATATGAAGCTCGTCTTCAAAATATTCTGCAAACTTTAACTAATCCTCAGAACTTCCCTTACAGAAGAGTTTTAACTCTTGTTCAAAGATAAGAGGACTATGGTCTGGAGAAGGAATTTACTGAAAGTCGAAGAAAACAGCCGGAGTCCAAGCTCTGCCCATGACTAGCGGCGCTGCTTTCTGCGGTTGGTCACTGGGGCACCTTTGCCAGCAGTTGATCTCAATATGGACAAAGGATTTAGGAATGCCCCACTGTCCCCCTTTTTCTGGGATGCTGTATTATCCGGAATGTCTTGAATCTTCAGCTTGGACCCAGGTGTCCCCTGGTTTCAATAATGTTTTTGCAGTGTTTTCTAAAATTAGAGAAAGCAAGACACACAGGTCTTGCAGAGTTTTGATTCCATCCCTCCCCCAGACTGGAAAAAAAAATTATTAATACGTACAATACATACAAAGGGATCCTTCCCATTGTATATATTTCCAGTTGAGGGGCCGTCTGAGTTGAAGGGCTGTGTTTAATGGCTGCCACTGGATCTACCTGAGTCACTTGATTGTACACTATTTCTCTACTGTATTGTATAAGGCATTAAACATCATTGAATACATGTTAAGGAAAATATGTTCAAGCGTAATTACACAAAAAGACTTCTGTGGAAGCTTCATATAGATGGGAAGTGTGTGTGTGTTTGTATGTGTGTGTGCGCACGTACATCTGTTTTAAAAGAACATAGTGAGAAGGCACGCTCATACAAAATGCTGAAGATTATTTGCTAGATTTCCAGAGTACTTTTCCCCTGGCTTCTTCAATTTCTAGTGCTCTCAGCTGCTCCTAATGATTTTCCCAATGAAACAGCTGTGTTTATGGGACTCTCTCATACCAAGATGTCTGGATTGCAAAATGTTCAACACATTCACAAGTAGACAGTTTCCCCGTGAAAAAGTCCAAAATAACGTCCAGGCATTTTTATCCCATTTAGATCTCCAGTTACCTATTGAAATTAATGGATTATTAAGTATCAACATAGAAAACTGAGACTACTTTAGCCAGGTACAACTGAAAGAAGCACGGATAAGCTCCAATCAAGAACGAAAACGCTCTCTATTTTCATGACATTCACATGTTTTGACTGCAGGTCTTCAGACTTATAGTGTAAGAAAAATCTTGACTACATTGGCACAAATCAGGGATAAATCGATCTCAGAACTATGGTACCCCATTATCAGCTGTCTTTGGGAATGCCCCATTACCCTCATTTCTGGGATGCTGTATGATTGTGAGTGTCTTGAATCTTGATCCCAGGTGCTCCCTGGTTTCACTATTGTTTTTGCACTCTTTTCCAAAATTAGAGAAAGCCAGACACACAGGTCTTGCAGAATTTTTTATTCCCCCTCCCCGAAAAGTTATAAAAAATGTTAAAAACTAATGCTATTAGATCAATGCTAGGACTACTGTAACCCAAATTAGCTTCAGCCCTGTACGGTACACCAATTAGCAAAGACAAAAAGAGGAGTAATAACTAGGTATGCCATTATTCTGCCAATCTTTACAATCTCTTTTATGTGGAATTCTACTTCAAAGCGCCTTTCTTGTTTGTTACAAGATCACTTACATAAGCAGCTAGCAGACGTGACTAAAAATAAGTATTTTGTTATCGCTTCGTGCCTGTGTCCTCAGCTACTGAGAATCTCTTATTCATATTATCCCTGGAAGTTCTTCAGACGGATGATGTATGTGTATGCTCTCTATGTATGCTTTTAGCTTCTTATTTTTTATTAATTTATTGCTTTATTTTAATTTTTTTCTCATCTGGTGCACCTCATTTTTTCAGTCATCTCCATCATCAATTTTAAGAGGTGAATGAGGATGTTGAGAGTAGGACTGGACAGGGAGGGGGACCAAAAATGTGGGTTTAAACCACTTCTTTTATTCCTGGTGGTGCTGGTTTTCAATGCAAATTAGGATTACTTTAGGGTAACTCAGATTTAGCTGCTCAATCTACAGAGTTTGTTCTCGCAGCCCGAGAACTTCATGCTGCAAAAGCTATCACTCTGGCTGAGCTGCCTCCAACTTTAGCAAGCAACTGGGATTCTCGCTTCCTACTGCTACATAGGGAACTTGCTATTTGTTTCGTTTGCACAGGTGCGCGTAAGGGTGAAGTCCCCTCATGTGAACAGTGTTTTGCTGGTGTACACTACTGTATGCACTGATGCTAGAAGAGAGCGCCCTGGTAGTTCTCCTATTATACGACCTCATTTTGCTAAAGTATTAGCTGAAACTGGCACGAAACGTAGCACTAAAATAAAGGCAAAGCATATATTCCACTAAACCGGATGTTTAGACTGCTGCCAGGAGAGGACCTGAGAAAAATCAAACACATATTCACACATATTCAAGTGTCATCTTGTCTTTTAAGTGTACTACCTTGATATATTCGTTTGTCCTCGAATCCCGACATTGAGATACAAACTTAATAGAAAAAGCAATTGCTAGCAGAATGAACCACTGCAAGTAGCGTCTGTCCCTGCTTTCAGTACTCAACCTTAATCTGGAACCTTTTAAAGTAGTCGGGTTATCTGGAAATACTGCACAGTTTAAGTTAATTGTCTACGAGTGCCTCTTCTGTAAATATGTGTCAGGCATTGTAAAGCACTCCCAAGGATTAGTCATGTTAGAGGTGTGAAATTCAATATTCACTGGTGTACTTGCGGGGAGGAGGCCCCCACAAGAGCAGTTGTATCTGCTTACAGCAACCTGTCATTTATTGGCACCGGCAACGTTTTGCAAGAATAAGCAAGCTTGAGAAAAAGCAGCCCTTTGTAAGAAGAAATTGCAATGGAATTGATGTTGCGGGTAGCGTTGCAGGACTCTGACGCAATAAGTCATTCAACTTCTCTGAATGAAAAAAATGAAACGCGAAAGTCTTTCCGTTGGAAATTAGCACTGGTTACAATTTCCAACTGCATGGCTAGCCTCCGCCTGTCAGTTGCAGTACTGTATCTCTGCCTGTTTAAAAGCTCTTAGCTGAATGCTAATGACCGTGACTTGAATTAACAGGCAGAACAAACAAGGTTAACTTTGATAGTTCTTCCTAATGCATTTTTAAAGCTGGGTTCAGGAAGAGCGTCTGCACAACAAACAAAGGCCACGATGTCCAAAAACACATGACCAAACTCATAATTTTCTTTTGTGAAGCCTAGTATCCCAAATGTAGTCCCAGGTCCTGTTGGGTTAGGTGCTCCACAGGAAAGAAGAGACTGTCTCTGCCCTGAATAACAGTCAAGCTAAAGAGAAAAAGAAACAGAGGAGAGGGGGGAAGAAAAAAGATCACGTGATTAATCCAGTGGCGTCAGTAACGGAGCCACAGCACCATTTCACTCTTAAATTCCCGACCAGATTTGCAAACTCATTTGCTTTGATTGCACTCCCAAATGGTTCCAAAGGCTTTCGAATAAGTCTGAACTATGTGAGAAAATTGACCAAAGAGGTGGCAGAGAGGTTGGGGTGTTAATCCAGGTAATGTCTGAAACCAAATCCAGAAGGAATTCTACTTGTTGCTTTGTTTGCAGAATATTACTTTAGCACTGTGCTTATGCCTAGGAACTTGGTGACCCTTTATGAACTTTCCAGACATATACTTTTCACCATGGCCATGGTCTTTGAGACTACATGTATATGAATAGATTGGACAAAGTTGAAAGTAAATGAAAATACCTGGTGTTGTGAAGGCTACGAGATTTAACAGATCTACATGAGAAAGAAGTGGGAGCTCCCCTCTAAGTTAATTCATCACTGAGTGATTGATATTTCCTTTTGAACTGATGATTTCCATCTCTGCTCCAAAGTGCACGGTGCTCTGGGACTCAGAAATCCTTTTCCTTAGCCTGCCAGAGATCTGCGCCGTGACCTTGGTCAAATAGTTTCATTTTGCTTTATATATGTGTGTGTGTGTATATATATATATATTTTTTTTTTTTTAATGCTGTGACTTTGAAGGACAAAGGTAGTATATGAAAGCAAAGTATTACTACTGCTAGCTAGTACCACTTCACTAGATCAGGTGTAAGGAAGAAGAGGAAAGTCAGAAAGAAATTCAGCATGTTTGTTTTTCCCCGTATCTGCTAAGAATAATTGATCAAAATTCCTTCTGTAATGTCCAATGTAACTCAGTAACAAATCTAGGCCGCACTTAAATATGAGTAGCAGCCAAACCACCAATTTGCAGTTGTTTATTGTGGGGTAACATATTTCCTAACAAAGGACAAAAACAGTCAGTGTAAACTTTGGAAGTATATTAGGAGAAAACTAGGAAAATGATACCCCCTACCCAGCAAGAGGTATGGCAATTTAATCAGTATTTCACCAAAAATGGCTTCAAATGTTGATGCAATTTCCCAGGAACATCAGCTATTTACATTCCAGGTCATTTCCAGCTACTCTGCTTCCATCTAGATCAATTCTGTAAGCTTGCAAAAATATAAATATTGGATTTTAGCCTAATGCTAGAGAAGCATATGGGTCATTAAGTGTAATTCAGGCCTTGAAGGCTATTTGTTGACTCTCCTGAATAAGAGCAAGATCATTTCTCCCTCTCAAAAAGAACTGCTCTATTTTGGTTTGCAAGTTTAGGAGATGGGGCGCAGTCAGTTTGTTTTTAATGCTGATATGCATACGGAAGACAGAAACCAATGAAATTTACCCATAGAGATTTGTCCTTTCCTTGCTTAGTAAACTTTCCAAAAAAGAGACTGGCAATAGGGGTCAAAAACAGTAAAGTCATTATTCATTACTTGTTGTGCAGAAAACTGTGGGAGCCTGCATAAGGACCAGGTACATAATGGCATGCTTGGGATTTGCCATGTAACCCCCAACCCTGCCGGGAAGAAGATGCTTGGGTGGTTTTTTTTTCTCTTTATGTGACTTTCTTAAGGGTCCGTCAGTCAGGTTCCCCAGGACTCTAGGAAATTTCATAGGTGTTTCTAAAAACTCTTCTGGTCCCAGATATGAATTCTGAGGAGGAATGGCTGCATATTTTACGATATTGCAATTTTTTTCAGGGAACGTTAGGAAATAAGAGCTGTCCTGTAGCTCAGGAAGTTGTGTTTGTCATTTTTATGTCCCGAGCAATCTCGGTTCTTCAGCCGCCTTTGAAAATATTGGCAGCCCACGAGCCTGAGACACCCTTCTGTTTTCAACAGGATTATGCTCCCAAGGCATGAATAACTTACAAAAATGACAAAAGTATTTCAAAATTATTTAAGAGAAGGGTGTAATAAAACTGTCTCACATTCTGAAAATATCTTCCCCCTGCCTCTGGGAAGGAAGCTGTCAGCAGCGTTTAATGCTGCCGCAGTGTCTGGGCGGACAGAGTACCTCAAGGTACTCTGCTGTCGGTGGTTTAGCCCGGCCCCCGATTTATTGCAACAGGTTTTCTGATGGTCTGCAGGAGGCAGGCAACGGGCGCCCTGCGAGCTGGATGTGGGTCTGAGGCCCTGCCCTGCTGCCGGCTTAGCCCCACACCCGTGGTGCAGGGCGCTGTCAGGGCACCCGTCATGGATGCGTTCGTCAGAGCTTTAACCTTCCTTTTCCTCGTCAGGTTTGGGGGAACCGATGTGCTACTGCTGAGTAGGTTGGGCGAATAGGGTAGCTGCTTTTTGCTGTTTCTTCTGTCTTTCTGAGCCTCTCTAGATACACAGAATGAGACCAGACTGAACGGAAGAAAAAGACACAGCGGGTGTCAGGTCTTCAACTTTTCCCAACACCTGCAGGAGAAATTTCTCCCACAAATGAATGCAGCCACTAGCTCAAGAGGCTGCCATGAAACCATTAATCTGTGGCAGAAGCTTTCCCGGTATGTTTACACTTTGCACTTTTAAAAATTAATGCCGTACTCCAAATGATGACAGTGCACCACGCACTGAAGGAATGAAGTGATGATTAGAATGACAGACATGAAGTATCAATTTCCTGATTATTTTTAATTACACTGACAAGAAAAGCAAGCCAATGTCAGTTTAATCTGCTTTGCCTTTTTCTTAGTGATTTATAGTCTATCAGCCAGGTAGGTCTGTACTGGAGACATATTGTCTTTCCAGCTTAATTTCTTTATTGATGTTAATGTTATTTATAAGGGCAATCCCACATCCTTAGAAAATTATTTGGGTCAGCTGAAAAACTAATTTTGTTTAAACTGCTTTCCAAATTACAAAAGGCATAATAGAAGCGATCTGAAGCAGAGGCTTTGTCCACAGTTATGTCTTAAGTAATGTGGTGACACAAATACTGCTTTATACTTCATTAGCGGGCAATTAATAATGCGTGGTAGACATGGTGTGTCCTGTTGGAGTTCAGCTGTGAAATGAAGTGTTTCCTTTCATTTAGTTTGTCAGCTTCTGGGAAAATATAAAGGATTAATACTCCTCCAAATTCTGGTGCTGACACCTTTAAAAAACACTAGATCTCAGGTTTCATGGTGCACGGAAACACTATCCTCTCTAGGTTTCTCTTTCAATACTTTTCTTTGCTCTTTCTAAGAACAAAATCAGATTTTTTTATCTCTTGACTGAATGCCTTGATTTAGCCTTTTTAAAACAAAGGGCAGAACTATCTGCCAGTGTGTGTCCCAGGTAACAATAACAATTTCAGGGATTCTAGACCCCATAAAGAATAGCATTACAGCTGAACATGAAGTAAAAGAACATACCAGAAAAATTAAGAAGAATTTATTTATTCATACAGCAGGAGATGGCACGCGAGGAAACGAGTAGCTACTCCTGACTTTATACACCAGCATAAGGTACAGATTAAATAAGATAAACATTTGTGCTTCCATTTAAAATGCCTAAGGTTTTCAGACATTGTGGTCATAAGTGTGCTGTTAGTGTCAAGAGAGACAATTACACGGTGATCAATAGATAGTAACTAGGTTATATACACAAAACTATGGTCTTCTAGGGAAAAGAATGATTGTATCTCTCTTTATTAGCGGTATAAAAAAACCACAAAGTCCCACAACTATTTCATTCTTCCATGTCAGAGTGTGGGAATGAAACCGGTTGCAGCAGAACCAGAGAGTATTCTTTTCATGAACCCGGTGCACATCTAATTTCAGTGAGAATAAAGCTGTCCATGTTACCAGAAGGGTAGAAAATGAGAAGTGAGGAGAAAATAATGTACTAGCTTGCTCAATCTCTTTTACTCTTCTTTAAATTCTGAAATTTCATATCTGTGGTCCGCTTAAAGAGAATATAGAGAGGTGCACATTTCATATATTTATAAAGAGAAGCTGAAACAGAAGAAACCAATGCATGGGAGAGCTCATTCTGATAACAGAGCACATGTAAAATGTTTTTGATACAGGTGGGGCTATCAGTCTCAAGGTGACTGTTTCCGTTAACATATTGTTTACAGTTGCTATAAAACTTGGAACGTTTTGATTATTTGTGCCAAAATTGTCAGCCTGGGCTAAACTTATGTGCAGGGGAAGGAAAAAATGAGGACTCAGAACATTTCATCCAAAACTATTGATCTCTTTCCGAGGAAACTGTTGTTTTGATCAAAGATTTGTGAGATTCCTTCCAGTCCTTCTAGGTTTTAAAGTAAGCATGTATAATTGTTCTGTGACAGATGGTTACAAGTAATGACACAGATGTGACTTTTTTCTTGGTGCAAGCACTGTCCTAGTCGGCCAAATAACAAATCCTTAAGCAACCATACTTGGTGCATGCTTGGTAAGGGACTTTGTTAATTTTAGGAGCTCCGCTTCTAAAAACCGCAAGTTTGTGGCTCCTGCAAGCATGTTCAAGACCCGGGTGAACTCTGCTCCGCATGCACCATCCTCACAGACTGACTGCAAGGGACCAGCCTCAGTTATCCAGCCAGGCGACTCCAAACCAAGGAGAATCCAAACGCAAAAACCAGAAGCCCTGGCACCTGCTAAGTGCTCCTGAAGTATGGTCACCATGCATGAAAATTTGCTTTAAACTTATACAAAGCTGCCTTGCTAACACCCATTGTTTGTGTGATTACAGTTACTGAGCAATATTGCTTGGGAAAGCGCTAATCGTTTGTAAGTACCAGGTAAACATGGGCAACACCTGCACTTCTCCTCACCTGTCTGTTAGCAGGCAGCAGACTGAGTGGAGGCAGTCGGTGATCGTCCAGCTGACAGAGGTGAGAGAGATGTTGCACTGACACTTATGGACAGAGAGCTAGTTTTTTCTTAAAAAAAAACCCCAACAAACTACCTGTAACCTTTTGAGCAGAGCAGTGCTCACATGGAGAATCAAACCTCTTGAGCAGGATGGTGGGTCACTGTCCAGGCAGCGGCAGGGGCCTCACGTGCAGGGGTCCCCGCAGCAGATCTTCAGCTGGGCTTGGAGACCCCTGAACCACAGAGTACTTACACCCAGCTGTCCACTGTCCTCGGTGACCTCCCCAGCACATGCATGGTCCATGGCTACCCATCTTCTTCAAATGCATACAAAACATGTCCTAACTGCCTCTCATGGGTACCAGATCCTGTCCTGCGCAGCCATTTCTGCATCTTTTCTCCTGACTACGTGCAAGTATTTCATCTGTGTACACTGTGGTGAGCACTGCAGCAGGAACCGCCCAGAGAGGGGGACACTGCAACAGGACAAATCTTCCACCCAGCACAGGAACCAACGCATAGACATACAAACGGTGCCGATGGCCCCCCTGTACACTGCAAGGGCCACCTGGGGGAGTCTGCAGAACTGCCTCAAACTCCCACCTGGAGAGCTAAAACTTTTCAGTGTATTTTGGTGTCAGGGTCCTATGAGCTTTAACAGTTCTTAATGGCATTAATAGCCCTGACCAGCTTCACCTGGGACCTCCACCCACACCCATGGGCCCAGAAGCCCTATTTAAGCTCTGCCTTGGGCCCTTTGCCCTAGCCTGAGCTCTGTTGTAGATGTAGTTGTCTCTAGTACTCTCCTACCTGAATGGACCTTGTGCCTTTGCTGTGGGTGCTGTGTCTCTTGGGCGGATCCCCTCATGGACTTGTCTCCTGTCTTGGTTTTGGACCCATTTCCTTTGCTCCTGGCTGGATTCCCTGGATCTGGTTCATTCTCTTGCAGTGCTTGGGGCTGTCAGTAGACCTGGTTACCAGCACCCAGCTCTGGCTACTGTCTACAAACTGTAGGACTGTGCACATCAGTGAGGGCTTGGTCTGTGCTGGGGCTGCCAGCTTTGCCTTCCCTTAGAGAGCTGCTCACCGGTGTCCTGATGCCTGCAAAGGTAAGCTTAAATGTGTGACTGCTAGTCTTGAGCTTTGTGCTAGCAATGTGAAGCCCTACAGGTGCTTTGTGGTTCTAATGCTTCAGTACTTGTTTGATAACTTAAAGTGGCTGATAAGTGTTAGTAAGGCTTTGTATGGCACAAAGACAGGTGTGTATCGTAGAGTTTGTCAATTCCCAGTCTGCATCAGTGCAACTATGTTTGTGACTGTAATATGAAGATGAGGATGTGTGGTGTAGACTCCCTTTAGACAAAGCTCTTAATTAGAAAGGGACAAATTTCTCCTGCTACTGACTCCAAGAAGCAGCACAGGTTGCAAGTCTAGGTGAGGCTTGGCTCTGGGCTAGTACATGGCATGTCAGGTCACCCCAGCGACTTTCTTCACCCCTGAACCTTGGCTGTCAGTGCAGGGGAGAAAGCAATGAACTGGGTGCTAAGGAACACGGTGGGCACTTGGGGCAGAAGCTGTGGTTTGAGGCAGTAGACACACTGGAGAGCCAGTAAGAACTGAGAATGCTGTAGGAAGAGGTGGGCACAAGATCAAAGCCAGGGAGCAGGCTGCTGGGACTTGCTAAATATGGATCCTGCAGCAAGGAACTGCTATGCTGGTAGGAAGGAGTCCAGACCAGTCTGAGAAGGGTAATGGGGAAGGACAGGGATTGTTCAATAAAGCATGGAAGGTCAAAATTAGAATTGGGCAAGAAAGAAGCCTCAAGAAGAAAGGGGAGTAGAAGAGCAAGTGTGTTTATAGGCAAAGAGGTGCAGGATATGAAGTCAGATAGGGACAGGATTTGATTCCTTGTGGTATGAACTCATGCAAGCTCTATTTTTTTCAAGGTGGCTGGTACTGAAGAAGTACTGTCTATCCCAGGTTAGACTTCTAAATTTATCTGTTCCTTAGCTCTCTATATGAAGCCTGTAGTTAAAATTACTTTTGCAGTGGTTTTGTGAAGACAAATTAATATCTGCTGAGTCCTTGGAAGAGCTCATCAGGAAATCATTTAATCATCTGAATCCTGTGCAATAAATAAATTCTGGCCTGTTAATTAACTTGAGGGGGAACTTCTGGATGACTGCTCACCTGTTAAGCACCAGCCAGCCACTATGCTCAGAGTCTTGGAGATCCCCTGGAAGAAACAGTGCCTGCTGTGTCACAAATAACTAAGCACAAAGGAATCATGTTAAATTTATGTATGTAACTCTTGTTCTGGAGCTTTCCTTAACCTGAGTGCTTCTTCAAAGCATCCACCCCAAAAGGATAGGAGCCTGAACAAAGTTCCTAGGTTCTGAATGTCTCAAAACTATAACCAAGTATAAATCCACCTTCAGCTGCTCCTTCTGATATGCATTCTCCCACCTGCTAGTCCCTGAAAATCTAAGCCTCTGAAGTATTCAGGTGGCACACAAATTCAATCAATACCTGGCCTAATTTTCTGGATCAGTGAACCTGCTACAGGTTGGTGGGAAATGAAGACTTGAACATTCAGCTCTTCAGAGTACCCACACGTTATAGCACCCAGGTCTTCCATGCTGCTTCCTAGCGGAAGTACCTGTGCCAGGTAGGTGCTCAGCTTTTTCATGGGATCCTTGTCCCATAGTAAAGAGGGAAGCTGCTTAACCTACCTGGGAGATAAATGCTAAGGGAGAAGACTGTTGCCTCAGTGACATGCAGTATGCCTTTGCATCTTCTTTTAGTCCTGCAATTATTTTCTGGTGTGATGCCTTGGCTGAAGGTCAGCTATGTATTGCCAACCTGTTGCTTTCATGTCAGCTGCATGGAGGGATGGAGGCTTATGGCATGAAAGTTATGGTTGAGATCTTCTGGGGTGGATGTCGGTGGCTGTTTCTGGGCACAGCTGCCCTCCATCTTCAGGTTTTGAACACTGCCAGAATTGGGATCTGTCCCTTTCAGAATTATGGGAAGTATGTTGGGAGAAACATCAAAGTCTGTCCCCTCACTTTTTCTATTTGAACTACCAAGGACACCTGGGATGAGTTCTTCTGGCTATTGGGCAAGGGTGTGTGGCTTCTTGATACCATCTTCAGTTAAAACATTTGGTAAAACTACCATATCCTCAGCCACTGTAAGCAGCCTAGTAAGAGGGTTTTTTTAATCTGTGGAAGTACTCAGAGTTGTTGAGTGGATTTCACAGATGAAACAATACACACTGCACTTGCACAAACAGAGCATTTACAGACAACAAAATGTCAGTTGCAGAAGTCTGGTCACTGTCTAACATAATGTAAATAAACACTTAGCTGGAAATCTTAGTAAGAACAGTGTTGGCTTTTCTGGCTCCTATTCATTTCTCCTCCCCCCTGTTATATTTAGTGTCCTTTATTTGCAGCAGCTGTGTGCATGTGAATGGTGGATCAGGCATCTTAGTTATTTTCAAGTGCATGCAGTTCAGCTTCCATAAAAGCAAACATAGTGGGAATGCCTGGCAAACTGTCATTTGGATCTTTTGCCTTTAAATTTCAGTTCTTTACTCTCCACATAGTAATTTACCATTATGTAAGGATATGCAATTTAGCTTCAGCTTTACTAAGCATCTAGTTTATGTGGCATTCCAGAGAACTTTTTCAAAGCAATGAGTTGGGAATAGGCTGTACTGTATCTTCTCAGCTGTACCTGCTACATGGCTTTGGGTTTTTGGGAGTGGGAGTTCCTTATAACAGGATTGCTCATGTTGAATAGAGAGACCCACAGCGCCGAAGTCTTCAAAAATTAAAAGCAGTAAGAAGCACCCTGAGTATTAATTTAACTAAGGTACTAAACAAAATTTGAAAACTGATTATCTTATCCTCTGTGGACAAGACTTGGTTGCTTTAGGGAAATATAAGGACATTTGGTATTTTCTCTTTTTTTTGAATGCCTTACTTGTAGACACTGAACAGGTGTCAGTCCTTTCTTAAACTCAGAGGGGAGGCGAGACATGCACTTTTAAAACAGTAGGTAGGTGAGTATGTTGCTCAGTAAGGACATGGAAGCTGTGAATGCAGCTGCAGTTGTAACCTCTGCCTGAGTGAAGCTACACCAGCATCTCTGAGAAGATGATGTCCTCACCAGCACATTTTCTGGGTAGGACTGGCTTGAGACAGCTGTTCATGTTCAAATGGCTCTGCAGTGTCACACATACTCGTTGTGTAGGCTGGGGAGGAGGCAACAAAATGTGTAAACACCTCTTTTTATGAGAAAGGAAGAGAGCGAGAGGCTGGTGAGTTAAGCTTTTCAGGATGAGAAGGGCCTCAAACATGTACAGCTTCTTCCTGGAAGTGATGCCAATAGTGGGTGGTTGCTGCAGTGTTTTGGGGGCAAAAGAACACTTGATCACTGAGGCATTTTGGAAACTTCTGCTCTAAATTTTGAATAGAGGAGCCTATTATATCTCCTATTAACATACAATGTATTGGGTGGCTCAGGGTGCACAGGAGGGATCTTTGGCTCTAATCTGGGTGCTCTGAAGCACCTCCCTGGAGTCAGGGCAAAGCTATGGGCACCCTGGTGGCTTAGCTAGAAACAGTGAACTAGCTCCTTTGGTGTTTTTTTTTGGTTTAAGTTTTCTGTTTGTCAGATTTCTTTGACTATTTATTGGTTTAGCTTATATTTCAGTGGCTTAAATTTCACTGAAGTCAACTTTTGTTGACTTTGTGTTAAAGCAACTTCATATTAAAGCACCTGTTGCTGGGGAGTATGAATTAAATGAAAATGTGAAAAGCAGGAATGTTAATTTGACTCTGGGCCAGATAGAAAGTGATCTTAATGTCTAGGACCGTTTGTTCCAGCTGGTAGTACACAGCCTGTCATAACCTTTCAAAATACTATTTAACTAACAGCTTTACAATGCATATTCAAACTGCAGAAACACCATAGATTCCATATTAATTTTTCATGGAAAAATATGTAGTCTGAAAATTGTTCATCCAAGCTACTGTAGTTGAAAATCAGTTAAGGTTCTTTAAAGTATGATGTCCAAGGAAGCTTTATTATGTGAAGTGACAAGGACACTTTTAATCTGAATATTTTACAGAAGTTACTGCCTTCTGATTAAAGTTTAAAGAATCTTGCAAACTCTTCCTGTTCTGTCTAAATTGAAACTTTGTGTGATTGTGACTATTGTATCCAGTATGCTTTTGGACCTAATGCAAGAACCTAAACAAAACTACATCTATGCACTTAATAAATATCTATGATTCATTAATCAACTTCAAAATGTTGATGTAAACTTTCAGAACTTCTTGTTTTGTTTTATCCTGCTC
This sequence comes from Chroicocephalus ridibundus, assembly GCF_963924245.1. NCBI lineage: Eukaryota > Metazoa > Chordata > Aves > Charadriiformes > Laridae > Chroicocephalus > Chroicocephalus ridibundus. The sequence goes on along the minus strand of NC_086284.1, from coordinate 135,461,662 downwards.
TGGGATTATGGATGCCTCTGAGTTTCCCTGAAAGCTGAAGAGGGAATCCATGTGGGACTTACTGCTGATGTACCATAAGTAATTCCTGTAAATGTGAGGGTGAACTTCTGCTCTGAAGTCAGTGGATATTTCCCACTGGTCTGGATCAGGCTAGAAGTTAATGTCTAACCTTACTTCAAGTGAAAGAGGGTATCTGAGGACTATCCTCTTGTAAAAATATTGGGATTTTAAGTCTGGTTGTGTTGTTAGGCTTGACTATCACAGTTAACAGCTTGATTTTTCCAAAATTGGAGGGTGTTCAGTGATTGCACTTGACAAAATTGGTATCAGCAATAATATTTTGACATTTGGCTGCTTGTTTTTCTGGATCGGTTCCTTGACCCTGTTCACAACATGGTTGCTCAAGCTGAGGTAGGTGCTGTGTTGTGCCAAGGGGTACAAGATTCATGGAGTGGGAATAACTTCAGTAAGTATTGCCACTGAAAGCTCGCTCTTGAATTTAAAACAGCCTTCAGTTTCACATGAATCTAGACAACCATCTGGGGCTTGGATTACCTTCTCATGTGGAATACTTACCAGCTCTCACCAACAACTGGATTCTCTCCATTTTGTCAATTCTAGGATATAAGGCTCAAAGTGACTTAGAAATAGCATTTAATTCCTGTGCAATTTTCAGGATGTCTGCATTATCCAATGTATTATGGTCTTGTGTATTTGAATAATAATGCCTTATAATTGCATCATTATATTCACAGAATTTACTTTAAGGAGACAAAAAGGAATTTCTGCCTAATCCTGTTTCTCCTGACTCTCGGCCTATAAATAGTAGCAGGTATTCCCTTTTAAGATGAATTGCTGTTCTCCCATCTTTAAAAAAAAAAAAAATAAAAAAAATTCTGCCTCCTCCTGCACGCACAGCTGCTGAACCAGTGTAGTTTACAGCTGGTATGCAGGTAAATTTGCCATGACTTCACTTTCCTTATAGCATGGTAACTTCTGACACTACAGCAGCTATTTTCATGAGAAGATGAGGTCTCTCTGTAGCAGTGGGAGGAAACTACTGAGGGTCGAATGGGAAGGATGGCGGTGAAGTAATTCCCCTCTGATGCAAAGATCACAGCTATTTCATTATCTAAACTGAACCCTATCTTCTTGGAAGATGTGGGTTGTCACTTTTGTGTTCCCTGATGGATTGTAATGAGGTGTCTGAAGCTGTGTGTGCAGCTACAGTCAGATTAACATGCTCTGAGGGGAGCGGGGGTGGGTGTTCATGATCAGTACAGGAGAGCTTCACAGGGAGGAGACATCTGTATCTGTCTTCTTCACACTGCTAACACAAAGGACATGACAGGCAGGCTTGAGTGATGTGAGGAGCAGTGGTCAGGGATTTTACTGTCAGTACTTGTATGTCTAAAGGTAACTGTCCCAAAGTAGGAATAAAATCACATAGTGTCACATTTAATCCACCTCATTTGTAGCATGGCTTGGAACACTTAAACAAATACTACAACTATTCCCAGGCCAAAATTGAGGCATAGGTGCACTCTCTCTTTGGCTGCCTGTTACTGGAGCAGAAGATGGCCGTGTCTTCTCAGACAGCCACTGTGTGCAATAAAGTTCCTGCAGGTGTTATCTCACTACATGCATCTCTGAAAACACCCCTCACCCTGATAACATGGTGGTCTGCGCTTTGGTATTTAATCATCATTGAAACTTTTCACCTATGCTTATGCAGCTAGCAGAAATAGCCATTCTCTGCCCAGTTTAATATGCAGTAACGGGCTCTTTATTTCAAGTTCTAGGATGTCCTTTTTCATTGCAGAGGAAATGGGTAATTTGCTGTTTTCTGGATTCCTTTCCTGAGCAGACAACCTCACTCCTGCTGTGGATCACTAGTCCTTTTGGACTATACTCATTGAACTGTTTTAGGTTGTACTTTAATGCTCCTTGTATGTTTGCTGCTTCTTCTCTTATCTTGTCTGTCCTGCTAAGCTGTTTAGTTTCCTGCCGCTTCTGATATTTTGGGGTTTTTACAGTAGCGCACATCAAATGAGTGTCTCCGTTTCCTGCAACAACAACGCGGAGCTTTCATCCCCACTCACCAGTACGTGTAGAAACTGCATCTGTCTTCTGTTACTAAATCCCTGAGCGTTTTGTGGCCAAAAGTAGTGTCCATGGCCTTAATTTGTCTGTACTAGCAGGTTTTGTATTTACTTACACTTAGTGCCCATTTTATTTATATCCCAGTACCAAGCTCACAAAGTGCTTTGCAGAAGCACATTAGGTGATAATGGCTGCCATCTGTCATGTAGAGATTTTTCTTTCTGCAGAACTCTGTTTCTAAAAAACTGTCTACATGTCAGTAGTCTCTTAAATTGTATAAAAGGTTAACTTTTTCTTTCAATTAATACAAACCAAATCCTGGGAACTCTGACTCCAGATATACAGAACAACTATAAATTCACTTCAAATATAAAAACACTTTCAATTATTTGTAATGCTGCGCATGTTTTAGTATTCACATCCATGGAAATAAGCAGGTGATACATGCTGAAGGATCAAATACAGTTTTTCCTGAACCTTGACCACCTGCTCACACTCCCTGTAAGAGTTACATCTCAAGACTATTTGCAGCACTTCAAACCTGTGAACTCTTTTAAAGCAGCTGCCATATTTGCCTGGTTAAAAAAAGCAGCTTCTAAAGTAACACTCCTTCTCTCCATATGTCTTTTTGCTACAATGCCTGATTATTGCGCTCAGTTCTCATGTATTTCCTGGGAATCCTCTAAAGCAAAAATGGAAACAGCCTATTGAGAAGGAATAGTGTTCTCAGCTGTATTAAGATAGAGAAACAAATACAGACTGTGTGCTCACACCTGTGCACTCATCCTGAACAACCTTAGATATGTATCTGTCCTGCCTTCAGAAGTACCCTTGAAATAAGTAAGATTATTTGTCTGCAGCTGTATTTGCAAAACTGCAGCGATTGGCGAGAGATCCTACCTACTGAGTTGCATGTTTCCACGTGTGAAGGTTCTTGTCAGCTGTCTTCTATAGACTCACGTAGGCCTGAATTGTCTTAGGTGGAGGCTTCTTTTTCAGCTTTGTGTGTATATATGTATATATATGCTATGGTAAGCTCACAAGGGGTCATCATCACTTATACACATTACTGCCTTCTGTTGTCTGCCTTTGTCTCACAGAAGCTATTCACCAAGCACTGTTTTAGTCTCTGGCGTGCATCATCAACACAAGCTACATAGCATCTTAACACTTGTTATCTTGTTACATCATGCTAGAGGCTTATTAAGAAGTGACTGCCCTTTGGGTCAGAAGTGAAAAACAAACACGGAAACCCCTAAGGCTTTACTTCAAATAGTTGCCCTTTCCCCTTCTACAGAAAAACTGTAACCGTGTCTAGCAGCCCGCTCTAACCCAGATGAATTGGCTATAAGCAATTCCCCTGTATGCATGGCCTTTTTTTTTTTTTTTACTAAAAAGTAAAAGAAGGACCTTGCACTCTTAACTAGGCTCCAGATATGGATGCAACTGAGGACATTTGCATTTTGCTTCCCATCAATGCTGTGCTTCAGGCCAGCCTATTTGATTTCCTTCTCTAGGGTTACAGAAGGAGGGTTTGTAGACAGATACTGCAATATTAAGGTTTTAAGTAATCGGATCTTGTGGCACAACCTTTCTGGTGTGTATTGATTGTCTATCTGTATTCTTTTCATTAGCCTGAATTTGGTTTTACCTCTGCTTTTACTGAGCAGCAGCTTTCTTTGCTGTTGCAGGCTCTGAATTAGCCTGAAAGGAATGCAGTTCCTACTCCTACCTCAGACAAAAGAGAAAAATCAGATTTTTTTTTTTCTCTGAAGTTGCCTAACAGCATAAAAGCGGGAAAGAGGATGGATAAGTCTTTACTTCTGAATGCGGCAGGTAAAAGCCTCGGTGCTCGGCAGCACCAGGAGAAGGAAAAGGAATAATTCTGTTTGGCTTGCGTTGTACTCACCTGCTTACCTTCCCCTCCCCATGCTACAAGGAAAAGTTCTAAGAATGGCACAACTAGCAAAAGGCCTTGCGAGGGAGGGAAAGCTGGAAGTCTCTTGCCTTTCTGGTTTTGGCAACTCTAGTCCAAAGCATCCCTGCTGTGTATGAATACTGTACCGTCATACTGCAATTATCTCTTGATTGCCACCTTTCTCCCCACAAGAAAACCTCTGAGAACAAAGAACGCCTGTCCTACCACAGCACTAAATAGTCCAGTTCAAGCTCTGCTTTATGTTTATTTTACCAATTGGTTCCCTGAGCTAGTAAAGCAGCTTGAAAGCTGGGAAGACCCCATTACTTCACTGTCCTGCAGGGAAAAAGAATCCCTTGAATCTTTGCGATTCAAGGCCCTTGCAGACAAGTACTCAATCTCTGAACATTAAGTGAGAGTAAGACTTGCTAACTATAATTATTGTCAGCAGTGGGAAGTAGAGGATGTCTGTACTGCTTTATACCCTGTGGATATTGGTATTGAAAAAAAACCAACCCACCACAGAACAACACCCTTTCCCACCAATCCCTTAAATGAAAGGAAGCAGAAAATATGTCTGACTCAACTAAAACTTTAATAAGATATTAATATTTTATAGTTGGTTTGATAGTAAATGCAGAAGATCTATTGCCACAGGGGTCTGACAGAAAGGAAATATTGGCTAAATATTATATGTATAACAGACAAGAAGAAAATTACTTCTGAAACAGAAAGGCAGGGGAACTGGAGAGATAGTGCAAGAGATTGTAGCTGTTTGTAGGCTCTTATTTTTTTACAGATCAGTGGTGAGGAACTTCTATTTGGAAGTTTGGTCTTTGATTTATTATGTGAGTTTGAGTTTCTAAGTAAACATTATCTTCCCCTATCAAGGTGTCTTCAGGCCAGAAACTTGGACACACAGCAGCAGAAGTGCAAATTAAATGTAGGGTGAACCACTTGGCATTGATGTCCTGCTGAAAGTCAGATAGAGACTTCACATTCACTTTTTTGTATATAGGATAAGGCAAGGCTGGCTGAAGCTAATAGCCTACGTTGCTACAAAACCGTGGCGTGGAGAGATTTCAGCTGCTTTAGAGATTGAACTAAGCCTCTCTTGACACATCAAGAGAATAACTTGTGTACCTCTGGCGTAAGAAACTTTGTCCCATGAGCTTTGAAACCTGCTAGGTCAGTAATATCTGTCATGGATGCTGCCATCCTGATAGATCTTTAGTTGAAAGAGTAGAAAAAGCTCTCTTTTCCTCTTAAGTGGAGAATGGTGTGGTGTTTTCCAAGAGATCATATGAAAAAAATCTCAGTCATGATCAGAGCTATGGCTGGATATATCATAGAATCATAGGGTTGGAAGGGACCTCTGGAGATCATTGAGTCCAACCCCCCTGCCAGAGCAGGGTCACCTAGAGCAGATTGCACAGGAACATGTCCAGGCAGGTTTTGAATGTCTCCAGAGACAGAGACTCCACCACCTCTCTGGGCAGCCTGTTCCAGTGCTCTGCCACCCTCCAAGTAAAGAAGTTCCTCCGCATGTTTAGGTGGAACTTCCTATGTTTGAGTTTGTGCCCGTTACCTCTTGTCCTGTCCCCAAGCACCACTGAGAAGAGCCTGGCCCCATCCTCCTGACACCCGCCCTTTAAGTATTTGTAAGTCTTGATAAGATTCCCCCCTCAGTCGTCTTTTTTCCAGACTGAAGAGATCCAAGTCCCTCAGCCTTTCTTCAGGTGTTCCACAGGTGTTCCAGTGCCCTAATCATCTTGGTAGCTCTCTGCTGCACCCTCTCCAGCAGTTCCCTGTCCCTCTTGAACCGGAGAGCCCAGAACTGGACACAGTACTCCAGATGTGGCCTCACCAGCGCAGAGTAGAGGGGGTGGATGACCTCCCTCGACCTGCTGGCCACACTCTTCTTGATGCACCCCAGGATGCCATTGGCCTTCTTGGCCACAAAGGCACATTGCTGGCTCATGGTCATCCTGTTGTCCACCAGCATCTAATATAATTGTAGCTTTCCTGTTTTATTGTTCTGCAACCTTAACTGGCATCTTCAGAATCTCTTTTGATCTGGAGAGATCGAAGTTAAATTTTGAGCCTAAATCTCTTCATTTGTGAGAAGTTATCTTTATGGTGATTAAATGATGTTCTAAGATATCTGTACCGTCTACTGTACAGCAAGTGAAGCCCATGAAAGTTTAGTAAGCCTGAAGAGTTTCCTTTATGAAGGATGATATAAGACTTAAATTATCTAGAATGATTTGTAGCCTTTTAGACCAGGATAGTCAATGGACTTGGCAGGTAGCAATGGCAGGGTCTTGGCTCTGTTTAAATCAGGAGAAATAAGGAATTTGGTGATGTAAAGGGAACAGTGTGATGTGAATGTTCCAGTGACTAACACAGAGCTTTTGTGGAAATTACGTGAGAATGTGTTAAGAATTGCTGTTGCAATTTTGAAAATCAAAAAATGTGAAAGACATTCTTTCTAAACTTCTGTTTAGTTTAGAAGTGTCTTTAAAATGATCTCCTACTAAAGGCAAAGTTGCTCTGTGCCCTGAGAATCAGTGGATTCCAGTTCTGATAGTAAGCAACCGACAGTGTAAATTTGGTCCATATCCAGGTGGATCTTGCACAGCTGCTGCCATCCTTATCCCCTTGAGATGCTGGCAACTCAATCTAATGTAAAATATGAAAGGAAGGGGTGTCTGGGGTGGAAAAGAAGGGTCCAATGATTTCCCTTTTAACTCTTGAGGAATGAATTGAAAAGCTTTGAGCTTTGTAGCACCCAAGACATGCTGTTACTTCATCCCAAAATAACTAAAGGACAAAACTAGGGGAAAAGGCATACATCAGTGATAGGAAAAGGAGGAATAGGTTCCTGTTCAAAATACTGTGGCAAAATAAGCTTTTCTTGAAAGTACAGGTAGAAGGTAGAAAAGTCAGGGAAGGAAAAAGAATGATATATGTACTGAATCTTTATTCTGAGATTAGATACATGATAAAAAAGGAACATTGTACAGAGGCAAGGCAAATAATTGATGAGAGCGAGCACAGTACACCTCTACATTTGATGCAGTTCTCCACCTCTAGAGTAGCCATAACCCTGTATTTCAGTAACAGCTGCTCGCTCCTCAGTAGAGCTGGCTAAGACGCGTTTCTTGCCTGCCTTGTCACTTTTGATTTTTGAACTACACTTGGATAGCAATATATATGTTCTTATGGGGGGGGGGGGGGGGGAAGAAGTTTCATGAGACCTTTTCCAGCTCTACTGTTCAGGAAATTTGTTTGAGGGCTGGTGTGTTATGTTCTAAGCTCTAGGAAAAAGTATCATCAGTATCTTCTTGCTATTTAAAGTATCAAAAAGCCCAACAGTAAGTTTCAGCCGTCCCATGAGTTATCTTAAAGCACAGACTGGATATTAACTTCAGTTGGTTCATCCCAAAGCCTGCCATCACTTCCAAATACTAGCAATGTTGCCACACTCTTGCTTAATCTGAACTCCCTCGCTTAATCTTTTTAACTTCCCTCACAGGGAGTACAGGCACAGCCCTACAGCAGAGGGAGTAAAACCTTCTTCAGCCTGTCTTAACTGGTCAGCGCATATCTGTTAAATGCAAGATATTCTTGCTACCAACTCATGAAGCAACCTTTATAAATAAAGCAGTATATTTTAGGTGGATAGACACCACTAGTAGGAATACAGTAAATGTAGATGACACGCTGTCTTATGGATGTAGGAATAGAAATAACATCTTCACCAGTCCTGAGCTTTTTCAGAAGATGGTGACAATTGCAATGTATACCACTTGCTAAATCTGGATTTTCTGAAATTGTTGAACAAATTTCTACCTTATCTTAAGCCTGGTTATTAAAGCTACCATCAGTCTCGATACAGGCAAGAATACTGTGAAAATACAGCCATGAGTGGATTGATGCTGGTCAAAAACTAAAACCAGCAAGCATATAGGCAAGCAAGGCTCTCTTCTGGTGGATAGAGGCGTAGAATGTAGCCCAATGAGAGAAATTATACTAGGGTTTCACTGCTTATGTGTAAGTGTTAGAGCTATACAGATAATATATTCACAGGGGAAATACACTGTTTACGTCTCTACTTGCTAGGACCGTATTAAGAATGGTAATCGAGAACAAATTTTACATATGTTTCTGCCATTCTGAGGTTAATTTTGTTTCTCCACACTTATGCCTGAAACTTGTACAAATGCCAATCAAAGAGAGAGCAAATGTAAAACACTTGGAGGCAGTCTATTCAAGAAAACTTAAGTGTTTGCTTCAGTCTCTTATCTGAACATCTTGTCCAAATGTATAAATCGGGATATTTGAGCATAAGGAAAAACTTCTTTACTTTGAGGGTGACAGAGCACTCGAACAGGCTGCACAGAGGTTGTGGAAGTCTCCTCTGGAGATACTCAAAACCCAACTGGATGCATTCCTGTCCAGCCTGCTCTAGATGAACTGGCTTTAGCAGGGGGGTTGGACCAGATGATCTCCAGAGGTCTCTTCCGACCTCTGTGGGGTTCTGTCTCAAAATACCTGTAGAAAAAATACTTTAGACCAAACTTATTTCTTTGAGCTTGTTTGCAAGTATGCTTTTTTTCTTATGGAAGTGAAAAGCTGAAAAACGCCTCTTGTGTTGAACCTAATGTTCAGTCTTTGATGGTTGGGCATAAGGGAAGTGTTTTGTTTCACAGTTGAGTGTCATTAACAAAAGGAAGTAAAACAGTGTTCCTGTAGTCAGGAGGATGTCCCACACTGTGTTCATCTCTGTTCTGTCTGGCTCAGAGCAGTGGCTTGAGCAGTGGCATCCACTGGGCTGTAATGTAGGTTGTGGTAGATCATCCCTTGGTCTCCACTGAGAGAGTAATCTTGACATGCAAAAATTCTCTGAATGTTTACTGAGACAAAGAAAGAATGTATTTAGTGTTGGTTCCTGGCCCTTGGGCTTATCTGTAAGGGATTCCATCCCATTCCTGTACTGAACAGAATTGAGTCTGTAGGAACACTGCTACTGACGGGTTTCCAGCCCCATGTAGCACCATTCACTACCACCCTTTGAGCCCTGCTGTTTAGCCACTTCTTCACCCAGCATGCCATGTACCTGCTTATCTCGCAACTTGTCCAGAAGGATACTGTGAGGGACAATTATCAAAAGCCTTACTAAAATCCAGACAACTGGCTTTTCTTCATCCACCAGGTGGGTGATCTTATTGTAGAAGCATATGAAATCAGCTAGACTTTCCCTTTGTGAATCTCTGTTGGCGGTGCCTGGTGATCGCATTGTCCTTTCAATGTCTTTCAGTAGCACCCAGTATGATTTTATTCACAACTTTTCCAGGTACTGTCAGTCTAACACGTCTGTATTTTCCTGGGTCTTCCCCTTCCTTGTTGTAAATGGGAATAATGTTTGTGAGATTGCAGTCAGCAGGGACCTCTGCAGACTCCCAAGGCCTTTGGTAGATGATTGAGAGGGGTCCTGACACAATACCTGCTAGCTCCTTCAGTACTTTGGGATGAATCCCATCAGGCCCCATGGACTTCTGAACATTCAATTGATGCAGTAGAGGAGCATGTGAGAAGCTTGGGGCATTGTAACTCGGAAGGTAAGAGATACAGGGCTGTGGCCTGTACTTTGTGTGTATGGCTTCACAGGTGTATCAACTGAGCTGCTGGTGAATGTGAGCAAAGGTTATATTAAGGTTATATTGTGGAGTCCCCTTTTCTGGAGATTTTCAAGACTCGCCTGGATGCAGCCCTGAGTAATGTGCTCTAGGCAATCCTGCTTTAGCAGGGAAGTTGGACTAGATGGTCTCTTCCAACTCTGAAGTTTCTGTGATTCTGTGAAAGGTTTTGCATTACGGGAACACTGGAACTACTGAGCTCTTAATTTCCATGTTTGCTACAGAGACTGACTTTCGGTTCAGTCAAATGTGGCATGTTTCTCACCGCCTAACAGCAGGCTAGCTCCTTCTCAGCAGGGCTGACACCTTCACGCCACTGCACTGCCAGCGTGGGTCTTACCCGCAGCAATGTGCAGTCCCATGTGAGTGAGGAATCTTGGGGGTAGCAGACTAGGCTGCTAATTAGACATCTTCTCTTGCATCTGTCCTCCAGCTATTGGATGCAAAAGGCAACCTGGGGATTCAGGCTCTGCGAAATCATTCCTAGTCTGTGTATTACAAAAATTATCATAAATACTGAATAACTGTCCCTGGACTTTGGGAATTAAATATCTGCCTGCCAATTTGAAAACAAATCCTCTCCTCTGAAAACAGTTGTTCTCCTAACAGTATGCTCAAGTGACCCAATACCATATGCCGTTTAATGTCATAAAAATGGATGTTGTGAGCACTTTGATTTATGTAAAACCCTAATGCAACAAAAGGAAAGAGAAACCTGTAAGAACTCTAGAATAATGATGTCTGGCATGTTTGGGAGGAAGAGGAAAGGCATCTTCGTGCACCCCCTTTTCCCTCAGCTTCCCAACAGCAGCCACGTGACGTGTGCCTCCCCATCAGAAGGTAGGGTGGTCTTCGCTGCTTCACCATCGGCATGGGATCTATATCTGTGTGTAGAGTCTTCCTGCTTTACTACTTCCTTCTACATCTTGAGATCTCCAGGTGATGTACTGTGGACAGACTACCTTAGCTTGCAGGTCACGAATGCTCATCTGCCCCTGGGAGTTAAGGATTTCACGCCATCCAGTTTAGCATGTTACCTGTCTGTGGCTTTTATGAAATGCTGATACTTATTTAGGAGAATTTTAATATGCTATCTGTTTTAAGAAAAACAGATATTTCTATTTACAATTTCTAATTGTATATTTAGTAATGTATGTAGAATATATTACAATGTGTGGAAAAAAACCCCAAACTACTGTATCTATTGTACTATATCTACAGTACTATAGTACTGTATCTACTGTATACTGCTTTCTCTATTGTTTTATCAAGTGTAAACAGAATACCATAAGGATGATTCATGAGGTGGAGGATAGTTTTGGTGGGAAACAGCAGAACTGAAAATAAGATAACATGGTGGTTTGTTCTCCTTGGCAAGTCTTTATGGAAAAAATGGGAATATAATTTCAATATCTGACTTGTCTCTATTATTTTCCTTTGTTGCAGCCAATTGCTCTGGAGTCTTTAGATTGTTTTTAAGTCTGCTCACTGTGGATTAGTTCAATGTGGAAAGCAAGTGCATTTTTAAATCATGTTTGTTGAGAGATGGCAAATGAACAATGATGGGCCTCAGTGCTTGGACCTGTAGGTCCTGGGTCCTCCTCCTGGAGCTTCTGTGGTGGAACTGCCTTACTGGGAAAAGAGAAACCCTCCCCCTTCCTTCCAGAGGCAATGGTGCTTTGCTTCCCCTTCGTCCTCCTGAGAAGGCAGTGAGGTTGTCTGGAGTGAGTGTCCTAACTACAAGGCTGACGGATGCAGGAAGGAGCTGACACCTCTGGTGCCTCAAGCTGTGTTTAAAAATGTGTTTGTTTTGTAGCTAGAATTGGATGGAAAGAGATAAGGCGGGGCGGGGAAAGGAAAGTGCTAGCTCAGCTGCCCCTGGGCACTTTCGTTATGCTGCTGATCAACCTGTAACACTTGTGTTGCTGAAATGGGAGCAGGGTGTCTAGAAGAGGGATTAATACTGTGCACTTCATCCATTAGCGGTCTCATTTATTTGGATACCACAGTTGAACAACCCTTAGGAGTACATATATATGCTGCAGAAAAATCTGCTTGCTTAAGGGGATGCTTGTAAATATAGGCTCTAATTTAACTTAATCACCTCCTGCTTTATGTTCCTAGGAAATATCTTTCTGATTAAATAGTTAGAAATGGCAGCTGGGACAGTGTATTTAGCTTGAAAGTGACTCTTAGAGGAAATGCTGGTTGTTTACATAAAGAAGGTGAGACTTCCAGTGTTAGAGCTTTAACTTCTAATGAAAGCATCACAAATGCCACTGCATGGAGACAAACTTGTGGTGTTTTTTCCCTTCCTCCCTTTCCCTCCCTTCAGAGCAAACTCTGAAGCTATATTTGAAAGATTGGTTTGGTCTAAATTTTCTTTTTGTGCGTGGTTCTACTCGGTGCAAAAATGTTTCCAAGAGAATTAGGGTACTCCTCTTAAGTCTGCACATAGACGCTGCCACCCCTCTGAGCATACAAAGCCAAAAAGCAAACTTGGAAATATCACCTGTAAATCAACAGAAAGTTCATCTCCTGTTGTTATTCTTCCTTTAGACCAAAAAGGCCAGGTCTCCCACACTCTTCTATTTCATTTTATTATGATAGCATCACAAGGCTTTAAACAGTCCCGGAAGGCCTCATGGACAAGACAAGAGGGCAGGTCAGGGGTGGACTTTATATGCCTTCCTATAAAAGAACTGTGAAAATAAAACAATTTGCCCAAAGTTTATCTGGGACCCTGTAAAGAGTTAGAAAATGAACCTTGATTGTCTGAGTCCAGTACAGTACCTTTATCAGACCATTATTATCAGCTATAATTTAAGGTATATTTCCTGCAAGTTTGTACAGTTTGTTTCCAGGGGAGATAAAGCTCTATGTTATTCTTGACAGGTATTCCAAAGTTAATATAAAATGACTAACCCTTTGGATATGGAAGGGTGGATTTAATGGTCCCTTCACAGGGATTCAGACTCAGTATTGTTTTGAAACTTGGTTTGAATAGGAAGGGAAGTGATTTCTTGCCTGGTTCACCCAGTTCTGGACATGAATAGAAGACAAAAGAAAAGGGGAGTCTTAAAGTAGTGGATTTCTTCTACTTTTCCACTGCAGAGGAATAGTGTACAACTGCATTTCAAGAAAGTGTGGTTGATCCTTATTAGAAGCTGCAAAGATGCTTCACTCTGAAACTTGTTCTTTTTAATGAAAAGATCTTTTAAAAGAAGATGGCTGGCTGCAGGTGTCCTCCATAAAAATTAGATTTACCCCTCTTTGTTCTGCCTGACCATCTAGAATTATGTGGTCTGAGGTGGAAAAAAATTTGAGCATCCAACTTATCTGTGTATACTCAGTGAAAACTATTTAGACCAGTTTACATATTTTTCCAGAAAGTGTTAAAATTCTTTGTTACTAGTAAAGAAGGAATTAACCCTGCAGTAGATAAAAGATAAGCTCCATTTAATGAGTCTAACAGAACAGGTCCTCTTCTACTAGCTATTTTGACCTTGTCATCAAGCATAATCTCTAACAGCTTAGTTTCCTTTAGATGTTGGTGCCAACAGTTGGAGAGTTGATAGGCTGCTTAAAAGAAAAAGCAGGAATAATGACAGTGATGTGTTGTTAGACCAAGAAAAAGCGAACAGTGGCGTTTGAGTCATCTTCTATCTAGTACTGAAAAGCTCCAGGGCACAAGCTCCGATTTTGCTATGTGATATGAGTAAAATGACCAGAACTAGCTTTTTGGTGGCAATATTAAGAATTCATTCATCTGGGTTATTGTTTGGAGGACCTTTCTCTAGTCTGAATTCCTATGTAGCGCAGGCGATAGAACTTTCTCTAAGGAAAGCCTAGTAAAATTGTGTCCATACTAGAGAATATTGCTTAGAAAATAAGATCCAGATTTAAGAGTTTTGAATGACAGGGTAAACTTCCTGGTTTAGCTGTTCTCCTGGCTAGTTAGTGTTTAAATCTAGCCAGGTTCTTCTCCTTAGGAAAAAAGGAGGTTTGGTCTGGAGGATACAAGGACAATTCATGTATGCAAATGCACATATAGCAGGGAAGCTGGGATGAGACTGACACTGTCTTGTTGCTGTGTTGGGAGAGGTGGAAGCGTAGCTCATGGTGATAAGTGGCAGGAACAAAATGATTCCGTAAGGATTAGGGGGGTGGAAAAAGAATAGGGGCCATATGCTGTCACAGTTTGCCACCTGGCTTGCTCCTCATGGTAAGCTGATATCTTGCACATAATAGCGCGGAGGTGAGCTGTGAACATAGTCATGCTAGCTCAGAGCTGAAGTTTAAAACCAGAGAGGGAAAAGTAAACTACTAACTAAAGTGAGTACTTGCATACGCATGTGTATGATGTGACAGGACTTCTCACTTCTATGAGAACACACTTAGTGGCCTGTGTCTATGGTGCATATAGTCAGAGATTGTAACTATTATAAATGTTTGCAAATAGAAGCAATACTTTCAGGAAAAGTATCCCTTGTGAACTACGACTGGTTTGGACTTAACTTAAAAATATTATTGGGGGTACATATTCCCTGATAACAGATCTGGGATCTCTACACAGTATGGAAGTATGCGTTTGGTCTAGATCAGGGATATTATAGTAACCTGAATGTTAACTGAATCCATATTTCTTGCAGCACTTACGCCAGCCATACGCTGGCTACAAATGATCAGGCAACACTAGGTACAGCAAAAGGTTCGGGGGGACCAAGATACAGTCATTCAAAAGTTTATGATCAGATCAGCTTTGGCAAACTGAGTGTTTGTTGGTTTGCTTTAGCTGGTCGTGGCGCTTTGGATTCAGGAACAGATGCTGAAAACGGATTTATTGTCTTATGAACCAGCAGCTTGAATACCTAATACAGAGAAACTTAGCTAAAAGCAGTAGTTGGTACTTGGCTCATAAAACTTTTATAGCAAGGGAAAGGATCTCCCATGTTATATGCAGGTTACATAAAGCTATATGCATGCAGGAAGATGCATATAGAGCTAGTATGTTTTTCCTTGTACAGGGAACAGCCTTGGCTTGGAGGTATAATTCACAGCTATGTTTCTTCTGTGTTGCTCTTATTTGAGTCCTCACAGTTACAAACATTAGAGGAAGAACTCAGTGGTGAGGTAGACCCTTGCTGTGGATTTTTAAAATCATGCCCAAAAGTGCAATTTCTACTAACCTAGATATAAAACTGTATTCCTGATGAGGAAGGCAATTATAGTGTTTTATGATATAAATGTTCACTTGCCAAGCAAAGTTTCACTCATTAGATTTGAGCTATGTAGATACTTCTCAGAGATCTGCACTTAGAAGTGAATTTTTAATTTTTTTAACTCTGTTCCCAATGCAAGTATTTCTCACAGCCTTTTCTTTCCTCCTTTTGTTCGTGTCATTTACTTCAAATGCCTTGGTCACATGTAAGCTGCAGAGTGGTTAGGCTGAAAATAGACTACACGTATTTTTCATCAGCTTTATTGTCATTTTCAATCTTGCCCTTTAACAATTCTAGCAGTGCTGGGATAAAATGAGGCTATCGGTTCTGTGATGCAGGTTGCAGGTGGGAGGAACCACTGAAACTAATGGGACTATTGAGGACCCTCCACTTTCAGTTGGGAGACACGTTCATCCATCTGTGTGTTCGTTTACGCTGAACCTTTGCTTGGGCTCTAAGAATGACAGTTTTTCTTCTTTCATGTTTAGCGTCAGGCAATTTCATAAAATCTTCCCCCTGCTTTGCTCCCCCCTCTTTCCCCACAGATACATACACATTCGTATTGCAGCCTAATGTATTGTCCTTGTAGCATTGCCAAAAGGCTTTTGCATAATCCTCTAATAGGATTTTAAAGCAATACTTTGAATCACTGTAGTGGCAGTTTAATGGCTTGAAAATGACAGGGGAAAGGATTTCTACTCATGGTAGCATGTAGAAAATGAAAGACTATACAAAACTGACATGACTATAGGAATTCCTGTCTAAGCTCTAGAGTTATGAAGAAAGGAAATAAGAAAGAATTGGAAGAATGGATTACTTGCCATAGCTAGGGCAATGGCCTTAAACTTAAGCAATCTACAGTTAGGGGACTTCAAGCTTGGAAACACTGTGAAACAATATCTGCATCTATCAGATGATGACAAAAATATTTCTTCATGTGAAGGGAAGAGGAGGCTGCAAATGCAGCCTCCTCTTCAACAGGCGGCCAGAGCAAGTCCTCTTCAACAGGCAGTCCTACTGAAAAGAGCTCCAGGCTAAATAACAACAGAAAAAGTGACTTTTAGTCTAGATTCATCTTGGGTTGACTTGTAGGATCAGTTATCATAGCTTCCCATGGACCGCAGTGTAAAGCAGCAGCTTCCCGCAGGTAACCTGCAGGGCCCATTGCAGTGCAGTTACTGTAAGCATGCAGTGCAGCAGCAGTGTAGCCTGTCCCACAAAAAAAATTGAATTGGCCAACCATAAAGCTACCCTCCTGTAGCAGCACTGTAGAGCAAAAGTGGTATTAAACTCCTGTACTTCCATTTATTTCTTATGGCAAGGTACATCTTGTTAGCGAGTCTTCCCTCTTTTTTTTATTGTCTTTTGTTTTGAATTTTATTTTTGACTGGCGTTATTCTAACTCATGTGAAAGACTTTGCATATGTCTTTGAACTTCATGAGGTTTTTGCTACTCCTTCAGCTTTTTTGAGGTCCCTATCCCCCACTGCATCGATCTGCACCCCACTGATACCACCCCCACTGCACCCAGTTACACCTCGCCTCTGAACTTGCTGAGGATGCCTTCCATCCCATTGTTCAGGACATTCAATGAAAATGTTGAACGGCACCAATCCCTGCATTGACCCCTGAGGAAAACATTGGATACTTGCTGAACTCAAGACCGCTTGTATCTTACTGTTCTTTCCCGTTTCAGAGCTAGTCATCTCACCACAGGTTGGTCAGGTATGATTTTTCCCCTTACGAAATTCATGTTGACTATGGCAAATCACTGACTTATTCAGGCACCTGAAAATGTCTTCTAGGATGATTTGTTACAAAATCTTCCCAGGGAGTGAAGTGAAATGGACTGGCCTGTAGTATTTCAGAGCCTCCCTATTTCAAGAGAGGCATGGTGTTTGTCTTCAATCACTGGGAACATCCCCCAAATGCCATGGCTTTTCAGAGCTGATAGAGTGATCTTACAATGATGTTAGCCCGTTTTAGATGCATTTCTTCTGGTCCCATTGATCTGGGTACGTTAAGTTGATTAAATGATCCTTAATTTGGCCCTTCTGTACTGTGAGTAGCAGTTTTCCTCACAAAATTCTGCTACTAGCCTTTGTCCTTCACATTCCTCACTGGTTTCAGCTTCAGTTCAACTTCATCTTGTCTAGATACATCCTTGCCTGCCCAGGCAATACTTTGCTATGCCTCCCAGGTAGCCTGTCTCAGCTTTCAACTTCATATGTAATTTTGTACTTGAGTTACTCAGGAATTTCCTATTAAGTCAAGCTGGCCTTCTGGCTTGTTTGCTCACTCTTCAGCGCACTGGAATGGACTGCTCCTGTGATCTGACAACGTTGTCATTGAAGATCAGCCCTGGGCCCTTTTGCCTCCCAAGGCAATGCTTCACAGGGTCCCAGCCATCTGTATAAACAAAAGTTCATTATCCTGAAAGTCAGGGTCTCTGCTCTTTTCCTGCCTCACTCCCTTAGGGTCTTAAACTGCAAGTCATAATCACTGTAGTAAAGGCTACAACTGCCAGAATGTTCCCAGCAAGTTCATTAGACATAAGTAGGAGGTCCAGCGGAGCACCACCCCTAGGTGCCTGTTCAGCATTTGCACCATAAACTTTCCTAGACATGTTCCATAAATCTCCTGGAATGCTTGCATTTCACTATATTGCTGTTTCCACAAGCATTACATAGTTGAAAGCTCTCATGAGAGCTAAGGCCTATGTTATGAGGCCTCTTCCTTTTGTTCAAAGGATGTTTTGACTGGCAGTCTGTAGGTGACCTCCACCATGGCTACTCCTTTGGCTTCCTCTCTAATTTTGGTCTGTAAGCTCCCAGTCCCCTGCCACTGATCCTGTGGCAAAGCTTTGCCTATTGAGCATTTATGCTGAGCACAACACCTTGTCTTCACAGCCTGCTCTTCCTAAAGAGCCTGTATCCACCCATTACAGGGCTCTGTGTGAGCAATCCCATCTGTTTTGTGTCTATCCTGTTACCTCTTATCTCTACAGGTTCATGGAGATCTGACTTATCCTGTTTCATGTGCTGTGTAGTCATATATAGGCATTTCAGATGGCATCACTCTTGCAGGAAGAGTGAGAGCTTCCCTTGTTATGCTGTTGGGTGGGTACCACCCCCCCTTTCTCAATTTCTTTTTCCCTCTCTTTGGTTTCTGGTCTTCATCCACCAGTAAACCTAGTTTAAAGCCTTCCTTGCGAAGTTAGCAAACCTGTTGAAGATGCTCTTGTCCCACTTAGACAGCATACTTAGAGCTTATGCTTAAAATCCTCCTGTGTTTTGTATGCTCAGGAGAAGCTCTTCTGTTTTCAGAATTCCTGATTGGATGGATCATAAAAATATCCATGAGCTGATGAGCTCTGACCCATTTCTTGTTTTAAAATATAGGCACATAACATATTCACCAACACTGATGTTTAAAATTGCATGTAGTTTTAGACGGTCCTCAGGTTGTTGAGTCATTGTGATGTACAGGCTCTCCCTTAGAGACATCACCTTCGGCTTGCTGTGCTCCATGGTGATATGCATGTTGCCTTTTCTATCTGTCTGAATTGTGTAAACCTGACATCCTTTTCTGCTGCCTATCTTTTCCCATCAGCAAGAAGGAGAAAGAAGCCTGCAACTCCCCCACACATCCACCTCCACCTCCAAATTCACAACTGGGCTCAGAGCTGTGTGAAGCAAAACTGACAGGCTGCAGTTCTGAATTGTAAAGTCTTCATAAACCTCTCCTGTAATCCCTGTGTAGAAAGGGGTTGTGTGCTAAATATAAACCTTTTCAGACAACCTAAGAAGAGGAACAGTCAGCGAGCTCATGGTTAGGAAAAGAAAAACCCTACAAACTGATACTGCGATGGCAGATGACCAAACGCTTTCCATCAGTTCAACCTGCATTTAAGACTTAATCTGGTTTTGAGTTGGAGTGATGCTTTGGGTGGCTCGGAGACAGGCGGCTTTAGAGGACATCTGACACTTCACTTTTGGGAGGGTGAGGACGGAGAAGGACTTTATTTTGGACTGTGTTATGGAACTGGCATCTCAGGGAATCTGCTGTTGGATGAAGTGATGCTCATTCTGATCTGCAGTTCATCTGAATGTACGTGGAGCTTGGAATAAGTTGATCCAGTAGGCAGCCACTTTGAAACCCATTATTTGTTTCTCTGACACATCAGTGGTGACAACTGACTTGCTAACAGGTAATGTTACTTATAGTTCTTGTGGGTATAAAAAAATGGTTATCATTAGTTTTGGTCTTAGTTAATGTACTAATATTGCTCATTCTTAAATACTTAGCAACATATTTTCCCTTTCAGTTTATCAGCAATTCTTTAATGTGTAATACTCTGGCTAATGCTCATTGCCAAAGAGAAGCCTTTTGACAGAATTTTGGAATCTTCATTAAAACAAAATAGGATTTGAGTTGTTATTCTAGTGGCTTTTCTTGAAAGCCCTAATACATGCCAAAAAATCAAACTTGTAAGAGATGTACAGAAAAGTTGCTGGTGCTAAGTTAGATTTTCTTTTTTTTTTTTAATCCAACTAGCAAATCTAGATTTCTGTGTCAGGAAGCCATCTGCATGGTCTCAAATGACAAAGATTTTTCTGAAAAGACAGCAAGTGCCATTTCCCTAGGATGATTTATACTGTACTGTAATCCACATAATAATAATACTGCTATGTATATTTAAGGAACTACTGCTAGTTTAAGACATACTCTTCAGCAAGCAACTGAAATCATGATACAGGAGGTGAGAAATTTGTGAGCTGGAAAAAAAAAGCTGCCAGAAGGTTAGAGTTTATAAAAGAAGAATATTCAGCATACCAAATGTGAGCTCCTAAAGAGCTTTAACTCCTAGAAGACCAGTATTTCGGTTGACAGCAAAAGGAATGCACAGAAAAATGCAACTTATACTTCCAGTCTTCACAGACCTATACCGTCGTGTCAGCCATGAAGGTGACTTTCTGCTGGCCCTCAGCATGCTGAAAAGGAGAATGGGCAAGGGGAAAGGGATACCTCTGCCACGTCGCCTTACAGTGTTTCATTGCTATCAGACCAATGCTTTCTTAGTTTTTGAAGGGAGTTGGCTTTGCAGATGGCAATCATATTCTGCATGAACTGTGTAAACTGACAGAATTATTATAATAAACCTTTTTTGTCTTGGTTGATGGAAAAGCTTCACTTAACTCTTTGGGAGATTGCTTCATCCTATGGTATATGGACAGATCCTTAAATTAATTACTGTCTAAATGGGTTCTTTGCTTAATCTGCATAAAGGATATTTAAGGCACAAGCATTATTTTTGATCCAAACTTCTTTGTGAAAGAGCAGATTGTTTTATTGAAGTACTGAGGGCATCCAGGACTATTTCTGTGTCTAGGGTGCAAATGTGATATGCTTTTTCTCTGAACTTCTCCCTAAATTGATGATGGCCAGAATCAATTGCAAGTAGGTTCTTCTAACTCAGATTTGAACTACCTGGCTCTGAAGATGAATAAGAGAAAAATCATTATCCTGCCAGCTATATTGGCAAGCCAGCTCACAGTATGTATTCATTATGCTTTCTCTACTTCACAGAGTATGAAGTTAAGGTATGGCCATTGTGAAAGTGTCTTTAGGCTTTGGGATCCAGCCAATTCAAAATGTGGGGTAAATTAATCACGTGGCCCCTGTGAGGCTGTAAAGGATCAGCTAAATATGAAATCTATATCCTGTATTGCCTTCTGTGAACATGAGCATTTCCCCTGTTAGTGTATTATGGTAGGGCATGAGCCAAGGTTGAAGTATGTTAGTGGTAGGAGCTAACTATCTCCCCCTAAGAAAAGGGGAGTACAGTAGTGGAGCTGAGGAACCAGAAAACTCTAGCTTGTCCTAAACATCTCAGAGGTCTGCAAGAAGAATGATGTTGAACCCAGTCAGTAAAGTCAAATTCAGCAACAACTTCTGAGTTACAGTCCAGCTTCTCAACTGTGGGGCTCTCCTTTCTCTCGGAAAGGCTTTACTTTCTGTGTCTGTATGTCTAGTACTTGCCCTCAGTAGGTAACATGCTTAAACGATCTAAAGCGTGTTGAAATATTGCAGTAACACCTGCGAAAACAAATTCCCTTCTTCGTGGCTTTCTGCCATACCAGCTGAGCAGATTGAATTGTGCCAGTTTAGAGGGTATTTTTTCCTCCCGCTCGTCCTCTGAGTCAGTAGAGACGGCCCTGGCCAGGACTGGGGTGTGCAGCTGCCATGGGGAGGGATGAACTCCCCCAGCTCTCACTGGGGAGTCCGGGAAAGGTTAGTAAGTCATCTATCTAAAGCTGCAATAAGTGTTGAGTTGATGACATGTAAGTTAGCTCTGTATGAAAATTTTTTTTGTGATGATGTAGAAGATACTTTCCCTTTCTGTGTGGGTGTTATCTTTTTTGTCTGTGTGGATGAAATAATCTGTTAATTTCTCCTGAAAGCAAATTTTGTCTTGTGTGACTCTACCCATGTAGAAAATACTATTCTTGAATCAGGATGCTATTGAGATTGAATCATTTCTTGTGCTTAATGGTGGTCTGCTGTTTTCTTATCAACAGGTGATAATCCCATACTCCCCTTCTGCAGGTAGTACAACCAAACACTTAAACGCTGCAGCCACAACTGACCAGAAATAGTGCAGAGCGCAGGCAACCAGGTTAAAAAGTGTTGATCAAAGAATGCACATGCAAAATTGAGGTGGGGGAATAGAAGAGTATCCAGTGTTTTCTGGTTAGCTCTAGGACTGGAAGCTGTGCATGTCATTGCAGGCCTTGCAAATAAACAGTTTGTCAGACAACTGTATAAAGACTCCCCTTAACCAGGGGTTCAGACTGGGGTAGGTGCTTTAGGGCAGGAGGACAAATCTTCCGAACCGTAGCAAAAAGACTGGAGTATTTGCTGTGTCTTTAATGCAATCTGCTTGCTGGCCACTGGTTATTGGGTTTTCTAAGGGCAAGCATTTTGTCCGTGTTCTCTGTAACAGTGCACTCATGGTTACTGAAATCTTTTAAAATCACAGTTGTGTATGTGACTGTAGTATGCATAAGTGATTTCACTGCCACTTATCTCCATGAATTTTTCTGTAACTACCTGATACTGTGCTGAGAGAGGATGAAAGAGTTATTGCTACGTATCGTAGTTTCAGAAGCCTGATTTAAGAACCATGATGCCATTATATTAGTAGTTTGCCCAAATAACATACTAATAACCATTACAGTTACTGCAGGAGAGGTTTTCTTCACTGCAATATAATGAAATGTAAAGCTGCAGGGAAGTATTTTAAAATTAGAAGAGGTGTGACACTTTCATGGTGATACAATAGATGTTTTTGGAATAAATTTGTAGTTGTTCCACATATAGTGACTCTTTTTCTGCTATCATGCTGGATGTTGCTACAATCTTGAGTTTAAATAAAAGCTTAAAAGCAAGCTAATAGTGCTGCTGCTTCCATAATATTTCTAGTTTTGTGGGTCTTCCTCAGTGGTCACCCAAATCATAAGGTGTTCTGAATTTCAGTTGCTTTGCTGACTTTTACTGAGGTATCTATACAGCACAGAGGACTAGTCTTTTTGATCTAGTGTTTGATCTGTTGCTTTGTCTGGATTATAATCTGATTGAGATCCTAGAAACTGTCCTATGAGTGAGGACACAAAGATCCATATAGGCTTGTTCCAGACAATATTTGACCAGATGCTTAGGAAAAGAGCGTACAAAAACAGCACCTGTAGAATGTTAAACATTTCATGCAAGTACTGTTTTTCTCAAGTCAAACAGGGCTAAAAACATATGCTGAAGGAGTTGCAGGCTTCTATCAGAGGAAAACAAGTTGGTCTAGGTAATACTTGTTAGAAAAAACATCTCAGCTAGTTAAACCTTTGGGTCACGCTATCCTCACAGAGAAAAAGGTGTCTTGCAGAGTTTTAGGGAACTTAATATCCAGAAGGAAAAGCCCTTCAAAAAAAGATACAAGGAGCCAGTAAGTCTAAACAACAGGTTTGTTGTGATCTTCCTGATACCACAGTACTTCACAGACAAGGAATTAAGGCATCTGAGGAGGAGGAGGAAGTAACATATTTTGAGTATATATTTATCCCCACATTCTCTGGGTGTCAGGGTGCTTATATAGGATTTAAGTAGATATGGAACTGGGTAGTGGAAGGCAGTTCAGTGTCACTTACTGTGTGTTTCATGTAGGAAATATATACTATGTGGAACACCGAATCTGATTACCCATCAGAATAAAAGGGCTCTTTCTGTTCGTGAACTGAAAAAGACAAAGGAATCTGCCTGAGTCTCTCCTAAGGTGTCCTTAACCAAAACATAGCAATCTCAACTAGATTTAAGTAGAATAGGTGGCAATTAGAGTAGCTCAACAAGCTTGGTCTTGGTAAGGTGCTATGAAACACAGGGGATTTGGCATATGTTCTCCAAGCTAACTTCTGTCTTCCTCCCGTCTCCCCAAATGCCTAAATTTAGACTCTGAAATACATACTTGGAAAAAGAAATAAATATTAATGTTAGGTTTTCACAATATTTGCATATGACAGTCGCATTGATTTTTGATGGTATTCAGTGTCACTCTGTGCCGTTAAAGAGAGGCCATCTTTTAGGTATTTGAGTATGGAATTTGAGCTATGCATATAATTGGTCTAAATCTGTAGTGGGTAAGGAAAAACATTATGTGAAATGAACAGTAGGTTTAGCAGAGGTACTTAGAAAACTTTGAATTCTTGACTACAGAAAGTATTTTGAAGATTGCTAATACATGTGAAAGGTTAGAGAAATCAATACAAGCTGATGAAGAACAGGGGTCTGCTTCAGATTTGTGCCCTTAGTGGAAAATAGGCATCCTTCAGCAGCAAAGAAACTGCAGAGCCTGATTTCAATGTTTAGCCCTCTTCCACTAAGAGCTACTGGAAATGAAAAAGAGCCTGGCTACCTGAATCCTCTGAGAAAGAAACTCAAAGGGATACAGGGAGCCAAAAATGTTTGCAGCTTTCAGGTACCACCAGTATAAGACAAATAATGGATAGCAGGGCAACTGTGAGGGAGGGAAGCAGACGGGAGATGCACATTTATGAGAAATGACTGAATAGCAGTGTAGCATAGGCATGGAAAATGGTTAACAGAACAAATATATGAAAGATTAAATATAGAAGGGAGATGAGATTAATGTACTGGAAACTAGCTGCAGATGATGTGATCTGCTCTGGACACTCTGTTCTCCGCTCGTGTATCATCCCCATGGTATCTAGGCACTTAACTGGCAGATGAGTCACTGTCTCTTTGTGCTGCAGCTTGTTTCTCCATTAAATAAAGGTAATGCTTTCCACTCTTGGAGTGATGCTGAAAAGGATTGATCTCTAAAGTGCTTTGAAGGTACACTAACATTCACGGATCCCCTAAAGCCTAGGTTTTAATTATGGGGCTGCAGATTAATATGTTTTTACAGCAACAAAAATGCCGAACTGCAGTAATTCCAGACCATGATAAATTATTTTGGATGTTCCTGATATCTCAGATGAAGAGGATGGTTAAATCAGTTAGGACAGCATGATACCTTTGACTTCACTTACACTTACTACACAGTGGGGCTCAAAAATTGCTGGTTGGGAATCAACTTGCTATGTTTCCAGGGTAGCTTTCTGTATGTTTCAAAGATAACCTATTTCTTTAGCTGATGTGCGATGTTATACTTCAACCTTAACTTTGCTGTGAGTTGCAAACAGTGAAGTAAAATGATTCAAAGTAAAATAGGAATTCATGACATGCAGCCACAATACAGCTCCTCCCTTAGCGTGCTGTATGGTGGAGTAATGGGAATGAAACTTCACCATTTCATCCAGTATATTGTTGCAGAGCTCATACCCCAGCTTCAGCTGTTACGTACACATGATTTCGTGGTCAGTAGCTTTGTGACTAAGTGGTTGTTACAATCTGATCAAACCTGTTCTTTCCATGTCAGTCTACAAATCCTACATTGTTGTCTTAAGCTCTACTTTCCTTGGAAGTAACTATCGAAACCATTTTGGTTAGCTCTAAGCAAAACAGCAACTGTTTTCCTAATTATCCCATAACCACTATAACAAAAATTGTTTTCTAGGCATGTTCAGCAAGGAAGGGAACCTACTAGCTGTAAATAAGGACTTTCAAACAACTTTGAGCTCATTTAAATTCCAAATTACGTTGTAATCTGAAAGCTGATACTACCTGACCACTTGCAAATGTAGTCATTCAGCATAAAATGAAAGCCTCAGGAGAGCTTGGCAAGGATTGCTTGAAGATATGCCATGAGAACCATTATATGTAAAGTACACTGCTATTTGCAGCACACAAGTGAAGTGGTGGTTATAGCTCTTAAGAGGTGCACCTTTTAATAAAAGCTTCAAAATTGGTATTAATTAATGCTGTTAATTGTTAAATGTGTGAATGGAAAAGTCTGATAGAGTAGTTATGATCCTGCCACTTAAAAGGAGATATGCAGTCTTTGCTGTACTTGACATTTAGTGGACCTCATTCTTATGTACTGGGCCTGATTTATACTAATTTATGCAAGCAAAGCACTGAAGAGTGACTTGAAATGAAAGTTGTTTTACAGCATGTTTCAGATCCTTTCTATTGTATTATAACACTGTAAATGGGCCTTCATAAAACATGGTCCAGGCAAGTAATTTTTCAGAAGTCCAAATGATAACTACCTATTACTGGAAAGAAAGTTGCCCAGCTGGAGTTTCTGTCAGAAAAGATTTCTCCACAGCACTTGGCCCATGGCTGTATCAAATCTTGTGGTTATTAATCTTAGCTTTATTGGCATTTTGATGCTCTTTGGGGCAGAAGATGAGGGTGCCAGTGATAAATCCACTAAATCCAGAGCAATTCTGACAACCATGACTTATTAACATCACCCATACTTGTTTTTAACTTGGACAAGGTGACTATACTAAAAGTTTAACCTGATAAAGCAAAAGATTGTCTTTTAACAAAGCTGAAGACAAGATCAAAAAATGAAGTGAATCACTAAGACTTTCTTAAACTATCTTTAACAGATATCTATAGTTGGCCGTGTATAGCCGGTTTCTGTTCAAAACAAATGCAATGTCAAAGTAGCGGAATGGGACTGCGTGGAGAAACTCTTCTCTTCTTATGAAAGCTATTGTGTTGTGTTTCTCTTTGGCTTTTAGAGGCTGTGTGAAAGCACAGTGACTGCAAATGAAGCTGTCTAAAGCTTATGACTTTTATGATATAAAGACACTCTCTTCCTAGTCTTGCTTCCCTTTACGCTTGGAAGCATTGTGAGTGGTATGTTTCCCAGTTTCTCCTTTCCCAGACAGCATGACGTACAATTCTTAATTCTTTCAATTGAAATTGAATTAAAGATCTTAAATTCTTTCTTGATGTTGTCCCATATTGCAATCACTTATAAGAAAATTAGCAGCAATATGATGATGCTAATAGTGTCATTTCTAATATATTGCTGCCTTTTTATCAGAGACCAAGTGACAGTAATAAAAACAAATGTCGGATTTAGGCACAGAGCACTTAATTCAAATTGTTTTGCTTGTGTGGTCTGCATGGGCTCCATGTGCCCCAACGTGTGACTGAAGTCTGTGCACCAAACTTGTGACTATAAACATTGAGTTAGAAATGTGTGTGTGGGGGGGGGTGTTAATAAGTGTGAAACCCCTTTTTCCTTCCCCTTGCCTGAAAAATGGCCTTAAGCTGGAATGGCAGCCTCAGCTACATGAAGTTGCGAGAGTACTTCAAAGAGAAGGCTTGTCTCTTCCAGCTTCTCTGATCTCCCCTATGCTTTTGTTTAGTTACTAGGCCTAAAAGTCAGGAACAACCTTAGATCTCCCTACTTGTTAGAGGAAGATCTATATTTTATTTTGCTGGCCCCTTCTGAAGTGAGTGAGGGATAAGGAATTTCTTTTTTGGTGTCTAAGGAGAAGCTGTAAAAAAAACCCAACCAAACCCAGAACAAAAAAAAAACCAAACCCCCAAACCAAACACATAAAACAAACATAGACACAGCTTAGCTTGTTAGGATGTGACACTCCTAAAAACTGAAGAGTAAGTTCAGATATCCAAACACTAGGGTTGCTGCTGCTAAAATACTTTGATTCTAATGCTAATGTAAAAATGCCTTATTGTTGAAAGAACTGTCTGTCTTTCTAGACCTCTAGTGCTAAGTCTTCTAAGATTCCTTAAAAATCTTACTAGATGCTTACATTTTCAGTTTCCTGTAGATTTTTAAAATGTGCTCCAAGCAATAATTCTAAAGTGAGTTTTATTTAAAGTTGCTTCTTGGTATAGTACTGCTAGTTTAGAGCCTTTCTGATACTGCTTTTCTTCTATGATTTCTTGGTAATTAGATTAAATCATAAACCCATCATAATTCCAGCACTCAAATTCCTTTTAAGGCAAAAAAGGACTAGTCTACTGGAGCATTCAGGCTTTGAGGCAGATAAAGCTCCTTCCACTAATTTCAAGTGATAGTAGTTCTGGCCAAAAGCTTTTGATATCTCTTAACATGGAAATAGGAATCATACAGCCAGCGGTGTGTCTCAGAATAATTCAGTTCTGCTGCTCTTGAAACTGGATTCCCTGTTACTTGGACTGACTTGTTTGCATTTGGCCTGTGCAATGTTTCACAAACCCATTGCTATGGGAGATGGTACTATTGCTCAGGTGTCTTTAAAAATGCCACTCCTTTTTAACCTTGTAATTTTTAGTATTCTCGCTTTCTACAGAAAATTTACAGTTGGGAGAATTTTGCAAGTCATGAGAATCTGCTCTTCTGTGATCATTTTGTCACTGAAGCCAAATCTGTTTATAACAAGTTAACAAGCTCGTGTCTAAGGAGACGTTCAATATCCTGTTCTCTCTGCCCTAAGTAGGACATTTTTAAAGCAAAAAGTAAATGCTGTGTGAAGCTAGGACTTCCCTTCTATGTCTTCTCTTCTACAGAGATGTCTCCATGTCTTCCAAAAGAATATAACCTTTGGATCACTGTATTCATTTAGCTCTGAAACTTGGTCTTGGCACTGGGTTATTTTGTCATTTATTACGTTGACTCAAGATAAATGGAACTTGCGCTTTCACTCTAATTCTACCAGGGGCGGGAAGGGAAAAACTTGATGTGGTCTTTATTGTATGTTGCTCTCTTATATGACCTTTTTCATATACTCCTCAATTTTTTCCTTTTGCTTCCCATGTGTATGTGCACGCAGTAGCTCTAAAACATTAAATCAGTTTTCAAATGTCACAATATCAATTTAGCAAAGAAAGAATAGTAGCCATTAATATAGAAGGTGAATCCTTGTTATGTAACATAACAAGTTTTATAATAGGCAGGCTGTATCTGAAGATATGTGATGCAAACATGGCATTCAGCTTTTTGCTATTTATCTTTTAGCTGTGTCTATTAGAATTACTCTTTCATCAAACAAATGAGGCTTTTATGGATGTTTGCAGGAGATGTGAATCTGTTAGAAGCCACATACAGACACTTGGTTTCTGTATTCAATAACATACTCTTATTACCATGTCCTCACTTATGTACAGATATGGTAACAGATCCTTTTCATCCTGCTGTTGCGTGCTACATGTAAATTACTTTGATAGCAGACTGGATCACTTAAGCAGGACCGTTCTTCAGAAATCAAATATCTGTTAAGTATAGTGATGCTGGGTGTTACTCTGAGTTATACTTTCTCATATTGCAGAATATGGATCAAAGCTGTTCAGATGCTGATAGAGAGTCTAGAACCACGGTCTTGCCAAAAGGTAACTTTTCCAATCTAATCTTATTTAAATGAATCATCTTTCATCTCTTCTCTGTTGCTAATTGACTGTTATATAGCAATCACCTTTATAACAAAAGCCATTTCAATCCATATGTTAAAAATCAAAGCAGTTGGACTATTTCATTTCAAAGCATTCAATCCCAGAGTCGAAGAAAGTGAATCGATACCATAAAAAAAATAAAAATCCCCTTTTCTTGCCCACTAATAGAAAGTTTTTCACCAGTTCATTAAATATTGTATAGAACCCTACCTAACTTTTTACAAGCTCTTAGTGAAAATATCTCCACTGAAGCTTAGCAAACTCAATTTTTAATTAAAAACATATTTCTCGAAAAGTAAAACCATAAGCAGTAAAAAAACTACCTTTTGAAATACAGTCTGAAACCTGTATTGCAGTGTCAGTGCCATAGTGCTCCACCCCTAGGAAAGTTGTTCCTTGTTGTGTGATTGTGTCAGACACAAGGATAACAGGAACAAGTGTGCTTCTTAATGATTAGCACAGAATTAATCTTGCATACAATCATTTGTAGGAGGATCTTCCTTCCCATATGAAATACTCAGCTGTGAACACTTTTGGACATAACGCTTGGCATATTTGTCTCTACCTGGAACATCTCTCCCTTCCTTTCTAAGATTTACTATATCATGATAAAGTGGCTGAGTTACTTGCCTTGCTAGTAAGTGAGGCTTAAGGAATGAAGTGTGTTGCATTTAATGGAGGGAAGAGTTAGGATTGTAAATCACTGCTAATAAAATGTTTTGATGGCAAACAAGAGTAGAATGTATTCTACGCAATTTATTCAAACTGCTGTGTTGTATGAGAGGCTTATATTGCAAACAGCAGTACTTGTGTCCACATGCATTTTGTATCATCAGTAGCTTGCCTGAAAAGTGATTTAAAGGATTCATAACCTACAAATTTGCCACTTTTTTGTTACACTCAAAGAAATATATTGTTTTCTATTATGAAGTCATAGCTTCAGTGTGTAATTGCTATATGTAAGTATTCTAAATCCCTTCTGTATTAACTTGGAGGAAAAAATGAAAGCATTTAAATGATGTCTAGTATGTTGACGAGATATCTGAAGCCCTGCTAGGTCAGTAAATAGGGGAGGTAGGTTTTCTTTGAATTTTTCTGTTCCTCTTTTTTTAGTGTGACATCTCTTTGACTATATACATAAGGAAAAAAAGTACTGTGTATAAGGAGGGTACCTACTGGTATTTCATTATAATTGTCTTCTACTTGGGGCTGGGTTTTTACTCTGAACTCGCACAGAGGTCTTAAAGTACATGGGGACTGTAGTACAGTAGATCTAGGCAATAGATTTAGGAACAAGTCCTGTAACTTAAAGTAAGAATTTACATCCTGAAAGAAATATTCGCCAGCCTCAGACCGACCACTGAATGGGCCAAGAAGAATGAAAAACAGCAATCTTATCCTAGAGGGTAGTGGCCAGGCATTAGCGGAGGACCGCAACTGCAACATTCCACAGGGAAGCCTGTTGCCAGCAAGGCAAGGTAATACAGGCACCTTTGAACTGCAGTGTTTTCCAGGTGGCAGCATGTTAGAAATGCCCTATCCCCAAGTGGAATACAGCCGGTAAAAATTACAGTAGTTCTCTAACTGATATTTGCCAGTGATGAACTTTCACAGAAAAAGTAGGTAAGGAAACACGGGTGCATATCCAGGTATAATATTGCCCTCACTGGAGTGAATTGTTGCTACATTTTAATTTATGACTCAAAGTTGATAAACATATTCTGATAAATCTATGGTTATTTACAGTCTAATTGTTTCCTGAAAAAAATAAATCACAAGTTTCTTCCCATTTGACTGTGATCGCTGCTTCATACAGGCTTTTGAGAGCAAGTTGAAGGGGTTTTTATCTGTGAAGAAACCTCTCAACATAACGCGTTTTTTAAGAGTTTTCTCCCACTTCCAGTGCAACAACAGCTCTTTTCCCTCATTTTTTTAGTGCGTTTGCATAGAGTAACACTATTCATGTTTCAATTCTTAGGAGTTTTGCTTCTCTACCCTGTATTTATCTGGCCTAACACCGTGCTTTCAGAAGGCTGGCCCTTCATATTCTCATCAAAACCAATTTTGCCATAATAGTTAACTCTTTTCACTAGTAATACTTAATTTGCTTTACCTGACTGGGAGGCCAGTGTGGAACAATGTGGTAAAAAAAAAAAAAAGTATGAAAAGTTCAGTAGTTAATTCATGAAACTCTTGAATAATTCATTGCAGTTAAGCCCTTATAACTCCCAATTAAGTTGTTAGTAATGAGTAGTTCATTCCCAAGACCTCTGTTACTTGCACCCAATATAAAGTACAAGTAGGAAAAGCTCGGCAAGGAGTCATGTTTCATCTGTAAAATACTTTTACCTATTGCAAAATTATCTTTTTCTTATCTTTTATTCTCTTTTCACACATCTTAGAAAGTACTAGCTCTTTAAGAATCGCTACTGCTTTCACCAGCCCACATGGCTATGTAACTGAAAAAGGCATTTAACTGAAAGATATTCACAACATTTAATTGGAAAAAACAGTAGTATATTAAATGTCTTCCCCACGCTCTTGCTGTTTTCCTTAAATAAGCTCTTCTAAAATAGGATTAGCATAAACACCCTACTCTGGGAAATACAGGATTTTTTCCCTGCAGAGATCAGAACTAAGCATCTAGTGTATTTCTGAAGTAAAATTCTTGTTCAACTAGAGACTTCCTGTACTAAAGGAACGAGGAGTACAATATGGCCTTCAAATATGGAGAGCTTGAGGGATTCAAGGAAATCAGCGGTCCCTTCTCCCTGGTACTGCTTCCAACCCTGAATAGGGAATAAATAGAAAATGATATTTGTACGTTCCAGGAGTTCCTAATGGAAGGAAGAGGTCCTTCAACACCTCAGTAGAGGTGATGGGACTGACAAAGCTCCAGTGAGATAGAACTGGGCAGAGAGTTTTAGTAAATAATAAAAATGTGATTTTTATTCATCCTGAAACGTGTTACAAGCTTTTAACTGTACTTTCCAAAATATGAGGGTGAGATGTCCAGAGTGATAGTCACAGAAATGCTGGAGAAAAGTGTTCATCCATATCTCTGCCTCATAGACTAGAGATTATGTGTTTTGCTAAGCCTGTATTAGACTTCTTCTGTTTAAAGGACTTGTATTCTTAATTTCCCAGGATGGAATATAACTGATAAATCCTATCTTTAAAGTTAAATCTCTTGCTTATCTTGTAACTTGGTAGACACAGGATAATGGAGGCTGAAAAGGATCTCCGGAGGTCTCTAGTTCAAACTCATGCTCAGATAAGGTCAGCTCTGAGGTCAGAACTACTTGAGGCTTTATCCAGTCAGATCTTGAAAGTCTCCAAGAACGGACTGTACAGTCAAAATTTTATATGAATAATTACATTCATTTGGGCAGGGGCTGAAACTTGGGTCATTTACCCACAGGTAAGTGCCTTAATTATTTGGCTAAAAGTTATCCTAATGTTCTCTGGATAATGCTTACAGGTGTTCACCATATAAAGTGAAATAGTTCTGAAAAGGGGCCATAAGTTAGAGCACTCATCTGCAGGAGAGATGTAAGTATGGAGCCTGGTCCTGAAGTGAGTAGGCAATCATAAATACCAAGGGAGTGCCAGGTGGAGGGGTGCATCCTCCAGCATTTTTAGGGTGCTTTTCTAGAAACGGCTGCTGCCATTTCCTCTGCTCTTACAAGTACTCACAGGTATCAGCCTAAATGGAACACTACATTGCATGAAAATGCTTCTCTGTCATGGCCCAGGAAGAAATAAAATAAAAGATTTCAGCACCGTGCTGCAAAATCAATCTCGGACAAATGTGAATTCTATTTAGCAGGCTGCAAATGCACAGTAGTATGCAGGGGAAGAGGAGCTAGGGCTCTCATATTTTGCAGAGGTAAGTTGCCTTCAGGAGATCTCTGCCTGCTCAAGGGCAGGCACAGGGGCACGTAACTGGTAGAGGTACACGGACATAGCTGTAGATGGACTTATTTCCAGTGGACTCATGCTATAAATTAATGCTGGTTAATGCCTAAACAGTTGACTCACACTCTTCACAAAGTGAACAGTCAACTATAACCATTAGCCCAGCTACTGGGACATGTAAATTTAAGCTACTGCTTAAATCTGTGCCCTGGGGACTATCCAATGGTGACACGCTTGCAGAGGAAGTTGCTCTCATTCTTTGAAATGTGCTATATGATTCACTGAGGGTTTACAGTGTAAATGCAGCATGCTTAACAAGGAAAAAAGAAGGTTATGTATATGAACTTTGTCACACAGTTCTTCAACTGTATGTTATCAGAGGTGGCTTGTTTGGTTTGATTTCTCCTTTAAGTGGATTTCCATGAGAAACAAACATTGTTTCCAGAATCATTTCACTTCCTGCAGGGCTATATTTCATAATCTCTTGCCTCTCACACACCCCTATGGCATTTAAAAGGCTAAAGATTTATCTTTAATGGTTAACACCATCATGGCTTGAGTTTTCTAATGATAAAATTAAACTTGCTGTCAAACACTCTTCTGAGAAGTCATCGCGCTCAGTTCGTGACTGAAGGCTGTTGTGATCGTTTGTGTTTGCATATGCCAACCACTGTTCTTCATGCTTTTAAATATTTTTCTCAAAGTAAGCAAGATATAGAAATGGTTGAACCCCGTCAGGTTAATCTCATCTAGTTTAATGTTACCCCTTCTCTGCTATTGGAGAGAGTAAGGATGAATTGAATCCTGCTTTGCTAGTGGTTTACTGGTTTGATCTGGTGCAGATGATGAAATTGCTCAGAGACTGTGAGTTTAGAGCCCAAAACTGTGATTTGTTTCTGACGCAGACTAGCTCTAACAGGGTTTGTTGCTCTAGACAAACCAACAGATGCTTTCCTCCCACCTGCTGTAGGTGCCC
This sequence comes from Chroicocephalus ridibundus, assembly GCF_963924245.1. Classification (NCBI taxonomy): domain Eukaryota; kingdom Metazoa; phylum Chordata; class Aves; order Charadriiformes; family Laridae; genus Chroicocephalus; species Chroicocephalus ridibundus. Next base: position 135,427,954 of record NC_086284.1, on the reverse strand, counting down.
GTGCAATTTTTGGAATGCTTCTCTGCATGTAGTGGCCTATTTGGCCCATACAGTCTTTGTGCCTGAGACTGCGTTGGGTTGAAATATCAGCACTGTTGCCGAGCCTTTGGGGTCTGGGTCTAGCTGGTTCTGCAGGAAAGCTGAGAGCCAGGGTAGTTGTGTGCATGAAGGCTCAGACTGCTATCAAATGACACCCATGTAATTGTTTTGAATCCTCTCATCTGTGGTGCTCTGCGCTGGGCTTGAGGAGGTAGTTCTGGGAGAAGATACTGTGCCTTGGCTAGGGCGAGTGTCCTCCAGCAGATGCCTCTTCCTGCCCAAGGTTATGTGGCTTCTCATTTTTCAGCAGTCATGCAGAAGGTCCCTGAATGAGGAAGGGGCTCTGCCGTGTTTTGCAAAGGTTATGTGGTAAAGGTGGTGTTCCCTACTCAGGGCATCATCTGTGGGCAGATACAATTCGATATGTGTATGCTATAGAGAACAGAGGTGGAAGGAAGGGAAGTTATAAGGGAATTAACCAGGCCCTACCAGACTACTTGGCTCTATAAAGTACTTGGATGGTGTCATCAGTACATTAGAGGTGACTTAATGTACCACTTTGCTTCTATGTTTTATCCTTGTATGATAGCTATTGCACATCATCACAAGACAATTTATGGCCACCTACCAGAAAACAAATTCGACTGGAGTTTGCAATATAATAGTATGGGCAATGGCAGATGACAGGTGAAGCAGAATGAATGGTTTGGTTATTCATAAGCCAAATGACCCCTGAAAGACAGCAGTAAAAAGCAGTAGAAGATATTTTAAGATAATGTGAGGCTTCAAGCAATGTAAATTATCACGACCGGCACTCAGAACATGCTGGTTTATGTGCTCCTTGAGTGCATTTTGGCATGGGGCTGGGAGGCATCATCCTGCAGAGGCCTGTTCCCTGCTGTTTGAGGACAGAGTAATTTGTGATCTCATCTCAGGAGAGAATAAGCAAAGGACTTTTCCCCTCCACTGCCCAGCAGCTCACCTGTGCCACAAGTTAACTGGAGGGAAGGAGCACCTAGTACCACTCTTATTTTGCTTGCTCCCTGCCTGTTTTCCTTACATGTCTCACCTTGGTTCTCCCTGATGCACCGACTCCCTGCTGTGCTCCAACGATGAGCCATTTCAGAGAGCTGTTTGAAAGAAGCAGCCTTGTGCAGCCAAGCTGGGGCTAGTCGTTGTCAACCTTTTAATCCCTGAGCTGGATGCTTCACTGTCTCCAGAGCAGCAGAAAGTACCAGAAAAGAACACTCACGTAATGCCTCCTGAGAAATACTATGCTAATTATTGGAAATAGATTCCCTTGCAACAGTAGAAAATGGATATTTTAACATAACTTGAATGAAATGAGTAATATGTGGCTTGTTCTTCTCTAGGTGGCTTGTATATTTCCATCCTGGTGTTCGGTCTTTAATAGGAGTGTTTAATTGTGCACTGTGTTGCTTTCATGTGTCGTCTTTGTTTGGAAGAGCTGTCTGCATCTCACTCGTTAGGTTTAAAGCAGTACTATTTTTGTACTGCTTTGTGTAAAGTGTTTTGTAAAGTTCTGTACAAATACCATAGAGAAAGATGTCCCAGTTTTAAAGAACCTTTATAACTTTAAAAACTACCTAATAATTTTTATGCCAAGTCATTGTTGCCTGCTTCATTTATCAGCAAGTCTCAGAAATAAATGCTGTGTGTTCATACATCAAATTGAAACTACTTTGTTTCCCCATGATCTTTGTCCTTACATTTTTGGTGTATGTAGGTCTCTGGCTGTTAAGGTTTTACAAAAATGCTGAAAAACGTGAATCAAATGTAACCAGTTCAGATAGTTAGCGGACGATGCTAAGTGAGTATCTCCCAGGGAATGTGAACTTCTTATTCATCTGTGAACACTGCAGCTAAAACTGACAAAACTGCCAAAAAAAAAAACCGGTTCTTGTTCTAGGATTCATCTGCATGGAAAGTATTTCAGCTTTAAGCTTGTGAGCCAATTCAAAAATAAATAATTGTACCCATATTACATGAACACACTCTTTCAATAAAAAAAACCTGGTATGAAGCAGGGTATGAGGGTCAATGGGCTCACCTTATTTTTCATGTAAAGGTAATATAGGCATCTACATCAGAATGCGCATCCAAAACTTAATCTGCTATTGAAGGAAAGCAGTCTGTAGGTCTCTAATTATACCTGTAACATTATTTGAAACTCTAGGCAGAGAAAAGACATAGGGAAGATCATTCTGGTATCCCAACTTGCTGGCATCTGTGAGAAACCTTTCTTTTTCTTCAGCAAGAAATAGGCAAGGAAAACGGATGTATCTAGGCCTCTTCTAGGAGGAAATCAAAGGACATATTCAAATGTGTTTTGAACATCTGCGTGCATACTTACTAGCAGCATCTTACTCTCTCAAATCCCAGGGATGGGCTTGTTCTTGAAAGTAAGGGTGTCTGAGGAATCTTCCGCTTCCCCACTAAACTCTTGGCAAAATGGCTCTAGCTTGTAAATAACGAATAGCTGTTTGTCCAGCCTTCCTGAAAGCATTTTTTCTGTGCGAGTACTTTAGTAGTGTTTGTGAAAATGAGAAAATACAACACAACTTGGGAATCAGCCCTTCATCTGCACTTTTGAATGGAGAAGGAGATTGTGGTCACAGTTATGCTGGTGTAAGTCAAGTGTAAGTAATGCAGTTTGCTTTCCTATCTATTAGTGTGAAGCTGGGATTTTTAACTCTTCCTGCTCCATCAAGACTGACATTTAGAGGGAAATTGATTTCCTTTCTTCAGAAAGAACTTGCACTAATGTTAGGTATATTTTTATGTTCCTACTCTTTTTCTACCTTATGTTGCATGTAAAAACAGCGTCCTTTTTACTTAAAGCAGTGGAGGGAAAAACAAGATGGTATTAAAAAAACCCAAACAAAACCCCAAACCTGCATAACTATTCATGAAACATCTCTGGGGTCTTGTAACTGAAAGAGGAAATCTTACTTTTCCAGTGAAATTACCTTAGCTGAAACTGTTGATCATTTTTTCAGTAAAATGACTTTAGAATTTATAAACAAGACCACTCAAATACTTCACTATTTGTCGCTCTTCATAAACATTTTAGCTGTACTAACACATCCCATAAAATACAATATTCATTATGTCAACACAGTTATGTATGGATAAAATTTAAATACAGCTGTTGTCATTTTAATTTAAATTCATTGGTAGGAAGCTCAGTTTAATGGTAGTTGAGTAAAAAAAGAAAATGTATTCTCTGTACTCATAAATCACCCAAACTTCAATTTATTCAAAACACTGAATTAGGCAGTCAGCTAGGGCACTGGAGAAGAAGAAATTACATTGCTTCCATTAATAGCTTTTTTGAGTATGCAAATTAATAGTCAACTGTAAATGGCTTTGTAAAAGCAGACTGGTTTAGAAATTAAAAAAATGAAAAAACATTATTTGGGTAGTGAACAAGTCTATCTCCACTCCTGTCTCTCAAGCTTTCATATAAAACAAATTATTCTGACACCTAGTGAAGAAAATTTCAAATTGCCCAATCTAAAACTAGAAGTGTAAATACTCTTTGGTCTCAAATGATTACTTATTGAAATTAATGGTTGTTACTAGTGCATATCGATGTGGGAAAGAATTCCCTGGCATTTGTTATTGACATTTCAGCGCTGCCTATTAGTGAGCTTTTGCAGAATGAACAAAAATTCTTCAATTTAAATTGTTACATTATTTCATGCTGGGATCCAGTTGAACCGTACTAGTTAGTCTGCATACTAGTGGAAAAATTCTTATAAAAGTTTCCCTGAGCTTTGGATGTTATCCTTATTGCTTGAGGCTATACTTCCCTCCTCTTTGTTTGTGTACCTCTTCGCCTATGTAAAGGCACATCCTGTAGAAGGTTCAGCAAAGCTCTCACGCCTAAATTCAACTGTGTGCTTTAGGACCTTTGCTGTACACTGAAACATTTTTTTGTCTTCATTTAGTAAACTGTCTCAAAGAAAGGCTTAGCCTACAAAGATGAGAGGCTCCTTGGCTTGGCTGGTAGGGGGAGACTCCCTGCTATTTGCTGGGCCAGCGTGGGTGGCAGAAGAAAGTGTTGGAGCAGGTTGACTCGGTTCAGATTTTCTAGAGAGCTACGAGATCGCCTCTGTGCTCAGAAAACTACATTCAGGAGCACAGGAGACCTCGCATAGTGTGGCCTGTTTCAGTACCTTGAGCAGGCTTCTGTATCTTAAGGTGGTAGAAATATCCAGAAACAACCAAATAGTGGAAAAATCATTAAAAGAGGGATGAAGTGTGCAATATGTATAGTATATAAAAAGCAGATAACCCTGTTTGTTTCAAACTTAAATCCCACATTCTGCATGCTACTCCCTGTGTACCTGATGCAGTCCGTGGGGATGGGGACTGGAATTATTCCTGTTTCTTTCTCAAGGGCCACAAAATATGTCTGAGGGCAAAACCGTAGTTAAACTGGCTTTTATAGAAGTGTATTCTATAGTAGTAGAAGCTGTATTGTTTTAACCGATATAGGCTTACACTATATGAGGGGAGGAGTTGCAAAATAATAAAGCTAAGGAATTGCATGGATCCTACGGTTTAGCTGTGTGCTGTTCCTAAGGACCAGCCATACAGTGATTCAACACTTTCACAGTTTCTTTGCTCCTACCTGTATTTCATGCTTGCATTTCATAGCACCTCAGCTTAAAAGGCCTGTGAAATTCCTAAAAATGCTTCTTGTTACAGTCTTGGCCAGGGTCTTCATTAATTTCAGAGCGGCCCTTCCCAGAAGTCGGTAAGAGATGATATGACAGCCCATTTCAGAAGAGCTCCCTTTATTATTCACAGCCCCTGACTTCATGGCTACAGAGTGCCACCTGATTACTAATAATTGGAGTAGACATTCACTGTATCAATTTCCATTTGCAAATCTACCTGAAGTTTGCAGCGGGTTTCCAGAGTGATTGCATCCCCTGCCTTGCTGAGGTACAAGAGCGCTAATGGCAGCGCCCGTATTTCCCCAGTGGTTCCATGCAAACCTCGCAAGAAGAAGGCACCAGGTTTTGGACCAGGAGCAGGTTCACCTGGAAGCTGCGCAAATGAGTTTTTCTGTAACCTTGTCTGCCCTTACCCTCGCTGTGAGGGGATGCGCAATTTGATGCGCAGTCTGGCTCTTTCAAACTGCATGTCTTAATTGAGATATGTAGACTTTTCCTAGAAACTGCTATTAACAGTAAATATTTGGATTCCCTATAGTTAAGCAATCTTTTATCCTTGTCTGCTAGGACAAGCATCAGATCTCCGTGGTAGTTACAGTTTGGTTTTTGTTGTCCTAGCTGGCAAAGCCTCCTTTAATAGACCACAATGTGCGGACCGGGGAGGTCCTTTAGATCTCCTGAGTATCTCTTTCAGCCTATTAAAGTCTGCAGAAAGTCTCTGCTTGTAAAACAAATGTCAGGTCTGGTCCTGTGCTGTTCTGAACACCCGGTGACTAGATCGGCAAAACAGCATCTCCTGATGTCGGGCCAACATAAGCTTTAATTCTAAATTTAATTCTTTCTAAAAATGCTGGAGAAAATGGCAGAATCAGTGCTACGGTTCCTCGAGGGTGTCTGGTCTTGCAGCCTGCCCTGCCGTGCAGCCCCACGTGTGTCCCTGTGGCTCTCTCGGCCGTCCCTCTAAGCAAGTTCCGCTCCATACAGAGGGGAACAGTGCTCTGTTCCTCCACACGTAAGCACCTAATGGATGCTTGAGACCAGAACAACAAAGATAAACTTCAAGTCTGCATGCAGGAACGTATTCTTTCTTTTTTCCAAACAAGATCAAAGTGACCTGAAGTCAGGGTTTCTCGCCTCTCAGACAGTGAAGCCGGTAAAAATACTTTTGGGCAGTACTTGGGTAGATGTGTTTCATTCTTGCTCCTGTACTAGAGCAAGATAAATGTAAATCTTTCATATCGATTTGGCATTGTACTGTGCTGAACAATAACACTGAAAATGCTTCGTTTGTCATAGTTAGATTAATGCTTCTTTTACAGTAGATACTACAGGAGTTTATATCACTTGAAAGCAAAGTTATAGGTGCAAGACAGCTTAGAGAGAATTCTCGGTATTGCTGCTCAAACAAAATGATATATTTAACTCCGATTAGATTTAACTCTGATAAGAGGAGCAATTCTTTGATTAAATATTTACCTTTTGAGCTATGGTGTTATCTCTATTGTAGAAAGCATCCCAAAGGAAAACGTGATGAAAAGAAGCTCAGAGAGCACTCTCAAAACCCAGAAACTGGTAACTATGCTCTCAGATGAAACAGTAAAAAAATATGTGCATAGCATTATAAAAAGCTTTTAATAATGGAGTACATTTTTAAAATGGCTTACTCCTAAGAAACAGAATTAATTCAAAGGGTATTTTGGAAGTGGACTTGTCCTATTTTTTATGTATGTTTCTAAAGCAAGTAGTTAAACTGTTTTGCACTGCGGTGTTTTCAAGATTACCCTTCATCTCAATTCTTCAGTGCCATTTTTTTTCATATTGTAGCAGTGGCTTATGTTCCCCACTTAGACCCACTGGCCGTGCTGAGTCCAAATGACACTGCACGGACTTCAATGAGATTATACTGCCACTAAACAGAGTCTTCACACAGCATGGCTCTATAGCAAAAGATTTGCCCTGTGATTTTAAAGCCTTGAACTTTTAAGCCTTTGTATAAAGTGTCTGCCCACTTAATGCAAAATTCTTCCCCAGATTTATTAGGATGCAAAGTCATGTACATATTCACCACTTTAATAGTGCTGTTATACGCACATGAATATGGAAACAGGGTTCAGGATGTTCCTTTGTGTGAATTTTGTAGGACAACTATCCCTATGGCAGGTATGTCTGAACCGACATACATCCTTTCCAGAGTTAGAACTCTGGATCTAAAGGAAAAGCTTTAAGCGATTTTAAATGGGGACCAGTTAAAACACATGAGTTTCGGGTCAAAATCCACGTATGTGCTTAATGCAATTTGAAACTCAGCTCGAGTTTGAGTTTGTGAAACTGATGGGCGGGTAGTTCTGTTGAAGACTCAGAGTACTGGAATTTCTTTGTGGGCACTGCACCTAAATGTAGACAAATAATTGTAAAGTGAAGAGTGCTAGAGGAAGAGTTAATTTTCTTCCCCTGTGCATGTGGGAAACAGGACATTGAAAAACAATAGACGATACAATCATGTTGACATGTTTTCCAAAATAAAAGGATGTTAGTTGCTATTTCAGTGAAAATAGGATAGGTCAATAGAAAGTAATTCATGTGCAAAATCCAAATTCAACTTTTTATAGGCCAAAGAATCTATTTAACTAGAATCTATCTAATCTGTCTAATTTACATGAACATAAACGTGTGATTGCTGCCTTACCTTCTTTCGAAATTCATTTGTGGTCCAAATTATGTTGTAACGGATAGGTAAAAGCCTGCTGAAACTAGTTTGAGATGCATGAGCTTACACCATATGATTCTATTTGAGCTCCCCATATAGAAATCCTAGCAAGTAAGTAAGTCTCTTTGTACTAAGAATTATTTTCTGAATGAAATTGTATCCAGACTCAATTGCATGTGCTGAGAACACTGCAAAGGGACATTTAGGAAGATATGCACTCCTTGTTGTCAATATTTGTCGTATGCCAGGCTGACCTTTTGGATGATAATCTTTGTATTTGCAGAGTGAAAAGAGATTGATTTTGTTGCTTTATTCTAATTACACTACAATGTAGAAGTACCGCAAGCTTTCGAACGGTATTCAGGAACTGAAATGTCAATAACACAAACAACTTTCCATCTGCTCCCGATTTAATCTGAATGAGTTTGTGATTTTATAGAAGGAAGTTATTTCTGCCACTGGCAGTCGAAAGGTGGTAATCAGTTAATCAAAATGCATTGATTGCTCTAATTATTGCATCTTGAATAGGTTTTTTATGAATCTTAGTCACCCACAATTTAGTTTTGGCATGTTTTGCTTTCTATCCAAGGCAAATCTATGGTTTGCAAAAAACTTCAACTTCATCAAGAATAACTCCTTTATTGAGATTTAGGGCCAGACTCACCAGAGCATGCTGACAATGTTATACCGGCCCAGTTATGTAAATTGGCTGGAAACAAACCAGTAAAATCAGTTTGATGAGCAACTTCTCATGGTTCCAAAGATACTGAGTGTACCAGACAACTGGTCTCGCACTGTATTCCTCATAGAATACTAGATATAAATGAAAAGCCTCTCTTCTATATGGACTCCAATCTTTATCTGCAGCTTTTGATTTCTCAACGGAAAAAATCATAATTTCGTTAGTGTTGGCTAGTACTGCAGTGGTAATTCAGCTAGGGGAGAGTGAGCAGGAATCCAGTTGTATTTGATCCTGGGCCATACAGTTTAAAACCTGCATTTGTTCATTATGGTTTCGTATGTGAATGAAAAATAAGACTGCTTCATTTCTACGTGCCCAAGTTAGGGGGCTGATAGTTTAAAAAAAAAAAAAGGCAATTTCCCTTCCTGCCCCCCACCCCAAAACTCAAAGCTACTTGTCACAGTGCTGAAGAAATGTGATGTAGAAATTTCTCCCAAAAGGGCTAAGGGCAAAATCAGTCAGGCTTTGCAAATGTAAGCCCAGGGGAAACTGATTCCGGGTTTAAGGTCTTAGAAATATTTTCCCTACTGAATAAACAAATGAGTACTTGAAAACAAATTAGTAAATGGTCATGTATCGTTTCTGTGAATTGAAACCAAAGGTTAGTGATTAAATAGCTGAACAGCAGTTGCTTTTCAGATATTGATATTAAAGAAGCACCATTTTGTAGGAAAGGAGCACATTTGCATAGTAGTTTATGTATATGAATATATTTGCCTAGAGGTGTGCAAAAGACCAGTGGCCTTTGGATGAAACCTTTAATGGTGCTGGTATTGGAACGTGGATCTATCATAGTTTAACAAATATGAAGCAGATCAGTCATGCCCCACCTGAAATATTTATGAAGGGTCCTAAGAGCAGAACAAAATGAGTACTGAAACAATTAGCAGAAATAGAGTAAACTAACTTTCATGAGAAAAATACCTCTACAACTCAATCATCTATCCATGGAGTGCTATCTGAGCTGTCAGAACTCAGCTCAGCCATGAATTGAAGGAAGGTAAGAGTGAAACTCCACCTTGGACTATGTTGCAGAATAATTGCTCTGTAAGTATCTTGCTCTGGAAAGTATCACTGTAGGTCCCTGCTGGAGATGAGAAGGGACTGCTGGTCTGACTTGTTATGATCGTTGGCAAGAGCAAGGAAGCAGAGCTGGTTATCTGGACTGTAGTAAAGCAGTCTGTCTGTTGATGTGATGTTCAAAAGCCAAAGCAGACCTAATGCAAGTGTGGAATAAATGACAAACTTGCAAAGCTTCATTTGTCTGAGGATTCACGATGAGGGTTAATGATGAGAGAAGAGTGAAGCTAATGTTACCACAGGAGTTACAGCTACAGAAGATAAACCTGTCAGGCGTTTGCCCACAGAGAACCAGGGTAAATAATAGAGAGAGCTGGGTAAGGCAGCTGGGAACTGAGAATTGCTCTGCCACTGCTTTCCTCCATGGTGTGGTGAATACGCCCATCCTGTGAGAAAGGAAGACAACCTCGGCTTTGAAAAAGCCTGTCTTGAGGTTGTCCTGAAATCAGCCAGACTTCTGAGAATTAAACCTGTGAAAAGAACTTCTACAAAGGGCCGGAGTGACTTCCTGATGTTGACAACTTGTATCTGGCTCCAGTCTTGATGCTTAGTACATCTTACTTTTCATGGATTCATGATGATTAAGGACAAGCTAGTTAAAAATGGATAGAGGGCAGAAGACTGGCTATACCATGCACTGCCCTGTAAAGTTATCATAGAATCATAGAATTGTTAGGGTTCGAAGGGACATTAAAGATCATCTGGTTCCAACCCTACTGCCATGGGCAGGGACACCTCCCACTAGACCAGATTGCTCAGAGCCCCGTCCAGCCTGGCCTTAAAAACTTCCAGCGATGGGGCTTCTACCACCTCTCTGGGCAACCTGATCCAGTGTCTCACCACCCTCATGGTGAAGAACTTCTTCCTAACATCCAGTCTGAATCGATCCACCTCTAACTTTAATACATTCGCTCTAGTGCTACCGTTACCCAACATCCTAAGAAGTCCCTCACCAGCTTTCTTGTAGGCCCCCTTAAGATAATGGTAGGCCACTATAAGGTCTCCTCGGAGCCTTCTTTTCTCCAGACTGAATAACCCCAACTCTCTCAGTCTGTCCTCATAGGAGAGGTGCTCCAGCCCTCTGATCATCCTCGTGGCCCTTCTCTGGACATGTTCCAGCATGTTCATATCTCTCTTGTAGTAGGGGCTCCAGAATTGGACGCAGTACTCGAGGTAGGGTCTCACGAGAGTGGAGTAGAGGGGGAGAATCACCTCCCTCGACCTGCTGGACACACTTCTCCTGATGCAGCCCAGGATACGATTGGCTTTCTGGGCTGCTAGTGCACACTGACAGCTCATGTTGAGCCTCTTGTCCACCAGCACCCCCAAGTCCTTTTCTTCAGGGCTGCTCTCAAGCCAGTCACTGCCCAGCCTATATCAGTGCTTGGGATAGCCCTGACCCAGATGGAGGACCTTGCACTTGGTCTTGTTGAATTTCATGAGGTTGGCATGGGCTCATCTCTCCAGCCTGTCAAGGTCCCTCTGGATGGCATAGGTCCCTCTGGAAGGTAACATACCAACAGTACAAATGCTCTTTTTCAAGTACATTAAATACCTTGGATAAAATCTGTGGGCCTTTAACAAATTTGGAAAACTAGAGAGCTAAAATTACAAGTGCACTGTAAGTCTGGACCCATGTGTCCTTTGATCTGTCACAATTCTGTGAGATCTGCCAGACAGATGAAGACTTGAATCTGCGAAAAAGGATGGAGGATGAGTGAAATGGAAACTACCTATTTATTAAGAGTTAAAAAAGTAAATGCTTGACAGAATTTGGAGTTTCAAACAAGCTTTGTGATGTCTGCTGGATTCAAGGAAGAGTAAAATTGCCTTTAAATGTTTGGAGTCCTGCATCAAAATTTATAGAAAAAATGTTCTGGAGTGGCAAAGTGACTATTCCAGACACAGTTGTGCAATAACAGCAACAATAATTCAAGGAGCTACAAACTAAAATCAATCTGAGAGGAGGGATCTAGATGTGATAAGCTGAAGATTTGGAAATGAATTTTATTAAGAGCACTTGAAATGTCCAGTGCTGTAACCTCAAGGTAGTTGATGAAAATAATTTGGAAATTATACTGGACTCTGTCTGAGAGCTCAGTTGATTTGAGCTTCTTCCTGAGGCTGTGTTTCTGATCTCAGAGAGGAGCCCATCACCTTGGTTTTTCTAGTTTAGTGAGCATGGTTTCAGGTGTGGCCAGACAGTCAAGAGCTGCAGGAGTCTCCCACATTGATCCCATGTGAATGTGTGGTACCAAAAACTCTACAGTCAAAAGAAAACATAATTTTTTAGCTTCCTCTCCCCAAGAGATAAATGTATGTATATCCTTGTTAGCTACAACTGATTATTCAGAGAGCTAGCTCAAAACCAAGCAAAGAGCAGTAATTTTTGTTTCCATTCAGTTCTGCAGCTGAATGGAAACACAAATGCCTTCAGATTTTATGTTCTTGAGCTAGGAGGGCTAGTCCTCTCCTACTCTTCGTTTCAGCACAGATTCTACCTTGGACAATAGAAAATCCTGAGTGAAGGATTTTTTTGAAGTTTAGATTTGAATCAGTGTTTCTCAGAAACACTTCTTCCTTCGTGTGTATCTTGCGTTATTAAAGCAGGTGGTAGGTTATTGAAATGGGTAAAGCAGTACTGGATAGAAAACAAAAGGCTGACATTTAAAGTTCTGCATTAAAACCCATCCTCAGGCCTTTTCTGTATAAAAGCAGTGTTATCACAAGGTTTACTGTTCATAAATCCATGTTGCTATTTATTGCATGCTTTGCCAATTAAAAGGAACAAGCTATATTCCTTGCTGCCTGCAAAGGTAAATCTTTCCATCTGCCTAGTGCTACAAACCTGCGCTAGCTCAAATATTGTCTGACAAACTCATGTTTGTAAAATAACCCCCTTCTCTCCAAACCTGCAGGAAGCCAGGATATTTTAGGGTAAACAGTGGAATCAGCTAAGGCTCTTTATTAGGCCTTTACTGAAGATGAGGCACTGGGGAGAACTAAGCATCTTTCAACATCAAATCTCAAGGTGAGAACCCTCAAGCAACTGTCGACTGCCCTATCTTTCATTTCTCCTTTTATTAAATGGTGAACTTTTGAGTAAGCAGTCAAATGCATTTAAATTCCCTTGCCTATAACTCTTGAATGGCAGAGAGATTATTTTTAAGAGCCACAGTTCATCGATACTTATTGCTACCGGTTTATACAATCTTACAGTTTAAGCCAGATCAAATTAGCAGTGGTAGTTTTTGGGGAAAAAAAAAAAGTATAAAAAGGCTGGTTGCTGATGCTTCACTGGAGAGGCATTCACCCAACCTCCTTTCTCACCTCGTCAGTTTTGTCAGGAATATGGTATTGCCCATGGGACACTTGATAGAAACTAACCTTTACCTGCTGGTAGGAAAGAATCACAGAAGATTTTCTTCTACCATATATATGGAACATAACATCACCGGCATTGGGCAGCGGCAAATTAACAGGCTTGCATTACAACGAAGAAGACTCAGTTTAATAGTCAGGATGGTGATAAGTTGAAACACGAGCTATGGAGGTTGTGGAGTCTTCACTACTATGAGCCTTTGAAAGCAGCTTAACAAATTTCTGTCAGAAGTGACAGAAGAGAGTTGATCTTCCCCTGGGGACAGACAGGTATGTTAAAGGACCCTTTATTAAATGTCCCTCCCAGCCCAGAAGATCCATGCTTCTAGGCTAAAGCAAAGTAGAAGTGATGTATGCTGGCCGTGCCTATTGACCTTGCTGCCACAGAGACTCACTGCTGAGTAAATACACCTTGACTTCAGTGATAAACTGTAGTAGTAGATGTCTGCGTGTCACAGGACATAGAAAATGAACCTCTGTTGAAAGTCGTTTTCACTATGCAGAACCAAGTCAAAACTATGGTTTTGTTGTCCTCTGACCTAAAGCCAGCGATGTAGCCCTGCCTCCTTCTGCTCCTGCTCCAGAAGCAGGTGGTGGAGCCCAGCCCTCTCTTAACCTGGTGTTGGACACCAGCCAGCAGCTCTCCCTCATCCTCCCCTTGAGCAGTGCAACTCAGTCTAAATTCTCTTCTTTTTTCATGTGTGTGGTAAAAATGAAGAGAGAGTTTTCCTCAGCAATTTTGCATTAGAAGGATACCAATGTTTTCTGTAGCTGCAGATACAGTTTTGATTTTTTTTATGTTGCTTTTTAGAGCCAGGATTCTCAAACATCTGCTCTTTTACTTTTGGAATTTATTAGCAAGCTATAAAAATAAAGGAGGGGGAAGTAATCTCTGATACCCTTGGTGAGTGATGCACAGCTTAGAGCACAAGTCTTGAATTGAAGCTTTAATGAGTTCTGGCCATGACTTAGAGCGGTCTCAGGGATAGCACGTATTTACCGGTAATCTATTACAGAGGTATTAAATGTAATGTTTGTAAAGGGATTCTTGAAAGGTGGATACAGACCTGTGAAGTTGTCCTGTTTGCGTGATGTCTGTAGGCTGATTTTGAAATAAGTGACAATAAGGCACAAGGCAAATTGGTCCTCAAACTAGATTTTCTGACAAAATTGGACAGAACTAGGAGGAAAACGCATCTCCTGCACCTTCCTTCGGCTACAGCTGTGCATGTGGTTCCCATATTTTCCCAATGCTTTTAAATCACTGTTGTGATAGGGTGTGTAAAACTCTTCTCTGATATCTCTGTTGCTTAACAAGTTGACCTTGAAGCAAAGCATGATTATTGTCCTTGTCTCCGCCTCTTTAAATCTTTGTATTAGCCTTGCAGCTTTTCCATTTCTACCTTCCCTTTATTAATCTTCAAGGCTAATATACTGGGCTGAATTTACCAGCATACTCTCGTTTTGTGCAGCCTTGGCGATGCAGGAGAGCTGTAAACTAACACCAGCCAGGCAAAGGCAGTTTTATAGCCTCTGGGTATTGCCAGAGAAAGGCAAAGCAGCTGGAGCACATCAATGAATACATCCCATCATTTTACGTTCTGAACTGTTGATAGTTCTCCTAAGAGCACTGACGAATACTGGTTAAAATAATTTGTAATTAGTTGATCTTCCTTCACCTATAAGCCTGCACTGGGGAATTATGTCTCTCCTGAAGAAAAGTTGTGGTCTGAAGGCCTAAAATTGCACTTGGTTTTTAATAAAACTGACCTGAGAGGGCTTGTGTGGGGAGACAGCAATGAATTATTTGAAAAGAGCAGCTCCTTCCTCCTGCATTTCCTCATCTAGATGGTTCACAGCTCATTCTTTATCTTTTTTTTGTTGTTCTTCTCTCTTTTTTTGAAGTACTAACCATAAGTCATTGTTATCTTGCTCCCCCTGACCACAAAACCGAGAGAGCTCCTGGTTCATCCTGTTTCTTAGCAGAAGCATAATCAAGTGCCATACAAACAGCACTGCACTTAATGGTAGTTTCAGCAGAATAACTAGGCATTAAAAGGACTTGCTGAGAGGACTTGCTTCAAAGGAGAGCTGAACTCTCCTTCTCTTCCCTCCAGATACAGTCTCCAGTGGCTGTTGTGTGACATCTCACTGGGGTGCTCAGGCTTCAGTTGGTTAGTTTATCTAAGATAGTAGAGCTTATGCATGGATAAAGAGGAGCTACTTCTCTGGGACAGTAAGTGCAGTATCACAAGTGCTAACTTACTCAAAAGACAAGCTTGATCTTCAGCTCCCACCATACTGATGGGTTCGGGGAACATCCTGCACCCCCTGGTTCCTAGAGAGGTATTATTGGGACTTGTTCCTTTCTTCCCTGCGAGCAGGAGAGTCTGTAGCCTGGAACAGAACATACCCAACCTTCCTTAGGAAAAAAAGTGGCCTTAAACTAGTGTGTGGGCTTTAAGAGTTGTCTCCTAAATAGTTCAACGTGATGAATTTGGTGACCTCTGCAGCTTCTCTATCAATTTCAATTTCAATAGAGTTGCTGTACAGATGATTTTTTTAATAATGCTCTACATGAGCTAGTCTGTCTCTTAAGTCCCATTTTCTTTACCTTTCACCTGCAGCACTTAATCTTTTATAAATGAAATTGGCTTTTAACAAAACATATTTGAAATGTCCCTTTTATAGTTGGTATTAGAAATGAAATTACCTGGAAAGCAATATTTCCTCTACTTCAGGGACAAACCGTGAGCTATGCTTACAAGCAGTAAAATATAAATGTATCTAAAAGGAAGTGAAACACCTTGCACTAACTTATCTCTTCAGATAGAGATAAAAAGCTAGCTGTTAGGGAGTTGACCATTTTAAAATTTCAGACTGCTTCAAATGTTGGTGTTTAATGTCCTTTGCCAAATCAAGTTTTGAGTTGATATATAATAAGGAACAACAAATCATTACAATTCTGCTAGACAAAGACTGCAGAAAGCAAAGGCTTTTTGAATTTTTTTTTTGTTTGAGAAAAGGGTATTATAATCTAAGCTTTAAATTGGAGAGCAGATGGTAGATTTTTTTTTCTTTATAAACAAGCAAATGTCAGCCAAAATATTAAGGAATATTTCAGGGTTCTAGGGGTTTATTACAATAAGCTTAAAATTCCCGAATTGTCTGATCTGTCGAGGAACTCATAATTGCAGAGACTTACTTAAAGTAATCCAAAGTTTTACTGTGAGAATAAGGTGATTTCTTTGTCAGATATGTTTGATTTGGAGACTTCAGAAAATCCAAGATGTTCAGAGTTCTGTACCTTTTACACATGTAAGTGAATTTAATGCATCTCTTTTACACAAAAAAATAAAAATCAAGAAATTTACAGTTTTATCAATGGCTTAAAAATGTTAACCTGTGCTTTCTGGATTTGCAGAAATGTGCAAACAGATGAGACTAAGAGCTTATCAAGGCTGATCTTAAATTCTGGTAGGATTTAGCTGTGCTTGTGTAGTTCGGTTTTCATATATTTGATTTCATCGTGTTTGATACACTACTAGAGTTAATATTCAGCTGGTTTCTGAAACGCACTGGAACTCGCAGTAGGGTTGTATTTTGTTACTATGCTGCAGAAAGGAAAGATCCCATTCTGTTACATTTAAACTGAATTTCTGCAAAACCTCAACAAATCAATCAACTCCATCTTACGCATATGCTTGAGAGAACAGGCAGGCGTATACCACTTTCCCCCCAGCTGACAGTCAATAGTCCTGCTGCTGTAATGGCGATAGGCTGAAAGGCTCCTAATGATTTCTGTCTCTGATCCTTTTCACCCTGCAAAAGAAACTGGAGGGAGCTGCTTGACTCCACCGACGTGAGTCCTAAGTGTGGTCCATTTTTTTTTTTTCCTGATTTCTGTTATTCATAGTCACAAGCTATCCGAATTTGGAGACTTGACGGAATGTTCCTTGGTTTTAAGCTTCCCTGCCTAACTACCCAAAGTTAGGCCACAAACCGGGGGTGGGGGATCTATCTCCTTTGGTGTTAAAAAGCATTGTAAGTTGGGAAGTACAGGACACGTTTGGAGTAATGATGATGATGTTACGTGTGCCGAACCTCCTCAGTGGCAAGCCACAAGTAGCAGAGCAGTCCCATCCTTCAGCTAGCTGTTGTGGCTCCCGATTTAAGAGGAGGGCTCCTTCTGGTTAAGATAATGGTAACAGTAGTGGTTAATGTCATGGACAGTTTGGAGTCAGGCACCAGCTACCACCTTGTCCTGCAGACAGGTCTCCCAGAAGAACGTTCTCCAGCAGCAGTGCTTCAAGCCAGTTGATTTCACTACAGGTCCTACCTCTAGCGGGGGCTGTCAGGCAACCTAGCCAAGCAATTGCTGGGCAACGGTACACAGATAGCTTAGTCATGACTGGGGTAGATGGACCTCTCTTCACCTGTTATTTTCAACCCAAATGAGTGTGTGAGCAATTGAGAAGGCTAGGCTTGACCACGTACACCAAGAAGTATGCAATTATCCCATTGAAAAGGCCGAGTCTTCCTTCTCCACCCACCCAAATGAGGTCCTGGAAATCTTATGCTGACTCAGAGGTTTCTATTTTGGGCAGACCAGCTCTGGTGATAACTGCCAGTCGTGTTCGTGACTACTGACAAGCCTGTAAAGCAGCTGTTTAAAAATGAATAGGCCCCTGGTAGTTCTGTAGATGAGATCAGTGCTGACGGCAATGCTGGAAGCTGCAGCAGGACCCACTGCTGCACTTGTTACTCTCTGAGCCCTACTGATGTCGCTTTCCATTGTGAGTATAACCCACGCGCTTTGCAAAAGTCTGTTTTCATTGGGCTCATTTGTAGTAACCAAGAAAAATGATGAGACGACAAAAATCAACCCAAACCTCTTTTTTTCCTTTTTCTCCCCTCGCGGCAAAATGAGCGCATCCTTCAGGGCTGCTCAGCCTAAAATTGAGCTTGCAACTCTGCTTCCATGCAACCGTTCCCTCCCCCTTCATATACAGTTGTACTATTGGGTTAGGCCTCCACAAAGCCACAGAACCTACCAAAGAAATACCAACCTTTTACGAAGGTGAAGTGGGCTAGCAACCCCTGGCACCTTCCTGCAGTAGGAGGATCTGTTTTAGCTGTTGAATTGCTTTCTAACTAAAAATGGTAAGAATAAACATTCACCAAATCCTTTACCAGAAGATTGAGACAGAACATAAAATCTTGGTTGTCCATAAAGATTTAATTAAACATGCTTATTTGTTTTCTACGATGCATTAACACAGTGAACTCCTAGTCCTCCTTCGAGTTCCTCCAGAGTGGAAGCTTTGAGGATTCTACATTTGCATCTTCTTATATCACTGTTTGTCTGCAGATCAGCCTGGATCAGTAATGGTGTGTGACGAGCTGAATGAAAATGATAAAATATTGCCAGGCAAAATTTAATCACTTTTTTTTTACTTCCTTCAATGATCTCTAAAGCTGCTTATCAATTATATTTTTCTGTTGTTGGAAAAACAATTATGATGATAGTTCAAGGAAGGAGGAATACTTCTTGATTGTTTTTATTTTCTCCATATATCCTGATAGCCATGTGCTTCTGAAAGCATTGCCAGAAACAATGTTTCCCCCATTTCTGTGCTGCTACAAGATACTCGAGCATATTTTCTAATACTGCTGGAACGTCCAGTTTGTCCAAACATAGAGATCCTTGCCAAAAAGGCTGGGCCTTTTTTGGTAAGTGGTCGTGTTGCAGGTCTGGTAGGGTAAGATATTCTTTGTCTTGGCTTCCATCCCTAATCCAGCTCTGTAGACTTATAAAGTCTTATAAAAGCAGACTTAAAAGTATTTGATGTTTCTAGCTGTCTGAGTTTGTCCCTAATCACATTTTCTATTCTCTGCAGAAACAGAGAGATACTTTTTTGTATTGACTTTCCCATGTTGCTATTGTATTCCCAGTAGCTTTCACAGAAATAGTCTTCCTAGAGCAGTATTAAGTAGTAGTGATTATCTGATAGTGTAATGTTGTATTTTGGGAATATCAACTCCCACGGACTCATCAAAAGATGATGGGCCTCATTATTCTAGGGAACGTGTGAAGTAAGGAATGGCAGGTATTGCAGAGATGGGGACACCAGCATCAGTACCGTGGCTGTACTGGCATGTATATCTGAAGGCCTGGAGGTGCAGACATGTATTGTTTCTTTTAGGCGGATATCTGAAGGTTATGGAAAATACTGACATTTCATTCCGTTGTGCTGTAATAGTTTAGAGATAATATAGTTAAATCTAAAATGAGGTTATAATTAATAACTGTTATTATATTATTGTTATAGTCACAGTTGTATGATGTCCAAGGGCTGCAGCTTCTTCCTTTGCCCCAGTACCCTATCTGTGTAATAATTCCTTAAAGTGCCATGGGAAGTCTGGATGAAAACGTAGTTGCTAATGCATAGCCAGCATCAGGTAGCAGAGAACTGCTAGACTACCTAGAAAGATCAATTTATTTCAATGGATTAATTAGTCTACTCTTCTAAACAGAGAACAGAAGAGGGATTTAGAGACCCAACCGTAGATACCTAATGCTATTTTAGGTGCGCTAGGCTAGCTGCCTGGCCTCCAGCTGTAGCTCTAGAAAGATTCACATCTCTCATCACTCTTGCCTGGTATCTGCCAGCCCTTTACAGACTTCTCAGATACCCTGAGGCATCTAAAATGGCACAGGGCATCTCTATTTATACACTTGAATCTCCCCCTAAGACTGCTGAGGAGTTAATTGTTTGAACTGGAATTAAAATCTGAAGTCCTAATTATGCTGCATAGTCATTTAGCATTCAGAGTTGGGTTTCCTTCTGCTCTGTGTCAGGGTAGGAGAAGAAGGGTTGGCGTTTGCCTCCTCCTCCTATTATTCAGCATGTTATGCGCTCCATGGTTGCCGCCTTCCAACCTAGTTTCCAAAGGCACGGGGTTCTTCGGGATGAAAATACAATGCAAAAATAGGAAATATTACATGCCATGCTATAGAGTTTTTATGTTGGTAGGACAAAACTTGCAGTGCATGCAAAAGACGCTGTCGTTGCTGTTTATATCTTGTTCTTGGCAAGGTCAAACTTCTGATCTCCTAGGATTTCCAGATGAGGATGCTGGCGGGATATATAGAAAGGGGTTGCCTTTCTCCCCCCTCCTTCCTGTCTCGTCTCTTCTTTCTTAAGCTAGCAGGAATGAAAAGAGTAGGCAGTCTTTATTCAAAATATGGACTTCATGGGACATTTCACAGGCAAATGATGATGAATGAACACATTGCAAGACCTAATAGTTGGAACTGAGAGATGTTCTGTCTTTAAAAGGAAAGAAAACTGTAAAAAATGCTTTAAAAATTATATGCAATTGGTTCTATTGGAAGGTTTTGTTTTGACTTTGGTCTTTTGAGCAAAAGCTTGATATCCTTTGTATCAGGTAGTGTATTTTCACAAAAAGAAGCTGTGTTAATGTGTATAAACAACCAACCTCCCCTGCTGCGATTCTGCAGTCATGATGGCTGTTTGTGCACAGGTAACGTGAGGGGAAATTTGTACCAGATTCCCATCTCTCTGATCTTCAGCAGCCTTTTCTCTCAAATCTCAAAAGTCTCCTGCTTATGCTCTGATTTTGTTATGGTTATCTGAAGATTTATTTTTGAATAGGAGTCCTTTAAAAGGCACATACATTATTTTCACATTTGTAATCCATATACACCAGTTACAGATGCTAAAATTTTGGAACAAAATAAAACCAGGTTAATTTAGAAAAATGTTAAGGCATTTCAACAGTTTTGGTAAAAAGATGTATTTTCCAGATGTTTTTGTTCAGATCTGCTTCTTTCTAAAAAGCCTTGGCTTTGATCATTAGATGCTTTCTGCTGAAAAACATTTATTTTAGAAAATTTCTTACCAGATTTGCTTGTATTAAGGGAGTTTATTTTTCTGTGAAATAGGATAATATGCAATGCAAAACACCTCTCATCAATATTGAACATTTGATTCAAATAACATAAATGTCTGGGATTAGCCTGAGAAAGTAATTTCTTTGGAAAAAAACATTTTTTTACATACTAACTCATTATACATGAAATAAAAAAAAATAAACCAATTTAACCAGCTGCAAAAAAATTCAGAGCACATTACACACTATAATTCCAGTTTATCCATGGGATTCTACCCTGTTCTGTGGACTGAAATGACCGTATAAATTGACCCCAGCATATAACTGAAACATCTGAATTGAAGTTAAGCTATGTCCAGTTTCAAACCAAGTTTACTCAGCAAGTAAACTTGCAATGAAATTTGGATCTAATTCTGGACAAACAAAGAAGCTTGCATAGATTCCAGATCACTGCCTTCACCACAGGGACTTTTTTGCAGATTTACTTGTACTGCTTTGGCAGGCGTTAAGTACAGAAATAGGGGCCAAAAGATCAAACCCAACCATCTGGGTGCAAATAACAGAGATAGAAAACAGCAGAAATAGTTATAATCCTCCTTATTGTAAGACTTTCTATGGCTTTTTCTACTTGATCAATCTGAAATTTATGTATATAAGATCAAGACATAAAATCTGCAATGTGGTGTTATCAAAGCATTGTGGGTTGACCTTGGCTGGACACCAGGTGCCCACCAAGCTGCCCTATCACTCCTCTTCTCACCAGGACAGAGACGGAGGAAAATAAGCTGTGTGGGGGGGAAATAACCTTGTGGGTCAAGATAAAGGCAGTTCAATAAAGCGGAAGCAAAGGAAAACTAAAGACTTACTCTCTACTTCCCATTCTCTACTTCCCTCAGCAGGTGCTGTCTGGCTGCTTCCTGGGAAGCTGGACTTCAGTATACATAGTGGTTGCTCCAGAAGACAAACATGAGGATAAAAAATACTCCCCTGTCCTTCTCCTTTCTCTTGGCTTTTATTGCTGAGCAGATGTCACGTGGTGTGAAATATCCCTTTGGTCAATTTGGGTCAGCTGTCCTGGCTATGTCCCCTCCCGAGATCTTGCCGTCTTTTTTTAAAGATTCCAACGTACAAACTGGAGCCCACGCAAAGGCGGGGAAAAAAAGGGGTTAACTCTGCTTTATAAGTGAAGCCTTGCTACAGACAAAAAAAAAAAGTGAATTCAGCTTTATTGCGAAGCAGACATTACCAAATGTCCCAAAAGTTACTTAAGAGTCTTACCAACCTGATA
Source organism: Chroicocephalus ridibundus (assembly GCF_963924245.1). Lineage (NCBI taxonomy): Eukaryota > Metazoa > Chordata > Aves > Charadriiformes > Laridae > Chroicocephalus > Chroicocephalus ridibundus. The sequence continues at coordinate 135,406,091 of NC_086284.1, read as the reverse complement.
GACCGTAGTAGCATTGCTGAGCAGCAGGATAATGAGGAGCTGCAGAGGGAGGTAGGCACAGTGCAGTCAGGGCCTCCCCTGTATCTTCCAAGTGCGCTCGTGGCTCTCTCCCCCTCTCCGGCCTGAGACAGCCCCCTTATATCCCGCACCAGATTGAGTGGAAAAGTACAGGCTAGAGTCGCTGCACGCGTGGCCAGCGCATGCAGCGAGTCTCACCAGACTCATGATCCAGCTTTGCTGACAGCGGCTGTCTGATACCTGACTACATTGTCATACTCCCTTCTTGTTACCTTCTTCGAAGGTCAGGTTCTCACGGATACACATGGTTTTTGCAGCAACAGTACTGAGGTCCTTTTTCTCAGCACGTATACTGGGTTTAGCTCAACTAGTAATTTTCCATCGTGTCTCACTCGGACCATCCTCTATTATCCCTAACACACGCAGCCCCAGCCTGCTGGTGAGGGAGGAATGTTGGAGAAACAGCCTTGGTGCTGCGTGAGCGCTACTCGGCAATAGCCAAAACACCGGTGTGTTATCAACACCTTTGTAGCTACCACTACAAAGCACAGCACTATGAGGGAAAGATAACTCCATCTCAGCCAGACCCAATACACAAAAACTAGAGCCTAAATAAACTCAACGACTATCTAGCCTAAATAAACAGTGTGTATATCCTAATATATGCAGCATCTTTCACAGAAATGGTATGTAAGCTTTTGATCAGTGACTGAGTTGGTATGTTTATTGCCATAGGAAAAGAAGCACGAATACTTCCTTACTCATGCTAGTATGTGTGTCAATGTTTTAACACTTAACGTCTGAAGTCTGCACAGAATTTATCCTTCCATAGATTAACAAAGACTCTGGTGGAGCTTTCTCAGTCTCCCGTTGTGGTAGGCTCTGTGTGAAAATACCTAAAATGAAAAATGCCTGCTGCTTTAAAAAAAAAAAAAAGCTCTAAAATATGTTGATTGTATAGAGAGGTTTTCAGAAGAGAAATGAAATATAAATATGGTGATTTTGTTTTGTTTTGTTTTGTTTTTAAATGTGCCACTAGCCCGTCTGCTCCTAGTGAAGTCAGCGACTCCTGTGCCAGCACTGACCAGGCAGGGCTACCAGTTGAAACTCTTGAAAATATCAATATAATGATTAAACAGTGCAGTCTCAGCCTCAAGAAATACTACCTGACATAATCCCTGTAGCATAAAAAAAGTGACCCTTGCAGGTGATGCAGCATGCTTTATTTGCACTAGTTTTCTGTACTGCCAAATATCGGGGAAATGAGAAGGCAGGTGGTTCAAAGAGCAGCAAACTCCTTTTTTAATCTCCCTGTTTCAGTCCTGGAGTCTGGATTCACTTAACTTTGAGAGGTGTCTTTGCTGTCTCAGACTACATGTTGCATCGGGTGCCTGTTAATGGCAGGTGTAAGCGATAGGATTTAAATGTATTGAAGAGCATTGTGTGAGATGCTCAAGCAGCATGACAGCAGCCATGAAAGCTTCCTTGGTTTTTGGGGTTTTTTTTTTTTTTTTGGGAAACGGGCCCGCAGACTCACGCAGACAGCACCAGGCACTAAATGCTGGGCCCTTCTTTGGGAATTGTTCCTTAGCAAAAGCGAATTTGCTTTTCCTAAAAGCTAATAGCTCGCTTCTGTGTGGGCTGAGATTCAGGGCTTGCATTAGCTTAATTATGGTGCTCTTTCCCTCGAGTGGGTCTGCTGCAAAGGACAATTGCGAGTGGCACAGGTGGCTTCAGCACCGGGCACATGCTCCAAAAGCAGGAAAGCTGTTTATTAGCACTTTATTTTTGAATTAGAAGTACAATTTTGAGCCATTTGGTTGTTCTAATGAAAAATAGAAGGTATTTACTACATGAAGGATAGGCAGCACTGTCAGTGAAGGACAGCATTTGTGGTTGAGTGGTTGAGCGGTGTGGGCTTAAAAACACCGTCCGGTCTAAAATAGATCTGAAGTAAGACCTCTCCTTGAGCTTAGCATCAGTCATTTTGGCTAACACAGACAGAAGGTCTCCTCGCAGCCTTGGAAAAGTTTGGAGTTAATTGTTCATCATTACAAAATATCTGTCCTCACACTTTTGCCGGAAGAACTTATGTGGGGGTGAATTTTTCCTGAATGTATATCTCCACTTTTCCATCGGCATGATCCATCTGCTGGGTTCTCCCCATATACAGAGGATCTGATCCTGAACTGTAAGACAGACTCCAACACACCGTTAATTCAAAGAAACAAAGCATTTCAGTATGTGTCTCCAAGCATCTGATAACCTTCTTGCAGCTGCGTCGAGGCTGGGGGTGGAGGAGATGTGGGACGCATTGGTGGTGCATCTCAGCTTTTCAAGTCATATTAGGACTTGACACAGAGGAGGACCGGGATCAGCTGCTGCATGGCTGCACTCTGTCCCACGCCAGCTGTCCTGCAGGGGAGAAAGATCAGAGCTCATGCTCACAGGTGGAAAGCACCTCGAGACCTAAAAATAGAGCCAGGCCCGAATTCAAACCTTGGGTTCAAACACGGGAAGCCCAGAAATAGAACAGGATGCCCATCTCTTGTACGAATTGGACCTGCCTTTGCCTGCTACTCACATTTTTTACTTTTACTAGGAAAATTGGAAAGTTCCGTTGGCTGAGCTTGACAGCCTCAGAGCACGTTACTGCAAAGTGGTAACAGCAAAACAACAATAGCAAAGAATAGCAGGAAAATTACTTCTCTTTTTTGTCCAGGGGTGAAGAATTATATTTTTTAATTCTACACAGAATAATTGTGTGTATGTGGGAGTGTTCTGGGGATGAAGGTGGCAGGATGGGGAAGAAGAGAGGGAGGAGGTATAAATGAACTAAATTAATAATCTCTATTAGTTGTATAGTGCCTTAATGAAACTGCTGATACACTTGACTTGAAGCTGTTCCCTTTTTTCTCGTTTGAGCCACATGAAAGCATCTCTTTCTATGGGATTCCCTGCTTACAAAACACATAAATTAGCACTTTCCAATCTCACTTTTATTAAGCAGCCAATACTTCAGTGTTGAAAGTTTTCACTATATTTAGTAGAGGTTATGTCTAGCAAACAAAGACATGGCTTTAATGTTATTTCATTTTAGTTAAGGTAGTTGGGAGTGTATATAGGCATTTAAGGTCAATAACAGTAATACATATTTTAAACGGTAATCATTTACCATTTTAAATGGTAAACCAGTGGTACTGTTTAAACATGTAAAAGTAAGGGACTACATCGAAAATTGAGATTTTTGCTAGGACTCACTCAAGAAGCCCATGTCTTTGGTTCAAGAAATTTGATTTGATTGCAGTTTTGAAAATCTAGTAGTGAATATCAATGCTAGCTTTTGTTAGGTCCTAATTAACCAAAATCTTTCACCTCATCCATCTAACTGAAGTCTACAACTTCATATTCTAAAATCTTTTTCAGTCTCCCAGTCATCACACCCTACCATTGCCTTCTGTCTGCTGCCTTCTAGCTATGTCTAACACCATTCTTCAGCATTTTGTATACTGGGCAGGAAGAAGTAGTATTCAAAATTCAAATGTATGTGTAGGGAAAGATAGTGAAGAGGTTCAGTGTCTGCCTACAATGGCATCGTTTGGAATTATGTCTTGCTCTCAGATTTGGTTTCTAAGGACCTGAGATGTTCACGAGACATGCCCATATTCAAATATGGTGAATACAGCTGTATTTACTAAAAGAGTGATGTCTTGAAGCAATTTAGGTAGGGCTTCAGAAGTCCTTTCAGACAAATCTATGTTTTGAATACGTGAAGGGAAGTCCAAACCTTGCTTTCTGTGTGTTTGCTGTTATCTGAAGAAAGGCTAGAAGGGCAGGATTTTGACCAAGGTGGTGGAATTCACAAACAATTGAAGAAGGGCTTTTAAAATGGGCTTTTGATACTTTCGGTGGGAATGTAATTTCCTCACACAAATTCCACAGCCACTTCAAACCACTACTCTAACCTTAGGACTACATGATGGATTTTGGTTACTAAAGCCATGTCATTGCAGACTAATCAGTTGAGTTGTCTCTTCCAATCCACATCTGTCCAGCACAGTTCTGAAGAAAGTCTTTCATCTCAAGTGCTGAGGAATGATCCTGACCTGCTGCTGATCTATATTGCTATATTATTAATTTTTTGATTCCTCTGTGGTAATCCTAAACTTATGGACCCATTTTCCTTGTTTTTCCTCCATCCAACACCAGGATGAAGGGATGGCTACAGAGCCTAAGGCTTTAAGAAAGCTGTCACTTAGTTAATAAAATACAATTTTTTTTCAGTCTTGTATTTGTTGATTTTGAATTATAAGTAGGCTAAGGATGGTGATATCAGTACAACATTACTTTTTTTAAAAACACTTTATGGTTTAATTTATGGTTTAATCTTAAATATGGAATAAACATAGTTACAGTTCTGGTGGGCATCTCTCTTTGGAGAATTATCAGCCGTCTTTGAGAGGTCCTAATCCAATAGGATCTATTTTGATGCCAGCAAAGGGCTGCAAGTCTGATTTTGCATGGATTACTAAAGTAAGTATTTCAATGCAGGAAAGAGGTCATAGAGATGTTACAGGACTCCTAGGAACATAACTGCTCAGAGATAATAAAAAAGTAAATTGAAAGTTTTACATTATTAGGAAATCAATAGAAAGCAAAAGTAAACCACTCTGCATACATTTGTTGTGTGCTTGCACCTTTAACGCTATGTGTAGTTCTGATTTCCCACCTCTGTTTTAATGAGGATGTAGTGGTATTCCTAGAAAAGATGTAGGGAATGGGAGACAGTGATCAGCAGTACGATACAGCTTCTTTGCCATAGCTGTGGGCTCAAAACAAACACAAAGGTTGCACAAAGGCAAACTCAAAACAGAAGCAAATGACCTCAAGTGCACAGGCATTTCACCAAGAGTACTACTCTGGGCTCTCAAAAACGTACAAAATGCATTGATCTGTGTGCAGTTTTCTTTGTATATTGCTGCTTCAGTTTCCTCTGTCTTCTGAAACCTTCTTTGGGATGGGTTCAAGTAGTCGAGAACAGTCCGCAGGTTTTCTGTGTAGCCACTATGGCCTCTAAACTGCTTAGTCCCTTGCAGCCCAGATGACCTTCTCGGGTCACCTCACCGTAAAGCTGTTTGGTCTCCTCTCAGCTCTGAAACCGTGTGGTCTGTCCGCTTCTCTCTCCAGCATTTCTGGTGCATTTTTTTGCTGACAGTCTGTTCCAATCCTTCCTTTATCAACTAATCTCACTTAGAGAATTTCAGAAGTTGGTGGCTTATCAGCTCTTGACTGTTACCTTATGGTTTCTCAGAAATGTATAAACGATACGAACGTTTTACAAATTACCCTGGACCCATATTGGTCGCATTAGTTTTTTTGGTCTGAACAAAAGAATTGTGATTATTTTTTTTTCTTTGTTACCCAATGGTTAAAGGGTCGTAACCTGTGCTAGAATTCATGCAGACCTTCTTTTAAATGGTTGTGAATTTATTCACGAAGGTCCTTACAGAAGTTCCTTTCCACCTTTATACATCACTGTCTTTTATTTTTCCTGTTAAAAAAAAGGGTTATTTGTGTTCTTCTGTTTCCATCAACTTCAATAGGTATGTTTTTGGTATACATTGACCTTTTTAGAAAGTTGCCTGATTCAATTATAACATGTTCTAGAAATTAAAGAATTCTGAGTTTTGTTTCTTCATGCTGCATCTCTATTAGAGAAATATTCTTTTCTAGACAGTTAACCTTTACTATCACTCTTCTGACTGAATCATCAGCAATTATTTTGTCCCTGAGGAGTGTTTTCATGGCTTTCCAGAGATTTATGGGTAACCATCTTATGGTAACACAGTTACAGAAAGGGCTTTATTTCTACTTTTTTAAAAATAGCGCAGGTGTGCGTCACCTAGGAACAAGTTAATGAGCCTCCACAAGTTGGTATATGAGCTGGTCATTGTCTGCAGTGGTAAGTAGGGTGGTGTGAATGACACAAAAATGAAGGAAGACTTTGCAGTCTAGCATTGTTCTGTGGATCCTTTTTGATAATTAGGAAGAAGCTGTTTTCAAGTACATTCTGCATGCAGCTGAAAAACTGGTGTAATTCTTCCTTTTGGCACGTGTGTCACTATGACTTACTTCTTTCATGAAATTAAGCATCTATGAGCCCTGTCTTGTGAGTCCTCAGGGAACAACTTCTCTGTGATGGTGGGGAGGGGGTGTAGTCATAATCCTTTTTTCAGATGAGGTTATAATTCTCATTCTGGTTGGAGGCCCAGCTAGATACAGGCTTATAAAATTTGTGGAATTATTATCAAGACATATATTCCATAGCTAGGGGACAGTAATTCTGGATCATAAAGCCTCAAAGAGCATTTAATCCAGCTGTGTTAGACAAGAATGGGATTTGTTGGCATAAAAATAGCAAGCCCCTTTTTTCCGGCCTCCAATTCAGTGCAGAAAAAAGAGGAAAATGTGGGTTTTGACTGATGAGCCCTGGCAAATCTCACTGTTGAGGTTTAAGATGTTACCCAGCTTTCTCTTCAGTCTCACTGCCAGAGGTTACCACCCCTCTAACATAGCCTGTAAGGGACCCTGCACCTTCATCCATTCTGCAGTTTCTGGGCAGATTTCAATATTTTGTCTTAAGCCAGTGAGTATATAGTAAGATAACAGGTTCTTAAAAAGAGCAACTGGTTTATTTCTGCTGGCTTTACCTTGTAGCGTCCTCCACCAAGAGGGCTAGGCAAGCAGCTCGGACTAGCGTTACCTTGAATGACTAACAGCAAGATTTGACTGAACTCATTTATCTAAGCTGTGTTATGTTATGCGGCTTCTTTTTGTCTTTCTCATGCGTGCCTGCAGCCTTTGCTGACATGAAGAAATAGAAGCGAAAAAAGGATAGAAATGAAAAAGCAAGGTTAAGCACTTAGCAAAAGTTCTATTTACAGTCTTGACAAAAATTCAGGAGACCCTTTTGAGCTAAGAAAGTTTATTGATCTCTAGTTGTGGTCCCTGTTAACCATTAAAATTGGGGGGGGGGGGAAGAAAAAAGAAAAAAAGGAGAGTTTGTCTTTACAGACAGCAAAATTTGGCCCCCATATGAAATTCGGTTATGGTGAGCAGGTGACGTTAGCACAGCTGGAAGCAGCAATTACGCAGCCATCACACACAGTGAGGACAGACACACCACATTGTCCATTAGCAGATCATGAGAGATACCCTGGAACCATTTCAAGTCATTTGCTTTTGTTTGTGTTACTGTAGTTTCTCTGAATGAAGAGAGTTTGCAGTAAACTGTTCTTTGGCTTTGTAACTTCTTCAAAAATGTATACAATAATTTTCCTCCTTCATCCTTCATGGAAGCAACTGCTACATATTTTGACGTGCAGCTAGGAATTTGAGTCCCACTGATTTTCAGTGAGACTCGGTCACTTGAATGTCCCAGTCAATTATGAGATAGGATTTGGGGCCCTGTGTCCTTCCTGCCGCTTACGGAAGCGTTTAACCTGAAACGTTTCATTCTTTGGCACTGCAATTATTCAATATGTGCTGAAGTATTTGTAATCCTGATGTAAATGTACAAAATATTATTTGAATACATGTTAAAGTGTGGCAAAAGCATAGCTGAATAAATTTCAAGAGCCTGACCCAAGACTGAGTGACATTTTAGACATTTTTTGAGAGTTTGGTCAGGACTCAATTGAATAATATTGTCTGGTTTTGCTAGTTGCAAGAAATGTCATTTTGGAAAACTGATGTATATTGAAGATTTGAGGGCTGTATGACAAATTTTGTGCAAGTTTTCCCTTTGTGACACTAATATTTGCAACTTCAAATCCAAATTTGTTATAAGACATATAGAACAATCTGGTAGTAAGTTAGATTGAATAGAGCTTTACCTCCTTATCTAGCAGCATAATTCTTAGGCTGAGGTAATTAAAATTAGATGTCAGAGTTCCTATAAGGAAAAACACAGATACAATAAAGTAAAATAACCCACCTGATGTTAATGATGATGACAGACTAATGGCAAGGTAGATTATACGACAGACTTTTCAGAAATGTGATTATATAACTCTTGTGCAATTTCCCTTCTCTTCCAACCCATTTGTCGAACCATATGTTTAAGAACTCACCCCCAATTAGGCCAGGGCCAAATGCACGCTGCCATGAATAAGGATAAACAATGTAGCCACAAGTTTATAAGCTCTTTGAGGCAACATCTTTCTCTTTTAACCCAATGTTTTCCTGGTGCAGAGTGAGTTTTCTGTCCTTGCTGGGTACCATGAGCCCAACGTTGACGCATACGAAAAATAATGGAAATTTGTGATTTCCAGATTGTGAGGTGATATTGCAATTGAGATAGTAAAAATCTTCAGATTGCAATTGTTAATGTGTTTTTTTTCCCAGAATTTGAGTGGGGGGAAATGTTTGTTACCTTAGAAATATTACGATTTTTGTTGAATAACTGGCAAGACGGTTGCCATGACTTGGTGATGTTACATAGTGGCAAGAGAAAAAAAAAAAAACAACAACAAAACAAACCAGTAATTGAATTCTGAGACTTCTTTATTCAATATTTTCTTTTTTGTCATTTAATGTTTTAAAGGAATGGTAAGAGTAAATGTCCGGGAACTCCCCACTGGTTTCAACAATAAAGCAAAGCCAGAAATGAAGAGAAATTAACCCCCCTTTCACCCTCGGCCTCTGAAAATTCCCTTTCTGGTTGCAAAGGGCTTGTGTTCCTTTTGTATACGGCATGGCTGTAATGCATCTCTGTCTCACTAGAACGTGACAAACACTAGGTGACTGTGCAGCGTGAGCTGACAGATCACCAGGGTCTCCACTGTTTCCAGTCTTTATGGCTACTCCTAGCACATCTGCAATGTGTTATCTAGAAGAACGCAAAGTAAATTTGTTTCTAAAATACTGCAAAGGAACAATGCAAAACAAAGAAACAGTTTTAAGCACTAGGTAAACAACTAGTTTTAATGTTTAGTGCAACATATTTTATATAGCCTTGTTATAACTATTTACTTGACCTTTTTGCCTTCTAGTTCGTCATGTATTATTAAAAGCTTTTAACAAGATGCATACAGTAGTGGCTGTATCTGCCTACTGTTTACACGAATAGCATGCCTGGGAATAATAGACTCCAAGCTTTCTTTAAAAGCATTATAAATGGATGTATAGCAGAAGCAAGAGTTACTGTTAAGCAGCTCTTAAGACCCTTATGCAAGGCGTGCTTTGCATGCAAGTTTAGTCTCAGTGCGGAAGGGAACCTTTTACAAAATTCTCATGCGGTATCATCTCTTCAGGTTGTTATTTCTCAGACGTGCTCAGCAACTCATCCTGCTTGAGGTAAAACGTCCAGGCTAAGGGTCATTTGGGACTTTGAAATAGCTTCATGCCACTATCCAGCAGCATATAAAATAATTACGGCTAATCGTTTTGTCCCGCACCTTCCATCCACCATTCAGCAGCTGCACGTGGTATGAAATGTGTCTGGCCTGAGCGCCAGGAGTTACCCTTTTTCCATCCTAAAAGAGGTGCTAAACATGTAGCTGACAAGAACTACTAAATGTTTGTAACAGAGGATACAAAGAGCGTTTTTAAATAGCTGTAAAACATCCTGCCAAACGCTTGCAAAAATGACCCTAATTCTGGAAGGACCTTTAAGCACGGAGCTAATATTGCAGCATATATATTGAACTCAGTGCTGCAGTCCTTTTTATGAAGTCCTCTATTTATTTTTAAAAGAACTCTTTGTATTTTGATATGTTGTATCTGCTTTTCATTTATGGCATGCCCCTAAAGCCGCTGTGCGACGGGAGAAGGTATTAAAGCACATTGCCCTGGCAAAGGAATGCTCATTTAAGTAAGAGCTGGGGATGTTGTACTTTGGAGAAACAGGATTATAACGGTCGAGCAGCTTTGACCCAAATAGTGAGCAGTGCAGAGCACTAGCAGCCCTCCCCTGAGACTCTGCATGTTGGAAACTGGCCCTGTATCACAAAGGTGCAGAGTTCTGTGATAACGTGCAAAACCAGTTAAAGACTCTAATAAATTGAAAAGCAATTATGGACTTGCTGAGACCACCTACAGATGAGGAAGAACTGATAAGGGAGGTGGGAGGTGGATGGGGAGCTGAGTGCTGCTGGGTTGGGAAGGTCTGCTTCGGAGGAGCAGGGCAAAAAGAGCACCTGCATTGTCTGTTTGCAAACACCTGTAGGGATAACTCTTCTGGTGGCCACAAAAGGCGAGGAAACAGTGTACGTGTGAAACAAACACAGCCTGGCTTCCCCACACCGCCTTGGTATTTAAAAAGCTCAATTTGTGGTATTCAATTCAGGCAAGAGTGCCAGTTGATCACATAGTTACACATCTGGCTACTTCAAAACTTACAAAGTGCATATTTGTGTGGTTGCTTAGAGAGGGATGGACAAAGGAGCATACTTAACGTTAAATGAGTAAATCAAATAATCCTGTGGCACAACTTCAGGTGTGGGAATAATTACGGCACACCTTCAGGTGAGGGAAGCTTTGGCAGTGCTTTTCTGTCTGCCTGCCACATACTTGAAGCAGCATCTTAAAAAAAGAGAGTCGGTATTGGCCCCCACGAGGTGACACTTACTCTGGCTTGTGACCATGCTGGGTTTCTGCCAGCCTCTCAGGGAAACCGGGTGACTGCAGGAAGCTGCGAGCACCAGCACCCGGGCGCCCAGCAGCCGCAGCTCTCTCTGTGGAAGGGATAACCAGCAGCCTACCGCAGGGAATTTTCGTTTCAGTTTATCATTAAGAGAAGCTGAAAACGGCCTCAGCTCCAGTGCTGGTTGAGGAGCAGATCAAGTAGCCCAGCCCAAGGATAGAGAGCACCTTCAGCGGGGTAGGGTGGCTGGCAAGGGACAGTGGCAGTCCCTGATGCGCCTGGGAGCATCTCAGAGCCTGCTATCCTTTCTGCAGGGATTTTTGGGATGTCAGACAAATATATCTGGCTGCTTGTTCATTCATTCATTCCGGAGCAGGGCAATTGAAGGACCCATTAAAAAAAGGTTTATTGATTTAATGGGCAAGTGCTGTGGCCAAGTGCTGTGCTTTCCCAGCTGGGGCTAGTTGATGGCTGACGGGAACAGAGCCTAAGGCTGCACGACGGCATGGTGTAGAAAGGTGCCCCTGGGTGCGGGATAAAGGAAGCAATGGTCCCCACAGTGATGTCTATGGGAAAAGAACGAATTGTGCATTTAGAAACTGGCAGTAAAGAAAGAGACAAATTAAAAGAAGCTAAATTAAATTGTCAGAATACTGACAGTGTACCAAAGGGAGAAACATCCACCATCTCTCTTTATGCGTATATCCTGGAGAATTGTGTCTGTGAGAGGGAACTTACATTAATGCTTTATAGTGGAAAGGTCCAACTCAAATTTATGAGATCTTAAAATGTGATCTGTGAGATGAATCTGTCAGATTTACATTAATTTACTGTAAATGGGAAAACAATATGAAGGGGATATAATACAATACAAATATCTGAGACGGGAAAAATACAGGGGGGGAAATAATTGCACTCCAGGGAGCAAAGATAAAACACACAGGCATGGCTAAGTGACTGCAACAGTACATTTAGTGCACTAGACTGGGACCCATCAGGTTTCACTCAGTCCTGGCCCACGTGGCACATTTCTGCATGATCTGTGGTCGCCCGCTTTGGCCCAAAACTTTGAAGCTAACACCTATTTGGGCATTTGGCTGCCCTGAAATGAACTCCAAGCTGAACAGAAATTCAGTATCTCCTTTCTGCGTGCCTCACTTCTCCATGAAACTGATGATGATACTAGGACAGACCCTCCATCTGCTTAAGTTCAGACCCTTTGGGGCAGGAGCTCTCCCGTGCAGCGTGTTCCCGGCAGGACTGAGTTCAGGGGACTCCGCAGGCAGCCAGGGCTTCCCACCACTGTTTAAAGAATAAAAACATTTCATCACTGTGCTGCAATCGTACAGTTGGTTAATGTGCAAACATATGCAATACTAAAGACATTGTCAAGCCTTTTCCTTCCATAGCCTTAATATATCTTCTCTTCTTACCACCCTCAGGTGGCATCAGAATTGCCCACTGAGCTTTTGTTCAGTCCTACCGTTCAACTTACTGACACAACAGAAGTCAAATACAAGTCTTGTTAACGTTGCACTGCTATTGACACCTTTAACATTTCAAGTATCTGCATCAATTTCAATTCTAAGAAAAAAATCCTGGCCGTGTTTCAATAGTTAATTACTCTTGACTATCGCTATAAATTCCTTAATTGAATTTGCTACATGTGCTGGATTGAGTCCTGTTGTCTTTACACTTCAGTATCAAATAAACAGGGTTATAGGTGCTTTAGACTTTTTAGTAACTACCGTTACAACATACATCGGTGGCTACAGACCAGGCAAAGCATAGCCGCTTTGCAGTAGAAAAATTTCCTTCACAGACTAGCTGGAAAAGTTTGCTGGTTCATAAATGAAGGGGCACGTTTTCCCCAGGCACAAGTGGGGCTGGCCACCAGTAACGTGTTTTCAACTTATACCAGCTGAGTGGCTGTCTTAAAAATCATAAATTTGAGAAGCAAGATCAGATGAAGCAAAATCATTCTTATGGCAATATTGCATGAGAGAAAAATGGAAGTGCCCAGCTCAGCCAGCCTCCCTCAAGCACATTGTCTTGTGAATCTTAAACCACACAGAAGAAGCAGTTTTAAAAATAAAATAATGCTGATGCCAGACTGAGTCCTTAAAAATCTTACTGCTTAGGGCAATTGTGAGGGGAGGAAGATTTTAATAAAAAGTGGTGGTGGAGGGAAACATAGGCTGTTGAATAAGTAATGAGATATGGCATTGTCAAGGAAAATGTATAGCTAGTAGCAGAAAAAGGAGGACAAGGAATATATTTAACTTTAAATCATCTAACTCCAGCCTCCTCACTGTGGTATTATGTTCGTAACCCACCCAGTAGCTCCCCTGCTCTCCATGACCACGTCACAAACAGCAACTTCGCTCCACCCCGGACACAAACCGCGCCTGCACTTGGCTGTGGTACCTGTAGGTGCCCTTGGTGTTCTCAACAACTCCTGATGAAAAGTCGTTTGAATAGACTACAGAGAGAAATGCAGCTCTCCTATAAATGCCACATCTTCTGATCATCGAGGGTCCTCATCCACCCTGTCTACTCTAGATGTAATTGTACGTTAGCACTAAAATGTTAGCGCTGGCATATGTTTTGAAACCAGACTCAAGGATTCAGACTACCTACTGTAACTTCGTGGGCTTCCTGAAAACAAGTGAATTTTGTCACCAAGAAGCATTTTTGAGGATCTGATACAACTAATTTGCTAAATCTCATATGCTAGTGCACGCACTGAACACCCCAAAACTCCACTGTGGATGCATGATCAGACTGAAAATAAGGGACAAAGCCAGAGTCTAATGGAATGCTGAGATTTGCAGGAAATCAATGTCTCACCAGTGCCAAGATGCCATTCATTTCTATAGTCAGCTCCACTATATGTGCCTTTCTTTGTCAAGGTCTCATACAAACATAACCCTGTTCCCGTTCTTTTGGAATACCTTTGGGATAGCAGCAATTTTGGAGAAAGGCAATTAAAACATAACATCCCAACCTCTATCTCTACCTGACTTCCTAGTTTAGCAATTACTCAAAAATATGTATGTTGAAAACACCTAGATATGTTGGCAGCAGCAAATTAATTTTTGTGATATTAATTTCTATATTGTCTTCTTAATATGATGAGAAATATAAAAGAACTAATCATAGGCTGTAGGTGCAGCGTATTCATGGTAGTAATGTAAAACAGCAAAGATAAATGTAACAGTCTTAAAATTAGATCATGAAATATAATAATAGGTTTTCAGTATGTGATCATAAAATAGGAACAATACTATCATGTAAATGAAATTACTATATTTGAATAGTTACATGAGCTTGTGAGTGTATAATATAAGTAAAGAATATTTTAAACATCCCTATATCTTAGGAAGGATGGAGCTGGCTATAATCAGCTTTCTTTGGGAGCCGCTTACAGTATTTTTTTTTAATAACATGAAAAGTAGTAGTCCTGAATAAAGAAAATCAGCAATGATAAGAGTTCTGTTGCAACTAAAGGTGATCAAAACTCCTGGAACTGTATCTTCAAAAAATGTAAGCCTTTGAAAAATAAACAGGTAATCAACTTCCTGGACTGATGAATGAAAAGCCAAAAATAGATTTTTTTCTTTAAGTGACAGAATTCCCAGAAATGTTTATTGTCTGCTCACCATTCACCAGGGCATTTGTTTTTAAATATTTAAGGATTTTCTTCCTTTTTTGCAAAATTAAAATTCTCTCATTGAATTATTCAGGCTTGCACAAACAGCATTCGTAGGAGGAGAGGAAAAGATGGATGATGCCTAACCAGCTCTAATTTGCTATACCTATTTACAGCTGTGTTTTCCTAATGATTATAGATACAGAAAATAACATCATAATGGAACATAATTTATTACAAGATTATCTACCCATGGAATTCTTTTGGAGGATCAGGGCTTCTGTGAGTGAGTGTATACGAATTTAAGAGAAAGCAAGCTGTGAAGAGTAGTTCTTAATGTACTTTTCTTTCTCACCCTTATTTAAGAAATGCCAGAAAAATAAAATCTGTGGAATGTTGAAAACAACACTGCAGTTGTTGTAAAGGCCATCCTACTTCATACTCACAAAACCCAAATCCAAACTGACATAAAAGCAAAACGTTATTCTCTTTTGTTTTTTTCCCTGCTAAAATGCATTAATTTTTGTACAAATTTTGCAAAAGATTCAAACTTTGACTATTACCCTTATTCTTGGTTAGGACAACTGTTGGTTACGATAAGAATAGTTAATACATTCCTAATTAATCACCTTCCTAACACATAGGAGTTTTCTTTTAGGAGGCCATAAATGCTAAGATTTTAAGAAATTATCACTAAAAAATACCAAGACAGGCTTTCTTTCAGGAAGAGATCTCTATGATTAGAAGCAACAGAAACAATGAATTATTAAAGACAGTATCTGAAAATGAAAGCGGTGTTGAGTGCACAGCCGGGGACACAAAAGGTCTGCAATCTCATCACCTGAAAGCCACATCTCAGCGTTTTGTCAGTGTGCGGCTACTTACCCGAGGATGAGTAGACGTTCTGCACAGCACACCTATGAGTTGTGCTCGTTGGGAGACACACGTGCAGGCTACTCAGGTTTGTTTGCTGGTGATTAGGAACTCCGCCGACCTAAGACGTTACCTAAAGTAGTCTAACTTTTTAGTCTTGGAAAAATGTGGTCTGTCAAGGTACTAGCAGATGGATAACAAACATTATTAGTTGCTTTGGAAAAATGGTATTCCAGGCTTAAAAACACTATAAAAAGTAGCATACAGCCTTGTTTTCTGGGCTCTTTCCAATTGAAAAGTACTCACAGCAAAATGTTTACAATAGCGTAAGTGAAGAGCAGAATATCACACCTAACAAATTGTAACTACCAGCAAAAAGACAACATTGCTCTTTTCTAAAAGTTTCTCTCTCCCAAAACGAGCACGTGTTTTCGTTCTCCTCCATGCAGCAAAGGATAATATTTCCTGTAAGAGGACACGTAAGGAATGTCACTGTGGGGTTTTTTCACGAAAATAATACAAACATACATTTATCTTAACCAAACACCTCTCCTGTGAAAACTGGTGAGGAAATGAGAGATCCCACAGTCCTTTAGCTGCCTAACAAAGCAGCGTGCAAAGGCACGCCTTTAATACCATAAAGACAGCTAGCTACAGAGTTAGCTTGGGAGCAGATGCTGCAGCTGCAAGATAATTTTCCACAGCTTGGCATGAGGGTGTTAAATTGTTATTGAAAGGCTGAAAAGGGTTGGTAAAGTACTGTAGGATGAGAGAACCATATGAAATACAAGTATTTAATTAGTATTTAGCACGACAGGAATAGCATGTTAAATGCCGTCTAGCCTACCCATAGCATACCGAGCTAGTATTTAAAATGATTTAATTGTCACCTGTCTGCAGTGCAGCAAGCGCCTCCCTTTTTTCTTTTGTTCATAAATACCTACAGCCTTTTACAATGTCAACATATTGCTACAACTAGGGTGGCTGCTTGACTTATTTTGAAGACATTCAGCAGTAACCAGACTTACAGTATTTTTGATATATAAACACCTGTTAACCCTCAAAAGGCAAAAAAAAAAATAATCCCAGTTTCTTATGAAACAGGAACTGGTTCATCGAATGCCAGTGACAAATGTTCCTCTGTGAATCCGCACCTGATGGTTTGTGCCAGTGTGGCCTGATCTAACATCTCAGTTTTTCCTCTGCCCTTGGCTTTTCCTGACGTGGTCAGGAGCTATGAATAGTAAACCGCTGAAGATATAGTTTGCTCCGTGCTGAGGTAAGGAGCCCTTTGCAGAACGTCTTTGCATTGAATCATTTACCTTGCAGCAAAATAACCTAACACAACAGGACACAGCTTAGACAGTAGCTTTTAACCAAAGCAAGAATCAGGCCTGGGTATTTTCAAATGCCTAAAGCAAAGTTCATCAGATCAGATACATGAACTTGGGGTCTAATGTATCATGAACCATACCTGGTTTTTTGCTACTTCTTTCCTTTTAAAAAAATCTTGTTTTGTACGCAAATGGTTAGTTTCACTAGTGAGACAAGGTTCTTATTTGTAAAAGAAATCTTTTAGGCATTACTTCTCAGCCTGGTTCCTTATGATGTTTTGCTTGAAATGTACGTTAGCAGTTCCCCTTGGCTAGCTCGGTGTGCACCAGTCAGAAGAGAAAGGAGATTTTGCCCAACCCGTCTCTCTCACAACTGAATACAAAGCTTATGAAAATCAAGGGTTGCCTTTTCTGCTCGTTTCAATGGGCTGTGACTCTCCCTCTCGGTGTGTGTGTTTAATGAATGCCATTAGCGTTTATACGTACCAAGAGAAGGCTATGCCTTGCAAGCTTTCTGCGGTTCCAGTATATTAAGTGACAGAATAAGCAATATCCTTCTTAATAGTGTTTTCCCTAAATTCATTCTTCTGACCTAATACATATTTTTCTGTTCAATGGATGTTTTATGGAAGAATATACTTAGGTGGAGAATAAAATACCTAGTGAATAGAAAGTCAAAATTGCCTTAAGAACCATGAGCTCTAATTCCTGGTGGTGGGCTTGTCTGCTGAACAGCTTAACAAACATCTTCATCTCACCGGGCACCCGTTCCCCAGTCTGTAAAATGGAGACATTTTATAAGTTTCTCCTCTGCAGAGTGTTCAGAGATAACGCTATAGCTTTGTTTACATGAACCAGACCTTGTTGTCTATTTAATGATGTATATCATCAGTCTGGTTAAATTGTAACCATGTTTACATTAATCATATTAATTACTCCTAAATCTTCCCACCTTTTTTGTCTTTTCTCTCTCAGTACCTTGTATTTTCAATCACAGGGATTTTGTTGAGGGGATGGGGGTTGATTTCCCAATAGCAACTGTTCACGTATAAGTTGAAAACTTTGCGTTATCTTTGACTAATACCCTTCAGAGAGCCTCTTGTGTGTCTATATCGCATTGTCTGTCCTTCTTTCTTAATTAAGGAGCCCCTTGGAAAAGACAGACAAGTCTTCTGCTTGTGCTCTGCAGAACTGAACAAAGTTGGAGAGTTCAAAAAATGTGAAATGGCCATCTCAAGGAGGCGCTGCTTAGGAACTTTTTCTTAACAGATTTGTATCTCAGTTATATTCGCTGTATCAAGTGATCTGAAAAGACTGTATGGCACATGTATGGCACCTAACTTCCTGAAACTTATGGCATTTCTTTATTTTGTCATGAACTCCAGTTAAAACAAACAACAAGAAGCCACGAGCTACAACTGAGTGTTTGCTCCGATCCATACCTGGAAAAATACCTCTGGCTTGGAGTAAGCAAGAGCTACAAACGGTTTCACCTTGTTGTCCTGATGATTAATGCTTTCTTTCTCTGCATGCAGCCCCTGAGATGGTTGGTGTCAGCAGAATAAGCCTTGTTACTTGACCCAATAAATCATTGTTATCTTTACAGAAGAACAGCGGTTTGTACCAGTCCCCTCTCTGGCCAGTTCAGCACAGTGGGCAATTTTCCACACACCACGCTGTGTTGGACCAGTCCGGTGTGATAACTGGAAGCAATAACCGCAGTGTCACCAGACCCTGTGGATCACGTTTTCTTCTTCTAGGCTCAGCAGCTCAAGTCTCTTATCACCAGAGAATCCGTAAAAGCAAGACACCAGGGGTCACTGCCCAGAACTAAAAGTGAGCTACCAGTGTTGTAACTGAGTAAATAACACTCAACAAACCGATGAGCTGAATTTTAATTTTTTTGCTCACTTTTCTGCTTTTCTGTTTTCAGAGCTTAGACATTTGCATATTATTTCAATGAATAACTTCACAGTTCATAAATCAAAAAGACGCTCCCAAACTAGAGCTCATGACAAATGATAACTGCATTTTAAGTGAAGTGTTCAATGCCATTTGATGAAAACTTTTTAACCATTTTTCATTTTCCTACACAAGTGACAAAAATAATTTTCCCTGTCTGGGTTTCAATTTTTTCTGTCTTTTCTCCCCCCCCCCCATTTTTGGAGGAAGAACGGAAAAAAATGTAAAATGTTACTTTTGTTGGTTATTCTTGGCAATAGTACACAATCAATTATTCATTTTTTGTACATGACTTCAAAAAAAAAATTATAGAAGAAACTATGAAGCCCAAACTAGCTGAAGGTCTGAGACTATGAGCAAAGGCCTTAAAAAAAAAAAAAAAAAAGAAGGGAGAAAACTCAAACTGAAATAGATGAAAAAAGGGACTTTATACCTAAGTATCCTCCTTCGCCTACTGCGTCCTGCAAGCCAGGTCCTTTCCTCCAGTTCTGCTCGCTCTCCCCCAGGTTTCTGTGGCTTGTTAGGCTGCAGCAAACTCCGTGTCACCACCCCCAAGTATCCTTGTGGAAAGCATCTCCCATCTGACATTCCCTCTGTGACCTGCTCTCCTCACTCCTCTCCTGGTGACTGCTCTTCCTGAGGGCACAGCTGCGCACGACTGATTGCTCTCAAAGGCGAGGTCATCCCCCTTCCCGCTCTAGTAAGTCAGGCCACGTGGATCAAGTGGATTCTTGAATACCATAGAAGGACAAAACAATGCTTTGGGAAAACAAAACAAAAGATAAAGTCTAGGTTGCCTCACATATGGGAAATGGACAAAAGAAGATGATAAGAGGGAGGCAGAAACACGAATGTGAGAGGCTATGTTCATCTTTTCATGTAGTTTATTTCATTTGTCTTTTTTTCTTTTTTACATGGTATTTTAGTTAAAAGATTTTCTAAGTGATGTAGGTGTGTTGCATTCTGTTATGACGCATGACAGTTTTATAATTGCTTTCTTTTCCTTGTAGATACACTTCTCTTCCATATTTCATTTGTTTCAGCAGTTATTCAAAATAAAGTGGAAATTCTTGAGACATATATTATAAGCAGAATGATGTGTTTAATTTCAATGAAAAGCCACTTTTGTGTTGTAAAGAGCAAAAATGTATCTGTCTCATGCCTTTGAAATTCCCTGACAAGTTCAGGGAGGTTTTTTCAAGCTTTTCAACTCATTTATAGCCTGACCTAAAACCATCGGAGTTGATGGGAATCTTTGCGTTGACGTTAATGTGCTCTGAGTCAGGGTCTTGGGCCCTGAGACTCCATCTCTGCTGTACTAACATTGTGCAGTGCTTAATTAAATGGAGACACTCCAATATGCAGCAAGCCACCTGCAAGATCCCAGGACAGCAATAAGGGTCTTAATATCAAAAAGGAATAATGGTTTAGGCACCAGCTCTCTCAAATTAACTCTTTAACAATTATCCCAGATACGGGAGGTATTTCGTCCCTCAAAGTGCTAGGTTTTGTTTCAGTCTAGTGCTCACACACGCTATATACGTGTAAATCTCAAGGCTTTTTATTTTTATCAAACAGTTGGGTGTATTGAAAAGGGTTTAGGGAAGCAGAGGAAATGCTTCACTCAGTCTCCGTTATCTGATATGTGTTTACTGATTTTTCTTTCCTGTATGAAGTCCTCAAGTCTAATATGAAAGAAAATAGTCTCACCAAAATGAGTGAAAATAATTGCAGTGAGAAAATTTAAATATGTCCTATACATTTTTGTATGATAAGGGTCTCACAGGCCTTGCCTTCCCTAAATATCAGTCAGGCATTCACCAAAATGATGTTCTAGAAACTTGTAACCAGTAAAGAATGCATGAACCACTCAATCCCTAGGAAAACGTAAATCTGGATCTCTGGTTTTGAACTGGCCCCTATTCACTCAGGCAGCAAAAGGATTCATTAACAGAAACCTAAGCTGCCACAGAATCTTCCAGGGTGGTGCTCTGGCATGTGCCGGGAACCAGAGCACCCTGCCGTTCAGTGGGAATCCAGTGCACAGCAGCAAGATCACCTCTCTTAGGAGTACGCCTCCCTGCAAACCCATCAGTGGGACCATCTCACAAACAAAGTTAGATCTCCAGGGTACAGTAATATCTGCCGAGTCTGTGAGATCTTCTTGAAAAACTTCTATACTTTGTCATCAACCCTACATATCAGAAACACCATATATCCCCTTTCTGCTAGTTTCTCTTCCCTACCTACACACCTGTTATTTTTTTGTAATAACAAATCCCATTGTTTCTACTGGAAAATGTGCTCAGGTAGCATAAATCATGGTCACTGCTTATACAAGGTTGCTTTCCTATTTGCATATTAATAATGATGCTGAGAAATAAGGAGCCATTAAAGCCAACTCTAAATGAAAACACTTCAAATTTATAAGCAACACATTTTTCATTTCGCTAACAGTATGGAGTACTTCTTAGCAAGCAGTGTTGGTAAATAAGAAATTTGCATTAACAGCCTTGCTGATAACTTACTCTGATTCCCACCCCACCCACCCACCCCAGGAACGCTGAATCGATATAGTGAGTTAATTACCTCTTGACTGCAGACAGTAGGTTTGAAAAGGAAAACTTTGGACTAGTCAACATTTTCCTGATTTTGTTTTCCAGCAAATGTTTTCCAGTAATTGTCAGTGACAGAGCTTAAGAAGCAAGCATACTTCACTGCTAAGCTTTCCATACTAAAAAAATAAGTATCTGGTCCTTTTGATTTAAGTTCAGTTTGTCAAGGAGAAACGTAAGCTGGAAGGCACAAAATGTTATGCAATAAGTAAAAAAAAAAGAGACCATTTATAACAGTGAAAGGTAAGTGGATTGAGTAGTACTTAAAGTACTATTATGCTCTGAGAAGTGAGTTTGGGAAAAGTCATGATCTGAATGAAGAGTTCTGCTCTTCAGACTCATTCAGAGTCCTGTCCTTATTTAGACCAAAGCTATGTATAATTTTTGCATCTCTTTAAATATATCTTTTTTTCCTATCATATAATTCAATAAATATACTCAGTGTTTTAATATGAGCGCATTTACACTGATAAGAATTGATGAGTGTACATAAGCAGTGTCACTTGAAGCCCTAATATTTTCCTGCTATTATGTGTACCTTTGCATACATAAATATTTGCAGATATATATGAGACATATAGTTTATAAATTTTGATAACTGAAGTGACACAAAAGCCCTGATTAAATCTAATGGAAATAATATGGCTATGAGAGGGGGGTATAGCTTTTACCACAGTATCGTCAGAAATACGGAGTCTCATACCCATTCTTCTCAGTTACAGCCAAGTCTTTATGCATAGCTGAAGACAACCGAGATGAGAGCGAAGGCACTACAAGCAGGGTTGTCAAGAACCTGCAGATTTCATACAGTGTGAGTCAGCAGAGAAATACCCAGCTCACACTTGTCCTCAAGCAGAGGAGATATGCCGTACGCATGTCAAAACTGAGTACATGGTACTTCCACTGAACTGGGTAGAGTTACACTTCTGTGGCTTGGCATATCCACAAGTATTTGTTAGAACTGTAATCTGAGATTCAGCAAAGTAAATTCACAGTATGGGTGACCGGAGAGGTGCGTATGTGTGTGCATATGGGTAGGGGAGAGGCAGATGTCATTCTGAGCGCGCTCACTTTGGAAGGTATTTAAAAATAATGAACTGCAGACATTCCAACGTATCTGATCCTCATAAAGTGCTCGAACTCCGGTGCTCAACACAGTCAACTGTTTTGTTATTACACACTTTGTAGTTATCTAAAAAAAAATCCAACTCAAAGTATTTTGTAGACTGTATAGCTCTCTTAGTGAGCAAGGACTGCCTTAGGATGTTTTCAGTATTCGCTTTTACCTGTCCACGTAAGACTTGCTCCACATGTTCAGCTTATGCAGGTCAGCAATGCCTTCTGCCGGGCTTGGTTAATGCGCGTGAGCTATTTGACTTATTTATCTAAAAATATACTAGTTGTCCCTTGTGGCATGAAAGAAAAAGATAAAATGCGTCATCCCAAGTCCCTAGTGCATTTGCGATGCCATAGGGTGTCTGGGACATCCGCGTGGCAGATGTGACACGGGACCTGCAGGAGACCTGCACTCTTCTGGTGTGGCAGCTGGTGGCCTGGCAGGGTGCTTTGAGGGCATTTCAAGGGCTCCGAAGACTTACGAGTGGGCAATTGGATTGAACCTTTGGTATCTGGATAATTTTAATGTTAGACTGAATGAGAAGGACCAATCTCCTGTTCTCTTGACATCATCTTTAAAACAAGCTCTCCATGCTAAGCCTCAGACTGCTTTGGACAGAGTGAATTGGCATTGCTGAATCTGCCCAAGCAGATGTACCTCAATATGTCTTGAATTTAAATATCAGCTTCTACTAGATCATTTTAAAAATAAAGCTGATATCCCTGAATGCAAATAAAGCTAGAGAGTAAAATTGTCATAGTGTTGAGCATACTAAACACAATTATAAAGCTCCCACTAACATGAACAGAGTAAGTATAATTATCAGAATTTTTTTATATTGCTCAGCCCCTCTATGTCCAGGCCTCTCAATCTCATTTTTAACCAACAGCCCAGCACCCAGTACGTTGGCTCAAGCTTAATTTGCATGTAACTGATTCATCTGAGGAGTAGCTAAGGCAACCAACTAATTGCACATGCCAGGAGGCTGAATCAAACTTCACTTCCCAGAGATTCTCAAGTGATTTCAGAATCTTGAACTATCAGATAACTACGAAAGTGTTTTGTAAATAGTAGATATCTTTCCTCATAGCCACTCAGTGCATTCATAAGTTGGCATTGTTATTTTTAACAACAATGACATCAAAATTGAGGATTGTTTCACAGAAATTTCTAGCTAAAATGTTCCAAAGACTCTTTAAAGTCAGGAATGCAGTGTCTAAACTTGATTTCTCAAAATTCAAATACATGAAGAGACATTCAGATGAGAATATTGAACCCTACTGTACAAAAGCTGTTTTATTCTTTTGAGAAGGCATTTTAAATCCGGCATGTATATTGTGTGAAATATTCTCCAGCTTATCTGTAAGATGTCTGCAGGAGTCACGTCCTGTCCAAAGCCTGGGAAGAGCAATTAGTGCAAGAAAATTATTCCTAACAGGGTTCTAGCTGCCCTGAGGTCTTGTGTTCTGTTTGCCCCATTCTTTTTGCTTCAAGAAATATAAAGAAATCTTTCGAGCAGAAAAGCATCAGTCAGTTGAAGTATTAAAACTTCTTACTACATCACCTTCATAATGACTTTGTTACACCACCGTTGCTGCAGTACGAAATTGGGCGTGGGAGAGCAGCAATGAGCATCTGGCTTAGCCGAAGCTGCCTTTCCCACCCTCCAGAGCCACGCTGCAACGAGATGGAAGAGGGAAGCAGGCTACCCGTGCTGACAGCTCGGGCACCTGGAGGTGCCAAGCAAGGCGCTCGGCTCTCTACGGAGTGGGGATGCTCTAGGCACCGATTCCTGGGGCACCTGGCACTCTGTTCAGAGATATCCTTGACACAGCAGCCTTGCGAACGGCAAATGCTCCCAGCCATGCTCCTACCTCCCTCCCATCTGTTCCCATGGCTGCCAAAGCTTGGATGCAACACAGCACAAAGCACTTTTACTGCCTTTTGCTGCACCATTAACGCAGCAGGGTGCACCTAGAGGGTGTGAGTCATCACACAGGGCATTTTGGCAGCAGCTCTTGAAGTCACAATCCTGCAGGCAATGTACTTCTAAACCAAATACAGGTGATGCTACCTCTGAGATCTGGAGAGTCTCCTTTTTCATTCACAGTGGTTGTGGTAAAGTTGTCTGCGCATGCCATTATGGCCATCCTTGGAAGGCTCCTTCATGGGGACAACGTGGGGAGCTTTCCCCAATCCTGTAGACAGAGGGAAGTTAAGGTTACCTGAAGTCAATTTCCAGAGTGCTTCAGGGTGTGCAGTTTTGAACTTGCAAGCCATGGCAGTCCATGGCCATCCTGTTCTTCCTTCTCCTCATTCTCGTTCCACCGTAACTCTTCTTCCTCAGATTGGTTACTTGCATCTCTCTGACATGCCCACATTTCATCCTTACACATTGCAGTCCCATCTTAGAATAAGTTTATAGCAGCAAACAGTGAAGTCCTAGCAAATAAATCACTAATTGCCTACCCAGCCCTCCCCCTCCACTTCTTCCCTCTTTCTAAATAAAAGGGTAGCAGTTGAATTTCCATCCTTTACCAAATGAAGGGCCACCTTGCGGCAAGTGGCATCTTCCTTCACAGCAATTCCATTAACCATAAGTAGGCTAAACCCTTCCATTTGTCTCTCAGCATAACAAAGTATGGTCACACAAACTCTTGTACTGGTGACTTATGCAATTTATAAATAGGTACCACACTCACCACCTTGCTGCTTCTGTAGAGAATTCCTGCTACTGTTCTTCCAGTTTATATGTAGATTTAACTGTTTGGTAGCCCAGATAAGTGAAACAATCCATCTTAAAAAATGAAAAGTTGTCACAATTATGGGTTTATTTGGCTCTTTTCAAGATAAGCACCACATAATCCCTTCTCTGTTCTTACACCCATCCACATAGGTCTATTATATCTGCCTGGCAAATCTCTGACACACTCAGGTTGCATGATCTTCTCCGTGGACTTCTCTGCTCAGCTCTGTAGCACCCTCGGCTTGTCCCATGATCCTGCGTAGCTACAGTATAAGATGCAGACCATTCTGCCTCAGAGGTCCATGCAACATAAGGCAATGGTAGCCACCAAGTTGAATTCCTCGGTGTTGGAGAAAGAAGTGCTGCATAGTCAGTTGACATCTTTTCGGAAGAAGCACCCTAGAGAATTTGATTTTTCTCAGTCTTGAATTTTTTTCTACTTACTGAGTCCAGGTGAAAACTCTGCCTAGGTGGCTGGATGTTTCATACCCAAAGACATCCAACATGACCAAATTTATCAGTTCAATACTGATCTGTATAAACCTATACTGTTTCAAATTAGAATGGGAAATTAAAACGCTGTCATTATACTGATGTAATTACAGTGGTTTAGTATGGCTGGGATAGACTGTGGTACAAGTGAGGGAATGCATCTCCTGGTCCAGCCTGACCTCTTCCTCTCCTGAACCAGAGCTTCCTAGATCCTTGCCTGTTCAGAAATGCATACTCAGAAGACATACACCTTTGTAATCCCCTACATGGGCATCTTCATACTGCTGGAAGATTCCTTTCCCCTTCCTCTTCCTTTTCCATTTTTTCCTTTTACTTTTCTTTTTTATTTTCTTTTTTCTTTCTGTTTCCCTTCCTCTTCTGCTTTTTTCTTTCAATTTTTGTCAGCTTCACACTATATTCATGCTTGTGACTGTGTGAATAGACTGTGTTCGATCTATTATGTGTATGTACTACATCATTATATATAACAAGAGCAGTATAATTATAATGGTACCACAGAAACATTGGCTGTGTAGACAAGGCCATAATAGCAGCCCAAGTGATGTGAGTTAACCCACTCACTCTCCTCCACCACCATGTCTGGGCCTCTTCTTGAGAGAAGAAGTTGTGTCTTGTCAGTCATGTTCACCCTTTCTCAAAGACAAACAACAAGCATCTCCTATTAGCTAAATCAGACATTTAACTTAATTCATGAATTTATCAGCACAAACAAGAATAATTTCTGCCCTGTTCAAACAGTAATGAAACTTTGTTCATCTCAATTGTGGGATGTGAGCTGTGATCGGGTTTTATTCCACTTAAACCCTGTGTGTTTTCTGAAAACTTATCTCAGCTATGTTGGCCTCCAGAAGTTTGCGCAGGTGTTGCACCATATACTTTCATATAGTTCTAGCCTCACTCTTAATTGGGTCTACATATCTATTGCTGTCGTTGAAGGGTTTAACAGTTCAGCAATAGCAGCAGTCCCAGCCCCTCTGACTTTCTTTGGGAGTTAACAGCTCTTGTTAACGGCTGGCAGACTATTGCTGCAGTACTCTATTATCTTATCTAACAGAGGATTTTATGGCTATATTTAGTTTAATTGAAGAATGTCCTAGAAAAGGACTAATGACAAGTTTCTTTATTAATATACCAGTTCACATACAGACAAAATTTTAAAAAGAAGGAGGGAGGAAAAAAGTTAATTGCAACCAGAAATTACTTCTGGCAGTGAAAATCTTTTAGCATTTTGTTGATATGTAGCTCGTATCTAGTCAGTGGCTGATATGATCCACGAGTAGATCTTTTTCTCCTAGTCATTTTGAAACTAATGGTCACAAACACGCTCACTTCCGTTGGATTTCAGTAATCCCAGCAAAATGATATTAATTCCCCATGCAGGCAACTTGTTTACAGTATATTACAAAATCTGACTTCTGGATAAAAAGGTTTTACTTTGCCCTGTACCTGTGAGAAGTGTTCTCTTCAGAGGGAAAAAATAGCAGAAATTGGGCACATGTTTTTTACTGTGAGGAGGTAATTTTGCATTTTTATTACCAGATTTCAAAATGGGTTGTTTCACAGTATCATAGGATAATTCAAGTTGGAAAGGACTTCAGGAGGTCTCTGGCCAGCTGCCTGCTCAGGATCAGCTCTGAGGTCTTGGGGCATGTCTTCACAGCATCAAGTGTCAGGCAGAGACAAATCTAACCTGTGGTCTGGAAGCTGAATTAATGTGGTACCTTGCCGAGGTTCATTGGCCTGGCTGAAAAGGAGTATTATGATAATATGACTCTATTGCTTCTGACTGGGAGCTAGCTTGGGCACCTCAGCCCGGTGCAGCCATGCTCTGTCTTGTTTTCTAATGCCGGTACCTGTGAAGAGAAGCTCCCAGGACGTGCTGGTGCAGACGCTTCTCAGCACACCTGAGTCTCCAGCATCATCTCACAGTAACAAATAGCGTACTTAACACTATGGGTAAAAATGTGTTACTGGACCTATGAAGCAATGTGCATTTCGCTGGGAAAGGCCGATCTTCATGGGTTTGGACAATTTTTATAGCTTCTATGGATGGACACCTGCAACCATCTTAGGCCTTCTTGATACTCTGGAATTGTTACTTTCTTCTTTTTATTTGTTTTCCCTGAGATGAGGCTAATTGTCCTGCATTTTGTAGGCTGTCTGAACAACACACACTGCTTGCCTCTGTAATAGCCAGGTTTTAGTTCATGAATCCTACATATCTTAGGAAAGCTGTGTTATCTGCAGCAGAGTTTATGCTGCAGGACCAGTTACAACATCCTCCTGTTGTCAACTCATTTACGTACCTCATGAATACAGTTTCCGACCCAGCAGGTGCTGTGCTATTCTCGTTTCATATATGGAGGCAGTTTTTTCCCCTGCTGATCTTACTTAGCGGGGAATGGATGAAAGCACAATGAAAACTGTTTGGACACTTGGTGATTTAAGAGCCTGCTGGCTTGAGGCTCATGCTGTGAAAATGCCACATATCCTAATCCTTGAATCTCCGGCATCCACAGCATCGCAACACAGAAAAGGAAGCACCACTGCTTGAAGCCTGGCTCGGGTGAGCGGTGAATTGCCATTAGCAGTCTCATTGCTGGTGGAGCTGCGATGCTTCCCCGTCCCGGCAGCCTTACCCAGCTTAACACTTCGGTCCTTCTTAATGACATTTCACAGGTACTAACTACCTTTTTTTTCAGATTGTCTAAACAATTAACATACCCAGTCTAGCACACAGAAGCCTGCTAGCTTGCATTTGTATTTGGCTGTGTTTAGCTTTAAAGGCTGTTACTTCCACCTCTGAATTGAGGAAGAGCTTTTGTGGCCAAAAGCTTGTCTAGTTTTTTTTTACCTCTGCTAGCGCTAGTGTTTTCATAGAGCGGAGTCCATGTAACACCACCCAAAAGAAGCTTTTCTTTGGCTCTGTGGTATTGTGTATTGCTTTGCCCCCACACTCTAAGGAAAAAAACCTAAATTGCTCTTCAAGTAGTGTTAGAGCTACTTTTACAACCAAGAATCTAGAAAACAGGTCTTTTAAGAATAGTTGTCATTATTTACTGAAACAACTGTTCTGTCTTTACTGAAAAGGGCTATCTGAAGCCAAAAATTTGATTCCATTTTCAGTGTACCACTGCTGGGTCATGTTTTCACCTCCCCATTGAGGGCAGACATCTCTACTAAGTCACACAGTAAAGGTATCTGCTTACAAGTACACAAGTACAGCGTTCACCAAAAGCTAACCATAAGCCTGAGCTTGTTCTGACACCGCCATACTAAGTCTTCTCTTCGAAACCTTGAAGTACCTTAGACGCAAGGGTGGCCGGTGTCCCCTAAGCCTAGCCCCTGGTGCGCCATCTTGTGGGGCAGGCAGCCATTTGCCAAGGGGCAGCTGGTCACATACCCACTTCCCATTTAAAGGGGTCCCGGGCAGCCGGGTCGGTCAGAATGACCCGTGGCGCAGAACAGGGACACGCGTGGAGCCCTGCCCACGTCCCCAGTGGGGACTTGGATTGGAGCCGTGGTTGGGGGTGTCATCCCTCTGGGGTGACTCTGCTGCCGCTGGGGCCTGAGCGAGGCCTGTGTGTGTGTACTTGAATCTCCGGTCGTGGCCAATGCGATGCAGTGAGCCCATCCGCAGGGGGTCCATGCTAAAAGACAGGTCTGATTGTAACAGCAGCGATGTTGTGTCACAGTTCTAGCGAGCATCCGTGACGAATCAGCCTGTTCCTGCGGTGCTGGGGGATGGCAAGGCAACGGAAAAGCAGATTTTGCTGTGCTTCACTGGTATTCAGTCAAAGTCCCTATTTGTCTTCTCCAGTATCACTGAAGATACTGTTTTGGATAATTCCCTTGTGCAGCTTTAGTAGAATTATTGGATATGGTCATGAGAGCTTTGATTGTCAGGGTACTGTGTTCAGTTTTGGGCCCCTCACTGCAAGAAAGACATTGAGGTGCTGGAGCGGGTCCAGAGAAGGGCAACGAAGCTGGTGAGGGGTCTGGAGCACAAGTCTTATGAGGAGTGGCTGAGGGATCTGGGGTTGTTTAGCCTGGAGAAAAGGAGGCTGAGGGGAGACCTTATCGCTCTCTACAGCTACTTGAAAGGAGGTTGTAGGGAGGTGGGGGTTGGTCTCTTCTCCCAGGTAACAAGCAATAGGACAAAATGGCCTTGAGTTGCCCCAGGGGAGGTTTAGACTGGATGTTAGGAAAAATTTCTTCACTGAAAGGGTTACCAAGCATTGGAGCAGGCTGCCCAGGGAAGCGATTGAGTCGCCATCTCTGTAAGGTGTTTAAAAGACGCGTAGTGATGAGGGAGATGGTTTAGTGGTAATTTGGCAGTGCTAGGTTAATGGCTGGACTTGATGATCTTAAAGGTCTCTTCCAATCAAAATGATGCTATGATTCTATGGTATTCCCAGCTTTGCACTGGCTTTTAATGTACTTCAAAAGTTAATACTGCTTGGAAAAAAGCCTAGAACTTGTGTGAAAATAGTAATATGCTTTGTGAATCTTATGCTTTTCACTGCTTCTCAGTAAAACGTGTTGCTTAGTATCAAACAAAACTTCTAATATTCAGCTTACACAAAGGTATACTTTATATATCATCTACTTACTGAAGGTTTCCTGGACCCCAGAAGAAGAGGAAAGAGCTGGGGTTGAGTGGCATCTCTGTAGAAGATATTTGGAGCAGCTGCCTTTAAAACCCTTGATGTGGTAATAACCCTGATAGTGAGAATGCTTATCCGGCTCCATAAATATGAATGTGAGCCCTACATTCAGGCATAAATAACTGTCTGTCCCTGGAGTTTTCTTCTGTGCATTGTCAGCGAGACAATTAAATTATCCATGTATTTGTTTTGTGATACTAAAGCAAAATAAAACAAGGGATGGTGACGATCAGAATGTGGACATTAATGATCTAAATTTACTCTTCCTGAAGGGCAATGGACTTTAGCTGAAGATTCACCAAGAATCACATTATTCCAACTCAGGCTCAGGAAATTTCCTCTGTCGTTGTGGTGATCAAGTCCTAGCTGTGCATCACAGGAGATGGCTGTGAAGTTGTTATCTCCCAGAAAGTACCCACAGGATAAGACTTCTGGCAATTAAAGCCCAATTCCCTGTTTCACCACGCTGGCGCTCACAAAGCAGGGAGCGTTGTGTGTGAGTGGGTGGTAGGAAATGTGAAGGATGAGCTGTCAGGGAGTTTAGTATAAGTGAGCTGCCTTCATGTCCCTGAATTTTGCCTGTCCACACGGCGGCTTTACAGAAGCTGCAGCATTATGCCAACCTTTGGCAATCAGGAGTGACCCTTAAGGGAACAGGAGCAAGCTGAGCATCATCAGAGCAAGTATAGCAGTCTATACTTTCTATTTCAAACCCACCCCAGCAGTGGAAGACTGTACTATCATGTATATGGGTCTCCTGGGGAATTATACGGGTCTTCTGGGGAATCTGTGCTGGTGCAGCCATTCTCTGCCCCCCCTAAGGAATAGGTGGGGAACATAGTCTGCCTGTAATTGTCCACATAAAATCCTGTCCTCAGGAGAGGATGTAAGTATGCACGCAAATGATAAGTCTTCTTAACAGACAGCAGGCTTTTCACGTAGCTATCAGCGACACAATCTACTCTGCGTACATTTCAAATAACAAATGCAAACTAAACGATGCTAAGCAAAGGCAAAGGTGGATAATTTTAAAGTCATATGAATTGCTCTATAAATGTCTGTTATCCTCAGCGAGGCTTTTATGTCAATACAAAATGCCATACAGTGTAGCAGTGTTTGTTTGTTTCATTCTGCAAAGGCCAATTCTCAAGGCAAGACAAATGACAGATGAGCAGATCCTTGTAGCCAAATATTTGCCAAAAGGAAAATCAATCTTTTTTTCTTTCCTTCTCTTTTTTTCCTTGTCTGCAATAGTTCACTAAGCAGGAGCCTAAAGTAATGTCCCTTATTTCCTGCGCCCCTGTTCAGACAGTGCAATACCTGCTGCAACAGGTCAGGCCCCTGGCTGTTCTAGGAAGTCTTGTTGATTTATGTGGCCAATAACATGGTCGATAACAATGACTCCCCAAACACTCCTTTTGTACCACTATCAAAAGGTGAGCCATGGAAATCATCTCGTCCCCAACCTCCCATCAGAGGGTGAGTTTCTTCCTTGGAAGGAGCACTTCTTATCCCTTCAGTGTCTCCATCTGCTCTCTCACGTAAAGCAGGATCCAACTGCAGATGCCTCCATGCCAAGCGGAAGGCTGGAGACTGCATTTAGCTGGCTGTGTTGCAAAGGGGAAGATGATTCAAGAAGTCTTCCCTCCCCCCCCAACCCGTTTTAGTGCTGCCCAATTCCCTAACCCCTTTACAGAAAGCAAAACATGATTTGGTTGAGGCTGAGCTCTTGCTGCATGTGCAGCGGAAGGCTGGAAGGTGGCTGGCTCTGGGGAAGACGCAGGGGACTGACAGCTACCATGCTCGGCAGTGTCGCCAGGGTCAGTGGAGTCCCAGCCGGAGCAGTGGCCAACACAAGATGAGCCGGGAGACTAAGGGCTTCTCAAAAGCAAACTCAGCAGATTTGACAAGCTCAAAGGGAAATGCGTGAGCATTTGCAGGTTTACCACCTGTATAGCACCTGACAAAAAAAAAAAAAAAAAGCCGAGCCCTCAGGATTAAAGCAACTGTTACAGTTACTAGAAAGTGGGGAAAAACAAGCAAACAAAAAACTCTGTAGTTTTGTCTAATTTCTGTGATTCTTGGAAAGGTTGCTAAGTTTCCCCTCTTATAAAAGGTATCCAGTCCTATCTCACAGGTTAACCTTGCAGTCATTTTATTTATGACATCTAATGAATCTGTCATTCTAAATTTCTTTTGGAAAGAAGGATGAGGGATGAGATATGCTTGCCAAATGCAGATTAATTCAAGATATTAACAGTACATCCAACCCATTTATAATGAAATGGCTTAATATTAATCCCATCATTAGTAGTATAATTCTCTAAAAAAGTATGAGAGAGAAGACAGTTAAGAAGAGCAAAGTTTCAGGGTTTGGAAATGAATCTTATAAGCAGTAATAGCCTTTTAAAGTCGCTGGAATTTAATTAGAAAGATGCTGAAAATGTAAAATCACCTACAGAACGCATGTCTATCTGTATGAGCTGAACATGGGTAGCAAATATACCTGAGAGGAAATCGCTTCTGTGCCATCTCTTTGGAAATGTCTGTACACTTCAGGTGCTCCTTTGCGTATCAATTTAACCATGTTTCAGTATTAATTAACCCTCAGCAAGACGCCTCTTCCTGAAATAGGTGCAAAGAGAATAAACATAGCATTCTCTCTGGTCCCTGTGTTCGGGAAGCCCTGAGTGTTATGAAGACTCAGCTAGAATGAATATACTACATGCAGGTCTGGGTATTATCTCTCATTATCCCACCCAAATATGCAATATTTTGAAAGAAACAGAATGGAATCTTCACACAATATATACTGGAAAAGGTTCACAAATGTTTTGCACAATGTAGCTCATATGAAAAGATGCATATCTCACATAGTAAAGGGAATTCCGTTCAATACCAGATTCTTCTAATCTCAGTGAGCGCGTTAAGACCTTGTTAGCAAAAAACCAAGCTGTATTTGTATTCCTTTGTTGCATTCACATTATGTAATGCCTCTTTTTAGAAAGTCGATACCAGGCTAAGCGTTGTGAGTTGGATTCTGGGTTTGCCACTTTGAAATTATTTTTATATTTCTCATGTCATGATTTGTAGAGAAGCTTCCCTCCCTCCCAGACCTCTGTCACACACTTCCATTCTTCGCCTCCATTCCTCTTCGAAAGGAAGCATTTCTGAATTTGAGGCAGACTTCCCCTGCGTGTGTCTGGCGGGGTGTGAAGGGACTTTCGTAACAGCAAACAAAAGGGCAGCATAAACTATCACTACGGTAGGCAGGGATCGCTTCCTCCCACTGCTAAAGCACTTATAGTTCTATGGGAAGGAGTAGCAAAAGCACGGCAGAAAAAGCAGCACCATGGAACAGATTAGGACCACGGTATAAGCTGTGCCTGACTGAAAACAGCAGTGGTGTTGATAGATTTGCCTACCTGGAGATGTTGAAATCCTGCTGGGTTTTGGGTTTTGTTTTTTTTTTTTTACCAGCAATTTAATTGCTTTAACAGTGCTCTGTTCCATATTAAAATAATCTTTCTCAAGATCATTGGTAATTGCCCTTATCTGTTTTGGTTCAGTAATTATTTATTACTGCAGTAAGGGTGGTGGCTTGATTTTGTTCGACTTGGTATGCCCTACTGAAAGGCCCTGTCCTTACCCCAGGAAGTCTGTAAAAGCAATCTTCTTTCTTTTGCACTAATGTCACTTCACCCCACCTCTGACAGGGTAAGAAAAGTGGGATATTGCTTTATGACTTGCAATTATTAAATTACCACAGCTTTGCAAATTTCTGCTTGCAACTGTGTTCGTGCTCTTTTTAATCCATCTGAAATAAGAAGTAAAATTACCTTTAAAGAAACTAAGCGCTCGTATTAGTTAGCATATGTAAAAGGCTACGAATTACCATGGTACCCAGATGATGTGCAGACCATAAATTCCAGTACTTTGGGTTATATGACCACAGCTTACACTTGTCTTAACAGTTGTTGTGCTGGTGTAACTATTATAGCTCTCTCTGGCTATAACAGTTACATGTGCGTGGTTGTACTGATACAAACCTTAGTACGGATCCTTTCAGTATTTGTCAATACTTCTTCCTTTACCCTACAGATAAGAGTAATAATTGAAAGAACATCTGTATGTCCAGGTAGCTGTGCTACAGGAAGGAATGTGCTTCATGTATTACTTTGTAGTGAAAGTGGGTTCCATATGTGCGAACATGTGAAGAAGCCATTTAAATGGGAGCAGAAGTAATGCTTTTTAAAGCAGGAGCTTGACTGTCAGAGCAGCACGAGCCCTGCAGGTCTTTGCAAAGCAGAGGAACGTGGCTTTGCCTATGCCCCGGGGAAGCTGGGGTGGGGATGAGTGAGGTGGGTGCTGAAGGTGGTGGCAAGGCTGGGCAGCAGATCAGTTTCTCACTGTAGAGCTTTGTGAAACCTGGTTTTGTTGGGGTTTTTTTACCATTTCTGTGAGCTTGAGGTCTCTAAAAATGGGGACTGGTTAAATCTGCTTCGAGGTTTAACCTTAGAGGTATTGGATATCACACGTACATGGTTAAGCTCACGCGTATCTGTAACACTGACATAGCAACTTGCGGAGCTTTTTCTGTCTACTAACAGTCTTCCTGAAAGCTGGGGCTTGATTTTCTGTTTTGCATGCCTTTGCTGTGGAGAAAGGTGCTTTGTGTGGCAATTAGTTTTTATAAGGTCTAATTGTCTTTAGACTGGTGAATCCCACAGAACTCCCTTTCCCCTAAACGGTACCGTATAAGCCACGTCTATGCATAACACACACTGTGACTGAGGAGTGATGATCACTAACCAGTCCTGAACAGCAAAGCCAACTTTATACCCAGTTTTATTCTCTCACCAGCTTTGACAGTTGCCATCCCATTAGTAAATCCTCTGCGCCTGATAGTGTCCAGAAACACTTCTGAGAGGTTTTAGAAAGGGTCCCAGATACGTTCCTCTGTGGGTAGCACCACCATCTCAGCTTCTGCAATAGAGCCTCTGAAAACTCTGTTCACCTTCTCGAAAGGCTTTAGACTCTCTGTAAGTTACTTTATTAATAATGCATAATTTAATTTTTCTATTACTGACTTAAAGAAATAAAATTTTAAACGCTGCATTAATGTGTGATGTGTGAGGTGAAAGCTGCTCAGAGGACATTCATTAAGACTCGCCATTCGTATTCTACTTTTCCCTGCTGCCTCCGTTTTCTTTCACTGGTTATAAGTTAATACTGACCAAACTTTCTTTGACTAGGTTTTGTCGTTCCCGACAGTGACAGGTTCCGTTGCCAGCAGTGGCAGCAGCTGTGCAGACGAGCAGAGGAAAGGGAAGCTCTGTCTGAACGTCTTCATCCTAAACTCCGTGCTTGGGCACAGCATAGAGTTGGGACCTACCCCAACCCCGATTTGCAGTACGCCTTGCTCTTTCTAGGACATCTCTTGCAGGGATGCTCAGCCTCACCAAGCTGCCTGAGCACTTAATGCTTTTCACTTTGTCTTTGCTGTTAAATGAATCGGGATTCAATTACAGCTACCACAGCTGCAGCACAGTACAGGCACAGTACTTTGAAATGGTTTGTATACCGTAGTCTGAGAGCGCCTGACACAGAGCAAGATGAAGTCAGAGGTGAAAGCTACTTCAGAGACTGTATTGATTCCTGGGTTTATTTTGCAAGTATTGGGCCTGGTAGCTATTGAAAGCCACAGAAAAGATCCTTTTCTGCAGCCAGTACAGCAGGGCTCGCTATGTGAGGAGTCTGCCAAATTGATAGCTGTGCAGACCAAACCCTCTCATTCATCATAGGAGAGTAACATCATACGCTGGCACAGACAGTATGAGCTTTTCCTTGTCTTGCCAATATGCTGGGGTTCTTACCCAAAGGGCATCATTTGCTGGGAGAGTAAGTATTTTGCGTGCATCCTAAATGCAGTCCTGAGTATTTTTGCTATTTGAAAGGCCTAGAAAAAGAGTTTGCTGTTTCCTTTAGCAGGATCCTTTGTTTGATTTTAATGGCATGTGCCTGATATTCTTTCCTATAATTCCGTCTGATATTGTGTAATCCCTCAACCTCATCCTTTTACTCGCTTCCACCAAATACGTTTTAAATAAAACATTTTTCCAGCTCCGCATCCTATCAATGCTTGAGAAGGGGTCTTCAATCTTCTGTCTTAGTACAAGCTGATACTTAATTACATGCCTCCTAATCTGATTAGCAGAGGTGAAGAGGACTCTTAAAGATGTTTGGAATATTTTTATTGAAATCAACACTCTGAGACTGCAAGCTGTGTTGTGATAAAAGCTGTACAAGGTGCAGTTGACTGTTACGGTGCGCTTCCAGTGCTGTCGGTGCTGACGTACAAAAGGGTTCCTGTGTTCCACCTGTCTGTCGGTTACCTGGAGATAAACTCAGTAGCAGATACGCATCTTCTCCTCCTCCGGAAATGCTTCTAGAAAAGTTATTTCTCACAAGCACCAACCTTTCCTTTAAAGAAAGAGATAGTCAGTGTTGATGCCCTCCTGTAAACTGGTTTTGTGCTATGTATGTAACAAACGTATTGAAGTTATGTCTGGTGTAGCTGAGTGATGACAGCAATAGGCTTCAGTTATTTCATCCCAAAGCAAACCACCTTCTAGCAACTCACAGAATGGCTGAGTTTGGAAGGCACCCCTGGAGATGATCTGGTCCAGCCCCCCTGCTCAAGTAGGGACAGCTAGAGCAGGTTTCTCAGGACCATGTCCTGTTGGGTTTTTAATACCTTCAAGGACAGAGACTCAACAACCTTTCTGGGAAACCTGTGGCAGTGCTCAGTCACCCTCACAGTAAAAAAAATTTTTTTTAGGTTTAAACAGGATTTCTTCTGGTTCAATTTATGCCCATTGTCTCTTGATTTCCCCTTCATGAACCCATGCCGACTACTCCTAAGCATCTTCTTGTCCTGTCCTTGCCTTGAAATGACTTCCAGGAGAATTTGCTCCATCACCTTCCCAGGGATTGAGGTGAGGCTGACTGGCTTGTTGTTCCCTGAACCTTCCTTCAGTTCCACAGTGTCATTAAAATGCCCCTCACAGTGCCAGCGGTCACAGCTAGCGTGGAGCTTGGTTATAAATTGAGGGGCCAAAGAACATTGCAGCACCTTTCCTTCCTCCCCGAGGACCGCTTGGTGCCATGTGCACCCTCAGTCACTAGTCTCAAGGGACGAGGCCTCTGTTCAGCTCTCCCCCCGTATCCCCAAAGCAGATGCACGCTGCCTTTTCCTAACAGCCACTTTTCAACCTGAGCTGAAGGAGAACCCCTGTTTACAGTACAGGGCCTGTGGTCAGTATGGCTTAGCTGATTTGATCGTACAAAATGCAGTGCCGCGCTCTAAGTAGTTCCACAAATAACAGTACAGTAAGAGGCAATGCTTGTGCTTTGAAGGAAGGAAGGTAGCAGATTCCACGCTACTAGGAGGTTTCTGTAAATGGGACAAGGTTGTTTAAAATTACAATGGTTGCTAATACAGCATTCCCTGTTTCTTGTAAACATAGTCGGATCTCAAGTGCGAAGCAGTGTTCATTGGGCTACGAGGGACTGAGGAGTAGCTCACGGATATGTTGCTCTCCTACTGAATTCAGGCAAGTTCCCACTCTAGATTTAATTTAGAAGTTGAGAAAATTCATAAATTCAAAGCAAGACACAGCTAAACCTACAAAATTTTGCATGATTTCCAATGAAACCATGTAATTCCAGGGAAGTTACCCTGATCTCTTCCCCAAGCTCTAATATGGCTTCATGCTCATAAAATTCAGCCCAGTTTTGCTGAAAGTTTTATGAACTTCATTCAACCTGGGAACTAACTACATTTTCAGGTGGATAACATAATACCTAGATAGACAGTGTGTGGGTGGGAAGATGGATATGTGGCAATGACATAGGTTTTCATATCTGTTTGAATTAATATTTTAGAAAACAAGAACATTAATAATAGCTGAAAAACTAACTTCAAAATCAGTTTTGTTCAACATAGCTTGGGTCGAATATATGCAGCCCAAAGCTTATGGGAGTTTCTGTCTTTGATGCCACTGCCTGGAAACCAAGAGTGAATATTGAGAGTGCATCCACAGAGGGACCTGCTTCCTGGCACTCTGTCATACCCACTCACACTTCCTTAATAGCTGGAACTTCCATAACAGAGATCACACGCTTTTGGTCAATTTATTTCTGATAGATGATAAAATCTCCCTATCAAAGACGGTGGAAAAAGCCCCGAAGATATTTACCAAGCAAACAAAAAGTACAGAAGTAAGGAAGTGAAGGCTGTGGGAATCCTGTAAGCCTGGTACTGATAGTGGAAAACTCCAGGCAGGCAGGGTGTTTCCAGCTTATACTTTACCTCTCACAGCTATTCTGTCAAGTTGCACTTTCCTGATGTTTAATAATCAGATCAGCCATAGTTTAGGGCTGTGTATCTTCTCCTCTGTCTTTCTCTCTCTCTCTGCCTATTGATGACGATAAGGAGAGCAGTGGTGCTGCTATACTCGCCAAACCCCAAAGTAAAAGGGCTTCTGGTCTCCTGGTTTGTTCAAATTGTAGGGTCTGTGCCCTGAACAGGTGGTCGTGTCGCTTTGTGCTGTTGCAGGGCAGTGGCGGTGGACTGAGAGCCATGTAACCAACCCCTAGATAGCTGGCATGGATATGGCATGTCTGTAGTGGTCACTACGACTGATGGGTGACGTGCCAGGCTGGGCAGAGCTCAGCCTGTGAAAAGGGCTGTGGTTGTGCATATTCAACTACTGATTAAATGTAAATTCGCTATGTAAATGCATGCGCTTCACAGGGCATTTTCATTTGCTGGTTATTTTCTTTGGTTTGTAGATCATAAATCACTGGCATGTTAAAAATCAGTTAATGTAAATCATGTGAAATCCTTCATGCAATGAAATCATTTTCAAAATGATATTCATTGTCATCAGGGCAGTTTTTCCACCATGAAATCGTTTTTCAAATGACTTGACTGAATAGGCAGTAGCAGTTGCAGTAATAAGGCATCGTTCGTGTTGCAAGAGCTGATTGGAAAGTCTAAAGACAAGAGTTCTGTAATGTTTTAAATGATTGAATTTTGAATTGCAGAAAAGACTGTAGCTATTTTAGACCGTTACAAAACAAGCTGGTTGGGGTTTTGAGGTGTATTATCAAATTCTTTCCACAGTTCATATGTAAAGTATATTAAAACCATTGCATCCTGATTGAAAGAGAACTGTAGCTTCTCTTATTTACTGAAGGAAGGGAAGTTGCCCTTCAGAAATTTTTTTTAAGCTGCAAAAAATGTAAATTTACTTCCAAGTTTTCCTTCACTGCAATAGCGCGCACAATTTTGGCTTTCAGCGTTCTTAAGGAACCGTATTGCAAACACAGAGGAAATGCTTTTTTCTTCCTTACAAAAGATCTGACGCTGTTTCGGGGCCTTTTTTAACAAGTTGTTTTGTGATGGTAGGGGAAAAGGTAGCAATTCATAAATAATTCAGTTGTATGTGTTTACACGAAAGCTTAAGAGAAATAGATCGTGTGTACCCAAACACTTCCAGCATTGCTTCCACCTCCATGTTCCAGGGCAAAATAAATGTGTGTCCGAGCTCTTATGGGCGCTTGGTAAGAAC
The DNA here is from genome assembly GCF_963924245.1 of Chroicocephalus ridibundus. Taxonomy (NCBI): domain Eukaryota; kingdom Metazoa; phylum Chordata; class Aves; order Charadriiformes; family Laridae; genus Chroicocephalus; species Chroicocephalus ridibundus. The sequence goes on along the minus strand of NC_086284.1, from coordinate 135,366,311 downwards.
GATGGAAATGTGCTGGCTGCTGTCAGACCCACCGGAGGGGAGTGTTGCCCTTCAGCGCTTCCAGAGCAGGGCTCGCCTGTGACCTGCCTTTCACCACCACCTAAAGAATTAAAAGCTACTTGGAGCTTCTTTATTCCCTCTCTGGGGGCAGCTGCCCTCCCCTTCCCAGAAGAGCAGGGCCTGAGCTCCCTGCAGAGCTGAGGAGACTAGAAAGGGTAAGCTGGGCACAGCCTGGGACACGGGTTGTTTTCCCTGAGAAGCGAGGGTGGGGAAGCCGGAGAGAGGACTGTAATAATGGCCCGGCTCTGGAGCAACCCAGTACCATCTTGAAGATGAGAACATTGACTCATTATTTTCTTCACACATTCTCAGTATCTTGGCACACTTTGACTCAGACTAAGGCACAACTTAAGTGCGGTTTCAAATGAAGAGCAAAAAATCATACGTAGTCTGCAAAATGAAACGGTTTTGTGGTTGGGCCTATAGTTTGGGTTAAACGTGGGCTTTTCACCCTTGGAAGTCATTTCAGTTTCAAGTGTGAATGTAAAATGAAAAGGCCATTTTTGAAGCAATGCCCTATGCAGATGCTCGTGTTCTGTAACAGATGTGCACATTTTGATATTGATTAACCCTTTTCAAAAGTATGTTATATTTGCATGGAAAGAACAAGGGCATCCAGAAAAGGAGCTCGTTAAGAAACAGCTACTGCACCAGGGCTTCTTTCACAGTGGCTCTTTGGCTGAAGTCCCGCGGCAGATAGGCACGCTCAGCTTTACTGGGCTCTCTTCTGGAGAGCTATTTGCTCTATCTTTTCCCGTTCTGAACGAAGCGGTGGCGCACACTCGACACACAAAAGAGTTAATTGCCGGAGTCAGCCCTGGGAAGTTGCTAAGCAACATTGCTGGGCCCTGGCATCAGCTCAGCCACCAGCCACTTCTGTGCCACATGATGCCTGTGGTCCAGCACCCACCCTGCTCAGCGCAGCCCAGAAGTGCTCTGAAAACTCTGCTCAACTTCCTCAGATCCTGCAGTCAGTCTAATTAGGCTCACCTAACGAAAATAACTGTTTTGTAATTTAGGTCCCGTTGCTTAAAAATTATTGCAAGGATAGAGTTTGTCTGTACGCTCAAACCAGTCTATTCAGTTAATATCCTTTAATTTAAATGTTTCAATCTGTCATTCCTACTTGAGATGAGCTAATAGGCTTTTATGATTTTAAAGTATTGTTGTAATAAGCAAACACAAGGATTGCCATCATGTAAATCTGAAAGAGGATAAACATCTATCCATTCACTACAGCAAGTATGCTTTACAGAATGGAACCTCAGATTTTCCAGTAAGTTACCACATATTTTTCAGCCTGGCATTCTAATCAAAACCAAGGCTTTTGGGGAACTTGCAACCTTTGGGTAAATCAGCAAGTATTGAAATCATTATAAATGCAGGACTTTGTCACCCCAGCCTGATTACAGATCAAGAATTCTGGGCTATATCATCTGCTCTTAATGGAGGCATAACACTAGTCCGTGTGCACTGTGGAATTTGCCCTCTGTGTGGAAGGTTAAAGTCCTGAATACCCTTGAGACAGTAGCAAAACTCCTAATCAGTAATACATCTATTGTTTATCTTATTCTCAGAACAAATCGTGCTGGTACTGCCAGAGGTAATAAAAACTGCATTTTAATGGATTAGTGTCCTGCAGTGATTTTGAGGTCTGAGTGAAGACAATGGCACTTAGCGGGTTTGCTTTCTGTGTGGATTCTTTGGTGTCAAGCAAAGTAAAACTCTCAACTGCAGCTTCTCCCCCTGGCTAAGGTGCTCGTACTGTTGCTCTTTTTACCTGACCGCATTTACAAAACTTGTAGGAACTTAGTTATTGGTCAAGTTTGGCTGAACTTGGACTGCTCAGAAGCTACTGATGGAAAGATGAGATAAACAAGCGCACAGGAACTATGAGTAAAGAAATTTCTTTCCCTTAGGCAACCAGCCTAAAATCTTAGTAACCACAAAGAATCCATTCTCGTATAGGTTCGCTGTCTATCAAATGTGCATGGATTTCAGCCTGAGGCATGTACCTGGAATGAACAGGTTTGCATCCAAATTCTAACCCCTCGTTAAAGTGGTTTGCTACTCAGTTTTTTGTGTATTTTGCATAAATATTGATAAACCTGATTTTCTAAAACCACTTACGATACCTTGTTAGCAAACTTAGCGATATGACAGTTTTAACATACTTGATCTTTTCACTTCTTTGAATTTTGGGATTCTCAAACACTTCTATGGGCAGTGCAGGCATCAACACAGTGAATTTATGTTTACTGGCAGTATAAATGCGTTTCCTCACTGCTTTTTCCCGGTTTTTAGGAATAGTTTATGGCACTTTAGCAGTTTACAGGCCACAGGTAGAAATGGCTACTCTAAACTTGCCCTTTTTTTTCATTTGATTATATTGTGTTTATATTCAGCCACATCTTGAAACTATTCAGCTGAAGTCTGAACAACGTTCTATAATATTTAGGTAGATTTTTTTTTTTGCATCTTTTGATTTTCAAGCAAATCTGTACTCCCTTGGTTTGAGCCAGGTTAAGCATGCGTGCTGCTGTGGGAAGTGGAATCCCATTTATGGAAATCAGAGTGAAGGTAAGAAGGGTAAAAGCAAAATATTTCCAGGATCAGTCACATTTTGATGATGATTACAGCAGAGTATAATACTGACTAGCGTCTTGTACAGTGACAAGTACACAAGACTGCTGTGGACGTAATTCTGGTATTGTTCAGGTTAATGGCAGTTTTACCCTTGACTTTAGTGGAATCAGTATTTATGCTTGATTTTTCTTCTATTATTGTTTTTCTTATTTACACCACTAGACACCATAGGAGACTGACAGAAATCCAACATACTCTGCACTTGTTAATATTGCTGTTCTTGCTCTTTTTTTCCTCTGAGTGTTTTTTAAAGTTTAGTACAATGCTTCTCAGCTAGCCTTTCTTTAATTTCTTATCTTTATAGGCAGACTCCATGCATCCTGTTACTGTTCACATAGTAATTACAGACTTCTTTTCTTCTGAGCAGACAGTAAATATGTTGTTCTTTCTGTGTTTGGATGTGGAGTTGGGAGCAGCCCTGGGGTCATCCGAGATCCATGAAGGAGCAGCAATAGCACTGTGCTTTGGCTGGCAGCTAAAAACTGTTCTGCATCAGCCTCTTTAGCGCAGAAGTGATTAGCTTGGGGGACTGGTAATGACATAAGGAGCCTTTTCCAGAAACGTGCTGGAAGGGGGCTCACGACAACATCTTGTTAAAATTCCACTTTTATAAGTGGAAATTTCTTCGCCTCAGAGGTCAGTCCCTTTCCACGTATCATTTAATCATGCCTGTGAAAGATGACTTATCTCTAAGGCTAATAAAAATATTTTGCCTTCTGACATACACATTATTGTATTTAAAAAAAAAAAGAAAGAAAGAAAAAGGAGGTCATATGACACATAAAAATTCCCAGTGAAAGGAATCCAATTGAGTATTTTCTAAGAACATTAACATTCCTGATTTCCCAGGTAAAGTGCCTGTCTAATGCCTAATGTCACAGATTGGTCTTTGAAGAACACCATCAAACTGAAGGCTATTTTCACCCATAAAGTGATTGCGGATTGGTGGTGTTTTCTTCACTGGTTGCGGCAGGGAGATGACAAAAAATTTCTATTATTAAAACTAATAAATGGGGTAATCGCTATCACCACAGTCCTGCTTTCACCAAATAAAAGAATCCGCTTTGAACTGATTAACCACTGATGGCATGGTGAACACTAAGCTAAGCAAAGAAAACATACCGCATGAAATCTGGGTCCCACTGGAACTGCTGTAAGTGGTTTTACTGCTTCAGAAGGGTGAAAGATTGAGCTTTAGTTTGAGGCTCTGCTCGGGGATTGTGCGTCTTCGAGGCTAGCAGGCATGGCACTGAGTAATGCATACTTGAAGTTAGGTTCCCAAGTGCCCATTTAGACCCTGAAATAAACAGCCTAATTTTCAAAAGCATTGAGTACTTACCAGCTGGTGCTGATGAGACCATTGCGATGAGCAGTCACTATAGCTCACTCTAACATACACCGACCAGGGGATATTTATCCCAAGTAAGCTTTGTTCACTTTTTTCTTTTTGCATTTGTCAAAGACATTGCAAAAAAAAACAACTTTGAGTAAAAAAAGTAGCAAAACCCCAGCTTATCAAAAAGGATATTGTAGAACTCACCTTTTCTCTTTGGTATTTCCTTCCTCTGATGTTCAGGTATGAAATAAAATGAGGATTCGCAATTTCACTGCAGAATTACAAGCAGATGAGAATCAGCGATCTGTTCCCTGCTGCACGGCCTAGATCCTCCGCTGGGAATGCAACAAAAAACCTGACACTGGAGCATGACTTGAACATACTGATGAGAAAAGGTATTCAGTATTTTACCAAACTCTCTCATTTCTTCCTTCCGTGCACTGTAGGAAAGCACTCTGATGACCAAAACTGTTGGGTTTTAAGTGTCCTTCACAGCCTAAGATGATCAGTGCTGCTGCAATACTGAATATGAGTTTTCCATAAGCATGAACAAAAAGTCATTGTGGTAATGGGAGGATGGTTGAATGGTTGAACATATATGTAAAATATAAATAAAGAAAGACAAAGAAAGGATTGATGGAAGATATTGAACCCATTTTAAAGTAAGGTCATTTTTATAATACAATAATCATAGGTCAAAAAAAAATATTTTCAAGTCAGCATCTTAGTTGATCCTTGGCAGTTTTGTACAAATAGACAACCTCAGATCTGTTCCATAAAATTTAACTCAGATTGATTCCACTCTCCTGTTCTTTGAAAAGTGGCTGTCATCTACCTCTGTGTGTGTTTACTTAGTAAGACCTAACCTGCTATTTAAAGTGTTGCAAAAGTGGCTTAACTGAAGTCTTGTTTTAAGTCTATTTAAATTGAACCATTGCAGTCTTGCGTGGAGGCACTTAAAACAATGTATAGCTGCCATATAAAATTCCATCCTTTGAATTAAGCTAAATCAACATAAGCCAGTTGTAAATCAATTTAACTGTGTCCACATGTGGATTTGCTTCATGTTTAATGAAACTGATTTAAGGAAACAATCCCAGTGAAACCACTGCCACTTTCTTTTGCAGACAAAGCCTATATTATGTTGATTTATTTGGAACTAGAACTCTTCTGGCATACATATTGAATAGCCAGCATAGCTTTGCAGCTGCACTGTTGAACATCAACCTAAATTCTTGGTCTTGTTATGGATTTGGCTAATAAATTTTCTTGCATGAAGCCATGTTTCTCCCTCAGTGAGATTTAACCCATACATTTGTCTTCCCAGATGGGTTGGGATTTTTTTTTAGCATAATCTGATTAATTTAATCCAAACAGGATTTCACCATATGTTTTTGTCCCGCCAGAAGTAGCATAGGCTCCTCATATCAGCAGTTATGTTCTTAACTAATAGTCTAGCTTTTCAGTTTGATTTATGGACACACAAACAAGGAAAATTTTAAATTCAATCAGAAGAAATGGCCATGTGTTGTCTAGCCAGGATGTTCTGGTAGGGTTTCCATCGTATCTAGGAAATTAATGCTTCCATGGATTTATGGCTTTAGATGACAGTGATCTTCAGATTGGTCCTGATTAAATAACATTAGTTCTAGGATTGTTGCTCCAGCCTTTTGTACTTCTAGAGATTGTGTGAAGATTAATTCATCCTCATGCATATGTTTATCCTTTAGTGAACTGAATTTTCTTCTCTTCTTCTTCTCTTTCTTCTCTTTTTCCTTCTCTATCCAGAGTTCCTGTCTTTCTTACACATGTGATTCATTTTGGTGAATACCTTCAAAACAGAGCAAGAACGGAAAAGTTCAGACTTGTGTATCCCCACTTCCTAATGTCTTATCTGAAAATCACAAATTTACATTCATGAGAGACACACATAAAAAAACCCTAATGGATACCTATGATTTTGTCTAGACTTTTTTTTCCCAAATATGTCAGTTATTCTAATAAAAGCTATTACCGCTCCCTGCAGACTTTACCTGGCTGGTAGCCATAGACAATTGCAGCTACAGTAACACTGCTGCTAGTGTTGTGCTCATCGGTGTCGTGTGCCCTGCACACCAGTCAGAAATTCAGTAGGAGCAGAGGGATACTAAGCTAAAGAAAAATTAGTAGTGGTCTGGCCATTCACACCCATTTGATCTGGAGTAATTTATACATCTAATAGTTATTTTTGTACATACTCATTATTTCCTAACTGTACTGCAGGGCAATACTAGGTTTCTTATTTCACAGTGCCAGATCCTAATGAATCTTTCCTGTAGTATATAAAGTATTATTTGTCCATGGTGGTCTCTTCTTCATTGTCCCAACTTACGGCTTTCTGTAAGTGCTCTAAAGGGAACTTCAATAAAAACACGGATCTGGAAAGGAGAAAACAGAGGCAAAGCCAGACCCTCAACTCATGCTAGAGATATACCAAGCACAAATCTGTCTGCCAACCAGTGCCCTGTCAGGGCTGTCATTCCCAGCATTGTGCGAGCGTACCATTCTCAGTATAACACTAACACAAGCATCCAAATGCTTTGAGATTTTTAAGGGGGAAAATTTGGAAAACTGTCTTGGATTTGCTGCGAGTACTTTCTTAAAATCTGCTTTGGTACAGTTGACTTCAGTAAAATATCCAAATGAAAATACTGAAGGAATGTGATCAAGAGAATAATCAAAGACAGAGTTACTGACTCAGCAGGTTTCATTACCAAATATGGAAGTTAACAATCCAATTTGTTGTTTGTTGGCATCAATATTGAGATTCAGACCACTGTAGTCTCTGGAAACAAACCCTCCTTATCCTGAGCTGTTCCTACCTGTCTCTCATCAAGACCAAACTTTCCCCATCCCTTGTTCCTTTTCCTTTGTATATATTTTAGGCCTACCAGCTCAGGCTCTCAAATCAAATCAGCCCACTATCCTACTTTTATCTCCTCTTCCCCATGTTTCTAGTCCCAGATCTTTCTACTTCCCCCTGACAAGACACAGTCGCCTCTCCTTACCCCAAACTTACTGCCCAGCTCTTGCTGCTACTGATACTTCTTCCTTCAGTCTCGTGCCCAATGGAGTCTCTAAAAATGGTTTAATTCTCAAATTAATCTGGTCTGTGAGGCAATGGTAAGTGGTCTAGGAAATAATTTCCTTTTCAGATAAAGTATGTTTTCAATTCAGATAGTGAGCCACAAGGAATTCAGATGGTTGAGAGGCTTTACGAAGCAGAGGACTTAGGAACTCCTGTTCTAAAACAAATTTCCACGGTTAATTTGACAAAGAACTTTTTCTTGCCACATGTGTGACTTTTAAATATGTAGAAAGATTTTTTCAATCTCAGATTTATAATCCGTTGGGTTGGCAAAATCTTCTATGAATTCCTTAACTGTGCACTTTGGCATGACTTCGTCTTTCATCCAAACCATCAATTCTATTTCTGTTCCCCAACCCATCTATTTTTATATGAGGACTTTGTGTGTTACATTCTGTGCTGTGCTGGCCATCGCACTCTCAATCTTCCCTTCATTCAGTCACGCAGTTTCCAGAGCATTGTCTTCCCAAAAACTTCTCTCTCCCATGACCCTGTTTGCAAGCTAACAACTTCTCTTCTCAGATCTTACTCCGGTGCTATTGTCTTTAGTCTCTACCTGGCACTTACCCCACTGCTTCCAGGCACATACATCTTCCCCTTACCTTTATCCTTTGCTTTTCAAAATATTCGTTCTCTTGTTAATGTCGAATACAGCTCCCTCCTTGTATAGGTTCTCCTGCAGAATCAGAGCTGTGCTCGCTTCTCTGTTCCAGCACCAGCCTTTGCCATGCTGCTTGTTTATGCTGCTACTCACTGTTCACCATCACACTCCGCAGAAGTAAAGTATCTCCCAGCGACAGCGATGTAAAAGCATACACTAATTTTTTTAAATTACAAACAAGGTTTATCACATTCTCTTTAGAGAACTTGTATTCTTGCCTGTTTGGAGAAGCCTTTTAAATATTTTTTTTCTGCAAATCAGAACAATAAATGAAAAGTACTTTTTTTTTTAATGCATGTTCCCAAACGCTGCGTGCTTCCCAGGATCGCAGATAGCACTGTGCAATTAGGCAATTTTAAAGCTTGTCAAAGCTGCAGACAATACAAGGCCAGACAATACAGCATAGACATAACACATTAGAGTGAGTGTTACAGTTATAAAATAAGAGGAGATGTGCATAATAGGGAAAGGAGTGAATCAAGGGCAGGGGGGGGAAACGGAGGGCTGAAATTCCTTCAGCAGTCTCAGCGGTTCTTAAACAATTGCATCTAGCTGCATGCTCCAAGTGTTTTTGAATTTGTCTCATTGCTCTCCAGGGTGGAAAGCTGCCCTTTCTGTGCTGTTCCTTCAGAGCAGCCAAACACCCTTTTTCCTATTCTGGGCTCAGGCTTATTTCTCTGTTTTCTGTAAATTCGTACACTCAATGCAGACATGATCTCTGCAGCCATTAAAACCCAAAGTCATTGTGGCCTGATGTAATACATTTCAGCAAATAAACATAGTGAATGCGATTTTTCAGCAGAAGTTTGTCTACCAAAGACCACTTTAATTTTTGGGTCCCTCTCTGTTCCTTCAGCTCCCCGACTGCTGAACAGTCCCAGGCAGTAACTTACCAGTGCCCTATTTTCTTTATTATGGCACCCTCAGGCATTAGAGAAAAAGGCCTTTACCAGCTCAAACTCCATAGCGTGTCTGATAAAGTTGATATTTATGTTTTTGTATGAGTCTGTCTGCAAGCCATAAAACAGTCTCTTTTTTCAACATACGCTCTGCCATGGGACCCTTTCAAGGGGTGACCTGCTTTCACAAAGAGCTTGGGGCTGGTGCAGTGTTCCTTAGCAAAGTGCTGTAGGGCATTCTGGGACCCGTGACAGTCCAGGAGTATCTGATCTAGTTTCTTAATTTTAATTATCGCTACAGAAGTAAAGGCAGCAATTCAGAACACTGTTTAGCATTGGAAAAGGGAGAACATATTTCCCACTTTGCCTATAATAATTTGGATTTCTTCAAACGATAGGATGCTAACCACAGTCACACAAGAGACCTTTACAAATGTCATTAATCTCTATTTAATAAGTTTGGAGGGTATATGCAGAGAGGCAACAGAAAATATAGAGATATTTGTAGAACATTCATTTTTGTACTTAAAAATCTTTCTGCAGCATCTCAGGGACAGAAGACACGACACTCCCTGTTCACTGGGGGAACACAGGGTTTAAATAAGGCTTCTCTAGCTAGTTAAAATTTCTTGGCAGTTTATTACCTTGGTCGTTAATTGCATTCATTTCCCTATGGAGATTCCTTTGAGAGAGACTCTCCATTACATGTCTGCTGGGAGATTTCCAACAATTTGCATTTTTCCCAATTAATTTCAGACTCAAATATTGACTCATTTTGGGAATGAAGTGACAATAGGACTGAACTTCTGGTTTGGATGGTTGGATATATGTACCATGGGGTATTAATCTGTATATACTATTAATTTATGCCCCATTGGATGACTCTGTAATGTCTGCTGTCTAGCTGAACTCTGAGAAGTTTTTGCTTCAGAAGCAAATCAAAAGGAATAATCTGATGATGGCTTAATGCCTCTGAAGATAATGAAAGTGTCAGAGACTCTTTAGCTCACGATGTGGGAAGCTGGTAAGAATACAAGATCTGAATGCTGGAATTAAACATAGGCCGAAACCCAAAAGGTTGTAGGTGGTGGAAGATAAACCTCCTTTTCTCCCTGTAAGCCCAAAATACCACATTATGACCACTGGATTGCATGCAGTGGTGCAAATAAATTGTCAACAGGTTTCAAAGTTTTTAACAAATCCAACTTGATTTGGATGCAGCATCGAACTCCAAAGCATTTTCAGGGTCATGGCTAGGATTTCTGTCTGCATCAGTTTTTAACCGGTCTTCTGACAGCACTGTTGAAAAGAGATATCAATTTGAAGTTAAAACATAGCACAGAATCCCTGCTTTAGTCAGGGAGCATAACAATATTAGGGCTTGCCTCAGCGTTACTCTCCAAAAGTAACTCTTAAACTGTACTTTTTAAGAAAAAAAGCTTAAGGAATGGTGTGTGGGTCCCTGTGACAATGTCCACCAGGCTTTCCCTGCTTTCAAATTCTTAACATACTGCCCTCTCATACGACGATGAAAGCTTCAGTGCTGCGCTACCATAGCTCCTGGCAATTTTTGAATAAGTAGCCCCACCGCACCAGTGTGCTCATGCCCATCAGGTCCTTGTGCTCTGAGAATTGAAAAGAGTCTTTCTTTCACCAGAAATCTTTGGACAATGTTAATAATTCACCATTTTCTATTATGGAGGGCTACTATTCTTCCCAAAAGGGATGTTTAATCGACCTTTCAACCTTAATCAGCAGAGAAATGCCTGCTTTTTCAACTAATTCCCGGCAATAATGCCAGTGCATAAAGGAGGAATTCAGCCTGACATTAATGTACTTTTTGGAAATCATATTACTGTTAGCCAGAGCTTGCTACGTATCTGGAAATAGAGTCTGCAATGTCAGATCGCAGTGATTTTTTTCTCAAAGTCTCTTAAAATTTCTCCATAATGCTAATTTAACTTCTCAGTGGGGCATATATGGTAGTCTATATGTTACAGGTTGAAGGAGGTTTGCTTCTTTAGTTTTCACTAGCAAGTCTATTTTCCTCCATAAAATTTTTGAAATGTGTATTCAACAGAAGTGTATAATCCCCAGAGTGTCTATTCCTTGGATATGTTTCCATTCAGAGTGTTACAGATGCTCGATCAGAGAAAACAGTTGTAGCAATAAGGAGGCAGCTAGAAAATTAACAAGCCCTTGCAAAGCAGAAAGAAATCTGCACAAGTACAGAACCCAGATAATGGCAAAAGTAGCAATAATCTCCATCTATTGGATATATTAACTTCCAGGTATTACTTACCTGTATGTCTTTGAAATGAAATTCCAGCACCATTACAGTTTTGGATCGTTTATGAGTCCCGGGCCAGATGTGCCCATAAAGGGAAAATATAAATTAAAAAAAAAAAAAAGAAAAAGAAAAAGAAAAAAAGCTGGAAAGGCTTCTACATAATATACATATAGATCAGCAATGATCCATTAGATCCATTTTGACCTTGATGTCAGGGCCCTGGGGGCACCACCAAGCTCTGCAGCTTCTTCTTCCACCCTGGGATTTTGTTTGATGTGATGCAGGCAGGTGACATTGGGTCAGGCTGCTGGAAAAGCAGGTAGCTTGGGAGAAAGAGCTGTGACAAGCCTTGCTGGGCTTCCCCCTCTAGCTTGGGAGCCAAATTTAGCTCAGGCTTCAGCCTCGGTCCTTGTTTGGTCTATACTGCAGGAATGCCCTGTCTGGCCATGCACCTCGCTGATCCTGACTTTGTCTGCTGATCTTGACTTTGTCTTCATCACTTGACTTCCTGACTTGGTGCCATGGAGCTGCCCCGTCAATGTGGTCACGTCTGGAAATCACGTAACTCTTGTCTGACCCTGGTTAACACCAGCAGACCCTCTCAGCTCCCCTTGCACGGATACCATGGTTCTGACCCCTTGTTGGTGAGGACACTGCCACAGCTTGTCTTGCAGTTGCCCTCAGCTCCCTGCAGCCTGACCTTGCTGCTCCTTGACATTTGGTAGTATCTCTCCATTCATCTGCTAAATATCACATTGCAATGAAAAAGCAGGGCTTCGCTTCTCAATCAAGCAAACTGAAGTGTATTTGAGATGGAGGCAGGGGTGGGACATGGCGAGAAGATGTGACATCCTGGTCAGGAGTTTTTCCAACATTTAGCACCTTCTCCAATCATTTGGTCTTTCGCTTATGGCAGGGTAGCAAGCACTTCGTAGGGACATGGAAAATGGAGACAGAAAAACTGGTGGTTTTTAACTGATGTCAAAATATTCCTTCCTGTTATTGCTTCCTCATAATATGTTTGCCAAACACAGCACATAAGTACTTGTAACAGAGACTTGGGCTTGAACAAAAGGTATTTGATACTGTGGGAGCTGTATCTCTTCACAATGAGACTTTACATGCAAAGATTATTTCCTTTCCCGTATCAAACGCGGATAGAAATGACTGAAGAAAAATAAGCCTATTGCCACAAATCATAAACTTTTGTATTAAGGCTCCTGTTAGTACATTTCATGTGCCACATTGTTATACTCAAGGTCTGAGCATTTTTGAAGAGCTATGACCAGAAAATAGGGACAGGGAATCTCAGATCCCGGGTGAGAGGAGGTAGGAAAACAGGAGGAGGGACTGGGCCTGCTGGTAGGAGCAAAGGGGGAAAAAAATGAAAGGTAATGGAAGAAAGACAGAGAAAAGCTCTAGATGAACAGAAATCACAGTACTCCATAGCTCACCAACCTGTATTACCTTTATTTCCTTTCAGCCCCCCTCTCCCCCCATCAGTGCATCGTTCAGGTTATTCACACATCACATAGTACCATTCTGCCAAAGCAGCTTTTTCCTATGCTTCCAACACATGGAGTTGCAAGCCTCGGTGGAGTCCAAGAAACCAGACAGGATGGCACAGAGGGGGTTTCTGCAGACACGCCTTTTCAAAAACAAAGTTAGTGCTTTCCTGCAGGGAAACCACGTCTTTGGTGTACTTCAGTGCTGAGATAACATTGTACTATCTGCAAACAAATTATCTGTATTGATCTGTCTAGTTAGGTGTGCTTGCCAACATGTCATTAACTCCCCACTACAGCTAGAGGAACCAAAGACACCTCATGTAACTGATAACATGATTTAAATGCATCCTTCGTAGCAGTGTTTCATTCCCCTAAGAATTCGATACTCCTTTTACTCTCTTCCTGGACCATTTCACATTCAACCGTGTAGTAAACTTGCTATACCTATTCCAGGAGATAATAAAGCATGCGTTTGGAGCAGAAAAGCTTACTAGACGTGTTAGTCACAGCCACTGGTTAAGTTTTAATATACAAATAGGGTAGACAACTGTAGCAACTAGAAGGAACTTGGTGTAAAACAAACCAAAAAAAATTTGTAGAAATATTAAAACTTTTTTCCGGTTTCTGCGAGGGTTGCACTTTGTAACCAACTTTGAATTAAAGCTGGGCTGAAAAGTTCATAAGGAAGCACGGTTTCCCCTGCATAGCATATTTCCTTGAAAAGTCTGATCTCTCTTCTTGTTTGTCTTTTGCCTAAATCTTTAAAAATAATTGTCTTAATACTGTCTTAATACACTGTGTTCCCTAACATAGTTTCTTTTTTTATCACAGGCTAACTTCCTTCTTTTTTTTTTAAGGGGAATTTGAAAAATGTTCCAATCAGTTCCTGAGGTTTAGCATTCAATGTTGGTTTAGAAGACAGTAACTTATGAAAATTAATTTTATTTTTATCCAAGGGGGTAAAAACTTCTTGAAGGAGCGGGGGTGGGTGGATGGGCATAGTTTCAGAGACTGCTTTTCTCTGTATTCTCAGGAACTCTTACAATTGCAGAATGACCTCTTCTGAAGTTCCCCCATATGTCTGATCTAACATATCCCTGCAGGCGGTTGAGTCACCATCCCTAGAGGTATTTAAGAAGTGCGTAGATTTGGCACTTCAGGGCATGCTCTAGTGGCAGAGATTGTAGGGGTTTTTTTGTGTGTGTGTATAGTTGGACTCGATGATCTCAAAGGTCCTTTCCAACCATGAAGATTCTATGATTCTATGTTTCTCTTCAGCTAGGTCCAAAGCTTTTGCGCTCGATCGATCGTCAATATTCTGCCTTTGATGTCATTCTTCCATGGTATTGGTGTTTATTAGGCCTTTCATGTTTTAGCTGCTGCTTCTACCTGGGCAATTGTGTCCTCTTGAGCTTGGAAAAACAGAGAAAAGAGGCACTGTTCCCCACGTCTTTCAGTTACTTGAGAGCTTGCAGCAAATAGTTACCTCCTCGCCCAGCAGAGGTTTCCAAGGAGGGAAGGACTGTCAAGGATTCCTGCTGCAGAGTGCAAAAGGATATGGTACAGAGAACACCACAAAATCCGAAGAAACAAAAGGAAGTCTTAAAACAAGATGCAGTTCAGCAGTGAAATTCCTTGCCCTGGGAAATTGTGGGTGATGACAGTTTACGCAGCTTAAAGAGGACATTTGACAGGTTAATATAAGAGAAATACAATTGAAGGTTGTTAACTAGAAAGGATGCCCCTGAGCCACAGACTGTTAGAAATTGGAAGAATATTGCAGGAAAATGTCACGCCATTTTTGTTCCAATACTTGTTCTCCCCATAGACAGGTATTTCTGCCTATTGTTGGAGACTGGGTACTGGCAGAGATGGTCCTTTGATCTGACCCAGGACAGGTGGTCTTGTGTTCCTGAGCAAGGAACCATCTTAACCAGAGAGGGAGGGTGGGGTGTTTATTTTTGGCTTGGGTTCTTTTCTGGGATGGAAGGTCAGAGGACAAAATTGGACATAAAGAATGAGGGATAGAAGTTCTTCTGTAAGGTGTTGGAGTTTTTGTCTTATCAAAACTTCAAATACCAAATGTGCCTGGGTTCTTTAAACACAGCATGCTTTCCCATTTCATCTTGCCTTTTTTCCTTTTCTAATCTGAACTTACCTGACTATCTAGAGAGTCCTGGATTCCTTTAAACTAACTTCAAGTACCTAGCTAAAGAATCTATATTTGGATCAAGGTCACTGTAGGGTCCCTTTGCAGTCAATGAGGAATGCTAGGCACCTCCAGTGGGTGATTCATATCATAGGTGGGCTGCATCTCCCTCAGGAAGCATGAATTAACTATGTAGGAAGCCTAACATGACCTTGTTTCTAATTTAAGCGCAACAGCTAAGTGTCTAACGTTTCAAGGCCTCAAGTTAGGTAGGAACAGAACTTACTATCCTTGTACCTTATATCCTTTTAGAGATTTATTATGTGCATGTGTTGTGAAAAGTCACCAGCTCTTTCAAACTTCTAATCCACAGAAACCATGTCACAGCTGTCGCCACATGAATATAAAGTCAAAATCTACAATACGCAAAAATAAAAGACAGATGCTTAGGATCTTCCATTTCCAGATAGTTTTCATATAAGAAGAACATTATCAGGATAAACCAGAACAAGTTTAACAGGCAGAATAGAGCATACATAATACCACTTAAAATCAACATTTTTGCACTATACAATCAACAACACAGGTCCTGCTATAATATGTAATTAATCATTCTTCATTTTCTAAGTACAGGAAAAAGGACCCATAAGGATTTTATTTGCCATACTATTGTTATATCTGTTTCTATTGGAATTCTTTTCTGATTTAGTAATAGACCTAATTTTGTACACAATAAAATGTTGTCATGATAACTTAATTTTGCATTTTCCTAGGAAAGAAAAAGCAGATGCATAAATGAGATTTCCTGTAAGCAATCTAATGGAATGCGATTCTTAAAAATGAACACTTAACAATTCTTACTTGTAATACACATGGAGTAACAATACAGTTACTGTAGCTTTCCTTTTCGAAGCACGCAAGAATTTACAATATTGCTTCTACCACAAGCAGCAGAACTCTAGAAACCATTATTACAAATTTTACTTTTCTTCTCAAGACCTTCATTAGAGGGGCAAGAGCATTTTTGAGTTCTCAGTTTTGGCAATATCCACAAAAAGAGTATGAGAGTTAAGTGCTGTTTCTCAAGATTTTACCAATTCAGGTTTCATTTTATGAAGGGATAATTCATATATACTTTGTGCAGTGTTTTCATAGGTGGTTTATCCAAAAGGGGTTTTTCACAGTAATGCTTTTATGTTTCTTTTGTCTGGAATGTTCCAAGTACTCTCATTTTGCAGATGAGAAGACTCCTGTTCAAGTATCCTCAGATCTATACACTGAGGCTCATCTCTGTTTCTTCATTGATATTGGCCATTTCTCTTGAGATTGCCACAAAGCACCAGCTGGCACAGGTTTTCATATAAATACTAGAGGTCAGTCTATAACAATTATCTGGGAAGACCATGTTAGGGTCCACTCCGCTCCCTCCAAAATAAACTTTTTAACGCATAGTAGTGACTTTTCATCCCAGAAGTAACCCGTCATGACAAGGGGCACAGCCTCAGTTTAACAGTGGACCCCAACACAGTCAGTAAATCTTGAGATCTTGACTGTTTATTGCATAAGTTGATACAGATGAGTGCAGTAGTATAAAGAGATAATACCTGAACTAGATACCTGTCTCTGTGCTAAAAGCAATGTAGTTTCCTTAGCCTGATACTTCAGTTGGGCACTTTATCAGTTCATTTGGAGACAGCTGAGGCATTTCTACGTGGTGTTGTGTGTTACAGCTCGAACCTGTCCACAGAAAAATCCTCTCCTAGAAAGCCATAAAAAACAGGAGCAGTTCTGATTGCCCCAGAACTGTTTGTGGACCTTCCTTCCCAGCAGTCAGTTCTCAGTCCCGTATAGAGCACAGAGCTGGGACGGAAAGAGTGAACAGTCTTTTTATCCGTTAAATCACAAGGGGATCTTAGGGAGCAAGAAACGCTTGGCCAACTCTGAGTATGGCCAGGATGATGGTATCCTGAACAATAATCGGAAGTGGCTGGAACCATGGTGTTCTGTCTCATGCTGAAGACAACAGTTGTGTCATTTTCCAGCTTTTTGACTCTTTCTCAGCAAATTGGTATTCTCCAACGGTTTTCTATTCCAGCGCCGACTCGGCTTTACCCAGTTTTAGTTGGAAGGCCTGACGGCAGCTCAGCCATGGCCCTGGAGTAATGCCAGCTCCTCTTAGCATGTCTTGGAATTGTGTGTGAACACCAAGAGAAACACATGTTCTTGTACAGCTCCCAGAAGCAAGACTCGCCAGCAAAGCTTAATCATAAATCACAAAAATAGAGCTGCATAAGACCTCAGGATGTCATTTAGTTTATCACTTTGCCCAAGGAAGAATCAACTGTATCTACCTCATTCAAAACAAATGGTGGTACAACCTGTTGGGAAACACTTCCAGTGCTGGTTTCAAGCATACAGCCTGCCTTCCTACGTTCCAGAAAGTTTCTTTGAAATTTCTCACCATTGCGAATACAGATTGAAACACAGTGATTATTGCAGTATGGTGAACCAAGCGTCAATGAGCTGCTGGATCTTTAAGCATTTTCCTTAAAACACGTTTTCTGTAAAGGCAGACAAACGTGCAGTCAGGCCTATGAGATGAAAATGGCAATTTTATTGTTAAACTTTATGTTGTAGAATGATCAAAATCAGCGGTTTTAATGGAAGCTGAACGGGATGTTGAAAACTCTTTTGAACCCTGGCTATTCTGAAGCTCCTATCTCACCCACTTCCTTCTCCTCTTTAGAAACCTAACTGCTCTGTTGCAATCATGTAGAAAAACTTCCCATGGGAAAGTAACCAGTCTTTGCTAGAGTAATGGAAAGTGAAGGGTTTTTTCTGTCCATTTGCCCAAGATGTTACCGCCCTTTTAACACTCAATAAGTAAAAAATTTTCCCCAAAGCGTTTAAAAAAATTGGAAACAAAGTTGACCTGTGGTGTCAAATATTAATTAAACGGAACAGTCTCCTGCTTCTTCCTGGAAAAAGGCTCTTGCTGTACTGAAACGTACCTCTTGCTGCAGATCTTGTTTTGCTAGTGAGGTAGAGTTGTTGCATAAGTAAGTTGTCGCCCAAAGGGTGAGATGCTGCCTAACAGAACAGTACCTGCTTTCTTGAAACAGCTTTTCAACACACTCTCTCTGTGTGACTGTATATGTGATATGGCTCAGCTCATTATCGTTAACCAATGATAATAAATAAAGAGAATAAAAGTTAGTGTGCTTAAGACAAACGTGTTCTAATTTAAATTTATTTATACACAATCTGTGCTTCCAGCAACAATTTCAGATTTTTTTTGGCGGATGGTTGGGGGCCAGTCATTGGATTCAGAATCCAAAACCGTTATCTTGCCAGGTCATTTTCTTGTTCATTAAAAGGTAAGAAAGGTAAGAATTTAGCTAAATCTCCTTTCCTTCATTTTTTCCTCATGATCTTCTCTTATTTTTCCTTTTCTCATAAATACCTGGACTACTTTTAGCAAATAAATATTTTCAAAGACAACTATATCCATTTCATTTGCATTCCAGTTATAAGAAAAATAGCTTTCCTTCCTCTCATATTTCCACTTAATTTCTCTTTTTAAAAATAATTTTTTCTCCCTTTGTGTCTTTCTTCCTGGAAATTTTATTGCAAATCAATACTTGAAATCTCCCAAAGAACGTAACATTCCAAATAAGAAAAAAGAAGAACTTGTTATGCTAAATGTCTTCCAAAGAGATTTCTTTTTACGGGAATATAAACACAGAATGTTACAACTCAGATCCTTCTATGCCTCTGAGCCTGTCATTATTTATAAAATAATTACCTATGCCATGGCTATACACTCCTGATTTCATTTGCAATCATAAGCACTTCAAGTACTGGAGGTACCAGCCGTGCTTAAACTATGAGCTTTTTGAGAAAAGTGCAGTTTTATTTGGTCTGTGATTGTACAATGCCTACCACAGCCTGATCTGGATCTGTTGCTTAGACTCAAAAGGCAATATACCAATACACATAGCAAATTACAATGAGAAAACCGCTCAGTTCACTTGAGACTGAAAACTCTCACCCTATTCTGCACCAGCATCTGAGCAGTTAGCATCACGCTCATGGAGACAGAGGGAATCCTTAGCCTAGCAGCTTCCCCACACGTTTGGAGCTCGGCAAATGATGAATTAATAAGCGTGGTTTGTCTTTTCTTTCCAGGAAGGATTGTCTTGCAGCAAGGCACCACAGAGGGCCTTGGGAGATGTTGGTTCAGTTTCTGATGTGCTCTACAGATTTCTTGCGAAGCTTGAGAGAAATCATTCACTCTGCCTTTGTCTCGGCACTAAACTTCTAAAAAGCAGATTTCGGTGTTTTCTTCTTCTGCTCTGATCTTTTCTAAGCACTCGTAGTATGAGTGATTCTAAATGGGGAGATTAGCTTTCTTTGCCCAGAGTCTAACCCAATGGGAGTCCAGTATCAGTGGGGATGTTAGGCTGTACCGCAGTAGAAATTATGGAAACATTAGTGATTATTCATCAGTCATTCAGTTACGTAATTCAAAGTTAGATACACACTCAGTGCTTTACAAATAGATGAAAGTGAGCCATATTTCTAACCAAAGAATGATCTTAGAAAATTATGACATACAGCGTCTAGAGTGGAGTGACTCAGGCTCATATACTTCACTAATTATTTATTTACCAAAAATGCATTTGTTCAACAGTCACAATTCTTCACTGATTTGACTGATAGTTCAAAAATGGAAAAAATATTAGAAATATAAATATGCTGCAATTCATTGTTTTCAAACAAGAATTTTCAGGTTTTGCCTTCAAAATTATCTTAAAGTTGCCAACATTTAATTTTTTAAAAGGATTAAAGAATGAAAGATAACACTTCTGTTCTGGTCAGCCAAAATATTTAGTAATTCCAAATTATTTTTTTTATAATCTGTGTTATTGAAGAAAAAAAAATGTTGCGTTTAGCCCAGTAAAAATGTAAGGTAGCAGGCACTCCGCTGGTCTGGCTTACAACAGGCAATTAGCAGTGAAGCCGGCATATGTCATTGGTTGGACTATCTAGCTGACTGGATGTTCTTGGATTTTTTATAAGCCAAACTGTTAAGAAACTGCCTCTGCAGATTTCCAGAGCTTTATTGCCATGAATATAAGAGCAAATGTCACGAACAGAGTCAACTTTCTTAAATAAACAGTGTCTCAAAATCTATAAGGAGCTGCGCTCTTGTCCACATTTACAGTTCAAAGGGTCTTTTCCAACATTTTTTAATATCAAGGATAAACTGGATTCTCATTTAATATAGTGTTATGTTCCTTATAAAGGACAACACGGTAATAACATGATATTGCAGTTTATATTCATACTCATGTATTATTTAGTATTTCTCTTTCTGAGTCACTAATTATTTGACAGTGCCTACGTGTATCAAGTAATACTGCCATTCAATCAGAATCAAAAGGCTCAGTTCACTTTGGCCAAGTAACAAGCTCCTTCTATTGCCAAACATAGCCCCATACATTTTAATGGGTTGCCATTGATCGCAAGGGCAGAAGACGTTACTGAATGCTAGTCAGCAGAAATTACAGAAATGTTATGTAGGAGAAGACAGCACAGCTAGAGAGACAATTCTCCCGGTACATCTTTTTGGTGTCTTATTTCCTGGGCAAGCACAAAGGCCTCGTTGTCTGTGTCTTAAAGTAATCTCCTCTGTGCTCTGACAATGATACACCAGTATAAATCATCCAGTTTCTGCCAGAGCCTGAGCTACTGTGCACATACATCTTACATAAATGAAAGTGAATGAAGTCAATCATATTATTTTGTCTCTCTAAGTGAAAGGTAAGTTCAACTAATTCAGATTGAAGCATCACCAGCCCAGCCTAACTTCTTTCTTCTCTCTAACCAGCCTTACATGGAAGAATGAAAATGGAAAGTTATTTTAAATACTGCATGCTCACCTTGGTCTCAACAAAACCCACATCTCTCTTCTTTTTTCATTTACTGCCACTGAGGTTTATGTTTGCCTGCCAATTCACAGATCATTTGTTCTTCAGACTGTAGTAAGCTGACATTTTGGAAAAGCAATTTTTTTCTTATGAAGGAAGGAGTTGGACACCTTAGCAGCTTTTTGTCATAGATAGTCAAGGTGACTACAAACTTGAATTTATTATGGAGAACGTGTATATTCCAACACCAGCCATGACGGTTTCTTGAATTCGTATCCCAGTTTTCATTGTGATGCCAATTTAAACTGCCGCAGGAACAAAAAGAATGAGATCAGCAACTAGATTTGCCTGTAGCTGAAGTACATGGTGTAAGCTCCTCCTAGAGATAAACCACCAGGCTCACTAAACTATGAGTATGACTTATCAAAAATAATGATTTTATGTCATAGGAACCTGTAGGTCTCCCTGCTGATTCTACGTTAGTAATTGTATCTTTCCAAACCTAAATAGTATTTCAATTGATGCTGCTCTGAAACAGCTTTATATATGTATCTACTATAACAAGGAAAGAAATTAAACTTAAAAATACATTTCTTAATAAACGAGAGAAGCTTCCTTCTGCCTGGTATTGTTGAAAATGTAGCCAGGAGACTTATCATGAAGGGAAAATAAGGACATCGTTTAGGGAAGACAGAGAGGGGGAAAATGCCATTAATGAGACAATATAATACTCAAAATTAAAACTCAAAATTAAAACAGCTATCATCATTTAGCCTGCAAATAACACTGAAAATACTGATTTCAGTTTATGAATGCAGTAAGACAGTAGGGGAGTGGGGCATCCTTCTGCTAAAATAAGAGTTGTCAGGAAATTGAAGGCATTGGGAATTTTGTTTGGCTTCAGGAACCATGCGCTGTCGTGCTATATTCCTTAAACGTGGCCAGCGTTAATTACCGATGTGGTATGTGCTGCATGCATTGACTTTGTTGACAGTAGCATATTCTGTTGACTTGAATCTCTAGTTCTTCTTTTGCGCATCGCTGTGAAAAATTTCAAAGAACATTTAACATAATTTACTATTTAGTTTTCTGCTGTTTTCCACTGTGGTACAATGCTATTTAACATATAGGGCAGCCTAACATGCAATGTGAAACGTTGTGCACTTTGAAAGCCAGTACACGTGAGCCGAGTTAACAGAAATATTGTTGTAGAACGTAAGCCTGGTGCTCATCCTCTCCGTAGCAAGCGGGGGATAGCTGTGAACAGGTGGAAACCCCCTTTCCATCACTGCAAATCACCCATGCAAAGCATTGGTGACCTGATATCTTAGGACCAGCATTTCTTATCTTCCTCCATTTCAGCTGAGGCCAATGAGAAAAACTGGAGCCTAGAATTTCTGAAAATCAGGCTCTTCAAGCCCTATATCCTGCACCTGTTAAACCAGCATTGTCATGGATTTCGGTGGAAGGAGCACAGTCTTTCAAATTTGAAATTATTTCAAGGCACTGGCTGAGAGAAATGGATCTATGCTGTGCTATATCACTTGGACACATGGATCTAGGCACATAAAGACCAAAAATCTGGATTCTTGACCTCTTCCCTCTTAAGTGATTGTTAACAGCTCGTCAAGCATAAAGTACCTGAATCGACAACATCCTACCAACTTGCTTAAGGAAGAAAAAAGCTGGAACCTCTTTGCTTGTCAGAGGAGGATAGGGAAAATATAGAGATGGAGAGAAATCAAGGGGTCTTCTTCTAATCTTATTTCTGTTGCTGAATGTCATGAGTAACTTTGCTGAAACCAGAGACAAACCGATAGTAACAGAGGGTGAAGGAAGGTCACAGAGCAGAGAAGGCTAGCCTAGCTAGTTTGGGATCTTTGCACACCCTCAGTTTAATGGTATACTTCTGTATGAAATTGGCCTGTGACTTACATGGCTTCAGATGGTTTCACTGCCCGGTCATGTCACAGGCGATGCCACCATAATTGCCAACCTTACGAAAGTAAGAAAGGTCCTGAGTTTATGCCAGCTTTATGCATCTACAAGTGACTTCTGTGAGCGATGAGCCAGACCCTATGGACAGGCACAAATCACTAGTCTACTGCTGTATTACCTTAACAACTGTTCCTGCTATGAAAGTCTAATAGGCATATACAGGCTTCCAAAAGAAATAATGTCTACTGAGCAGCAAATATAAGTTGTTTTGAAATGCTTGTCATAAAGCTGAGCAGAAAGCTAAAACTGTTAGGTCTTATTTCAGTAACACAGTGTTTCATTATGATCAGGGGACCCTTTCGGTGTTTTTTTCTGCATGGGCACAGCCACATAGAATTCTGCAACTTCAGCTCAAGGGAGTGAAAATCCACTGTGTCCTCTGTTCCTTTTCAGAAAAGGTTAACAGTGTCCCCACTAATGGGAAAATGCTTCACATTCGGCCTGGAAAAAGCTTAGGAGAAGTGTTTGTCCCATGGGGGACTTACACATTTTGCCTTTGTCAATGGCCTGTGTGAGTTTGTTCTCCTGCATGTTAGGGAGGTGGCTTTTTAAATTCCTCTTATGCTGTTTCCATGAGCAGCTAGCATACTGGAGAAAATATATTGCATTCTGGGGCTCAGGGATTTGGATGGCACTATCATGGTGTTTGTAGACATGTGTTGACATGTTATATATTTTTCGTTCAGACACTCTTTCTTGTGCCTTTTGGAGTATAACGGATCACAGCAAGCACGCTACTCATTTTGAGTTAGGTAAGCTGGGAGAGGGGGAAGCAGCTGGAAAAAATAGAGGAGAGGATGCAATTTCATTATAGGATCTTCTTGAATTCATTTAATCATTTAAATTGCATGGGTGTCAGACAAGGTGGTAGTGAGTGTCTAGTCAAGGAGAGCTTTCTCTGCGCAGTGAAGCTGTCGCACAGTACTCAGATGTTTCTTTCAAAAACTGTGATTGAACAGTTTTCTGAGAAGGCACATTAAAGATACTGCTCCTCCCTTCTTCCTCACTTAGAGACAGAGAACTAGTTAAAAGCCACTTGCTAGAAGACAGACAGAATAAACCCTCGTAGTAACTGAAAACATTAGGAAGATATAGATGCACATATACATGCTATTCCAGAGGAAGTCACTATCTTTAATAAATATTTCTTTACAGGATTTGCAATTCAAATGTTATATTGGTGTGTGAGTGGTAGAGAGAGACCTAAAATGAAAATGACTGGAAAGTAACTATTTTTATTGCAAACCGAAAGAAATGTACAAGGTAATCAAACAGCATACTCAATGAAAAGCAAATTAGATTTCTGAAACTCTTCCTGTTTTTAGTGACTCCCATGTGGCATTTGCAACACAAGCAAGGAAACTTGTTTATTTTATAAATAGCAGGCCAAATCCTTACATCTTCCCCATTGCCCTCATGCCACTCTAACACCATAGGTGATGATAAGTTGATTTAATAGCTGCTTTCTCAGCCAGCCTGCAAAGGAATAGCATCTCCCTTCAGCTGCATCCAGTGTAGAGGGTGAGCTAGAGAAAGGAGGAGGTTTGGTCACGGACAGAATATAATTTACTGGTTTGAGCTGGGCAAGGGGCAAAATCAGGCCCGGCCAGCTGCCTGTGAAAGACCATCATCTCTGGGCTGCTCTGAAATGTCAAGGGAGAGCTGAAATATGGCGTAGACAAAGAGAAGAGATCGAGTCCAACTGGCATGTTAAGACATAATTCTTTTCCTTTACAAAATATAAGATACTCTCACATTTTAATCATAATACCTGATTAGATGTGAGATAGGTTAGAAATATTGCCAGAAAGCAGGACTTTATATCTCAGTAGTGATATATATGCAAATTGATCAGCCCAGACAGATAGCCTGGGAGCCACTTTAACTAATGGCTAGCATTTTTCACTATTTCTTCAGCATTTCTGTTTTCTAAGTATTTTTGAGTTTGTAACATCAAGGAACTCGGCAGTGACTCATGTAATCTGAGTTCCCCCCCTGCCTCTCCCATCATTTCCCTGGGTGATCCTGAACAAGTTACTTCATTAATTTTAATTGGATGCTGTCACGAGAAAAGGCTTGTAGGGCTGGACGGCAAGTCTGCAGTCATTCAATCCTTGTTCAGGCAAATTGCTAGAAATTGTAGTGGGAATTTTCTGTGTCAAGACTGCAAGATTTGCCGCAACTGCATGTGCTTAAAAGGCTGCAATAGTTGGATATTGCTTCTGGTCACATGAAGGTTTATTAGAATCTGCTATTAATACTTATCTTCATGTTTGCCACTTGAACAAATTCAAAGAGGCCCTTTCTCAGTCTTTACTGGCTGATTCCAATCACAGCGGGCATTGTCAAGCGCGTCTGTATTTCTGTTAGCGGCTCTGCCCGGTGCATTCAAACTCTGGGCAAGTCTTGGCAATGAAGGAAAAAAGCACAAAATAATGTATAATTTTTCTCCTACCATTGTGCAGCAAAAATGAACGAGTAGATACAGTTTCCCAGAAAATCCTATGTTCTTGTTCCCATCTCTAACTGTGCTGTGAACAGCCCAAGAGAAGGCAGCCAGGCTGGCTTCAATTGCAGGAGAAATCCAGCCAAACGCGATTCTTCAGCAGAGGAGACCAGAGACAGTTTAAATAATTCTTAGAGGATTCTTAAGTATATCGCAAATAAATGGAATGTGGAAATACTAGATTAGAATGTGCGTGTTCCTGATTTACATAGCTTTGTAGAGCAAATATTGCTATTATAATTAAAGCAGTGACAGCTACTGATTAAACAATATCCTTTTAAATACATACAGGAGTACTATAAAAATATAAGAAGCATCAGAAAAACTTATTGGAACTGTGTACAATAAAGACAAAAATTAAAACAAATATTATTATTATGTTCCATCTGGATTTTCTGCAGTTCCTCTCACATTCATTTCTGGTCTTCAGGAGGCTGGGACAAGCTCTTGACATGTTGGAGGGAGGAGGTGGATGTATTTTTGAACATCTACCTTCGAAACTGAGAAATAGCTCTGAAAATATTTGTAACTTCTTTTTATTCACTCATTTGTATGTTTTTCTTTGCACATGTTTTTGCCTCAAAAGAATGTCCAGAATTCCAATGGGCAAGACCAGTCATGCTGGTAGCATTCCCCGGATGCCTTGAAAGGGCTTTAGTATGAGAGTCGACACAACAGGGTTCAGAAACCCTGATGTGTAAATGCCACCATGCATTTGGGTAATAAGCAACCATGGTCACTGTCACCATGGCTGGCGTTAGAGACCTCCAGCCCTCTAATTCTGCACACACTTTATACTGGAGCCCTTAGATCCTGATAGCGAACTGGTTTCTGTTTCGTCCCTTACAGTTCCTCGTGTGTGCTTTGTTGAGTTGCTTCCCTTCCTCCTCCTTTGATTCTCCCTGTATTTGTACATTTCTTCCCTTTTCTTCTGCAACCCCTTCTTCCCCGCTTTTCTTTGGACACTCTGAAACACCTTATCTTTCCAACGTCTGCTCTCCACTAACCCCAAAGTAACCCCCAAACTGACATTTCTCTCTTTCCCTGAGGCTCTCCCCTACCACATACTGCCCCGAAGTCCAGCTTGCTCTCCCTGTTTTTGCACAGTGAGCAACTCAGCACAATGGGCATTCCTTGGTGAGTTAGGCAACCTGAGTGTGCCTCAGTACTGACTGATATGCTTTCTGGCAAAATATAGTTTATTCTGTGAGAAGAAAAAAGAAATCCTTTAGCCAAGATAAACTGAAATCTCCCCCAAAAGCAGCACCCAAAACAGTCATCTATTTTTATGAAAATTATGGAAATACGAGCTTAATATTACGACATCAAATGGCTAGTAATTACTACTCACAGGCACTGATATTGTTTAATGTATTTCATCCTGGAAAAAAACTCCATCAGTCATTGCTCTCAGAACACCAGAGATAAGCAGCCATCATTTAGCAGGGACAGCAAAACCGCAACACCTTACTAGGTTTGTGTTGAACAGAAAAGGACCTTCGTTTTAGAAGTCTCATTTCTAATCCCTTCCTGTAGGAAGACACACAGAGCAGTATTTATCTAGCTTAGACAGAAGTGGACGAGTTTCAGCCTATGCTTCCAGAAAGAGCAGGAATTTCTAATGTACTTGGGTCACCTCTACTTGTTTTCTCCCTGGGTTTGGCTACAGGGATATGTGGAGTCTTAATGTGGATGTGCCACTCCCCCAAAAAAGTTTTTTTTCCCCTCAAAATAAACAGTGGCGCCAGAATGCATGGTTAAGGGACTGAAATACAAAGTAACCTATTTCTGCTTCTTTCACTAACAAAAAGGTGTCTGGCATAAATAAGCAAGAAGGGAAGGAGCAGCACAAAGCAAGCAAATTTGTATTGAAGTTGTACTTCAAAGTGAAGATAACATTTTCTAATACATCTGTGACCCAGATCCTCAAGGATATGTAGCTGGTTTACTCTGATGCTTAACTAATTTGAAGGATATGGGCACAAAGGATTCAGAAGGACACCAAATAACTGTCCTCCAAACTGCCTGTGGTTGGTGTGTCCATTTTTGCAAAGGTTTGCAAAGGAGGAAATACTGAAGAGAGTATAATACAGTGCATAGCAGAGAAATTAACGTGCTGTATGAGCTCAGGGGAATTTCTAGAAAATACCCAGACCCTGGGGAAAGCACTGGTGCAGTTTGGTACACTCTTCACATATTTCTAGGAATGGTTGCAGTTAAGTTAAGTACAGGAGGGGAGGATAAAGCCCTGCAGCGAGGGAGAAGCATGCCATCGCAGGGAAAGTGACCATCCCAGTTTCCGTTTCAGGCAGGAGAAGAATTTTGCAAGGGAGTTAAAATTTTCCTTTTCCAGTCCTTCAGTAAGAAATCCTAAACAAGAGGATGGAATACTGTTCTGGATGTAATCACTTATTCATAGACAGGGTATTTTGATTATGAGCCATGCCCATTAGTAGTAAAGGCATATTAATTGTATGGAAATCCTACCCCAAGGATGGCAATCTAAAACCGGTGAACATAGAATATCATGCAAGAGAAACCTATTTACGTGATGGTTTTATAGTTTATTTTCTCTGTGTGTCTGCTCTGCACCAACAGATTCCATGGAGATGGAATATAAAGGAAAACATAAGCAACTCTGCAAACTGTGCTTCAGTCTTTGGGTTCAGCTCACATTAAAAACCCTTTCACCCAGCTTTTGCAGTTCATTACCATACGGTAGAAAAATCCTTTTGCTGGCATGGCTCAATGTTGCACTGCCTGTTTCTCATTCAAATACTTTCTCTTTTTTTTTTTTTTCCTCTGAATACTGACTTCATGGAATATTTCCAGTGAAGTGTTAAGACATAAACGATGTAAATCTTTATTATAGTATAAAGAGTAAGGAGATCCAACATCTTGGCCTCTTCTGTTGAGCAGTATGTTTTGACGCTTTCGATGTTTTAGGTTTCTCTCTGTAATAACAAGGATTAATATGATGGGCCTACAAAGAGATTACGTGAATGAATTACACAAGAGATTAAGGGAAAAATCTCATTTTGTGCACCCATCAAAATAAAACCTTTTCTGACTCACAGAAAAGCAGCCTGCCTTTTCTCCCACATTGGACCACATCCTTAAATGTCCTACAGCTATAAGAGGACTGAAAGAGGCCGGTGAACCCAAAGCTAACCTATATTCCCAGCAAAATTCTAAACAATCTATCCTGCAAAGGTCACCTATGCCAGCTAAGAAATACGAACGTGAGTCAGTCCCACGTGTCTCGTGTGTACCACCCTCCCCACCCCATAAAGTGAGCATGCAGTGAGGGAGTTAGCTGTAGAAGAGCTCCTGCTGGTTTATGGTAAGCAA
The DNA here is from genome assembly GCF_963924245.1 of Chroicocephalus ridibundus. Taxonomy (NCBI): domain Eukaryota; kingdom Metazoa; phylum Chordata; class Aves; order Charadriiformes; family Laridae; genus Chroicocephalus; species Chroicocephalus ridibundus. Next base: position 135,337,847 of record NC_086284.1, on the reverse strand, counting down.
ATTCAACAATACAAATTCCTTCTCATTTGGAGAACCTTAAAATACTTTACAAGCAATATGTCCCACAGCACATCTGGGAGACCAGATATTTTTGTGTTTATGTTATGGATAGCTAAACTAAAACGTGTTCCACTTGTCAAGGGTACCCGCAGGATAAAAGACCTTGAAAAAAAACCTCCTTGATTCCCAAGAATCTTTTGCTGTAACTACAAGAAAACCCACCCTATTTGCTATCCTCCCTGCTTTGGTTTAGTATTTCCCAGTAAAATATAGTCATCTATAGTTATTTCCATGTCAAAGGTCTCAGACTCCTTTAAAAGTTGTGGAAGATGCAATTCAGCAATAACAATCACACCCCTTAAGTGTAGCCATACTTGGAATGAAACGTAGCCACTGTTCAACAATCCTACTCTGTGTAATAATCGCTGACAGAAAGTGAACAGTGACAAAATGAAACTTGTGGAAAAACTATTATCTGATATGCATTGTACAATAATTTAAACCGTAAATGGTGGAGGATATAAAACTTGTCCCAGCATTTGCTCTATTTTCTATCTTCACGCTTCCCATTTGTTTTGCATAACTCTACTTACATTTCAATTGTTCTTCCATCACTTTTTTTTTTTTCTTATTAAGGATTCCACATCCAAGTCCAAATACTGCATCTAGCTGCATGTCTTTTTTCATAACTGGAGGGTTTGGCTGGACACTGTGGCCACAAAGACCTACTTGGATTTTGTGGAGCCAAATCCTCTTTCTTTCTTTCCACTTCCTCTCTCCTCTCCCCATCAACACAAAGTTACACAGTCCCATCCAACTCTGAGTCTTTTGGAGCCGGTACCTTCTCTGCCGTGCGCAGAATAATTCAGAAGGGTGGGCTGACTTTGAAAAAATGGCGCCCTTACAGAAAAGTACAAAGATACCTTTGCTTTTAATGTCAGGCAGGAACGCTGCTTCAGATCTCCACCTCCTGCTTTACGAGTCCGTCGTAACACAATCTAAAAGCACAGATCTCTCAACCTTTTGGGAACAACAGAAATCATACAGTTGCTCCTAGGTAATCAGTAGAAAGTGAAAGAGCAAAAAGTATCTAAAACATAGAAGAGAGAGAAAGGCTGGGGACGGCCTCACTGAGCTATTGAGGGATAATCCACCCGTTGCGTAATATTTCTATGACAAGTGTTAATGGGGTTTAAATGTCAGGTATTGTAGCATAACCCGCCGTCTACACAAAGAAGTAACCGGTATTTTTCATTTGCTCACACAAAAAATAGTTACCCTCCTGTCTTTCCCTTCGGAGCAGCAGCTGGCTGGGGTGCCTGTGAGTGGGAGAGAGGTGCTGCAGTCTGACTCGCTTGGCAATCAAACGGGGGAGACAGCATCCTGAATTCACAGTAGGCTGCTCCGTGGGAGGAGGAGTGAATGTCCTTCCCTCCTTGATAACGGGATTAACGCCAATCCCACACATTTGTGTGTGTTCTGAGGTGGATTTATCGGCACAAGCCCTTACCACGAGCTACCACGGCAGAGGCATCTGCGCTATGTAATGTTGTGAGCCATTCTGCTTCCCTAGATGTGGGCTTGAAAGTGAATATTGTACGTATTTGTGTACGTGTGCCTATGTGTGTGTGTAAATCACACAGATAGATGTCCTTGCGCTACTAGAATTAACTACTGTTTTACCTCTGTTATTTTCTTTTTTTTTTTTCTTTTTGGAAACTCCAGCTGATTAAAACAGTAACAAAATGTTTATGCTGTAGCTAGTCCTTTCCAAAGTCATGGCTCCAGTAACGTCTACAAAAGTATATGCCAGTGTTCTTGGTTTTCATCCACTTTTTAAATATCAGTTTCTTCTTGCAAATGACACATACATATACATATATATATATATCTATACTCACGTACAGCCTGGACAGCAACAGTAAGGCCTGTCCCTGAGTCATTTCCTTGACATTTAGTTCTGAAAACCATCTTTGGCAATCTTTCAGGACCATGTGGTCGTCAGGGCCGTGTCCAAACCACCTGAGTTTGGACTGCCCTGTTTGCAGTCAGCACTTTGATTGTTAATTCACTACAGATGTCAACACTTCTCATCTGGAAGGATCTAATGCCTTGGGTGTACCTTGTTAGCATGCAAGTCCCTCGCAAAAAAAAAAAATAAAAAATTAAAAATCCATGCAATTCCCCTTAGATGATGTTTAAAGATGAGTTATGAAAGATGGCTGAAACGGTACTTGAAACCACTCTCTTTTCCACATACTATGTGGAAGCTGTGCATTTCAGATCATAACAGTCCAGTGAAAACTAGCTAAATACTAAGAAAGTTGAATTAGCCATTTTGAAAATGAACATGTGCTATACTTCTGCACTTATAATGCATTATTAAGATTTCCTGACATGGCCTAGGAAAAAAGCTGTGTGTATGTTAGCAGTTAGACAGAGGGTGAAAGCGCATGGAATTCCAAGGATGGAACAATACAGCCTTGTTGGCTTTGGCAAAGTACAATCCATAGTGATGAAAACCTGAGAAATTTGGGGTCAGTCCCACAAAGGCTTACACATATGCTTATCTTTATGCATAACTCATGCATGCAAATTGTTACAGCATTTGGCCTCTGACACGGCTGCTTCAGCACAGAGTTCTGTACTGCAAAGCCCAGGGTGTGATCTTGTCCTTACTGAAATCAGTGGGACTTTCCGTGCGAGCAGTTATTTATGCGAGCCAGAAGAGCTGGCCCATAAGTGGCTAAAATAGTAAATTAGCTACTCAGATGCTGTGAACTTTAAAATAGTTCTTTCCTCTAACTTCAGAGGGAAATAAGGAATCTTTGAATAGTGGCTCCACGCTATTTTTCATTATTATATGATACTGTGGTATCGTCCCAAGGCCCAAATGAGGTTCCCATTCAAGGCTTCTTTACACCACAATTATGCAGGCAATCACTGCCTGGATTCTAACCATCTTTTGTATTTTTATATAGAACTTCAAAATTAAAACTTTGAAGTAGCATAGGCTTAATCAGGAACACTGCCATACTCAGCAAACTTGGTCCTAATATCAGTTCCAGCACTGGTTTATGCAGGAGTGATAGATAAATCACTTGTCTTCTGTTCAGTGTCACCCTCCATACCAAGATATGTACTTGAAGTTTACACAGTGATAGAAGTCATGACTTTAAACAGCTTTTATTATATGAGGCAGGAGTGCTAGAGCAGGACGACTTGCAGCTATTTAAAAAAAAATAGGGAGAGTCTACCAACTACCCAAAATACAACATTGGTTTTATTTTGTATTTACTGCAAAAGAGCCATACAACATCAAGCAGATGATGATGAGGCTGTTGGGACACAAGCATTTGGTTGCTGCATCTGGCATTAGCATGGGATGGCAGAATCACTGATCAGGATTTAATTTTCATTTCTTGTCCTAATTTGCATTTCCTATTAATGTTTGTTGCATTTCAGCCCTGCGGGTTTGGGATCTGACCAAAAGCCAATTGAAAGCTCAAGCCAGTGAAAGTCCAGCATTTCTTTCTCTCCTCCAAAAAAGGGTCGAACAAAAATAAATGCCCTCCCTCCTGCTCTTTCCTCTCACACATATACCCACTCGAAAATGTCTGCTCCTCAGGGAACAGGCATGAGTTATACGGACTCATTCGTGTCTTATTTAAAGGAGACTCTGGCCATAGCTTTTCCTTTGGTCATTCACAACAATGAAATGGATGAGGGTGAAAGTGTGTCACTCTCAGAACAAGAAGCCCAGAAAAAAAAGGAGTGGCTGAAGCCCGAGTCCCTCACAAGAACGGCTTTGAATCTTTGTGTCCATGTGGGAAGAGCTTCCACGATACCATCTGCTTAAAAAGAAAAAAAAAAAAGGAAAAATAGGGAATAGAACAGCTTATCGCCCTTGTCCTTTCAGGGTTTAGCGAAGTTGAGAAATCAGCAAAACTACAGAATTGTAAGAAGAAAACAAATGGATGAACTAGTGGTCCGCCATTCTGTGCTCTGTAATTTTTTATGAAAAAATAACAGCAGCCCACCTAGTCATAAGGAGTTTTATTTGGTGTCTGTAACAGAATTAGTCCCAATGGGACAGTGTAGCCTAGTTTTACGTGGCTGTGTAACGAGACATCCTACTATGAGAAATTGGCACAAGCTGACAGGGGACCTTGCTTTCTGTTTGAAATCATTCAACTCTACAGTTTTTGAACAACTGGCTAAATTTGCTAATGGGAAGAAAGCCGTGGTTTATATTCTTGCCTGATGTGAGAAGTACATCTGCAATTGCTCCTTTCCATGTGTAACACCTGTGCAGAAAGTGCATTTCACCTGCTTGAATATTCAAAACATGTCGCTTCACACAAGATTATGTATGAAATAAAACATGTCAGGGAGACAGACTAGGTTGAAGAAATGACGCTTTACTTCCTCCAGGTCATAATTATCGGGAAGCAGTTATGTTAACACTATGTTATCAAGCAGCCTAATTTAAACATAGCTACATAGCTCCATCCCCAAGCAGTAAATAACGTACATGTGGTGAGCATGAGTCATCACTCTTGCAAGAGTGTCTGTGGAGCTCCCTGCTTTGCACGATTTACGCATTAAAATGTAAATGGAAAGAAGTTTTTATTATAATCTGAATTCATATGAGAGACATCATTTATAGATGTTGGTTTAAAGCAGTCTCCTTCTCTGAGGTCACGACCACCTGTTGGACTACGGAGCTGCGGCGCAGGAGGAGGGAGGGAGGGAGGGAGGGGAGAGAGAGAAGGGGAAGCTTTGGAAAAGTGAGCCCGTAGATCAGCGTACATCTGCCTCTTCTTCCTCTCCCCGAGTTGCTTCAGGCTTTGCCTCGGAGGGGCAGCTGCTGCCGCCGCCGCAGAACGCCCGCTGGGCGGGCAGACCCTGCCTGTTTTAATTCCCGGAGGGACGCAGGACTCGGAACTCTTACGCCGTTACGATAAGCCGAGGCTGGCTGCGTGCGTCACGCTAACTCCTAGGAGATGCCGTGCCACTGCCCTCCCGCACCCTCCCCCTCCCCGCCTGCCGTGGCGACCACCGGCCCGCCGCCGCTCGCCACCCCCTGAGCGAACAGCACGCGGCCTGCGCCGCCAGCCGCCGGGACGGACGGACGGACGGACGGGGCACGCCCGCCCCGGCCCGGCAACCGTCTTATAACGCGTTTTCCGAAGGGTTCGGGAGCGCACAGACTTTTCGCGGGGGTTCTCCGGGCCCCCGAGCGGGCAAACCGCGCCGGAGGCAGCGCAGGACGCAGAGCCAGGGCTCTGATCCCTCCGATTAAAAACGTCCCCGGAGAGGATTGCTTCTTAACGGGCCGCTGAGTCCTCCCAGAGCAATTTAAAATCGCCGAACCGCTATTTATTAATGTAATGCTCTTAAAACTCAAAGTACGCTTAATCCCCGGCGCACTGGTAACGAGCGGGGGGGAGAAGGGGGGACGGGGGACACACGGACACGAACCGTGGAGGGGGCTCCGGCCATCAGGAAACGGGCAGGGGCCGACGCCTGGCTGCTGCCCTCCCGGGGGCGCCGGCCCGACGGGGAGCCCCGGGCCGGGTAGAGCCCGGTCGCGGGGAAGCCGCCGCGCCGTCGCCTCCTGGCCCCCGGGAGAGGGGACCGAGCCGCCCGCCCGGCCGCTCGCTAGTGACACAGACCCGACTTTGCCGGGGGAAAGCCGCCCCGTGGGCACCGCACACTGCCCGCACCTGACCCGCTAACTCCCCCCCCCTCGTCCCTCCCTCTCTTCCTCCTCCCGCAGGAGGGCGGGGGGCGGCGAGCCGCAGAGGCGGCCCCGGCTCTTCGGCGGGGCAGCCAGTGCCGGCAGCGGCCGTGCGGCTCGCCTCTCCTCAGCGAGCCCCGCAGGAGGAGGAGGAGGAAAGAGGAGGAGGGCACGGGGTCCGCCCCGCGCACCCGCTAGGTTTCACCTCCACCGGTGATGCCGCGGCGGCCGCCGGCGCTGCCTCTCCCCTTCCCCACCCCGGGAGGACGCCGCCGGGCTTTCCTAAGGTGAGTGGCCACCTCCGGGCGGCTCTGCCGAGCCGGGGCAGGGGTCAGTGCGGCCAAGACCCCCCAGCCGAGCACCGGCAGCCCCCGCAGGGAAGGAGCGCCGGGTGCTGCCCGGCCGGGCGGGCGGGCGGGGAAGTTTGCGGGTGGGACAGCGGAGCCGGCAGCCGGCGCAGGGAGAAGCGCGGCGCGACCGCTCCTGCGCTTCATCTGTTGTTAGCGGGGACGTGCGTGGGAGTGGGAAGGCACCTGGAGAGCCGGCCCCAGGTGGAGGGAGAGCAGCTGGTTGGAGCGTAGGCGGGGGGAGGAAAGGGGAAGGTGGAGAGCGGGGAAGCAGGCGGGGACAGGAGCGGGACGGGGGAGCCGCAGAGCGAGGAGATGGGGAAGGAGGTGGCGGTTCCCGAGCACCGGCGCCTCTTCCCCCGGCTCCTGGACTGAAGCACCGCGCTCGGCTCCGGGCCCCGCTGCTACCCCTGGCCCCGCGTCAGTTTTCCTTCGAGAGGTGGGGGCGCTTCGCCGCGCAACTGTTGGGGGAAAAAGCGGCTGTGCCCCGAGAGCGACTTAGCACAAGGTTAGGGCTTGGGGCTTGAGGTTGGGGGGGGGGGGGGGGGTTGGCGGATCGCGGCTTCTCTGTTCGCTCCCGGGCGCTGCCGAGGAGGGAGACCCGCAAGCGCCGTGTCCCGGGTTCCCGGTAGCGCCGCGTCCGTCTCGCCGGCCGGCAGCGGGGCAGCGGCGCTGGCCCGGCCTGGGTAGGGTTGGGTCGGGTCGGGCGGCCGCCGGCTTTGCCCTGCGCGGCACGGCGGCGGCTGGCGTTTGGGAAACTTTGTGAGCGCCTGCCGGTGCGCCCAGGAAGGCAAGGCGGTATGCAAACAGCGCGGCTGGGGGACCCGGCGGAGAGCGTAGGCTGCGGGGTGGCCGTCGTGTGTTTGTCTGCCCGTTATCTCAGCTGCTGGCAGTCGGTTTGTTACGTGTGTGTTTGGGTTTTGAGTCAATATTTATTTACAGGACCCAGGTATTAATCACTCGTGTCTTAGAAAGCTCGTTAGTGGTGACTTGTTTCCATGACAACAGGACCCCTCGGAGTCCTCGGGGTTATCTATTTGCCCGATTTAATTTTTTTCTTTTCATGAAGCGTATTCTTACTAGTATCGTGTTTTGTCACCGGGGAGAAAAACAAGCAAATTAAACCTGCGTGATCCTGTGGTCCCTATTCAGCGTTCCTTTAACGCTCAGTTATTTTTCCAGCCTTAGTTAATTATATATGGATGGGACTAAGCAAGTGTGCGAGTTATACAAGATTTCTTCATACTTGTTTTACTGCCTTATCTCCTTTAGCTATAAAGCTCAGACTAAGATATGGTTTGACTTACTGTGTGTTCAAAGTACTCGTTAGACCTGTTAGTACTGAAAAGTGTGATGCTTGTTATCTTTTTGGTTTTGTATTTAGTAGCACAGAGCCCTTGGAGGGGCACTGTGTTGCGGTCCCTGTAGTTTTACTGCTACGGCAGAGCTAGGAATCAGGAGTGACTTATTGTGTAACTTTGTCACCTTCTTATGGTGTGACCTTGACAGGTCTCTTAACTTCTTTGTATCCCACCGTGTGTCAACAAAAGGAGATGTTGCCCGCTTGTACCTGTGAGGTGCTCTGAGCTAATTGAGCAAAATACTTTTTCTGAGATGCGGTACTGCTAAAACTGAATATATTGTTTTCTGTTATGAGGAGTAAGCATATCTTATATATCCCTTTTCCTTAATGATATAGGTGAAAATCCCCCCTTTTAACTTCAGTCTTTATTTAACATAGTGCAGTCATGTTAGCTCTTCAAATGGTGTGTACTGTTATCATCCAGCTGAAATCAGTGATTCTAATCCCATTTCTGCTAACTGCCAGTCACTGCTTTCCTGGGTTAACTTCATCAGTCAGGTAAAAAGGAGCAGTCTTAAATTTGTAGGAATATCTACTATGACAGAGTATACATCCAGCAAGAAGATTCAATAGTAAAGAAAGGCAAGACTGTAAAATTGAATGACAGTCTTGATCACTTGCCTTAGCATCGCAACCCTAGAGGGACTTAAATGCTTTTTTTTGAGGGTGCAAGTGAGCAAGAATGCACTTTTAACTTAACCGTATGTCAAGTTAAACATCTGAAACCGTTCTACCAATTTTCATCATTTTCTGAGAAACATTTTAATATGTGTTCTGTTGAGAAACATTGGGACTGTGTAAGAAGCCTTTTAGAATGTACAGTTCTAAACCAAAATACTGCCTGAGAGATATTCAGTTGTGACCATTTTAAATGACAGGAGTAGTAAGTTATAATAGTTGGAGGAACTTCTTTCTTGAAATGCTCCTTTTAAGTGAATAAACTGTATCTATCTGTTATAAAATAAGGATCTTTTTCATACTGTGAGGAAGAGTCTATCCCCAGTTCAGTTCAGCAAAGTGCTAAAACATATGTCTCATTCCAAATGCATTAGTGTTCTCTAATATCAGTAGGCAAATTGTGCTTCAAGCTTTTACTTCAATATTCCAAAAAATCAAAGCCTGTGACCTTGACTTTTGTATTCTGGGCGTTTTTATTTAGCAGCTTAATAGTGAGACATTTGTCTGAAAATATTTCTTGGGAATTGAGGACCATCTGACCACTACCAGCCCTTAGTTACCAGTGAAGTAATTTTACGACAATCCCATGAAGAGGAAAAATAAATAAATAAATGACATCTTAGCATCTCATCTCCTTTGGGTGTCATTGACTTAAATTTCCATACTGAACTGTTAAATTTTTACTACTTAGTGCTGCACAGTCAATGCAGGTAGAGAGGAAGTGATCTAGGTTTTACTCTGTGCTTTACGTCCTCTGCAAAGCTCAGTCTTTTGTTACTGGTGATCGTAAGAACACCAGATACTCCAGTTCAATTCTCAGACTCTAGCAGCCATGCGAGGGGGGAGAAAAGGAAAAAAATAATCTTCATTTTATTTTTTAAGACTGATAATAGGGCAGCAAGAAAGATAATTCATAAGAAGCTTGTATTACTTCTATAGTTATATTTTCAGAACAATAATCACTTAAGATTGCAAGAAGGCATCTAAGTATATGACCTGTCACCGATAAAGGTGTTCTGTTTGAGGGAGTGGAAAAGAAGTACCCAGATGTGAAGGCTAGATCTATAGGTATGGATGATGATATTGGTTTATGTTGTATTTTACTCAGTGTTGTACCAAAGTAGTTTGGATGTAATGTACACTGGCTTTCATAAAGAAAAATACTTCTAATGGTGTTCATATTCAAGCTAGGTATTGCTCAAGATGCATATTTCTTAAACTTTGCTGGCATGTGGAAATAAACACGTTTGTTTCTCTGGTGTTCGAAGTCCCTCAACGGGCTTGGTGAATGAGGTACTGGACCAATATTTAGCGGAGGTGGTTGAGCTCCTTTCTCTGTAACTGATCTACTCTGGACAAGTCACTTTACCCCTCTATTTCATCATTTCCCTAGTCTTACCCCTATTTATCATTCATTCTTGCTTATTTGGAGCGTAGGATCTTCAGTGTAAGTGGGCATATATCGTGCCCAGACAGATCTCTGTTGGAGTAGTAAAATGTTAATAACAAGAAATGGTAGCCAATGTTTTCTCTGTTATCGGTCACCACGGTCTTTGCATGATCACTAGTTACTATCTGAGAGGCGGTAAGATTGTTGCAGGTCAGTGTGAAGATGTAATGGAGGAATTGCTTCTAGTGCTAGTTCCTTAAAATTCTTTTTGCTTGTTGCATTTGAAGAGAAGAGCTTTCAGAAAAAAAGTTCACAGATCTATCCTCCAAGGAGTAGAGAGTTAATAATGGTTAATAATTTTAATAAAATTCCTGCTTTTCCTGAACACCTATGTTTGCTGTCAGGTTGAATGTACTGGTTTTCTGGATGTAAAACTAAGGCAATCATGCCGATGGGCTGAGGCCAATGGTATGAGGTTCAACAAAGCCAAGTGCCGGGTCCTGCACTTGGGTCACAACAAGCCCATGCAACCCTACAGGCTTGGGGAATCGCGGCTGGAGAGCTGCCTGGCAGAAAAGGACCTGGGGATGTTGGTCAACAGCCGTCTGAATATGAGCGTATTCATCAATGACCTGGTGGAGGGGACAGAGTGCATCCTCAGCAGGTTTGCTGATGATACCAAACTGGATGGGGTGGCTGACACCCTAGAGTGCCGTGCTGCCATCCAGCATGACCTAGACAGGCTGGAGAGCTGGGCAGAGAAGAACCTAACGAGGTTCAACAAGGACAAGTGTAGGGTCCTGCACCTGGGGAGGAAGAATGTCAGGCACCAGTATAGGTTAGGGGTGGACCTGCTGGAAAGCAGCTCTGAAGAAAAGGATCTGGGGGTCTTGGTAGACAGTAAACTATCCATGAGCCAACAATGTGCCCTTGTTGCCAAAAAGGCCAACGGCATCCTGGGCTGCGTAGGGAAGAGTGTGGCCAGCAGGTCAAAGGAGGTCATTCTCCCCCTCTGCTCTGCACTGGTGAGGTCACAACTGGAATACTGCATCCAGTTCTGGGCTCCCCAGTTCAAGAGAGACAGGGAACTGCTGGAGTGAGTCCAGCGTAGGGCAACAAAGATGATTGAGGGACTGGAGCATCTCCCTTATGAGGAAAGGCTGAGGGAGCTGGGACACTTTAGCCTGGAGAAGAGAAGGCTGAGGGGAGACCTTATTATGGCATACAAGTATCTAAAGGGTGGGTCTAAGGAGGATGGTGCCAGACTCTTTTCAATGTTTCTCAGTGACAGGACGAGGGGTAACGGGCACAAGCTGGAACACAGGAAGTTCCGATCAAATACACGGAAAAAATCCTTTACAGTGAGGGTGACAGAGCACTGGAACAGGCTGCCCAGGGAGGTTGTGGAGTCCCCTTCTCTGGAGACTTTCGAGACTCGCCTGGATGCAGCCCTGAGTAATGTGCTCTAGGCAATCCTGCTCTAGCAGGGGAGTTGGACTAAATGATCTCTAGAGGTCCCTTCCAACTCTGAAAATTCCATGATTCCGTGATACTTCTATCTTTCATCAGAATTCAGCTGGCAAAATTAAGATAAAACAAAGAATGTATTTTTACATACCAGTGGAAGGTAAAGTAAAACTCTTCTGTTTTGGTCATTTTATTCTTCTTAAAGATCAAACTTCTTAAATATGAAGCTCCTTTCCGATCTTTAATTTACTTGCCATATTTTTAATTACCTGTGTACAGTGATTCCAAAATGACTTAGACTTTTAAGGCCCAAATTTGAAACAACCCAAAGATATCTGTTTTTAAAAAAATGTATTTTGGAGGGAAGCCTCCCCCTGGTCTCTAAAATGCCTGTTGTTGCACACCTGCAAGTTGACATGCACAAACTCTCCAGTCACTTTGGAGTTTTTGGACCTGGGTGTGCTTTCTGCTTACAAATAGATTAAAAGGGACATCAGCTCAAATTACTTCCAAATTCAAGTTACTTCCAAATCTTTTTTTTGCTTAAATCGGTAATAGAGTTTGGTAGCTGTAGAGCTCTGCCAGTGACCCCTTTGTGCATCACTGCGACGTTAGGAAGTCTGAAGAGCAAAGAAAATCTTCTCACAGAGTCTCATTGACCATGCATGAAGGAATAGAATGCATAAAAGTTTTTACAAGGACTTAAAAATTCAGGAAGAAATATGGCACTCAGTGAAGACAGGCATTATAAAAATTATCCAGATACTGGTGAATTGATTAGTGATAGTTAGTGGTGTTAATAGTCACCAGAAGCCCAGAAAGAGCAGGAGCCAAATCACAGATGTTAGAGTAGATCAAATCTGAGTGTGAGCAGACCAGGCTGCCTTACTGCTTCAGAAACACCAAACAAAAGGATTAGTTTCAAAGGCCAAGAAAACAAAGATGGAGCTGTTTCTGGCCCGTATAGATTCTGCAGTATGAAGTCTTCATTATCTCTGTGCTTTTGCCTCGAATGTAAAGAGTTCATTCACTGGTGATGGGAAATATCAGTGGCGTAACTCTGATTCAAAGAAGCTGACTCGTGTCTAGAGATAGAGACAAAAAACACATGGCAAACAGTTTGTCTTTGCCATATCATATCTTTGCTGTGGCATCTGGATAATATCCAGTAGACTTCAGAAGCCTCTGCTCTTGGGAGGATCCTTGAAAATCTAAGAGCAGCATAGTGCAGCCTTTGGAACAGTTCAGTTTTAAAGCACTGGAGGAAAAAATGATATTTTTGTTTCGTTTTCTTTCTGATAACTGGAAAAAGGTAGGCAAATGTATCTGTTAACAGTTCGTAGGACAGAAGACAGCTTTCTGCTTTGATTGGTACCCCATATACGCATATACTGCTTGCTGAAATGTAAAAGAGGAAATCGATGCACAGCAGGAAAAACAGATAGCGTGTTCCCCACTTAGAGCTCAGTACCCTCTGTCAATACATAATGCCTGCAGAGAGGAGCCACCAAGTCCTTCTTGTGAGTTCAGGTGGCATCTCAGCCGTTCGATGCTGCTTCTGAGCCCCTTTTTTCTCTTCAGCTGGCATAACACGTCAGCGCTGCTGTGGCTGGACGAGCTTGCCTCGGCTGTTTCACTTGCAGGAGACACGCTTTGGGCGCAGCAGTTGCCAGGTCTACCTGGCTGACCGTGCCGGGTGGAAGCCAAGGTGCAGATTCGTGATGTGCTCTGGGGATAAGGCTGGGAGAGACCTCGCCTCTGCGTGTGCAGCCGTCCCAGCAGCAGCCTGCGTGCTTCTCCTTTGGAGTCTCTTGATTTGTAGCCTGACCTTTTCACACCAGTGAAGCTTAGCAGGCCCACCCAATTTTGTCACTTCCCGCCGCGTGTCTGATGGTGCAGACAGGGAGTCTGTTCCTGCTCTGTTTGGAGTCAAGGGCAGAATTCTCGGTGATTTCCATAGGAACAAGATGTGTTCCTAAACATACTTCAGTGGCAAGAAAGCAACTTCCTAATAAAGAACCAGACTATAACGTTACACAAAACATCCAGCATTGTTCTAGGCTTCAAAGCTCTTAACAGTAACATGCTTGCAGACACAAGCGCTGCAAACAGCAGATCTCAGGGCATTGCTGGCAGGACTGGAGGGATTACCAGCTCTCATTCTGCCCTGAGAAACAATTGAGGCTTGATCATGTTGCTGATAAAGTCCTACTTGTTCTAATGGCCGCTGTTCAGGCCCCTTAAATGATATCAAATGGAATTTTAGAAGCAGTGAAGTGTGACATAATAGCTGTTACACAAAGGAATTACTATGTCAAGCAGAAAAGGTAGTGTGATTTCAATTTACCTGAAGAAACAAAATGCCCTTTCCAACACTGATGTGGAGACTGTTGGAAGTTACCAAGGAAAACTTTGGACTGCAATTCTGCTGCTTTGAGTTGTTATACTTTAGTCAGACTGGTTCCTAATGAAAACATTTTTTTTTTTTTTGGATCCTTCCTTTAGGTATTAATTTTTTCTTACCCCTCCGCCCCGCCTCCATCTTACCCTCTGGTCACTACCTTACTGACATTCCTATGTTTCACTTAACAGAGGAACCTTTTCAGTTACAGGCTTTTTCTAGAAAAAAGTACCTATAGGTACTTTTTCTGGAAGTACCTAGAGCCTGTTGAAGGTAGGTGGCCCCAAAACATAGCTCATGGATACCTGCAGTTTCTTGTTTGCTTTCCAAAATCCTCATCTTCCATTAATTTTGCCACCACAAAGCCACTCTTCAGTCCAAATAAAGCTGTCAAGGTGCAAGGAAGTGTGGGGAAGGTAATCCCTTGAGTCATATAGATGGTGCATTTGCCATCTGGGTAGCATTCCCAAACATGAGAGCTTCAGGGCTGTTTTCTTCACACAATTTTCAGCTTCTTGTCGTCCCAACACCATTTTCTCTGATTACCAGGTGAAGCATGGTTTTCTTCTGTCTTGGAGTGGTTTCTATTTGTGGTGAACACTTGGAAGCTTGCAAATTTTTCCCTGTAGTGTCCTAACAGCATCAACATTTATTAAATTATTCTTCACCTACTCCCATGGCCAACCATTCTTACACTTGGGGGAAAAAGAAAAAGCAAAAAAAAAAAAAAAGAAAGGTTTGTCTTGTAAAGCATGTGGCTGACATGCTTTTCTTTTATGCCACTTCCCAGGTTATTCATGTTTTAACATTCAAAAACACAGGCAACATTCTATACAGAGGTAAACTTTTCCATGAAAATTGTGTCCACTTAAGACACTTTCTCACAATTGGCAGATGTGAATGTTTGATATGTATTTTAATCCAGAGTACTAGCATTTTCTTATGCAGTTAAGGTTGAGTTCTTTGTTCCAGTCTTGTTTTTTGGTATAACCATGGCTTGTCATTTGGACAGAAAGCTGCCAAGATAATAGACTTAACTTTTTGTTTTGCCAAGATAATAGACCAAACTTTTTATTCTAAAGGCACAAAATATGCCAGAATGCATAATTTGAATACAAAGCTATTTGACTGATTTACTTGAAAGGTGTAAAAGACCTGAGGGAAGCGTCAAGCATGTGTGAATGGAAATTGAACAACATCTTCACAGGATGGTCTTCATTGCTATTTTGTAGGGGAAAAGAAACAAACAAAAAAAGACTTTCATTCTTCTAAATATCATATTGCAGTTAAATTCCCCTTATAGATATGTGGTGCAGGAGCCCTAACCTGAATAAAACACTGGTTGCGTATCTGGCTTCTTGGAAGAGTTGCTCACTGACAGATTGAGTTAGAGTTGAAAAATCACGAGATAAATCAGGGAGTGGCTATTCTCAACATTGAAACCATTTTTATGAAGCAAGTTCAATATAATTGTGCTTGTTATCTTTTTTTTTTGGTTGTTTGGAGTTTTAAGAGTAATTCGTTGTGATCCTGTTGTAAAGTGTTGTGACATGGCAGCATTTCCTTGATTAAGATATTGCTGAATTTTCATTTTTAGAAATACTATTGGCAGGGCTTTAGAAACCTGGACTCTAGCCAGAAAATAAACAATCGCTGAAGCCAACTATGCAAGGAGATTCTACACACACAAACTGGAGACGGTTAATTTTTACTTTGTGTTGCAAACGCTCTCATCTGTGTTTGGGCAAATCTGTGAATTCCTATGTGAAGTAACTCGGTAGCCGTGTAACTGGCCGCCAAGGGATTTCTCTAGCGCAAGGGCATTAGCCAGCACAATGGTTAAATGGTTACTGAGCCACGTCCTGTCCCATAGCCCTTCAAGGGCTGGTGGCAAATGGAAAGGGTCCTGTGGGCTCGGTGCACCTCTGCTTCGAACCTGTGATTTGTGACAGTCTTTGAGTTGTTCTATTGCTAGAAGAGCAGCAGGGTGTACAAATCGCTATGCAGTCAGCATCTTTGCTGCAAAGATCAGGCTCAGTCGCTCTTAACTTCTTTCCATTGCCATTCTTCTTTTCACTCAGGGTGAGCTTCACCGTTCATCTCTTAACTAGTGTCTGTCAAAAGCAGCTCCCTTGAAACTTTAGAGGTGTATAATTTTTACGTAAGAAACCAGCTCATGTCATACCTTGCTGATGATAATTACTTCTTAGGAGCCTCACATACAGAACTGTTTGTAAATTATAAGCCCATCCTGCAGCAATGAAACCATTCACTTTTATTTCAAGGTAGAAGAGCACAGGTGAAGAGTTACTGAACAGGGCTCAAATATTTCTTTAATAGGAAATAACTGTTTTCAGGACACATATCCTACTTTTTTAAGTCCATGGGCAAATTCCTATTTATTTGCATGGAAGCAGGGTCAGGCCCCATGTGTCTAAGGGATGCTATTG
Source organism: Chroicocephalus ridibundus (assembly GCF_963924245.1). NCBI lineage: Eukaryota > Metazoa > Chordata > Aves > Charadriiformes > Laridae > Chroicocephalus > Chroicocephalus ridibundus. The sequence goes on along the minus strand of NC_086284.1, from coordinate 135,322,008 downwards.
TGAAAGCAAATCCTTGCTGGGTCCCCTCTACAGGAATCGGGATTCACTCCCGGCCAGTAATCTAAATATAACAATGTGAAATTTATGAGGAAGGGAATTGGCAATAGTAATACCTCTTTTGCCTTTCTGCTCTTTATCATTAGCTTCCCACACTTTTGGGTCATTCTGAGCAGAGAGCTGTTCAGTCCATTAATTGTCTTTGTTAGACAGTCTCTATCTTCTTTCTCATAGTAACTTATTCATAGCAGGGAAAGTTCTATCCATCATTAGTCATTTAAGCCCTAAGGCCACGGTCCAAAGCTTGCTTCCATTTTTTTTCCCTAGAATCTATTATACATAAGAGAAATGAATATGTATCTGCAAGTACACATATAGGCATACATGCGTAGCTCTCATTAAAATTAATTTGTGTTATGTGTGTTCATTTTATGCTTTTGTAGTTGGTGTAGTCTCTCAGTGATAATGTGAAGGGTGCAATGAGGTTAATGCTTATGGCTATGGTCCAGACTTTGTAACCCTTATAACTATTTTCTAACTCCATCTAGCTTCTCCCTAAATATTCTGAATTTGGACTGCAGTGGAAGATTTTGCAGTAGCATGAACATGACTCCAAATAATTGAGAAGCAATAAGAACAAAATGTATTACTTTACCTGTTGAACAAAAGCAACATCATTCTAAACTTACTGCAGTGATGGAAAAGAAATATGGAATAAACATGTTCACAAGGCTTCACAGTTTTAAATATTTAAGAGATTATTTTTATCTTTTAGTCTTCTCTGAAGTATGAAATTTAATCCAATAGTCTTAAATCAATGGTAATTGTAGTCAACCTTAAAACTTCAAGCAAGAGCTCCTACCACATGCATGGTTTTCGGAAGCGCCGTGTACTGACTCTGTCTCACAGTAAGCCCTAGTGAAGACTCTTGGTGCTAGGTGCTCCTTGAGGAAAGGTAAGAGGAGCAACATTCTCAAGAAAGTCAGCACCTTTCTTAAGCAGGAAAAGTTTATATTGTTGTCTGTTTTGATAATTAGGCTTTAAAAGCAAGCATTGTTTTTGCAACCTTCTGCACAATAGTAATATTTATCTACACCAAACAATTAAAGGCCCTGTATAAAATAAATAATATTAATGAAACTGTAGTGCTGTCACTCTTCACTACCAAAACTGAGATTTCCTTTAGCTCCTGAATTTGCTTTTCCTTTTCTGTTCTGTCTGCCTTGTCAGTCATGTATCCCTCTTCAGGTGGGCTTAGACAGGCACTGAGTGGAGAGTAATGGGACCCTTGTAACTTATTTTAATGACCAGAGTCGGGACTGACTGTGTTTTGCAGTATACTGGTGGTGTGGGCTGGGCTAATAAAGTTTAAGTGTCTAGGAGCTGCCTACAAACTCCCAAAATTTGCCAGGCTTAGGTCACAAAAAACTTCTATTGTGCCTTCCTCGTCTTCATATCTTGCATTAGGAAACGGTACTAGTAACAGTGGCAGTGGTTTTGTTTCATGCAATACTGATCAGAACCAGGAAAATCCTTTTCCTGTTTCATGAGCCTAATCCCCGTTTCCTTTGCTTTTTCCTTTCCTTTTCCTTTCTGTCTGGTATGAGGTAAACGTTCTAGTGTTTTAGTTTCAAGTATCAAAACCAAACAAATGTTTATCCCATTTAAACATGAATGTCTTCTCCGATTTTTTCCAATTCAGCTGCCAGAACAACAAAAAATGCCAGTCAGTTGCATAGCGTTATTGGAGAATTTATATCTGGCACAGAACAGCCGCCTAAAAGAACATGGGTTTTCCTGTGAATTGAGATGTCGAGCACATGATATGATCAGTCTGTTTCCAGAGTCGTCGTCATTGCAAGTCCTCTTTCCTGGAAGAGAGGTCCTCTTTTCTTGCACAAAAGCATTTTCCATGATGGAAAAGCCAGAGATTCACTGAGTTTGAAGAGTTTAGGAAACCACTACAAAAAAAAAAACCCAGAGCTTGTTTTAAGGGATTAAATTACCTATGTCCTTTCCTTGAAAACAAAGCTGAGACACAGTCCTCAAGGAACTTGGTATCTTCAGTTCTTATGTCAATACTGGCTATAGTTAGAATCACAAACTTTTTTTTATCCAGTTTCATAAAGTGCCATGAATAGGAAACGTAAAAATATTTTTTTGATGGATATGTTGGAATTTTCTCACATGTCATTTCTGTATCCATGCTGAATGCAATCCATCAGTATTATGGTTTTGTTTGTTTGGGGAGGGATAGAGGATGTCACCTAAATTAAATTGCCTAGATATTAGGAGCAAAGCAGACCCAATAAAGCCAGCCATGTGTTGTACAGCTTGCTTCTGTTAGCAAATGTAATGATAGAACGAAAGTAATGTGATATAACAAAACCAAACATAATGATAGAACAAATACAGAGCCTCAATTTTGAAGCACTAAGTGATGATGGATGCAACTGAAATTCAGCAGGATGGCAGAATCTCTGGCCTTCCTTCCCCTTTGAATGCGGTTCAGACTTTCCAGCAAGACTAAGTAGAAATGTCAATGCCTTAAAATACATAAGCAAGCACCTAAGCAACACTGAAGTTTGTTCTATCACAAGAGTGGAGGATCTCTGAAAATGTAATGATATGAGTAGTTAGCAGCGGATCTCCCACATTAGAAGGATGAAATAATGTCTGAAGAACATGCTGCTTTAAGACAGAAATAGTAAAGTACCACTTAAAAAAAAAAAATTATAATTCCTTCTGTATGGTCTGTTTTCTTAGTGGTGTGCTGTATCAGTTTTTGATCAAAACTGAAGTTCACCAGGACACAAACCCTTCACCATTTTTCCCCATAGAAAGCACAGTGCAATAGGAAAGTACAACCCTCAAAACATGGGTAATCAGCCGGACACAAGTAAGGGATAAATATCTATACAATATTAGATACTGACCAAAAAAAGCATGGGGAGATTGACATTTCTGTCTCATTACCACAACAAAAGGGATCGGCTGCTTTCCTAGAAGCAACTTCAGGACTGCATGAGCCTGTTTTTTCTGAAGACCTTACTCTACAGAGGCCAAAAACTAAGCAGTGTGTAGGCTGACCGCTTTGCAAAGAGTCTGCTGAAGCTTTTGCCTACTGTATACCCTGTGGAGGGTCCAGGGCAATTTTAAGTTGAGTATCTAGACAGTATTTGTCTATACGCAATAATAACTGCACATCGGTAGAGTGGCTGTGTCCTTTTTCAGGAATCTGCTTCCAAGATGTAGAAGGCTGTTTGAAGAGTTCTCTCGCATGCTCTGACAGATTTGTGACTTCATTATATTCTGCGGTTTTAGAGGATCCAAAGCTGGGTCAGCTCTTCAGTAAGATGCAGTGAAGGGCAGGTTCTAAGCACCAAATTGTGAAGTTTTTGTTCTTGTAGCTGAACGTTAGAACTTGAGGCTGTTGCAGTTTGTATTTGCCCCGAAGCAGACTTTCAGACAGCCTGGAGAATGTCTTCTAGTACCAAGAGGTTTCAGAAAACTGTGGTCTTGCAGCCATCAAAAGATGATTTTGAAGTCGTGGTCTGTTCTTGTAGAGTGATGCTTTGTTTTTGTGTAGGCATTCTAGAGGTATGGGAGACAGGGCAAGGAGACTGGGCTTTGGTATGGCTCTTTTGGATTGGGTAGTTGACACGGGAAGAGGATGTAAGAGCGGATGGTTTGGGTCAGATTAAGCGTGCATCGAGCTTGCTGCCGTGTCTCTGATGCTGGCTGGTCTAGATATCCTACCATGTAAGTACAGGGCAAAGATATTTCCCCAGATATACTCTCTCAGCTTCTGGCCGTTTGCATCATAGGTACTTTCTGCATTAGAGGTCATAGTTTTGTGTTTAATAGCTGTTGGTGGATGTTTTTAATCCATAAAATTGGTTTAATTTTTCTTAAAATACAAGTAGCTCTTGTCATTAAAAAACCCAGTTAAACTGCGTGTTCTGTGGAAAAAAGCCACCTCCTTTTGTTTGTTGTAGAACTGCTAGCTGATAATGCTGTAATTGTATTATGAGAAGTGATGCATGATCGTTGCCTATTCAGTTTGTCAATGCCACTTGCAGATTTTTTTTATAGATTTTTATGAGATTCCTTCCCAGCTGAATCTTCCTAGTCTATTTAAATGCTTGCACACAGAAAACATTCTACACTTTTTACTATCCTTCTCATTCCCTCCTGTTCCCTTTCCAGCTCTAGAGAAGTAGGTAAACCATAAAGTAGTACCATGATATAATGAGCTTTTCTTTTGTTCCTTTTTTTCTTAGCAGATGGTGAAATTCTGTCTACGTTCTGACTGCTAGGGTACTAAACCACCATCTGCATAGAATTGATGTGCATAATTTTTTTTTATTATGGCTTTCATATCTCTCTAAGATGCAGTAGCCCACCCAGTGTTGGAGCCCACCGCTGTGCAAAGCTAGTGAGGGGAGGGGATTTGCTCCCCGCATTACTCTGCATTTACCAACATGAATTTCATTTGCTGTTTTATCCTCCAGTTACTCAGTATTGTGAGTGATGGATTCTACTGGAATGATTTCTGGCTGAAGGCGAGGAAGTGGTCTGCTAACCTGTGGATGGTTTGAAGAGAGAGTCAGCTCAGTGTAAGGGAATGTATGTCTTGGGACTTGTCATAGTTTTGTAGAATTGGAAGTCCTAAGTTCTCTAAAATAAATTTGTTCAAGAAAATTTGGTGAAGAAACTATTAAGCCTGTGTATTTCTTTGCTTTCTGCCACAGAGTCTTTGAAGGACTTAATGGGCAAAACCTGACCGCCAAATGAGGTTATGGTAGAGTAATGACAGCAGGAACGTGGAAGGTCTGCCTTACTAGTTTTCAGGATCAAGGACAGCAGTGGGAGAAGCAGAACACACAGTTCCAGAAAAGAAGTTGATGAGCAGGAGAAGAAAAGAGACCTGGAATCACAAAAAAGAGATAAAGGTTGGTCTCCATCAGAAATCTGTTAACTTAGAAATACAGCATCTTGATAGCAAGGTGATGCTAGGGTCAGGTACTTGATTGGTTTACTGCAGAAACATTCATGGAATATGTGCATTGTGGTCATCGTGGTTCTGTAGATTTGTTTGTTTTTTCAACTGGCGGTGGTGAAGCAGTTCTCCACTATGACATTATGCTATATTTCTTGTATGGATTTAAAGTTTTTGAGACAGAAACGGTACTTGTTTTTTGCTCACTATGCGGTGTTTTTGTCAGGAGTAGGAATTAGACTCCTTGGTGCTGAGGGACCTTCAAAGTGATCTGAATTCCCCATGTTCATTCAGACTGCTTTAAAACTGGAGTATGTGTCCTTGGGGATGCAGTACTCGGGCTTCTTGCGTAAAGCAAGCTTAAGATGTGTCTCCTCACAAAATACAAAACAAGAAGAAAAATCTTTAAGGCTGTCAAATCTTCCTTCCCCTATAAATCATAAGTTTTGTCCATGTGGAAACTAGCAATGTTTTCAGTGAGTCACCAGATGTTTAGGGTTTTCCCTCCCTGTGTCTTTACCTCGGCTAGGGCGTGGGTAATCATTACCTCTTTGAGAAAGCAAATTTCAGTTATTGGTGTTGCAAAATAATTTGTTTCATTGTGGAGGCACAGAGTGTGCCTAGACAAAATACTTCAGGGGCATACTATCTGGCTAGTCTTCACATGAGTTTATCTCAAGGAGACAGAAAAATCGTTGAACATCATCAACAGCAAACAATAGCAGCTTAGATCAGATATCGAAGAAAATGGAGTTATCTTTGCCGTAGCCCTTTGTCATTGCATCCCTGTGGTCACCTGAACAGTTTGAGGTGTCTCCATTTCCAAATATGATATTAATGTACATTTTATTTTTAGGGGATTTACCTTCTTGCTTTGATTTACTCTGTGAATTCTAGTTTTTTCCAGAGCTGTTTAGACCCTCTAGTCCTGCTATTTTGTTTTTTCTTTCAGATTAAGGCATCAGCATTGTCAGCATTAACCTTTCATATCATCAAAATATCTATGATTTTCCTTTAATTATATTCTTTGCTACGAAACAAATCTACCGAATACATTCCCTTAAGGGGTACCATAAAGGCATTCTGTTTTTCTAACAGCTTTAGGCATAACCTTGGGCTGCCTAAGGTGTAGGAAATAATTGGAATAATTTGTCTCTCCAGATTTCTCCCCTCATTCTTTTTACATGTGTTTCATTGGGTCTTCTCAGCCAGTGTCTATGTTGTACCTTCTTTTATACTGCAGGTGCGGTCACTCTTTCCTTTTACATGTTATTCCAATAGCCCTTATGACAGAAAACGCCTCATGTAATCCGTGTCAGACTGTGGAGTGCTTGAACTTTCTGAGCTCTGTTCTGTCCCTTCCTGTATCACATTAACATTGTCCTTGGACCCTGCATTAGCAGTTTTATGTACACAGGAATGGCCCGTCTAGTGAGCAACGTGATTAAACTCAGTGATGGGAAATTCCTCCTCCACCATATTGCTATGCATTGTACCTTTCTCAGTTCATTTACTTAGGCATTTTATTCTATATTCTCCTATTGTGAAAACAAAGTACTTTTGAACCTCATTTTAACTTCTTTCTGTGAAGTGGGTTTTTTAAAGTTTTAACATCGTGATTTGTCTAACCATGCGAACTTTTGTATGCCACGTACAAAAGTAATAAACAGCCCGTTTGATTTCAGGCTGATAGTCTTGCTTATCTTCTTCTAAAACCCTGTACATAACTCTTAAATAGAATGCTTTTGAATTAATTATGTTATTGACATGGTTCTCATTCATGTCATGCAAGCTCTGGTTCTTACATGCTCTTGCTTAAGTGACATAATTCCCTTGCAGTTACTGCATCCATTCTTCATATGCCAAGAAGTTATCTTGCTATCCGTTCGCCATAGGTCCTTGGGCAACTTTCTCTATTGGATTTCTTTTGCTTGTAGTAGTTTGGGTTCTTTACAGTTTGCATAGTGGTTGTCCACTGTATACTTGGATTTGCTCAACTTGGCACGTCCTCATTTCCTCAAGAAAGTTCAGGTCTGCATCTTCCAGTGGTCTTACTCTGTTTCTTTTGTATACTGTAGTTACAGCCTAATCTCTTGTCAGTGCAGTATTCCTCACTTATCTCTAAGGATGTTCCATAGTTAGCCCTCTGTGTTGGATTTGACTAAAAGACAATCAACTGCTGTCAGAAATAATGTTTCTTAAAACTGTCTGACACTTAGCTGGCGCTCAGTGCTAGAAGACAGGATATGGCTCATTAAACTGGATGTATTGGTGCACAATGGAGTTCTCTCCACCTGTCATCATTCGGTGGAGTCAACAGCACATTCCTTATCTTCCAAATGGAGATGTTCATATTGATTTGCATGCAGAAATTGCTTCCTTCTCCATTGAACTGAGTATAGATATAGATCTGTATGCTGCAGAGAGTTTTTAAAGATAGGTGAGATGTATCACAGGAATGTCTAAATATTTGCCAGAGGGATTTCTGCTTTGGGACCCTTAACTTACCCCTCTTCTACTAGAGGCATTAGATAGACAACAGTTTTCTTGTCCTAGTGTAATTCTGGTGTGATTTGTTTTGTTTTGTTTTTCTTCACGGAATACCATTCTGTACTTGATGTTAGAAATGAAGCCTGGGACAACAGCAGTCTTTTCCACAAGAGCCGGACCCCTTCACTAGGTTGCGTCTGGAGATGGGAAGCAAGAGCGATGATCGCAGCTAGTCAATCCGTTGTCGTGGGCAGGTAGACAGTCCCTACTTTAGATAATGCAAGCTTAGTCAGAAGTCTTGTTACCAATACCCCAGCCTTCTTAATATCTATTATTGCATAAATACTCAGTCCATCCTTTTGATGCAGTCAATCTTGGACAAGCAAAGCAAGCTGAGACAACAGAGCTCTAGCGCACAGAAAACCCAAGCCTTGTGTATTCACTGCAGCCTGACAGTAGCAAGGCTGACATTCCAAATAGGGCCCTTCACAAGTACACGCAGCATTGTTTAGCTAGTTAATCTAGTAAGTAAATTAATATTTTGTTTATTGATTGTAAGTGCCTTGAATTCTATAGCTTGTTTTCGTGGATTGGTAGTGGTTGTTAACATTTAAATTCTTTAAAGATGGGAGATTGGGGAGAGGGGATATGTGTCGGTGAAAATCTCACAAAGGTGCCTTTTGCATGGTAACAATTAAATAGATGTGGGCTGAAATGAAGCAGACGTTAGCAGAGTCATTTGGATCTGAGACGCTGGGTAACAAAACTGATAGTGTTTCAAGTGCTGAAGGGACTTGCTCTTTTCAGGTAGCTTGTAAAGTGACTTAAAACATTGCTCGATTATGAAGTAATATATGATGATTACTAAGGAAATAAAAAATATTATTCTTGCTGTTGTTTTCACTTAAATCTTTCCTTAGCTGCATTGATTCTTAAAAGTATTGGAACAGGCTTTGAATTTTCATTCACAACTGGCTTTAGTTTCAAAGTATATTTAGGGCACAAAACTCTTTTAACCATTACACTGTTCAAAAATACCTTCCTTGTACCTGGTAGTGAGTAAGTGCTAATGGTTTTAATTAAGTACGTTTTCCTAGACATCTGAAAGAAATGTACTTTTATTACCCAAAGGTAGACGCTTGTTCTGTTAGACTCCAGCCTCTGTGCTAGCTTCATATGGGCAGCATCCTTTTCATTCCTCTACCTTATTGCTAAGAGGCTTTCTCAGTTCATTGATCCATCTTCTCACTCTTCATTTTTCTTAATATCCTATCTCATATTAGTTTCTTGTTTCCATTTATGTAGTGCACTATGTTTCAGCATAGTTAATAGGTGGTTTTTACTGAAATGCAGTAAAAAGGCTTTTGGAATAGGTTTTAAAACATATTTTAGTGGGTTTGAAAACCTGGTTTGTCACATTTAGCAGCTTGAGGCAATGTACTATGATTTCGAGCTTTTCAGGCAGATTTCAAAAGATCAAGCTGTTAAGCGGAAGCGTCTTCATGAACTCACCAATATTTAAAGTTTTTATTACACCGAATACACAGTGTGCATTGTGGTAATGTAAATCGTTGCTTTGCTGGTCATTCAAGGTTCAGGACTGCATAAGGTTCTGACTTGCTTCTCTTTCTCTAAACCTGTTCTGTGCCCTTCTCCAAATACACAAAAAGTCCAGAAAAGAGCAGAGGTTATTCTGGTGTAACGTGATTAATCTCATGAGGATCTATCAAAAACCAAGGTCCCATTATATCATATAATATCTCATATATCACATATCATATATGTATCATATCTTTAATATGTATCATGTCATATATGCTATGTCATATATCATATTAATCATATCGTATGTATCATATATTATATCTAGTATATATAATATGTGCCGTCTGTCGTGTATCATACATATCATATTTTATATATCATTATCTCATATCATCCATATCATATAGATCCCATAATTTTCAATCATTTTAGCACAAACAGCAGAGGACAAATGTTAAAGCAGGCAAGCCTGAAATGCCATTTCCATTGCACTATGAAGTACGTGCAACAATAAACTTTTAGAGGCAAGTTTTCTGTAATTGAATTAAAACCAAGAATGTTTTGAAATCTTTGGCATCCATTTCTGCTGCCATGTGTTGCTTACATGAAGTATTCTGACTTTATCCAACATAGACTCCTCCTTGGTGACCAAAAGGAGTAGCATAGTGATGACTTCACAAAATCCAAAGGGTGGAAGTCAAGCTGCTACACGCAAATGGGGAGTCTTTTTGTTAAGGCAGTATGAATATACCTGTCAGATTTTAAACATTTCAGAAATACTTCAGAAGAAAAAGATATGAGTATCCAAGAATGTTCCTTGTCACTTAAGATGAATGCCTGAAAATAACATTGTCAGAAAATGCTATAGTGATCTTTCAAATAGCAGGGAGATCTTTCACATCACTTGTTCTCCAGAAGTAAAGCTTCCTAGTGTTTGAACAGAAGCCACGCTGCTTCTAATTACTGACAGAATCATTTTTGTCTTTAGAAAGCTTGTTCTTAAGAGTGAGACATCAAAAAGGTCCAAGTCCATTAAGAGAAGGAGGATCTTTGATTTTATTTATTTTATTTTATTTTATTTTTTTCAGTCTGGCTCTCACTCTGCAAACCCTGAACAAAGCAGATTGCATTCGTGCTCACGTATTGCAATACTATGGAGAACTATACTTGCATAGGGGAGATCAGGTGTGCTTACAATGGCACGTCAACACTGTAGTGGTTATTATATATTCCTGTTATACTTGATTGTCACACTTGAGACCTAAGTTGTCTGTTGGTCATGGAATGGGGAAGCAGCTGGATAGATTTTTAGCCTATGCATAGCTGAAAAATAGAGCGCACCACTCCAGGCTGTTAGATTCTGTCTGCGGACCGTGCTTAAATATATGGAAATTACCTGATGCGCACTTTCAAATTGAAACAGGTTTGTAACAGAGGAGAAAATGTTACTGTTTGCACCAGTAGTTATTTTGTGTTGTAAAACTACTGATTTTCCTGATGAAAAACAGCTTGCTTTAATTATCTGATTACCTTTTTCCAGTAAGAAGGTTCTGAAGGATTGAAGTATTCATTTTTTGAGTTATATTATGGGTAGCTTTAGAGCGCATTAATTTTCTCATAGCACTGAGCCAATGGGAGAATAAACATGTTTATCTTCATACAAATGTATAATCCGAACAGGGTATTTGCATGACAGAATAATATGAATTATGCATGCTATACAAAGAGTTTTTATTTTCAATAATAGATGTTATTAAAAGCAAAGAAGCTTTAGTCTGGCTTTTAGTGGTGAAAATAGGTGACATAAATATATGTGGTATACTATAAATACTTAAGGCTCTTTTTTTTTTTTTTTTCTTGGGGTACAGCAGACCTTTTCAGAATGTTTTTCATGCTTCAACTACAAAGGCAAATTGAAATACGATGCAAGGTGGATAAAAAAGTAGCAGGCTAATTAGGTGCCATGGCGTAGTGTTGGCAGGTTGATAGATCCATTATAGTGGAAATGCTTTTGCTGTAGTGCCCACTATGTAACAGCTTATAATAAAACCAAATCACTTTTAGACTTCTCGCATCACATTCTCTCTCTCTCTCAAATACACAGACACGCACACACATTTGCCTTTGTATACCTCTGCTCATGCTTTGCCAGAAACTTACTCGCGTGCTGGAAGACCCACCTTTGTAGCCAGGAGACATGCGATGTTCAAGGGGTTTGTGTTCTCACATACCATGTCTGTATCAGCTGGCTCCCTAATCTGTCTTTCTGTTGTCTTCTTGGAAATACTGCTTTCCTGCTAGCTAGTAGCTTAGAATCATAGAATGGTTTGGGTTGGAAGGGACCTTAAAGATCAGCTTTTTCCAACCCCCCTGCCATGAGCAGGGACACCCTCCACTAGACCGGGTTGCTCAAAGCTCCATCCAGCCTGGCCTTGAACACTTCCAGGGATGGGGCATCCACAGCTTCCCTGGGCAACCTGTTCCAGTGCCTCACCACCCTGGTAAAGAATTTCTTCCTGATATCTAACCAAAATCTCCCCTCTTTCAGTTTTAAAAACATTACCTCTCATCCTATCGCTCCACCCCCTGACAAAGAGTCCCTCCCCATCTTTCCTGTAGGCCCCCTTCAGGTACCGGAAGGTTGCTATAAGGTCTCCCCAGAGCCTTCTCTTCTCCAGGCTGAACAACCCCAGCTCTCTCAGCCTGTCTTCCTAGGGGAGGTGCTCCAGCCCTCTGATCGTCTTCGTGGCCCTTCTCTGGACTTGCTCTAACAGGTCCATGCTGGGAGTTCCAGAGCTGCACGCAGTACTCCAGCTGGGGTTTCACCAGAGTGGAGTAGAGGGGCAGAATCACCTCCCTCGACCTGCTGGCCATACTTGTTTTGATGGAGCTCAGGATGTGGTTGGCTTTCTGGGCTGTGAGCGTGCATTGCAAGCTCATGCTGAGCTTCTCGTCAGTCAACACCCCCAAGTCCTTCTCCTCAGTGCTGCTCTCAATCCATTCTCCACCCAGCCTGTGTTTGTGCTTGGGATTGCCCCAACCCACGTGCAGGACCTTGCACTTGGCTTTATTGAACTTCATGAGGTTTCTATGGGCCCACCTCTCAAGCCTGTCCAGGTCCCTCTGGATGGCATCCCTTCCCTCCAGTGTGTCGACCACGCCACACAGCTTGGTGTTATTGGCAAACTTGCTGAGGGTGCACTCAATCCCACTGTCCATGTCAAGATATTAAACACTACCAGTCCCAGTACGGACCCCTGAGGAATGACACTCGTCACTGGTCACCACTTGGACATCAAGCTGTTGACCACAACTCTTTGAGTGTATCCAGCCAGCCAGTTCCTTATCCACTGAATGGTCCATCTGTCAAATCCATGTCTCTCCAATTTAGAGACCAGGATTTTGTACAAGATGGTGTCACATGCTTTGCACAAGTCCAGGTAGTTGATGTCAGTTACTCTTCCCTTATCTACCAAAGCTGTAACACCGCCATAGAAGGCCACCAAATTTGTCAGGTACGATTTGCCCTTAGTGAAGCCATGTTGGCTGTCACCAATCACCTCCTTATTTTCCATGTGTCTTAGCATAGTTTCCAGGAGGATCTGCTCCATGATCTTGCCAGGCACAGAGGTGAGACTGACCGGCCTGTAGTTCCTGGTCTTTCTTTTTTCCCTTTTTAAAAACGGGGGTTATGTTTCCTATTTTCCAGTCAGTGCAAACTTCATTGGACTGCCATGACTTCTCAGATATGATGGATAATGGCTTAGCAACTGTCAGGGAAACAAAGTTCCCTCAGGACCTGCATATTAGTCTCATCTGGTCCTATGGATTTATGCACCTTCAGGTTCTTTAGATGGTCTCGAATCTGTTTTTCTCCTACAGTGGGCAGTTCCTCATTTTCTCAGTCCCTGACTTTGCCTTCTGTGGTGACTTGGATGATGTGGCTAGAACACTTGATGGTGAAGACCAAAGCAAGAAAGTTGTTGAGCACCTCAGCCTTCTCCATATCCTGAGTGACCAGGTCTCCCATTTCCTTCCAGAGAGGCCCCGGGTTTTCCCTAGTCTTCCTTTTATCACCAACATACCTATAGAAGTTTTTCTTGTTGCCTTTGATGTCCCTGGTCAGATTTAGCTCTATCTGGACTTCAGCTTTCCTAACCTGAACCCTGTCTACTCAAACAATGTCTCTGTATTCCTCCCAGGCTACCTGTCCTTACTTCCACCTCAAAAAACTTCCTTTTTGAGTTTGTTCAGGAGCTCCTTGTTCATCCATGCAGGCCTCCTGATGTTTTTGCCCAACTTGCATCACTCCTGAGCTTGGAGGAGGCGATCCTTGAATTTTAACCAGCTTTTTTGGGCCCCTCTTTCCTCCAGGGCTTTATCTCATGGTACTCTACCAAGCAGATCTCTGAAGAGGCCAAAGTCTGCTCTCCTGAAGTCCAGAGCAGCGAGCTTACTGCACACCCTCCTTGCTGCCCAAAGAATCTTGAACTCCACCATCTCATGGGTACTGCAGCCAAGGCTGCCTTTGAGCTTCACATTCTCCACCAGCCCCTCCTTGTTGCTGAGAGCAAGGTCCAGCGTGGCACCTCTGTCCTTTGGCTGCTGTATCACTTGGAGAAGGAAGTTATCATCGACACATTCCAGGAACTTCCCTGGATTGCTTATGCCCTTATTAATATAGTGGGAAGCCTGAGTGGAGAAAAGATGGATCAACTGGGATGCTTTTCCCTTGTTATGAGACCAAGATGGAAGTTTTCACTAATGTTCCTGGTGGTACTGATGTTTGCTTTATGTGAGTAGTTTCAGAGACCCACTGACATGCTCGTATGCTGAGCGAGGCTGAATTCAGTTGACTTTTGTTCTCCTCCACCTGTAAGACAAACAACAGAATCCAAACACTTGCCTCAGGTTAACTGGCAGCACTTTCAAGCACCAATTTGCTCTGAAACCTTGTATATGTACTTCTGTGGGAGATCTGCCTTTTTAATAGTAATATTGGCTTTCAAAAAACATGCTTCCCACAGGAAGTTTGAAAATGTCTGTGGGTAGTCACCAATACGACTGCCTGGATTTTTTTAAATGAGTGATTTTAATTGGAAATGCTTTCTTAGCCTTTCACATGGATATTCTTCTGAACTGGCTGTATTATACAGTTGTAATTGAGCCGGTGCTTTATTAACAGCTTCTTTCAAGTTCATTGAGCTGGTATCCCCACAGGTCTCTTCTTAAGTGCATCTGTTTGTCTTATATTGCAGGAATTTAGCAGTCAGTCAGAGATCTTAAGCTCAGAAGTCTATGTATTGCTATCATATATGTGGCTGCTTTGGCTTTTCTCATTGCTTGTTGGGTTGTAAATATGAATTGTCGTGTTTGTGTTCATTCCTAGCCAGTTTTCCTGTCTCCTTACTTAAGAACAATGACTTCTGGATTTCTTTATGGCTTGCTTTATCTACTTGAAAATACCAGGTATTTTTTCTACTATATAAACAAATAGGCTTACTCTTACTCTTTCATATGTATCAGCGATTTTTAGTAGATAGGTGCTTTTTGCAACTTTTACCTTTATTAATTGTCAAATGACTGTGCCCTGCAAGGAAGCAAACTGTGATGTTAAGTTCTAGTTGCTACCTCTTGACTTCCCTGAAGAAGATTATCACTTTGCCAGATGAACTTTGGTCTTATCTCTGAGCATATTTTGCAGTAGTCTTCATCTGAAGAGCCCCTTTGTGACAAGATTTATGACATTGGAAGGCAGTTACAGTGCAAATGCCTAACCTGGTTGTGAACCTTTCTGTGAAGGATTAAGTGGAACTTGGTGCCCACAGCCTTGCAGTTTCAAGCTGTAAGCCTGATTAACTGAGAAGTGTTTTCCTAAGTGCACTTTTTCTTAAATCCTTTCTTAATCAGCGCTGTACTTCAAGGTGAGTTTCTCTTTAGTCTTAGAGAGATTTCTTTAAGTTAGAGTGGCCTTCCCAATTATTGCTAATTACCTTATAATATGAGGAAGGTGATGAATTGCATAACTTGCTTTGGACGTTCATTTGTTCAAAATTGCCTTCAGAAGCTGCTATGCTTAGAGCTTATGAGCAAGATGAAATTGCAGTTTTACCCATCTTGTTTGGCATTTTTAGCATGCAATTGAGGTAAAGATAGTGTGGGGGGAGGGGGAGGAAAGATATGACCCGAAAGCATTCTACAAGACTACAAAACTCTTAGCTAGAAGTATATCAGGTTAAGAAAAAGGCCTTCTTTAAAGGGCCTTTTTGTTATTCACTGGATAGTGTTTCTAATAGATAGGGTTTCTGAACATCACAGGAGTGATGTACTTTCTCAGAGAACAGAGTTTTTAAGCTATGTGAACATCAGTCCAATCTAAAACATTTTGAAACCATTTCCTTACTTCTTCAAATTGGTGTTTCAGTACTCTTTTCATTTTCTAAGCGCATCTTTGAAATAGGCATTATGATCCAAGCCTTATTAAAAGATAATTCTAGCTTCCTAATCAAGGACTCTTGAGTTTCTCCCATATTTCTCACATGACAAGACTTGCTCCAGAGAGAATATTGGAAAGATTGAAACTGTTTATTGGAAGGTGGAACGCAAAAGGGCATACAAAATTAGAAGTGATACAGGAGAGGAAGATGAGCTCACTTGTAATGCTAGAATAGGAGAACGTTAAACCGGTCTGATAGCGTTTACTATTTATTTATAATTAATCAATAGAAGTCACTGACCTAAAAGATATCCATGATGACGAGAGCTCCAGAGAAGTGCAGACGTGTATGGAAACAATGAAATAACTGTGTTTCACTGTTGTGATAATTGCATAAAGAGTTTTCAGGAGGAAATTTTTTCTTCAAAACATTGTAAGCCTCTAGTGAAAGGGATGTAGAAGAAATTTACCTCCAATACAAACTGCTCACGTCCACTTTCAAATATCTAGCAGTCTGTTCTTCAGAAAGAAAACTGGAATTGACCTATCACTGATATGACAGCCAAATTTTCTGTAGGAATTTCACTGTAGCCTCTTCTAACCTATTGAAATACCTCTAAAAATCTACGGTTGAAGAAGCAAAACTTCCATTTTGTATTCTTATATTGAAACTTTTGTCATTGACTTCAGTGTAATACAGTTGGCATTAGAATTAGATTTCTGAGTTAGTAGCTGTATGGAAAAAAATAAAGCATATTGTATGAGGAATAAAGTGACATTAAAGCGGGTTAAACAGAAATGTTTTTGCCTTTTCAAGGAGGAAAAAAACCCCACAACTGTTAAATCAACCTGGAATGTTTCATTTAAACCAGGACAGTGTGTATTTCTCTTGCTTTATAAATTAGAGAGAAATAAAAGAAGCTTTTGGATATTTCTAGAATAAAATTGGGATGGGGTTCTGTTGTTGTTATCAGATGTCTACATCTAGAATATGAAATATTTTTAAAAATAGTCATTTTTAGATGACTTGATAAGTGGTTAGTCTTGTTATAAAACTTATTTTTAAGTGCATGCAATATGATAAAAATGTTCTATTTTGATTTACACCACGAACAAGCAGGAAATCAGCTCTCTTCCTCAAAGAAGATTACTTAAGAACAAGAACTGGTGTAAATTCTTAGGACTTAAACCACTTGTGGAAGGAATTTAGACAGCTGGCTTAAAAGAACAGGGCTGAACTTAACTATCTAGAGTATAGCTGTCTGATAGTGCTACTAGCCTGGTCAGTAAGCAGAAAACTAGGATGATTAAACTAAAGTTCTAGCAGTTGAACCAAGGTGTAACACTACCTGGAAGGAAAAAAACCCAACCAAACCCAAACCAAACAAAAAAACACACTCTCTTTTAGTTCCAGTGATTAGTCTAGAGTTTCACTTCTGCTATGTTTCAATCTGTCATGAATACACATTTAGGATGAGGTTAACAGTGTCTCACTGCAAAGAAGAGGCAGAAGAAACCCTCAAAATTCATGCAAATGGAATAAGGTATTATTCTGGCTTTTGAAAACCAAGTAAACCATTCTTTGGGCAGATGATTTCCTGCAATCAGTAAGATTTCAAAGCTTAAAAATTTTTCAGTATTGTGACCAGCACAATTAAAATTTTTCCATTGTATTAGTGCAGGATGGATAAGATGCTGAATAACAATAAATTGTATCTTTGCATGAAAGATCTTGGATTGGCTAAGCCTTCTTAGGAGGGCTGTGTTTATTTGCTACAATTTGCTATAACTACAAATCTAGACTATTTTCTTATAGCAAAAGTTCTTGGCAACTTATTTAAAAGTTTGTTTGATTACGTTTAAGACCTACAGTACGACAGCTGATGCACTGGCTATTCAAAAGCCCTTGGAAAAGGCTGAAAAGCCTCCTTTAGCTTTGTTGTGGTGCTCGAATGGGACAGTAATCCTAGATGGTAATTATATGACAGAAATTACACTGAAATACGCTACAGTCTATGCTTACTCTTTTAACTGACATTGAAATCTAGGAATTAAAACATGAGGATTCAGGAGCCAGGAGGTTAACCAAGTTAAAGATTTTTCTGAGGAGAGAAAATAAGACAACAAGGAGAATTATATGACCTTTGCTTGAATACCACAAAGCAAAGCAGTATGGTTAATAGTGGAGACAGCTGATTACCAAAGAAGCTGAGGAATGGACTGCTGACATTGATTTTTGGCTAGAAAAGACCATATGTCAGTGAATTTTAGAGATAATGGGGAGGTAGAGGAGGATTTTAGAGGCAACTAGAAAGCAGAATAAAATTTAAGAATGGGAAGGATTCTTCAGGAGTCATCTGGTCATTTCTATTCCCATCATTTTGTCTGGAGGCCCTAAATCATTATTTAAGCAGCTGAAGGCGGTAGAAGGTGAGGAAGAATAGAATAAGGTTATACAGGAGGGGAGAAGTCACTTCTGTATCTGGATTTCCTTACTTGGACAAGCCCATTATCAGCTACACTGTCACTTAGTTTCTATCTCATCCCCTCCTTTGCCTCTTGAAATATTAGCTATCTTTCCCACAGAGTTTTCCAGAGATGTCTTTGTGAGTTGTCATTCCAGGTAAAATAAGGAAGGCAGATTTCAATCCTTCTTTCTCCATACCAGACCTCTTTATTTGGGGGAAGGCTGGAATTCAGGTTTGGAACGTGTAGCTGAAGTGGGTTAATCCTAAACATAAAAAATCCCTCTGTTCTTCACCAACTCCACTAGATTCAGTTCAGCTACATTTGAGTTCTAAGGATTTCATGATTCGGTATATTTTGGATGTAATTTACTGTCCCAAGAGACAATTGATGGTCTGCAGTATATGACTTCATCCATACTGATAAATATATTACATAGTGAGCATCAAAGGCCTTATTGTTAGTGAAAAGATAATCACTGCAGAATGAGTATCTGTGGTGGCTGGCAAAAGGATTGTATTTTTATTAGACAAGAGGGTCAAAAAATTTTTGTTACAATATATACGATATTTGGGATCAGACCTTGAAAATGCATTGAGATACTAGGATTAAAATAATACTCTGCTCATAAAATTTGTGTACATATTGTTCCCCCACACACCTTAGATGCTGTAGCACCAGCTTTTTTTTGTCATAGCTTTTATGATCAGGTTTTACAATAAGTTTTCTGTGTTCCCCGTTCAAGCAAATTAGCTAAAACTATCCGTGTCATAGGATAATAAAATTGTCACTTAACAAATGTAACTAATTTCATATAGCTAAAATACCCAAAAGAATGGGTCATTTGGACCAGACTGTGAGAAACTCTTTCCTGTGACAATAAGGGATTCTTTACATAGACTTTGATGAGGTAATGCATACGACGTGGTATTACTGCAGAGAGGAAATGCAGTTATTCGGCCAGAATTTCCAGAAACAAAGCATCTCATTTTTTAAATCATCCGTGTGATTTAAAACTCTACATTCTTATTTCGCTTCTTTAACATGCCCAAGTTGTGTCCTGTTCCTCACTATCTCTGTACGTGGAGGTTAAGTATGACCCTTCAAAGATACCTAAGCTTGTTTTCTGCAAGGATGGTTTAAGGTGATATTGGTATCCCTGTACCCTTTCATCACAGTCTTTCAATAAATTGAGGTGTGTTATTTAATTATACACAGTTTAAATAATTCTCTTTTAAGTTCTTTGGGTCAAAGACTTTGTAGGAGTATCTCAAAGATACAGTGGCTGGCATCTGGTTCCTGTCAGAAAGCTGTAAGTTAGACTTCTGACTGCCACTTTCCAACTTGCTAGTACAGAAAGCATCACTGTGCCTTATGATGACTTCAAAGTTAACCATTTCTACATAGGGTACAGCAGAATTACTTAGCCATGCTCTCTTTTGTATGTAGACTTTATGAAAAACATTTAAAGATCACAGGAGCATGGTGTTTTTAATTAGTGTTTCCTGTTTAAGGCATTAGACCTAGAAACTTGATAGGCAGTTTTTAAATCTGCTGTATTCTTCCTTTCTAACTGTAACTGCTCTGTGCATCATCTTCTTTTCTGTAAAAGAGAAATCCTACCACCTCTCCACTTGTCTTTTTTTCATTTGTTTATACTCTAAAACACCTGGGAGAAGAAATGGACTGCATTACTGCAATATTGCTCACTAGTAATATCTTTGCTCTGTGACATATTTGAAGAATACCATACTTTCTTCCCCGAATAAGAATTATTCAGACTTGATATGTTCTGTTGATGATTTTCTATATACTGGTCTATAAGGTACACAGGGCATGAATGTCACTGTCAGAGGAACCATTTCAGAAAGTTCTGTCAAGTGGAACTATTGGGTACTGCAACTGGAAGACAAGTAGCGTTTTGTTAATACTGATGTATCTGATGAGTATCTGATGTAAAATGCTGATTCTGTTGGCTTCAAGGCAAAGCTCCCACTGTCCTCGGTAAAGCTGGTATTTTACCCTGAAACTTAATTAAAAGTTAGCTAAGGAGCTAAGCAAAACACTGTGGTAAAGTTGCTTTGCACAAGGTGCGGAAGTAAATATGCTTCTGTACATACAGGAAATTTACATAGCATAAACCAATTGAAGTGAATAAAAATATGTGGCTGCGTCATGCTTATTTTATGCATGACAGTGTACTTTTCATCTGCAAGTTGTAAGGTGCTTACTGTTAATTTAGAAGGATGCTGAAACTAGAAACATAATACTGGCTCACAGAAAGACGGGTAAATGGTTTTTTTGGAATACTTGTTTTCCCACCGTAGAGCCCAATTGCCAGCTCAGAGGCTGACATGGCCCCAAGGGCAGGAGTTCCTCAGTCAGTTGCTTTGTAGTCATGAGCCTGTGTTCAGGGTCATTTACTGTTGATTGGGATGTGGGGGAATCGTTCTACGGTCTCCAATATACGGTGTGAGCCCATCAACTTCCTGCCAGAGTTGCACATGCACCAAGTAAAGGTGAAATTGTGTTTCAAGTACAGTTAACAGCAAAACCTTGTTTCAGAAGTGACATGATTTTGCACCCAGCTGAATCCAGTGGGACTTAGCCCCATGATTGAAACTAGGTATATTCATCAGGCTTCATACTGGCATGTAGTGCAGTTTTATTCTTGAGGCATTTGATTTTGCCTTTAAGCTTCACCGTTTAAAAATGTAAAACTAATCCCTATCAATATTGGAATTTTTCAACCAAGTGAACTCTTCTAGTAACTCTGCAGAGAGAGGCATACATATAGGTCACATGCACTCAGTGCCAGCTTTGCGCTGGAATGACCCAGAATACCGTGCCAGAACCTCTTTCGGGCGTGAGCTTCACTCCTTCCCTGCCTATATATGAGGCTTTCAGAGCCCCTTTGCAGCATCACTTCCACACGAATTGTAATTATAGATGTATAAATGGCAAGTGTTTCGGGTAGAAGCCATTTCTTAGGGACGTGGTTGTATGGAGCAAAGTACAGCGTTGATGTCGGTGGCTCATGACTGAGTTTCACGGGAACTATTGTAGTACTTGGAACGCTAAGGAGCATGCTCTGTGTGTCTGGTGTATGCCTGCCCACTGAGCATATACAAATAAATATTAAACAAAGGAAGCCACTTCTAAAAGAATTGTGGTTTCAGTCTGCAGTTAATGCTTCTGGTACGTTCCTGTATTTTTGCTCAACCCCACTGGGTTCAGTGGGGAGGGGGTGTTCAATGCTTGATCCCTGTGAGGGCAAGAAATAGGATTTTGGTGGAATTCTATACAAGTCTTTTCAAGTAGCTTCTCTCGCACCTACCTCTGTGCGCAGCAAAAAATCTGCAGAAACCCCAAGCAAGACGTAAAATAAGCGGTTTTTACATCCTGTGAAACAAAGGATGTGAAACAAAGGTTTGGGCCTGTGATGTCACCACCAGCAGCACAGCTTTGTTTTACTTGGCTTTTCAGTTACAAAAATGCATGCTAAGAAAGAAAAAAAAAAAAAAAAAAGAAAAAAAAAAAAAGAAGAATTGTTGAAAGCCACTTTGCTGTTGCTCTGCGTGCCTCTTTTCTTTCTGCTTGGCAACCTCCACACCTGCTGTTCTGACTACTAAAAATTGTCCTTTCTTTTGTCCTGCAAGTATTTCTCCCTAAGAGGAGAGGACAGAGGATTCACTGCATTTTCCTTGGTTCTGCTGCCTTGTAATTTTCAAAATGAAGTTCGTGTTAACAATTCAGTGTTCTTGGGACTCCAAAATTTAGGTTTTTTAACTAGAATGCTTATAAGCTAGGATAGTTGCAGTAGCGCAGGCATGTACTGCTCTTAAAACCATCTTTTTAATGTATTCTTTAAGTGTACAGCAGTGAAAAACGGCATTTTCTGTTGCAGTGTGAGGCTGGTGTGTTTAACAGGAATGAGACAAAAGAACAGGTGAAAGGAAGTTACTCCCATCTTCTACCATACAGTTTTTCTGTCCAACATTTGTTGGTTCAAGGCTCCCACACGTTTTCCTTTTTCCTTAGCTGGTGCAGTGACAGCTCCTTATCCTGTTCCGGTCTGCTTTAAGAACAGCCTTAATTCGTGATGTTACTGAGAAACATTTCAGTATATGAAACATTTGAATACGCCATCGCAGATGTTTTAAGGAGGAAGGCCTGTTCTTTCTCAGTTCACTCTGCTGGGTGTTTTTCGTCATTATCTTTAATGAGAGAGCGAACAAGATTTGACCAAAATGTCTCCTGGAATCCAAAGAGTTGTTTGCCTCTTAAGGGAACACTGGCAGCTAGCTTCAGATTTCAAAAGTGAAAAAGTGTTGCCCTTTGAACAAATTCATACAAGAGCCAACCCATCCCAGAAACACCACCGCCACCCACACAGAAACAGACGCAGTAGATTAAGCGCAGAATTTTGCCGGTTCACCCCAGGTGACCGCCCGGGCCATTGTATTTCTCATAAGCCTCGTTGCTGCCAGCACTGAGTATATCAACACTACGCCGTAGCATAAAGACAGCTGAGCTGGTTCTAGATGGGCCAACTTAAATACTGGAAGCAACCTATATTTCTTCACAGGCTAGATGAGCCTACACGTAGGTCTGCACTAGACAGTTAGTGTGCTTTCAGTTCACGTTTAGAGCTGACTTGCAGTGCACGTTGAGCTGTTTTCATTAGAAATGTTGAAATGATGCTGCCAAAATACTTGTAGTGCAGACCCATCTATGTCAGATAAGCTACACATTGTGTTGGCCTAGTAAAATGATCCTCATGTGGGGAAAAAAAGTATTTTTGCTAGTTTGACCACAACTGGCATCTTCTTCCAGCACTGCTACGTTCATCAGGGGTTGCGCCCTTTTCTGACTGGGGTATCTCTGCCAGCAAAATTAACTGGTTTTCCCATTGGAATGTGTCCTGATTTTAAAATGTGTTAAATAGCGTAGTGACATTTTTGAGCAGAAACACATTATCATTTCAATACTTGCTGGCCAGAAAACCGTTTTAGAGCTTTTTAGAAAGCACTAGCTCTACTGCTGTAAGACAGAACATGCTTAAGGTAATAACTTTGCAAAGATTGATGCCTAGTGGTTAGCCAGAGTTAGAGTACAACTTGGTACCCATACAGGGGCTTGGAACGTTCAATTAGATTCTAAGGGAATGGAGTAATAATTCATACTTGTAAAGGGAAATATCCTTTCTAAAGTTATGGAAAGAGGAACAAAGTATTCCAGAGAATTCTGAATTCCTTTGAATTTGACATGTTTAAATTAATCCTTTTTTCTGAGTCCACTTTAACTTTTGCTTAACTTCCTCCTCATATTTTTTCACTTTTGAGCAAAATAATTTTTGAAACTGTATTACAAACCTGGAAGTTTAGAAACCAATCTGTTTAGCTACAGATAATGATTAACAATGTTGAAGAACGTGAGAATGAAATGAAATTTATATGTCAACAGACTTCACAGGAAGGTTTATTTTTCAGAAGAGGCTATTTTGAAAGGAAAATGTAACAGAAGTGTTCCCATAGAGACTATAGGTAGTTAATTTCTGCCTATATACAGCTGACAACATATTGGTGAGACCAAAAATACTTGCACTTATTTTTCACTAGATAAATTGTCGATATATTACTGTTTTCTCAAATGGATAATAAAAATATACTATCCATGTTTACTGCCATGTTTATAGATACACACATTCTCAGGTTTTAGAGCTATGCTGTAGCATAGAGATGAGCGATATTTGTATATTAGATTTGGGAGATTTTTAAAACATGCCTGTTATAAAACCTCTAATCTTACCTTCATAACTTCTTTTATTTCTCAATAATATTTTTAAAATTACATGGACAAACTGTTTCCAATAAACTAGTAGAATTTACATTATTAAAGTCTTGGAAATTGTAATATTTTAAATTAAAGTCCATTTGCTCTGGTTCTGTACTGAAAGTAGCTCAGAAACGTAAGCTGAAGTTTCCCTAGAGAAGAGCTTTACATTTCTTAAAAGCTGAAATGATAACTTGATTAACACTAGAAATTTGTAATCACTTTAAAATTAATCCTGTCCTGCTCTCAAGCTCTCTTAGAAAATTATTACAAAACTCTGTATGTTTCCTTATCGGTTCTGCCTCATGGGAGACCAAGAGCATTCATAATTTCGGAGTCAAAATTCAGTTGTTTCAGATTACTTTGTTCCATGAACAGACCAGACTTGATCATTGCATTTTACTAGATTTATTTATTAATTCATTAGTGAAGCACTCGTTTCAGCTCACACAGCTGGCTAATCTTAGAAGTTGGTTGCACAAAATGGGTCAGCTGCCTTGTTTGACTCGATCATCCAGGTATACATCTGAACTGAGTTTAGTTCATTAAAAATAAGGATTCTGGATGACTACAACAGATCTTTGTCAGCTGCCTACACTCATACTGATGCAGTGCATGCAAATGAGAATATATGAATATTTCAGTCTCTTAACAAAACTAGGTGGTGTTCAGAGCATTAGGAAAGGTTGCAGCTCTCGGCTGCAGAAGGAATTTTGCTTATGAGAAGTGAGAAAGTTGCTACTAACTTGTATCTGAAGTTAGTTATCGATGTCAGTAAGTCATCACAACTGCAGCTGTTATTTTTTACAGAGCTAACTGTCTCCCCAAAGTAATTTAGGTGTTTTTCCCCAAAATGAGATCTAATGTATACAGTGAAGGGACAGTTGTAGGACAGAGAACAATCAAAAATGTTCTGACCTTCATCAGCAATAAATCCAGGAAATAAAACCTACCGAATGCAAATACGTAATGAATTGCACCAAGAAATTGGGTAGCTAAAGTTTATTTGCACTACAGCTACATTATAGTAATATCTTGAATATCTTTAGTTTTTTTAGGGACACAGCGAGCAGTTTGGTTGTCAATAAAGATTTTGTGCTGTTTTAGGGAAGTTTCTCATCAGTTAAATTTTGTGATTAAAAGGTCTGAATGTACGACTGATTCTCAAAAATTAACTCTCTTGTAGTAAAGGAATCCTTTAACTTCTTTATCAGATGCTGCTGTGCAACGTACTGCACAGTCAGGGTAGGAACTGCCAAAATCCATTTCCAATGTGGGTGCGTATGATGCTTGTCTCAGGATGTAGATGTAGGACAAGTCACAATGGCTGACTAAACGTGTTGGTGAAAAGGGAAGGGGGTAAAAGAGGCAGCAGATGAATCAGCGGCTTTCACAGTTGGCAGTTGTAGCAGGTACAGGTTTCTTGGCCTTGTCCTATTAATAACAGCTGTAGACTGCTTGAAGCTCACAAGATGGTCTTCAGGCTGTACCTGACAGGTTTGTTTTTTATCACTCATGCATATTGTCTCTTCGTAACTGTTTCTAGAATAGCTGGGGGAAATAATAAACATGGTGTGTGTGTGTGGGGGAGTGAAATAAAACAAAGTAGTAGTTTATATTTTCAATTTTAAAATTTATAAAATAAGGGGGAAGAATTCCGTGACCAAGTTAGAGTAATATAAATTTGCTCATCTTTAGCAATACTAAAACCCTAACCGCAATGCTTTATCTGCAGTTATGTGGAGTCTCACACGTGCTTAACTTCAAGCGTATGTGTAGTAAGATGAATTTAGGGAAGAGACACCGAGTAATGTTAATGCTGCACGATAGTCCAAAAGGTTTTCTACCAGCAGTTCCTTTTCATAGGTTGTTTCAATTGTTTCAAGTAAGACAACTGTCAACTGAAAACTAGTGTCTGTTTTTCATAAACATTTACTTGAGGTTATTGCAGTGTGAAACCACATGTTTTCTTAATAATCAGGTTTTTGTTCATGCCAGTTACATTGCTGCCTTTGTAACAGACTATAATTTCATTGTAATAGCATTCATGAACTCATACTACATGCGTTTTTAAGCCTATTTTAACATGAGAAGCGAACAGAGCTGGACTGGAAGTTAGGTTTCGATCACAGCCTTCTCTTTCCCATCTAATTTTCAACAGCTTTCTCGACCACTCGGATTGTCTTGGCTGCATTATTCATCCCCTTACTGCTGCCACAATGCAGACAGTGTTGTCTGTTGTCTTCAGATGAGCAAACAGGTTGAGAGGACGCCATTTCCCTGCTGATGATCCTCCTTGTCCCAACCATGTAAGAAGTGCAGCAAACCTAATATGTGTCTGAGGTTAGTGAGGGTATTTTCTAGGAGACTGGAAAATAAGACATTATGGAAATCAAAGCTTTTCTAGGTATCATTTGATCATAACTGCGAAAGATATCTATGTTCTAAGAGAATGGAGGAAGGAAGTGGAGGGAAACCCATCACTGCAACTGCCGCTGTGGCATGATTTCCCAGGGCCAGGTCATCGGTACTCACTAAGATTGGAAGACCTGCTGGACATTAGTGTGAAAAGAGGGAGTCATCCTCAGTTATGTCACATGTGGTGGTATTTTTTTCCCTGTATAGTTATGTCTGTATGTAGATGTACCTATCTTGGTATAACAGTGATATACCTATGTATCTTTTGATTAACTATGAGAATTAGACATGAGCAAGAAGTTCTTTACAATGAGGGTGGTGAGGCACTGGAACAGGTTGCCCAGAGAGGTGGTGGAGGCCCCATCCCTGGAGACATTCAAGGCCAGGCTTGATGAGGCTCTGAGTAATCAGATCTAGTTGAAGAAGTCCCTACTTACTGCAGGGGGGTTGGACTAGATGACCTTTGACCCTTCCAACCCAACACATTCTATGGTTCTATGATTCTATTAACAGAAGCTCTATGGCTCTCTGCACTTTTGTAATGCTGCAATTTTATTTACCTTGGAAGAGTTGGCAGCTATTGGGGTATTTATTAGGACCTTCTGGGCACTAAGAAAATATAAACAACTGAAATCAAAACAACATTAAAGTCACATGCACAAGCTTGCCATAAAGTGTAGAAACAGATTTAAGAGGAGCTATTGGAGGTCTAGCAAATACGTTTTTTAAGGAAAGATTATAAGAAGTTGTTAGCCTAAGAAAAGGCTGAGTGAAGATATGATAGCACTTTTTGTATGTATTCATTAAAGACTGATGCAAAGAGAGGTGTAGCCAATGTGTCTGTAGGTAAATCATTCTCCAGCTGTGCTGGGGATGGGATGGGCTTGAACCAAGGCAAAGGAGTTGCAAGTTAGACATAGGAGAATCTTTCTAGCCATGAGGTTAATGAAACACTGGAAGGGAATTGCCTGAGAAGACTGGAAAACCCCTCTGGTGGTGGAGATTCTGTGAAGTTCTGCTAAGAATGGTTTAGATGTGCTTAGTCTTGTGACAGAAAGATGGGTTAAATGATCTCTTGAATCGCCTTATCTTCTGTTATTCTATACAGCGAGATAGTTTGTGAGGCAGTGCTGATGTATTTAATAAATAATTTTGCTAGTTCCTTTTGTTCTTTCTAATAACCAAAAAATGCAAAATGGGCAAAGTTTTTCAAACATCCCTCCTAAACATAGCTTTTCTTTTCCTTCAAAGTGAGGGGAAAATTATTTCTACGTAAAAGTCTTGCCACATGAAATGGTTATTTCTCTTGGCAGCTTTTCTTGCCAATGATTCACTGATTCTCTTCAAGAAAATACAGCTAGATAAAACTGTAAAGATAACCAAAGCAATGTACATAGCAGCAGAGTAAGAGCTAAAATGTCACCGTAAGTACAAAGTAAAATCTGGCGTAATGATCTGATACGTATATCTGGTCCCTGCACTTAAAGTCCATGGTGAGGAGAGAGGTTAAAGGCAAACGAGTTCAGTTTCTATAGCGGTGGTGAGATTAGACTTTACAATGCAATTGCAGGCTTTTTGTTGGCAGAAACAAAAAGCCACCCACCTGATGTGTCTCATATTAATGTCTCTTCTCCTTGATCATAACATTACAGCACCTCTCCTTTGAATGTTGCTGTCTTTGAATCATTCATTGTTGCATCTTCTGCAAGGGAAAGCAATATTCCTAACATAATCCTGATTCCATGAAGAGGTAGCAAAGCGCTTAAAAAACATAAGTAAGGACCATTTCTTCTATTTCACAGTAGACATGTTGTAACATAGTGAAAAAAAAAAAGCCTCTAAAACTGTGATTCCTCAATCATTTCTTTAGTCTACTTCATGATGTAGCTGCAGAGATACTTGTGATTGCTAGCAGAAGGGAGGAGGTGGTGTGAGGCTAGGAATCTCAAAGGGTATGGAAAAGGATGGACATTCTCCTTCCCCCCACAGTGACCACAAATAAGTTTAAAATTATGCATTAAAAATTAAAATTCTTGCATTCGACCACCCTTCTAATCATTGGTTAGATAGAAAGAAAACCCAATCTCTTAGCCTTCAGGCCCTGAAATATTATTTAAAAAAAAAAAAAAAAAAAAAACTACAACCAAATCTACCTTTCTTTGTTCCTTCAAATGCAATTCTCTAATTTTAAAGTGCCCTGTCAGTCTTTAATAATAATCATAAAAAGTTATTCAGCTAGATCACTGCTAATTACCGTGTTTCTGTCATCTTTATTCTGTGGCCTAGCATTAGGAAATACTTCGTACAATCTAGGTACATTCTTTTAGTGTGCCACCTGTTCTCCTGCCCATCTCTTCCACCCGGCTGATTGAGCTCTAATTGCTCAGAGACATCCTCGTGATACTGTGCTAAATATGACTGCTTTAGTCAAACAGCAGCATGTGAAAAAAATTCAGAATGGTTGAGCACTGAATGGTTAGTTGTATCTCTGTCCTCTTAAAAATGGTCATATTCAATTTAATGATCACTGAAGCAGTAGTTATAAAATCAGAGCATTTCCCTATCATCACAAATATGTGTGTATGTGTACATGTACACAGATTCTGTCCCTCTCCTGGCCTTTGGTGTGGGGCTCTAGTGTTCTAGTCTCTCGCTCTGATCTTCCCAGCTGGCACATAATAAAATACAAGCATCACAAGACTTGGATTAAAATGCCAATTTTGTTGTTGCCAGTTCTATTGGACATAACTGAATAAATCTTCCCCTCCCTGAAAAGCTTCTAGATTTCTACATACAGTGCTGATTAAGGCTGTATGTACTCAATTACTAGCAAGACCGTACTTTTCAAAAAAACATGCATCTTATTTCCAGTCCAAGTTAGTCTTCCATAACTGATATGCTTTTTTTTTTTTCCTTTTTTTGTCATCGTTCTCACTGCCTGGACAAATTGCATGCTACTAAGTGAGATATTTTACAGAAATCTACTATATTATTACTATTTCTAAGCTACCTTCATCAACAACAGCACTGAGAGAACTAAAATTTACTTTACCGTAAGCCCACAGTTGATATGCATTAATTATATTACTCTCCTTAATTATTTATTAATTGGATTCTATATTAACCATTCCATTAGCTTTCCGTAGATCCACATCACACTCACAAGCTTGTAATTACCCGGATTATCTCATTTACTTCTAGAAATGTCCTTAGGTTTCTTCACGTCCTCTGAAAGCTGCCATAGTTTCCCAACAAACTGAAAAAAGGATACGTATGTCCCCGAGCCAGCTCTTCTGAAATAACTGGATACAAATTACACAGAATTGCAAATATCAAATTACGAACCTTAGTATCAACTTATTAATGTCATCCTAAATTATTCTTGATATGGAAATATTTAATAGTCTCAGCTATACCAAACATCTGTTTCTTCCCAGATACACAACAGAAGTGCTTATTGATCTCTTTTTAATTAACTGCTACCAAAGCCAAGATTTCCCTCTAGTAATGAATCACTATCATAATTCCTGCAGCTTTGATTTACTCGGGGAAAAAAATCTTATTCCTTTTATTGCTAACAATATTGATAGTAGCTTGTTCTTTGTATCTGTTTTTCTTGATTGAACTCCTACGTTCTTAACCTCTGCCTTATATTCAGTATAATTCTTTTTTATGCAATTCTAACTTTAAGTCTGCTTGGTGTTTTAATTAATATGCTATTCGTTCTGAAAAAAGGTGGCGGCTTTTTCAAACAGGATTGATGCTTAGAGAAATATTCTTAATTAGCATTCATAGTTTTCTGCACTTTTTTTTTTTCCTGGTGGTGTTTTTGTTTCTAATTGTTTTCCCCTTAGAAGAACCAACTTATTCTAAAGCTACAAATACAGCGGTTTGGATGTCAATCGTCCTTGCAGATAACAGTACAAACTATTATGATTTCTTGTACAAAAGTTACACTGCTCTATTGTTTTACATATGCTAAAATGACTTCTTAGAGAATCTGCTTGTGCCAGAGACAGCATTTTTTGTTAGTGAGAAATCTTTAGTCTCTAAACACTTTTTAGATAGCACTGTGTCTCCCCTCCTGCACCCACATACGTTCCTCAGAATTTGGTTATTCGTCATAGTGTTGATTTTCGCCCCCTCCCCTTTTGTTCCATGCAGGTACAATTGTCTTGGGATTTTAATTTGATTCAGTAGATTGTAGTAGACACCTGTTAGTAAACTACCTAGGATTTATACGATACAGCACTGATTTTGTAAGTATTTCACATCAAGTTACTCTTGAGCTGTCACAAACGAACAGTGTAATTTTTGACATAAATTGCCATTTTCCTGTCTTCTTTCCAAGTTGTTCTTCTATAAACACCTCAGAACAATTTTCTTAACAACCCAAGAATTAGACTCACCCCACTAGCTTTCAGTAGCACCCCCTAGGCTTTCTGGTTTAGAGCCCAAGCTCCCAGTGGTGTCGTACAAACCAATAAATTACGTCTTTATTATTCTCTAATGTCAGCGTTGAGTTCAGGATGCTGAAGACCTTATATGTCCAGCATTAGTTTGCGTTAGCAGTGACACCGGGATAGGGTACCAGGCATTCCTGCTGATGTTGATGACAACTCTTGCATGGGGACAGAGCCTCTGCTAGAGCTGCAAGAACGTGCAGCTGGTGATGTTGAATCAAGGTGGATATAAGCTGCGTTTGGGCTCACCCAGTTGTGGGGCTGCTCTGCAAAAAACTAGGACAGCCTTTTCATGATGACTGCCAGCCAAAGTGCATCACATCTCACCCTCATTTCTAGGAAAACAAGAAATAATAATCCCATGAAATGCTGCGATTCTAATGAAAAAACATTTTTTGAAATGTTTCCAACCACCTCGGTTGCTCGACCCACTTTCTGAACGACTGCACCCTCTAATGGGGTAAAACAGATTGACTTGCAAAGCAGCCAATTTATTTTTTTATATTGTTTATATCCTTCTAGTCCTTATAGGCATAAAATAACAGCCCGTTCTCGTGACAGTAAAACAAGCGTAGTTTTGCTGAACATAGATTACAGGGGAGGTGTGAATAATCCAATAAAGGATTTATATGATTCATCTCTACTCTGGGTTAATGAAAGGTATGTAAATAGTTGTGTATATTCATGGTGAAATGAGAAAGGAATTTTAATGAAATCATAGAAAGGATAATTTATTTCACTTCTAAGTCCAGAAAAAAAAAGTATTATTTTTTCTCTTAGTGTGTGAAGCCATCTAATTTTACCAGAGCTTTGTGGGGAAGTAAAAGTTTGAACAATAAAAGTGAGATGAAACAGAAGCTTAACCGTGATGTTGCATCTTGTCAAACAGGTAATTCTCTAATGGACCAATGAAAGCCAACGATGACAAGTTGTGGTCAACAGTCCTTGAATGTGCTGATGGTTCTGCTTTCATTACTCTTGTCAGCAGGTAACTTTTATACTTTGAATTTATCTTTCAGTTACGTGTGTCACAGGGAAAAATTACTTGCAAAACAAGCAAGATCAAATGGATTGCTAAGTGCGTAATAAATAAATAAAGTTTCTTTGTATTTAAGAACTGGAAGCTAGAATTTGAAATGCAATTGAAAATTCAGTTTAAGAAGGAAAAGGTGGTGGGACACTGGTATGGTAAGGCAGGTTGAAAATTTAAAAAAAACAAACAAAGCTACTGTTTTGATATGCTAGTTTTTCAGCTTATCTAGAAGAATAAAGCAAGCTCTACACCACTGTACGATCCAACCATTTTGCTAAGTAACCATCTATGGGCAGCAGAGCAAATTTGGTTCCAGTTGTGTGGTTTTGTATGTGCACACAAGAGTACACAAGCGTGTGAAGGATTGAACTTGGAACTTCAGCTATTCTTGGGATGGATACATGTTAGATACAATGTAACTTGTCTTATATATAGTTAAAAGAAAAATGCATGACAACATGGTATGCAAATGTCATGTTATTTTCCTGAATCTAAAGAATTGACTGGGCCACAGAGTGGTTCCAGAGATTCTTCTCCTGCAAATGATGATTATTATTTGCATTTGTTCTTCAGGAGTTATTTATGACATGAAGGTTTTCTGTAATTATGAATGAATATTTAAAAAAAAATTTAAAAAGGTTCTTAATCCAAATAGATTTGATCCTATAAGTTTTTAACTCTCAGTTATAACCTCTTTTATCCTCCATTGTTGAAGCACTTTTTAATCCAAAAAGATTTTTTCTTCCGTCACTACTCTTTATTGCCTTGTACTACATCACATCCCTAACCACCATACTTAAAGCTTTACCAGGCATTATCTATCTTAAAGTATCCTTGTGTTCCAGTAAGCGTTGTTACTACTTTGTGTAATGTTCGTAATGTTCAGTGTTAGATCCTCATCAATTAGTTCGTTTTTTGTTGCCCGCAGTCTCATTGCTTGTTTGCACGTGTTCGATTCTTGCTAATGATAATTCATTATTTAGCTATAACTGACAAAGTCCTTTTGCTAGCAATGTTATAATGTTATCAACTAGACTACTCCTCTGCCTAATCTGAAAACACTCTTTTCCTTTAGAGTCCTTCCGCTGATACCCCTATGTATGGCGCTGCATCCCTAGTTATGTACTCCTCCTGTGTACTACAATCAGACACAGGGGCTGTAGCAGCTTCTTTGTGGTTTTCCAGGTTAAAGTCATTTCAGAAGGCTATTTCCCTCGTGCACGAGTTAAGCCAGTTATTCCAGAAGACTTCAGCGAATTCCTCACAGTGATCAAACATCACAAAACTTTTCCAGCTGCTCCAGTCTCTTCTGCTGATTTTTGATAAGTTTTCATACCTTCACCACTCTTTATAGGGGACTTCTACTAGAGACCTCCTGAGATCCTGCTTCTCCGTCCATTTTCCTCCAGATGGTATAAATACCTGTGTTCCAGTTGAATGGGACACTGTGATTACACCGTGTGTGCAAATAGAAGTAGTCAGACACTGGTATAGATACACACTTTCTCCTTCAAACCCAGACATAAAGCCAGTGTTCTGGTATTTTTTTCTCTTAGAAGAAAAGTACTGCCCCTGAAGAACAATGTTTTTATTTGAAACTACTTACATATAGCTTTTACTTCTTACACAATTTAGCTATTAACATCACAAACTATTGTCTTTGTAAATGTGCTCCTTATCTTCTTCTTGCTCCTTGGCTATTAGTATTTTATTATCTGACATCTATTATTAGCACGAAGAGTACAGGCTTAATTTGAAATCATCACAAGCCTTTCATGCCTGCCTAACTCTGCTCCTTGGGGAGTTCTGCTATTGACATCTGTAGGAGTGGGTTTGGGTCATTGCTAACTCCCACATATTTTACAGGATGGAATTTATTATTTATTATTTTGCAGTCAGCATGAGCGTAAATTTCTTTTGTCCAAGACAGGTCAGCTTCCATAAAGGAAAACTACTGGCTTTATGCAGTGAGAATGACAGGGGAAAAAAAAGGGATCCTACTCTCACTGGAGTTACATGAACATCATTTTTAAACTGAACTGAAATCAAAAAATCTAACGGCAAGACTCCTTTTGGGTTCCCATAGATTTACAGACTTCTGCCTGTAAGATCATGCTTTACTTGCAAGTCTTTGATATACTAAGATTCACAATCTTAGTACTAAATTTCTAAAATCCGTATGCATGGTTGAAAACTGCACTTGGCAATTGGAAGCATAACTTTCACTGGCTCCACGGGTGGAATGAAAGTAAGGGTAACAGAAGGAAAGCAAAGGAAACAGAGAAGTTCTCAGAGCCCGGTCTTCGTTGTGTTAGAAAAGGAGAGGGGCAGCGACAGCGGCAGTGGAGCAGAGGTGTGGTCAGATACCAAGGTTGTGGCTCAGCACGAGGATGAAGTTTGGCAGCTTTAGCTGGGTGGTTGGGAAGGAGATGCGGTTGCCTAACACGGGCAAAATGCTGTCAGGCCAGGGAGAAATAACGCTGGAAAGAAAGGCTTCACTTCAGAGTAGGTAGGCTACGGCTCCATTTAAAAAAAGGACAAAATTGGATTGAGCATACTGAAACTTCAGGCGGGTTTTATTTTCAGATCACAGCGGCATGCAACTTGAGGATTTGCAAACACTTGCTAGTTGTGCTGGCCGCACAAGAAATGCATAATAAAGGGAGGAGCAGCATGCAGTCATGCCAGAATGTCCTTTCTGACCACTAACTCTTAGATTTGCTTTGCAGTAATGTTGATACTTGTGTTCATTTAATGGATTGAAGCACGTTTATAAAATCAGGGATGGCAGCAAGGCTTATACTAACAAGGAAATAATTGTCAGATTATTTGCACGTTACAGTATTTTTTTTCTTTGAAGTAGGAAATGAACGTCCATATAGCAAAATTATCAGAGGATCTCAAACGATTTGCATTGTGCTAAGCAAAACGCATATATGTGAATATTTCTGTGGATCCATATGGAAAGCTTATGAAGACCAACCATCCTGAATACCTTGGGGTCTTAAAAATTTAGTAGCTAAATTAAAAATTTAATCAGCATTACACAGCTCTCTAACTGTGAACAGATAGGGAAGTAACGGTTTGATGTACACTGGCTGTTTACTTTTTAAGGTAGAGAAGATAAATTTTAAGATGAGCTTAAATCTGACATTTGAAGCATGACAGACTATTCTCCTCTCAAAATTAGTAGGAACAGAGTTAGGAGCAGCTCTGTCACTCACCTGTTCAGTAATACTTTTCAAAAACAGTACGAGAACTTGCACATGCAACTACACTTCAGAAACAGCTGCTGTTTTTGCAACAGACAAGGTAAGAGCCTTTCACGTACAATACTTTCATCTGAAGTATTTCTGTAGAAATAAGGCTCTTTAATCCTCAGGATTTAAGCAAAGTTATTTTCAGGAAAAAATACTTTTAAAAAAAAAAATTATACTTCATTCATTGGATCTCTGATTCTCAGAGAAGCAAAGACAGCAAGTAAAATTAGATTACAAGAAATGGATAAAAATTTTTTCACCGTGTACTGGGTCTGGCTGGGATGGGGTTAATTTTCTTCACAGCAGCCTGTATGCTGCTGGTTTTTAGGCTGGTGACAAAAACAGTGTTGGTAACACGCTAGTATTTTAGCTATTGCCGAACAGTCCTTCCACAGGGTCAAGGCCGCTTCTGTTTCTCGTCGTGCAGCCCAGCGAGGAGGCTGTGTTGGGCAAGAGCCTGGCAGGGGGCACGGCTGGCGCAGCTGACCCCAACTGGCCAAAGTGATATTCCATACCGTATAACGACACGCTCAGCAATAAAACTGGGGTGGGAGTTTATCCAAAAATTGCTCGGGGGCTGGCTGGGCATCAGTCTGCTGGTAGCGAGCGATTGCTTTAGCATCACTTGTGGGTTGGGTTGGTTTTTTTGTCGTTGTTGGTGGGGTTTTTTTTCTTATTCGTTTATTAAACGGTCTTTATCTCGACCCACGAATTTTCTCGCTTTGCCCTTCTGATTCTCTCGCCCTTCCCACTGGGAGGGGGAGTGAGCAAGCAGCTGTGTGGTGCTTAGCTGCCTACCAGGGTTAACCCACCACGCACTGACTACCAAATTCAGACTGTAATTCAGTCATCATGTCATGCTCTAATTTGTGCGTTTATTTTAGTCACTGACACACATTTTACTATTTAAGGATTTGCTTAGGACTACATCTTATTACACACATCACTCCTCCTCTGACCTGATCTTATCTTCATTCTCCCTTTGTTCTGTAGTCATCCTTCCCCCAGTTTTCCTCATCAAGTTTGGGATTTGTTTTCCTTTTAGAATGGGCAAAGGACGTGTCTAGGGATCAGGGGACATTTTCACATGTGCTGTGAGTAAAGCACTTGGCAGTGACGAGCAAGCTAAACTTCTTAGGGTCTTACAGCTCTCTAGTGCATTCTCACAGTGCAGTGTCTCTCCTAGAGCACTGAATAATTTCTGAAGCATGGAAGTATGCGATTGCTTATCAAACATAAAAAAGTAGTTTAAATTCTTATGACATGCGCTAAGCGTGTATACGAGTCCAGTATAACTTTGCAGGGCTGCTGTTCACTTGTGGTAGCTTAGCACAGATGTAATTCACCTAAGCTAAGTTGTGGTAATAACATACAAAAAATGACATTTTTGCTATCCTGTTATTTGCAAAGCTAATTCTAGCAATTAATATCTTCCATTAAAATGTCCCAAACTTGAAACCACCATCCATCCTGGCAGTTTCAAAAATCACTAGCTTGTAAGTATTTTTAATAATGTAACTTTTAAAAGGAAAAATAAGTTAATATAGCTTTAGCCATAAAAGGCATTGTACCTGCCTTTTGAAAAAAATGATGATACTGTTGATAATGCATGATAAACAAAATTTGTGTTACACTCCGAGGCTTTGCCGTTATCGAAGAAAATTTTGTTTCATAGGAGCAGCTGATATAATCAAAGTGCAGATATTCCAACTAAGAAGGAATAAGTCAAGATGGCTAAAAAGTGAGACATGTCCAACTGATCAGTTCAGAGCAGTTGTATTTTCTTTACAGCTGATACTGAAGTAGTACATACATTAAGCCATCTAATTCTGATAAGAAATCTGTAGGTTCAGTGGAAGTTATCCTTCAGCTGGATAGGGAGAACGCTGGACAAGGTGGGGAGAAAAAATCCAAACACAAATGTTCAGGACATAAGCAACCCCTAAAAGAGAAGAATGGAAAGACATACTTCTTACTAGAGAGTTTATTGCACAGCTTTTTGGATATAGCACATCAGATGCTTCAAAGGAAGATACTTAAGCTGGCCATTTACCAGCGAAGGATTAGATGGGTGTTCTTCTTCTGGATACTGTAAATAAAAATACCATGGATAACCATGACTATTGGAAGTGCAGTGCTACACTATGAAGGCTACCCCTTCACTTGCATTTATTTGGTCCAATAATAAAACTTACTTTCTGTTTGTTGACATCAGGCACGGCCTCACCTTGTTCCTAGTAAGAACGAGCAGTGGAACTACTCACATGGTAATGCATGTACTGCCCCCTTGCAAGCTGATATCAAACATTTGCAAAACACTTAAGGACTTTGCCTAACCATGTGCATCTAATGCCATTTGACTTGCCTCGGATCATCCATGTGTGCACTGGAACTACAAGAGACCCGCATCTCCACTGAAAGCTGGAGACCAGACAGAACGGCCTAGGGAAGTCTTAGCTGGCACTGGAGACCTGTATTTAAGTAACTGAATCAAGCTCCTGTTCTTCTTAAAAATCAAATACTTAGTTAAAAGTTCTATTTAGTTTGTTAATTTCTCTCATACCACATGTCTCTTCTATTATTTTCTAGATTTAACTTTTCCAAGAACAAATAATACATAGTTAAAACTAAAACGATGATGGGACAGAGTGCAACCTCAGCAAGTTTCCTGTTGATACAGAAGTGGGAGAAGTGGCTGATATGCCATAGGGTTGTGCTGCCATCCAGAGGGACCTGGACAGGCTGGAGAAATGGGCTAACAGGAACCTCATGAAGTTCGACAAGGAAAAGTGCTAAGTCCTGCACCTTCCTGGGGAGGAACAGCGTCAGGCGCCAGTGTGTGCTGGGGGCCAGCTGGCTGGAAAGCTCTTTGTCTTTCTGGCTCCATTAGTAGGAGTGCTGCCAGCAGGTCAAGGGAGGTGATGCTTCCCCTCTACTCAGCACTGGTGAGGCCACACCTGGAGTGCTGGGTCCAGTTCTGGGCTTTCCAGTACAAGATAAAGGTGGAGCTACTGGAGAGAGTTCAGCAAAGGGCCGCTGAGTGATGAA